>NC_133325.1:307126121-307770703 GCF_042186555.1 Aquarana catesbeiana
TGCTGAAGCAGCACGGAGTTCTCCTGCTCCTCCCCCTCAGGCACACAGGCAGAGGCATGTTACTCTAGGGAAACGCTGCTGTAGATGATGAATGTGCTGGGCGGCGCACACACAGACAGTGACACAGCCACAGCATACTGCGGCGGCCGCCGCTGCTCTTTAGATTGCTGACACAGGCAGCGAGCGGCCCCAGCGGTACTTAGTGCAGCCAGCCTACCGGGATATTTCCCGGTATCCCGGTAGGCCAGTCCGGCCCTGCGTGTGCTAGGCCAGTGGGAGAGGTACCGAGTATCTCTGGCAAGGTAAAGCACTTTGGTAGTACCTTTCAAGAGACTGTGTAGGTACCAAATTCACTGAGCCACCGGGGAGAGGTATTGCATGCCTCTGGCTTACTGATTTGCTGAAGCAACACCATTCAAGTACAGCGAGCAAACTGGGGTTGTTCAGAGTGATCCCTTTTTGTCTGGAAGTGAAGCAACAGGAATCTAACAATTTTGCAGTAGAGGATTTGTACAAGAAGAGAGGAGTCTAGAGGAGTGATAATCTGCAGGAGTGAGTGCAGAGGAAGAGGAGCAATAGTCTGCAGTGGAGATATACAGAGGAAATAGACTGTGAAAGGGAAGGGCATAGCCGGAGAAGGTTGCCTCACCCATGTTATTACCTGTGATTGGACTACTGTGCTGTGTAGCGGCAGGTAAGATCACCCACTAGGACTGCCAGATTGCAGCCTGGTTAGGGTGGGTTTCACCAATAACAACCATTATTGCAGGGCACAGTTAATGTCTGTCACTCAGGGTGCCTGACAAGGACAATGTCATGGACACTAGGGCGTGCTGTCCTTGCTAAAACCCTTTGCTAACACTTTTAAAGAAGGGCTCCTTTTTCTAGGAGCCAAAGAGACTACTTTTCGAAAAGGAGCCATACAGAAAGTTTGTCTGCCTACGGGTATATGTGTTTAAATGTGCCTATCAAGAGACACTTTTATATCTCTCCGGCTGGAGTAAGGAAGAAAAGTGACAAGGGAAAAGAATATGCTTGTTTCTGTCACCAAGTAGAGGATTATAACCCCGTCTGCCTGGTGAAGTGTTAATGTGTAGTTAGTATGTACAGTTAGTTTGTGTGTTTGTTTGTGTCTTTTTTAGGAAACCTTGGGATGTGACGGCTGTCCATCTTCACCGTTGGAACAGATAAAGACCTGTGGTAGGCAGAGTATTCCTCCCAAGGAAGCAGTGCTCTGGTTCCGCTTGTATGTAACATTAGCTGCAGGGACCTTTAGTTAGGATGTATAAAGTGTGCAAATGTATGTATATGGTCACAGTGTACATGTTTCATTTTGTACTTTTATACAATGTTCCGCGTTCAAGTTTGTGTTTTTCTCACTTCCCCATCCAACTAATTGATATGAGATGCCTTTCCACCTGGGTTCAGGAGGTATTTTTCAAATTCATTCCTCCACAGCTGAGGACAGCTGTGATTTAGTTGGGGGTGAATGTAGCACCCTCTACCATAAGGTAGGTGCTAGAATAGGATTTTTTTTCTGGGAGTAAGATATCAGTGTAGGCAAATTTAGAAAGGCCTGTGCTTTAGGTTAGGCCTGTTTTGCAGTTATGGACTGGCGTTTGCAGTTATGGGCTGGCTGGGAGCAGTAGTCTGCTTATTACCATGTGCTAGGCCGTCGGTTAGAGGTACTGAGTATCTCTGGCCTGGTAAAGCATTTTGGTAATACCTTCCAAGAGACTGTGTAGCTACCAAATTCACTGAGCCACCAGGGAGAGGTATTGCATGCCTCTGGCTTACTGATTTGCTGAAGCAACACTATTCAGTACAGCAGCAAACTGGGGTTATTCAGAGTGATCCCTTTTTGTCTTACTGGAAGTGAAGCAACAGGAATCTAACAGTTTTGCAGTAGAGGATTTGTACAAGATAATCTGCAGGAGTGAGTGCAGAGGAAGAAGAGCAATAGTCTGCAGTGGAGATATGCAGAGGAAATAGACTGAATGTTAGAAGTGCATCATTTTCAGGGCTAAAGCTACTAATCAATGTTCTACAAATGTGATGACAAGTCAATAAGTGCTATGGGCATCCCATATCTTCCTTTACCCCAACCAAGTTGTATCCCGCAATAAACGCAACAAAACTACACAAATTATTGCTCATTGTCTCAGAGGTGATAGATGGGGGTCTGGCAGCAGGGTGATTTGGTGGATGTTAGAAACTAGTGGTAACCAACCGCTACATATATATATCTAAGATATATATCTATATATCTATATATATTGTATAAATGGTTTTCCAAATTTTTTACAAATAAATATGTGAAAGTGTGGCATGCATTTGTATTCAGCCTCCGTGATTCAATACTTTGTAGAACCACCTTTCGCTGCAATTACAGCTGCAAGACTTTTTGGGGATGTCTCTAGCAGCTTTGCACATCTAGAGAGTGAAATTTTTGCCCATTTATCTTTGCCAAATAGCTCAAGCTCTGTCAGATTGAATGGAGAGTGACTGTGAACTGCAATTTTCAAGTCTTGCCACAGATTCTCAATTGGATTTAGGACTTTGACTGGGCCATCCTAACACATGAATATCCGTTAATCTAAACCATTCCATTGTAGCTCTGGCTGTAAGTTTAGAGTCATTGTCCTGCTGAAAGGTGAACTTCCACCCCAGTCTCAAGTCTTTTTGCACTCTAATGCCCTGTACACACGGGCGACGGAAAATGTGCAATCGGAGCTTGTTGTCGGAAATTCCGACCGTGTGTGGGCTCCATCGGACATTTTTCCATCAGATTTTCCAACACACAAAGTTTGAGAGCAGGCTATAAAATTTTCCGACAACAAAATCCGATTGCGTCGATTCCAACCGTGTGTGGACAATTCCTATGCACAAAGTGCCACGCATGCTCAGAAGAAATTCCGAGACGGAACAGCTGGGTCTGGTAAAATTAGCGTTCGGAATGGATAGAGCACTTTTGTCAGGCTGCAATGTTTAAAATTGTTTAATACAGCGCACTCTCTTCTTCTTTATAATGTGAGAAGAATGAAGTTGTTTTGCTGCTGATATTCACACAGAGTTCTTACAAACTTCTTTCTTTATTATTTATTGTGATTTCATCAATATATTTTGATTTGTCACATCTGACAAAAAATATATATATTATTTTTTTTTGGTTTGTATTTTTTTTGCAAGCCTTATTTTTTTTATTTGGTTTGTATTGTTTTCAAGCCTGATCTTGTTGTTAATTATTTTTATTTTTTGATTTTACATCCTGAATATTTTTCTGTGTGTGTTGTGTGTCAAGTTACCACAACACCATTATTATCTTGTATTATTTAATCTCAAGGAGGTTGCTTGGTGTTGGTGTCTCTTGTTAATTTCACATTGTATTTTTGAAATGTACCTGTCTCCTCACAAACAAACTGTCCTTTTTGAAGGTAAACACACATAGGCGAGTCTAATTGAAACAAAAAATCCTTTATTAAGGGCTCCTAACCAAACAAAGAGGGAGGCAACGCTGGATAAACAGCAGAAGTTGGCAAAGCCTTTGGCCCCCAGGGCACACATCAATTATTTTACTGCAAAATTGGTGGCCTTAAGGGACCTTATCTAAGGGAGTGCAGTCTTGTCCAGAAGTCCCAGAGATCCTGAAAGCAGCCGATTACATCTGTGTCCCCAGGCTGTGGTCATACAAGAGCCTGCATCTTTTGCCAGACCAGACTGAATCCAGGGTCATCACTCTCTGGTCTTCCTTCCATGCTTCCTTCCACGCTGTGGCTGTGGAGTTGTGGCAGGAGGAGGAGTTGTGGCAGGAGGAGGAGGATGGTCCAACTCACTCAGGTGGGTTTTGTGTGTGATTTCGCCCCTCACCCCCTTAGTTAAGACTTTATAAATAAGGTCTTCACACAGGAGGCGTTGGTCCTCCTGCATGCCCTGCAGTTTGGTGGCAGCCATGCAGGCAAAGGCCTCTTCAGGAGTGGCGGTGGCTCTGAGGGATTCAGAAGCCTCCTGAATCAGCCTGAGTGCTGAATCCTGCACGTGACTCCCCTTCCTGGGTCTTTTGTTTGTAAGGCGGAGAGGAGGAACCTGCGATTCGGTCAGGCTCCTATTGGGCCCAGGCTTCTCCTGGCTGCCACTTAACCCCGCCTCCTCCTGGCTGCCACTAACCCCCACCTCCTCCTGGCTGCCACATTCCACAGCCTCCTCCTGTGTGGCACATTCCACAGCCTCCTCCTCCTTGCTGAGGTCTACTGTGTATGAAAAAGGGATATCGTTTGAGTTTTTTATTCATCAATCACACACAATTTTCACCTCATGATTGTTGCAAATTGAATGTTAACAAATATAACAGACTATCATTCTGAGCCCAGCATTTTTCATTCTTGTTCAAATTATTTTTGCCCACTACTGTCTATTGATATGTAAAACACTTTATTAAATCAGCAGTTAGTGATCAATAATAACATCTAGTAAACATCATTTATTTCTTGAGCAGAAATCTGTAGAACAATGCTATACCTGGCTCCAGCTGGGCTCCTCCACTTCTTCCTGGCTGGAAGTCCTGGCTTGGACATCGGAAGCCTCAGCTGGGGTGGAAGGAAGAGTGGAAGGAAGGGTTGAGAGGGATTCCCTGACTTCAGTCTGGTCTGACAGAAATCGCAGTCTCTCATAGTACCACAGCCTTGGGGCATAAATGTCATCTGCTCCAGCTCCTGATCTCTGGGAATCCATGACCTTCTTGCGCTCCCTAAGATAAATGCTCCTCAGGCCACCAATTTTGGCTTTTAAATAGGGGATGGTTGCCGTGGGGACCACTGGCTTCACCAACTCCAGCAGTTTCCCCAGCGCTGCCTGCCTCTTTTTGTTTATTATTATATTGCGGGTGTTTCACCTGCCACAGACAGGGCAGCTCCCTATATTTGTCTATGAACAGGAGGAGGAAGTTGTGGTCATTGAAGCCATCCATTTTCTCTGCAAGACACAACACAAGACAAACCCTAATGTCAGGTGAAACTCTCCTAATCTTGTTACAATATAGGCCTAAATCTAGAAGAAGTATAGGCCCAAGTTTAGATATTACCTTCGTTATCACGGTCGGCGCCTCCGATACTCCTTCCTCCTCCCACAGATCGTACGTACTACGCACGCGTGTTACGCTTTATATACACTGCGCATGCGTGAAACTCCGCCCGCCCCTGACGTTCTTTCTAGTCTATTTCCCGCCCCTTCGGTGCAGTGGGGAAGAGCACATGGTGGAGACACAACAGGTGCGTGCTAATTACAGCAACGAGGAGGAGGAGAAGGAAAGCCCGGAGCCTGAAACGTCCCGATCCAGAAGGAGACGATTTAAGGCCCCAAATATGTCCTTTGGAGAGATGTTGGAGATGGTTGACATCCTGAAGAGGGCCGACTATGAGGGGAAGTATGGACCTTACCCCAACCCCAATGTCAGAAAGGCCAAGATCATGACGAAAGTAGTCAAGAGTCTGCACCGGAATTTTGGGGTACGATGATCGAAAGATCAGCTCGGGAAGCGATGGTCGGACCTCAAATTAAGGGAGCATGAGCAGTACAGAAGGATCCGGAGAGTGCTGCAAAAAAGTAAGTAGTTGTGCTGTGTTCCTATTCTTTATTTTTATTACGTTTGTGCTGCTCCATGTGCTTTTCTTAACTGTTGTACAGTTTAAAATGGCAGCTTTCATGGTCACGGGCACATTATTCGTTCGTATGAAACATTGTTCGTTCGGCCTAGAAAACACTATTGTTTTGGCCATATGCATTTGAATCGATTTTTTATGGCCTACTTCTCTTAAAATAATTTGGTTGGGTAGATGGGTTTGTAACTAGAATGAAATGCAAACTAGATTCTGTGTAAGGAGAAGACACTCAGCAGCAGTTTTCACATCTGGACGCTGGAGCACTAGTGGGGGACACCAGAACATCCTTTTTATTAGGGGGTCCCACACAGGTGCTCCAGTGTATACTATAGGGGTGACTCCATCTGTGAAGCTTGTACAAAACAGGTAAGTATTCAAGCTTGACCAAGGACAAAATAATTTCTGCATCTTGGAACTCTGCCAAAAGAGACAATTGTACCCCACTTTCAAGCAATGTTTCATGTTCTTATTTCTGCCATCAAATATCTGTGTGCTAAGTATACCTTTTTTTTTTTTTACATAGGGGGATAAAAGACTCGGAGGACACCCCTCATCCGAGGAGACAACAGACCCCCCACCTCAGGAAGAAGGGGAAATCCAACAAAGCCAACATGAGGAGGAGGAGGAAGGAGACGTGGTGGAAATTGTCACCACATCAGGTGAGTGTCTGTAACCACAGGCTCAGGTAAGAGATGGATGCCGGCATATTTATAATACATGGTGTGTTTTTGTTTCTATCTTTTTAGGTGATCGTGATGTTGTGGATCCAGATCATTTCACCTCTGAAAGTGAACAGATCCTGATCGAGGAGATCATGGGGTTGTATTAGGCACTTGGAAATCCAGAAAAACATCAATGATGTTCAAAAAAAATGAAGAACGTCATTGATGTTTTAGGGAGAGTTTAAAACCCCTCCAAATCCCTTCCCTTTTTTGTGGTTTTTGTGATCCAAAAATTTCTAACATTTTTTGACATATTCGCGAAAAGCCAAATTTTGAAGATGCACACAGTGTGTCAACATGTGCTATCTGCCATCACAGGAGATCAATGGACGCGTTTTGGGGGTGCAACCCCTTCCTCAATACCAAAGTAGATGGGAGGAAGGGGTTGCACCCCCAAAACACGTCCATTGATCCCCCATGATGGCAGCTAGCACATGTTGACATTCGGCAATTTGTGTGCATCTTCAAAATTTGGCTTTTCCAGGGGTGACTTCACCCCATCTGAACGCAATATCAAACACAGTTTCTAAATACTCATGTCTGATATTGCCTTCAATTCCTTTTCAAGTTGAACTTTGTAAGTTCAAGATTTGTGTCTTTCTAGTTGGTTTTAAACATGCCTGTTTTATCTTAAATGGACATTTCTATTTTTGCTAAGGTGACCCAAAAAATTGTTATACAACAAACATATTGGTTTGTTTTAAAAACCTTTTACAAATGCACATGTGATTGTGCTGGTATTAAAAAGATTGATAATCAAGAATGTGTGGATTATTGTTTCAACGCTCCAAAACTTTTGTGGTGCTCAAATTGGTGTTTTCTGTGACAACGGGGGTTATTTCCTAAGGGAAGATGCACGTTTCAAGTGAACTTGTAGTGCAAAGTGTCTTTGCCTTTAGTGAATAACACTCAACAGTGCTTTTTAATGTTACACAATCACGCCGTTTTCAGGACTCACATTTCTGTCAGGGTCAGTTAAAAGCAGTAATGTCACCAAAGATAGTAGTAGTTAAAATGATTTTTTTATTTGAAAAACATTTCAGACATTGTCTGGCATATTGATGGCCCCCTACCCGCTAAGTAATCAAGGTATCTAAAACGGACCTCACGGGTACTCGGGGGGGCAAGCCAGGATGGCCATTTTCAAGCGCCGTCAGGGTTGGTTCATTAGGAATTCCAGCCTCAGGCCCAACTGAGCCAGCATAGTTGGCAGAATTTTGCCTTAAAGTTGTGTAGAACACAGCATGTCAGGATGATATGATTCAGTTGGTACTCCGCCATGTGTATGGGTGTAAGAAATAGGCGGAACCGGCTGGCCATGATTCCAAATGTGTTCTCCACCACTCTTCTGGCTCTGGCCAGTCGGTAATTAAAAACTCTCTGGTCCGGGGTGAGGGTCCTCATCGGGAATGGCCGCATAAGATGGTCCCCCAGCGCAAACGCTTCATCAGCAACGAAGACGAATGGGAGTCCTTCCACATTGTCTTCTGGAGGTGGCAAGTCCAAGCTGCCATTCTGGAGACGCCTGTAGAACTCCGTCTGGGCGATGACTCCACCATTGGACATCCGGCCATTCTTCCCCACGCCCACATACAGGAACTCGTAAGTAGGGATGAGCTTCGAGTTCGAGTCGAACTCATGTTCGACTCGAACATTAGCTGTTCGCAAGTTCGCCGAACAGCGAACAATTTGGGGTGTTCGCGGCAAATTTAAATGCCGCAGAACACCCTTTAAAAGTCTATGGGAGAAATCAAAAGTGCTAATTTTAAAGGCTTATATGCAAGTTATTGTCATAAAAAGTGTTTGGGGACCCGGGTCCTGCCCCAGGGGACATGGATCAATGCAAAAAAAAAGTTTTAAAAACGCCCGTTTTTTTCAGGAGCAGTGATTTTAATAATGCTTAAAGTCAAACAACAAAAGTGTAATATCCCTTTAAATTTCGTACCTGGGGGGTGTCTATAGTATGCCTGTAAAGGGGCGCATGTTTCCCGTGTTTAGAACAGTCAGACAGCAAAATGACATTTGGAAGGAAAAAACCCATTTAAAACTACCCGCGGCTTTTGCATTGCCGACAATACACATAGAAGTTCATTGATAAAAACGGCATGGGAATTCCCCACAGGGAAACCCCAAACCAAAATTTAAAAAAAAAAATGACATGGGAGTCCCCCTAAATTCCATACCAGGCCCTTCAGGTCTGGTATAGATATTAAGGGGAACCCCGGGCAAAATTTAAAAAAAAACGACGTGGGGTTCCCCCTAAATTCCATACCAGACCTGTGGTATGGATTTTAAGGGGAACCCTGCGCCAAAAAAAAAAAAAACAGCGTGGGGTCCCCCCAAAAATCCATACCAGACCCTTATCCGAGCACGCAACCTGGCAGGCCACAGGAAAAGAGGGGGGGATGAGAGTGCGGCCCCCCTCCTGAACCGTACCAGGCCACATGCCCTCAACATTAGGAGGGTGCTTTGGGGTAGCCCCCCAAAACACCTTGTCCCCATGTTGATGAGGACAAGGGCCTCATCCCCACAACCCTGGCCAGTGGTTGTGGGGGTCTGCGGGCGGGGGGCTTATTGGAATCTGGAAGCCCCCTTTAACAAGGGGACCCCCAGATCCTGGCCCCCCCCTGTGTGAAATGGTAAGGGGGTACTTACCCCTACCATTTCACTAAAAAACTGTCAAAAATGTTAAAAATGACAAGAGACAGTTTTTGACAATTCCTTTATTTAAATGCTTCTTCTTTCTTCTATCTTCCTTCATCTTCTTCTTCTTCTGGTTCTTCTGGCTCTTCTGGTTCTTCCTCCGGCGTTCTCGTCCAGCATCTCCTCCGTGGCGTCTTCTATCTACTTCTCCTCGGGCCGCTCCGCACCCATGACATGGGGGGGAGGCTCCCGCTCTTCTCTTCATCTTCTTCTTCATCCTCTTCTCTTCTTCCTTCTTCTCTTCTTCTCTTCTTCATTTTCTTCTCCAGGTCGCTCCGCATCCATGCTGGCATGGAGGGAGGCTCCCGCTGTGTGACAGCGTCTCCTTGTCTGACGGTTCTTAAATAACTGGGGGCGGGGCCACCCGGTGACCCCGCCCCTCTGACGCACGGGACATCACGGGACTTCCCTGTGGCATTCCCCGTGACGTCACAGTGAAGTCCCGTCAAGTCACCGTGCGTCAGAGGGGGCGGGGTCACCTGGTGGCCCCGCCCCCCGTTATTTAAGAACTGTCAGACGAGGAGACGCCGTCACACAGCGGGAGCCTCCCTCCATGCCAGCATGGGTGCGGAGCGGCCCGGAGAAGAAAATGAAGAAGAGAAGAAGAGAAGAAGGAAGAAGAGAAGAGGATGAAGAAGAAGATGAAGAGAAGAGTGGGAGCCTCCCCCCATGCCATGGGTGCGGAGCGGCCCGAGGAGAAGAAGATAGAAGACGCCGCGGAGGAGATGCTGGACGAGAACGCCGGAGGAAGAACCAGAAGAGCCAGAAGAACCAGAAGAAGAAGAAGATGAAGGAAGATAAAAGAAAGAAGAAGCATTTAAATAAAGGAATTGTCAAAAACTGTCTCTTGTCATTTTTAACATTTTTGACAGTTTTTAGTGAAATGGTAGGGGTAAGTACCCCCTTACCATTTCACACAGGGGGGGCTGGGATCTGGGGGTCCCCTTGTTAAAGGGGGCTTCCAGATTCCGATAAGCCCCCCGCCCGCAGACCCCCAGAACCACCGGCCAGGGTTGTGGGGATGAGGCCCTTGTCCTCATCAACATGGGGACAAGGTGTTTTGGGGGGCTACCCCAAAGCACCCTCCCAATGTTGAGGGCATGTGGCCTGGTACGGTTCAGGAGGGGGGGGCGCACTCTCGTCCCCCCCTCTTTTCCTGCGGCCTGCCAGGTTGCGTGCTCGGATAAGGGTCTGGTATGGATTTTTGTGGGGACCCCACACCGTTTTTTTTTTTCTTTGGCGCGGGGTTCCCCTTAAAATCCATACCAAACCTGAAGGGTCTGGTATGAAATTTAGGGGGAACCCCACGTCATTTTTTTTTTTATTATTTTGGCCGGGGTTCCCCTTAATATCCATACCAGACCTGAAGGGCCTGGTATGGAATTTAGGGTGACTCCCACGTCATTTTTTTTTTTTTAATTTTGGTTCGGGGTTTCCCTGTGGGGAATTCCCATGCCGTTTTTATCAATGAACTTCTATGTGTATTGTCGGCAATGCAATAGCCGTGGGTAGTTTTAAATGGGTTTTTTTCTTCCAAATGTCATTTTGCTGTCAGACTTCTAAACACGGGAAACATGCGCCCCTTTACAGGCATACTATAGACACCCCCCAGGTACGAAATTTAAAGGGATATTACACTTTTATTGTTTGACGTTAAGCATTATTAAAATCACTGCTCCTGAAAAAACTGACATTTTTAAAACTTTTTTTTGCATTGATCCATGTCCCCTGGGGCAGGACCCGGGTCCCCAAACACTTTTTATGACCATAACTTGCATATAAGCCTTTAAAATTAGCACTTTTGATTATTCATGTTCGTGTCCCATAGACTTTAACGGTGTTCGCGCGTTCGAGCGAACTTTTTTCCTGTTCGCATGTTCTGGTACGAACCGAACAGGGGGGTGTTCGGCTCATCCCTACTCGTAAGTAGCCGACACCACTGCCAACATCACAATTCTATTGAACCCCTTATAATTATAATAGTATGACCCCGAGTTGGGTGGTGGGATGATGTGAATGTGTTTCCCATTAATTGCCCCTCCGCAGTTAGGAAAGTCCCACCGCTGGGCAAAGTGGGAGGCCACAGTCTGCCATTCCTGTGGGTTGGAAGGAAACTGTGGAGTCAAACAAGAAAAAAAAATTAATCATTTTGCACATAAACAGGGAAAGCAGATTAGACACAAACATTCTTGGCCAACATCAGTATAACATTTATTTTAGGGAGTTTTGAAAGACCAAGGTATAAGGTCCACCTATCAGATACCCCCCCCCCATGGGCCATTTCTAACATTATAGGGGGGGAGCTCTTGGACAGGTAACCCTCTCCACTTCATTGAGAGATGAATGCCTAAATAATGTGTATTACTTTGGCCAGCCCCTCCTTACTTACACTATTGACAGCCCACTGGACAGGTAAGAAGTGTCATAATACAAAGATATAAATACACACTGTACACATTTGATCACATTTGGAAATTCTGCTATTACCAATCAAGATAATAATAGGATACAAAAACTTTAAACAGTACCATTTGAAAGTATACAGGCAGGCCCTTGCACTACATGCTTTGGCACTCTGCTTGAATTTAAAGTACACATCATATTTTTAAACATTTTAGGGGGTTTTTAGGGTAAAGCACTACTATGGAGCTGATAAAATACATTGTTAAGTGACTACATGAGGTGAATATAGGGCCAGGAGACCATGCTGGGGAGGTAAGTGATGGCAAATATGCATGAAGGACAAAAAAAAAATAATTACATAAAAATTCAGCATGCATGAGGACAAAGGGGACATTCACAGCATATTACAATCATGGTAATTAGGGAATGAGGAAAGAAATACAATATATTATCAAACATTAAATACAATAAAATGTCATGTTAAAGGATAAATCTTACCTTAATGTAATCCTTCTGCAGGACCTGGATGATGGCAGAACAGGTCTCTGGGATAATGATCCCCAGAGCCTGGGGGGAGATGCCTGTCAAAGTCCTGCAGGCTTCTCCCCATCGCCAAGTACCGCAGGGTGGCGACTAGCCTCTGCTCCGGAGTGATGGCTTGCCTCATGCAGGTATCCTGCCTGCTAATATAAGGGGTCCGTCATCCGGAGAAAGTTCCTGAAATCATCAGGATTATTCTCACGGATCTCACGCAGCAAAGGCATGTGACAGAACTGGTCACGCTGAAGCAACCAATTCTTGGTACATGAACTCCTCCCCATCCTGTTCATGGACTGGACTTGTGTCAAAGTAAGGACCCCAACACCACGCCCCCGCACAGCACAAACTCTACGAGGAGTACGTATACGCAACATGGCTAGGAAACGGTCGTTTGCTCAGAACGAAGTAACAGAATGCACTGAAGAACAGCAAGGCCTGTGAAGAGCGACCTGAAAAACAGCAACGAGTGGACAAGATCGCACAGAAAAATCCAATATGAAGTGACTGCACGCACTGAAGAGCAGATACAAACCCACAAGCACAAACTGAACAGCAGAAAATGATCTGAAAACCACGAGTCTGAAAAAGCGTGAATCGTCTCTCACCAAACTTTTACTAACATGAGATTAGCAAAAGGAGCCCAAAGGGTGCCGCGCTTGGTTCAGACCTGCCCTTTTCTAGTCTCGTCGTACGTGGTGTACGTGACCGCGTTCTTGGCGATCGGAAATTCTGACAACTTTGTGCGACCGTGTATATGCAAAACAAGTTTGAGCCAACATCCGTCGGAAAAAATCCATGGATTTTGTTGTCGGAATGTCCGATCAATGTCCGATCGTGTGTACGGGGCATAACAGGTTTTCTTCCAAGATTGCCCTGTATTTGGCTTAATCCATCTTTCCATCAACTCTGACCAGCTTCCCTGGCCCCGCTGAAGAAAAGCATCCCCACAACATGATGCTGCCACCACCATGTTTCGCGGTGGGGATGGTGTGTTCAGGGTGATGTGCAGCGTTAGTTTTCCACCACATATAGCGTTTTGATTTTAGGCTAAAAAGTTAAATTTTGGTCTTATCTAAGCAGAGCACCTTCTTCCACAAATGGCTTCTCGCAAACTGCAAACAGGACTTCTTATGGCTTTCTTTCAACAATGGCTTTCTTCTTGCCACTCTTCCATGCCAGATTTGTGGAGTGCACGATTAATAGTTGTCCTGTGGACAGATTCTCCCACCTGAGCTGTGGATCTCTGAAGCTCCTCCAGAGTTACCATGGGCCTCGTGGCTGCTTCTCTGATTAATGCTCTCCTTGCTTGGCCTGTCAATTTAGGTGGATGGCCATGTTTGCATGTAGGTTTGCAGTTGTGCCATACTCTTTCCATTTTCGGATGATGGATTGAACAGTGCTCCGTGAGATGTTGAGAGCTTGGGAGTTTTTTATAACCTAACCCTGCTTTAAACGTTACCACAACTTTACCCCTGACCTGTCTGGTGTGTTCCTTGGCCTTCATGATGCTGTTTGTTCACTAAGGTTCTCTAAAAAATCTCTGAGGGCTTCACAGAACAGCTGTATTTATACTGAGAATAAATCACACACAGATGGACTCTATTTACTAATTAGGTGACTTAGGCAGTTGGTTCCACTAGATTTTAGCTAGGAGTATTTGAGTAAAGGGGGCTGAATACAAATGCACGCCACACTTTTCAGATATTTATTTGTATAAAATTTCGAAAACCATTTATCATTTTCCTTCCACTTCACAATTATGTGCCACTTTGTGTTGGTCTATCATATAAAATCCCAATAAAATACATTTACGTTTTTGGTTGTAACATGACAAAATGTGGAAGATGTCAAGGGGTATGAATACTTTTTCGAAGCACTGTATATATATTTAGCTGAAAGATCACTTACTTGTGTGAAACATAATGCTCAAATTGTTCTCCATTGTCATTTATAACAGGAGGCAAACCAAGTTGACTTTTTCTTTTGTCCTTTGGGTACTGGGTCGATTAAATTATTTGACATTTAGACATTTATTGGCTGGCAAAAGAACCTTTAAAATTCACAGTCTGGAAAGCAGCATACCCCTTGGCAGCCAATGGTTCTTGCACCCATATCTCTTTAGGCCTGGTTCATACCTATGCATTTTTTAGTGCGTTTTCAGTTTTACAGAAACACACTACAGTCCATTTAACATGGTTTCCTAAGGGTCATGTTCACATCTGTGCATTTTATGAAAAGAGCCAGGGACTTTTTTCTGGCTTTTGTTTCATAGACTTCAGTGGATCAAAAACGTGTATTGAAAAACGCAAAATGCACCTGGAGTTTTAAAACTGCAACCTGCATAGGTGTGAATCAGGCCTTAGCGAGTATATTTTCCTGGTGTTAAGTGGCTTTGCACCTTTATCCTCCCATGTGACTTGTTTTTCTCATCATGTGTTCTGCCTGGTTTACTTAAAATTCTGACATTGTGCCCATTAGTACTAAATTATATCATCTCCGTGTCCCCTCTGTTAAGTTCATTTCTCTTCCCTTATTCTCCTTGCACCTACCTCCTTTATTCAGACCTTTAGTCAGTTATCTACATCTTCCCTGTGTTTCCTCTGGCTCACTGCGTGCCCCTGTAAAGCTGCGATACACCCTCTGCAAAATATATATCTGAAATAAAAAAATTGATGGAGTCATTAGTTTTGGAACTCATGGCTGTGCAGGGACCCCTACATATCAGTTATATTTAACCTGAGTCAGAAATTCAAGTACCTTCAGCTTCTAAGGGTGCCTTAGGCAGTAGAGATGAGCTTTGTGTTTGAGTCAAACCCATATTCGTCTCGAACATCGTATGTTCGCCCGTTCGTCGAATTAAGAATGATATGGTCCGTTCGTGCCAAATTTGAGTGGCGCGTCACGGCCCATAATTCACGGTGGCATCGAAGTGCATTGCTGGCTGATGATTGGCCAAGCATGCACTATGACCCACATTCTTGGCCAAACACAGGGTGGCTTTGGCCAATTATGGCTCAGGGGGTTTAGTACACGCCCCACACTATATAAGGACGCCTGCACAGTAGCCCTGTGTAGTGTGTAGTGTGTTCTGGCATTGAGAGAGATATAGATAGACAGAGAGACAGTGTCATTTGATTTAAGTTAGATAGAGTAGGCAGGCGAGTCAGTTAGCTGCACTTACAGTGTATTGTGTATATATATATATACATCCTAGGTGTTATATATATATATAAATATACTCTGTATTCAGTTTAGCTAGATCCGTTCCTGTTATTCTCTTCCTACTGACAGGCAGCAGGTGTTTTTACAGTATTTACAGCTACCTGAAGAAAATTGGTGGTGTTCTTCTGATCCTATTAGTACAGTACCGCAGGCAGCTGCAGTATTTACAAGTTAGTGTAGAGCGTCCTCTGCACAGTGTGCACCTAAAGCTACCTGAAGAAAATTAGTGGTGTTCTTCTGATCCTATTAGTACAGTACTGCAGGCAGCTGCAGTATTTACAAATTAGTGTAGTGCGTCCTCTGCACAGTGTGCACCTAAAGCTGCCTGAAGAAAATTGGTGGTGTTCTTCTGATCCTATTAGTACCACATGCAGCTGTAGTATTTACAAGTTAGTGTAGTGCGTCCTCTGCACAGTGTGAACCTAAAGCTACCTGAAGAAAATTGGTGGTGTTCTTCTGATCAGATTAGTACAGTATCGCTGGCAGCTGCAGTATTTACAAGTTAGTGTAGTGCGTCCTCTGCACAGTGTGCACCTAAAGCTACCGGAAGAAAATTGGTGGTGTTCTTCTGATCCTATTAGTACAGTACCATAGGCAGGTGCAGTAGTTACAAGTTAGTGTAGTGCGTCCTCTGCACAGTGTGCACCTAAAGCTACCTGAAGAAAATTGGTGGTGTTCTTCTGATCCTATTAGTATTGCAGGCAGCTGTAGTATTTACAAGTTAGTGAAGTGCGTCCTCTGCACAGTGTGCACCTAAAGCTACCTGAACAAAATTGGTGGTGTTCTTCTGATCCTATTAGTACAGTACCGCAGGCAGCTGCAGTATTTACAAATTAGTATAATGTGTCCTCTGCACAGTATGCACCTAAAGCTACCTGAAGAAAATTGGTGGTGTTCTTCTGATCCTATTAGTACCGCAGGCAGCTGTAGTATTTACAAGTTAGTGTAGTGCATCCTCTGCACAGTGTGCACCTAAAGCTACCTGAAGAAAATTGGTGGTGTTCTTCTGATCCTATTAGTACAGTACCACAGGCAGATGCAGTATTTACAAGTTAGTGTAGTGCGTCCCACCTAAAGCTACCTGAAGAAAATTGGTGGTGTTCTTCTGATCCTATTAATACAGTACCACAGGCAGATGCAGTATTTACAAGTTAGTGTAGTGCGTCCTCTGCACAGTGTGCACCTAAAGCTACCTGACGAAAATTGGTGGTGTTCTTCTGATCCTATTAGTACAGTACCGCAGGCAGCTGCAGTATTTACAAGTTAATGTAGTGCGTCCTCTGCGCAGTGTGTGCACCTAAAGCTACCTGAAGAAAATTGCTGTTGTTCTGCTCCTATTAATACCACAAACAGGCAGCTACAGTATTAGTTAGTGTACTGTGACCTCTGCACAGTGTGCACCTAAAGCTACCTGAATAAAATTGGTGGTGTTCTTCTGATCCTATATTAATACCACAGGCAGGCAGCTACAGTATTTACAGTTAGTGTACTGCGTCCTCTACACAGTGTGCACCTAAAGCTACCTGAAGACAATTACTGTTGTTCTGCTCCTGTTAATACCACAGGCAGGTAGCTACAGTATTTACAGTTAGTGTACTGCGTCCTCTGCACAGTGTGCACCTAAAGCTACCTGAAGACAATTGCTGTTGTTCTGCTCCTATTAAGACCACAGGCAGGCAGCTACAGTATTTACAGTTAGTGTACTGTGTCTTCTGCACAGTGTGCACCTAAAGCTATCTGAAGATAATTGCTGGTGTTCTCATACTCATAATACTACAGGCAAGCAGTTGATTCTGCTAGCTGCAGTATCAGTATATATATACATCCCAGCTTTGTGCAGCTACATCTCACTGTAGGCCATTAGTATGTCGGGAAGGTCAACAAGGAGGGCCAGACAGTCAAAAGCCAATAAAAGAGGGCAAGCAGGCTCTGTGTCTAGAGGCAACAGTGCTGGTCATGGAGATGGTGCATCCTCATTAGCACGTGGCAGTGGGACACGCTTGTCCTTTTTTGAGCTGTGTTGAGCCGCAACATGCGGAAGACTTGGTAGATGACCAAGCCATCCCCATCCTCATCACCCTCTCTCACCCAGGCTCAGGGTACTTTGTCTGGCAAAGCAGCTGCCAATGCGGCCTCTTCCCTCGGCTCAATGGCATCAGTCACTCCTTCCCTAGCTCCACCATGTCCTCCTGAAGAGTCCCCCGAACTGTTTGACCACAGTGTTGGGTACATGCTCCAGGAGTATGCCCAGCATTTTGAAGGCTCAGATGATGGTACCCAGCTAGAGGAAGGCAGTAACATGAGCCCAGAGAGAGGGGGTACCCAAGAAGGATAGCAATCTGGCAGTCATGTTCCCCCAGCTGCAGCATACTTCCAGCTTTGCTCCAGTGATGAGGAGGGAGGGGATGATGAGGTCACTGACTCCACGTGGGTGCCTGATAGGAGAGAGGAGGAGGAGGAGAAGGCACATCACCAACAACGCAGCTTAAGGGCAGCACACCTACTGCATCACACCGCAGAGCTCCACATGTGCAGGGAGCTGCTGTCTCTGTGAGTTATTCCAGAAGTTCTTTGGTGTGGGCCTTTTTTGAGACAAGTGCATCAGATCCCACCGCTGCTATTTGCAACATGTGTCTCAAGCGTATCTCGCGTGGCCAAAACATCTCCCGCTTGGGCACCACATGCTTGACCAGACATATGTCGACCTGCCATGCAGTTCATTGGCAAGCATACCTAAAAGACCCACACCAAAGAACAAAGAGGACCTCCCCTTGCTCCTCATCAGCTGGGATCTCCAACCCCACTATACCTTCAGTCCTCCCTGAGACATGCACTGAGAGGAATGAAGGTGTAGAATTAGGTGTGTCACAGCCAAGTACTTGGGGGCAATCTGCTATCGGTACACCAACGTCAGATTGTACCAGGCAAATTTCCCTGCCCCAGCTGCTGCACCGCCGAAAGAAGTTTGCCAGCCTCCCACATGCCCAACGGTTGAATACTAGCTTGGCTAAATTGCTAGCACTTCAACTGCTGCCTTTTCAGTTAGTAGACTCTGCCCCCTTCCGTGAGTTTGTGGAATGTGCGGTTCCTCAGTGGCAGGTTCTCAAATGACACTTTTTCTCACAGAAGGGGATTCCTGCTCTCTACTAGCATGTGGAAGGCAATGTCTTGGCCTCGCTGGACAGGGCGGTCAGCGGTAAGGTGCATATTATTTGCTGACTCATGGTCCAGCAGGCATGGACAGGGACGTTACCTATCTTTCACCGCGCACTGGGTTATTCTTCTGGCAGCTGGGAAGGATACAGGACAGGGTGCAGTAGTGTTGGAGGTTGTTCCGCCACCACGCCTCCAAAAATACTACTAGTGGTGATTCTGCCACACCTCTCTCCTACACCCCCTCCTCTTCTTCTTCCTCCATGGCCTCTTCCTGTGCTGGTTTGTCTTCGGAACCAGCAGTGCTCCGTAGGTGTTCAAGGGGCTACTCAAGCACGCAGGCCAAAAGATGCCATGCGGTGCTAGAGCTGGTGTGCTTAGGGGACAGGAGCCACACTGGGGCAGAGATTCTGTCAGCTCTGCAGGGGCAGGTTCAGAGGTGGTTGACGCCACGCCAGCTTAAGGCAGGTATGGGGGTTTGCGACAATGGCACCAACCTCCTCTCCGCCCTCCGACAGGGACAACTGACCCATGTGCCCTGTTTGGCACATGTCCTTAACTTGGTGGTGCAGCGGTTCTTGGGCAGGTACCCGGGCTTACAGGATGTCCTGAGGCAGGCCAGGAAAGTCTGTGTGCATTTCCGCAGGTCATATAATGCCAGTGCTTGGCTGGCTGACCTCCAAAAGTAATTTAACCTGCCCAAGAACTGCCCAATCTGTGGCATACCCACCAGGTGGAACTCAACGTTGGCCATGCTGCAGTGGCTGCACACGCAGCAGAGGGTCATCAATGAGTACCTGTGTGACTAGCGCACCAGGACAGGGTCAGGGGACCTTGTTTTTTTTCCCCACACCAGTGGGCCATGATCAGGGATGCATGCACTGTCCTGTCACCATTTGAGGAGGCCACGAGGATGGTGAGCAGTGACAGTGCATGCATCAGTGACACTGTCCCCCTTGTCCACCTGTTGGAGCACACACTGCGTGGAATAATGGACAGGGCACTTGAGGCAGAACAGAGGCAGGAAGAGGAGGACTTCCTTAGCTCTCAAGGCCCCCTTTATCCAGACAGTGTTCCTGCGTGCCCGCTGATCACACAGGAAGAGGAGGAGGAGGAGGAGGAGGAGGAAGAGGAGGATTGTGTCAGCATGGAGGTGGAGCCTGGCACTCAGCATCAGCAGCAGTCTTTAAGGAATCATTTACAGTCCCAAGAAAGCCATGAACTTGTACGTGGCTGGGAGGGGGTGGCTGCGGATCATGTCGTCCTTAGTGACCCAGAGGACTCTGGACCAAATGCCTCAGCATACCTACGCTGCATGGCCTCCCTGATCCTGCAAAGCCTGCAGAAGGATCCTCGTATTCGTGGTATCAAGGAGAGGGATCAATACTTGCTGGCAACCCTCCTTGATCCACGTTACAAGGGTAAGGTTGCGGACCTTATCTTGCCGTCGCAGAGGGAGCAGAGGTTGAAACATCTTCGGCAGGCCTTGCAGAAAGGTCTGTGCAACGCATTCCCAGAGACTGGAAGGTTACAAACTCCTGTTCCTGGACAACGTGTTGCTGAGGCTTCGGTCAGCCAAAGAAGAAGTGGTAGAGAAGGTGGCTGTCTGACCGATGTGTCCAGACAATTTTTTAGTCCGTAGCCCCAAGGTATGATCGGTTGCAGCAATCATTGCCAGCGTCTGTTTTACATGGTGCAGGAATACCTAGGGGCAAGATCTGACTTGGACACCTTTCCCACCGAAAATCCTCTGGGTTACTGGGTCTTGAGGATGGATCACTGGCCAGAGCTTGCACAGTATGCCATTGAGCTACTGGCCTGTCCTGCATCCAACGTTCTTTCGGAACGCACATTCAGTGCTGCTGGAGGCTTTGTAACGGATCACAGGGTGCGCCTGTCCACCGACTCGGTTGATCGACTGTCCTTCATAAAAAGGAATCAGTCTTGGATCACCACCAGTTACCAAGCATCTGATGCTGATGTACCCCAATAATTTTTTTGAAATGTCAGATCCCTTCAAGACTGCCTATGCTGATGCTGAGTGACTATCCTCTTCCTCCTCAATGATCATGCTGATAGCTTGTAAGAATATTTTTGGTTCTGGGCGCCGCCACCAGTGGCTAAGGCCCAATTTTTCAGCCCCTGTTCAACAGGGGCGTGTAATTACAATTTTTGATGCAATCATTTTCAGCAGGGCTCATTCCTGCGCTCCAACTAGAGTATCTGTGAGGGGTTGCAGTGTTGTGGCGCCAGCACCAGTGCCTAAGGCCCAATTTTTCAGCCCCTGTTTAACAGAGGCGTGTAATTACAATTTTTGATGCAATACTTTGCAGCAGGGCTCGTTCCTGCGCTCCAACTAGAGTATCTGTGAGGGGTTGCAGTGTTGTGGCACCAGCACCAGTGCCTAAGGCCCAATTTTTCAGCCCCTGTTTAACAGGGGTGTGTAATTACGATTTTTGATGCAATATTTTGCAGGAGGGCTCATTCCTGCACTCTAACTAGAGTATCTGTGAGGGGTTGCAGTGTTGTGGCACCAGTGCCTAAGGCCCAATTTTTCTGCCCCTGTTCAACAGGGACATGTAATTACAATTCTTGATCTAATATTTTACAGCAGGGCCCGTTTCTGCGCCCACCAAGAGTAACTGTGAGGACTTACAGTGTTGTGGCACCAGCACCACCACCACCAAAGGCCCAATTTTTCTGCCTCTGTTCAACAGGTGCATGTAATTACAATTCTTGATCTAATATTTCACAGCAGGGCCCGTTCCAGCTCCCACCAAGAACAACTGTGTGGGCTTACGGTGTTGTGGAAACACCACCACCACCAAAGGCCCAATTTTTCTGCCCCTGTTCAACAGGTGCATGTAATTACAATTCTTGATCTAATATTTGACAGGGGTGATAACCCTTCCCTATGTTTTCCAAAAAGCTTAAAAATAGATTTTTTGGCTGGAGCTACACTTTAAAAATGTTAACTAATACTTAACAACAAACCTACAGTCCCTGTCTTGTTTGCACCGCCTGTATACTGCTGTTCAGAGTATATAGGGCCTGGGGGGGCCCACTCCTTTCCTTTATTTAATTTGGGTGTGGGGTTCCCCTTAATATCCATACAAGACCCAAAGGGCCTGGTAATGGACTGGGGGGTACCCATGCCGTTTGTCTCACTGATTTTCATCCATATTGCCGGGACCCAACATTACATTAACCACTTGCCGACTGCCTCACGCAGATATACTGCGGCAGAATGGCACGGGCAGGCGAAATCACGTACCTGGTACGTGATCTGCCTCCTGTGGGCGAGGGGTCCCATCGGACCCCCCGGTGCCAGAGGCAGTCGGCGTTTGTTCCCGGGCGATCAGAGGTGAGGGGGAGGCCATCCATTCATGGCCACCCCCTCGCGATCGCTCCCGGCGAATGAAATCCTTCCTCTGCCTCTGTAATGTAAACAGAGGCAGAGGAAGTGATGTCATCTCTCCTCGAGCCGGTCTTTTTCGTTCCGGCGCCGAGGAGAGAAGACATCAATGTGAGTTTGCACATCACTACACTAACAGTAGAACACACAGGCACACTTTTCACCCCCCAGTCACCCCCCCGATCACCCCCCTGTACCCCCTGTCACACTGACAACAATAGCAGTTGTTTTTTTTTGCATTGGTGTCAGTTTGTGACAGTTATAAGTGTTAGGGCAGTTAGGGTTAGCCCCCTTTAGGTCTGGGGTACCCCCCTTTAGGTCTAGGGTACCCCCCTAACCCCCCCAATAAAGGTTAACCCCTTGATCACCCCCGTCGCCAGTGTCACTAAGCAATCGTTTTTCTGATCGCTGTATTAGTGACACAGGTGACGCTAGTTAGGGAGGTAAGTATATAGGTTCGCCGTCAGCGTTTAATAGCGACAGGGACCCCCATATACTACCTAATAAAGGTTTTAACCCCCTGATTGCCCCCTAGTTAACCCTTTCACCAGTGATCACCATATAATTTTTAGGGGTGACGCTAGTTAGTTAGTTTGTTTTTTATGGTTTATTATAGTTTTAGGGCACCCGCCGTTTATTACCTTATAAAGGTTT
Organism: Aquarana catesbeiana; assembly: GCF_042186555.1. Lineage (NCBI taxonomy): Eukaryota > Metazoa > Chordata > Amphibia > Anura > Ranidae > Aquarana > Aquarana catesbeiana. Next base: position 307,148,588 of record NC_133325.1, read on the forward strand.
AACCCCCAAATTGCCCGGCGGTGATATAAGTTACGTTTTTAGGGTCAGATAAGGTCTGCGTTGCCCCAGGCAGCGTCAGGTTAGCGCCAGTACCGCTAACACCCATGCACGCAGCATACACCTCCCTTAGAGCTTTAGTATCTGAACGGATCGATATTTGATCCGATCAGATCTATACTCCCCAGCATTTTAGGGTCCCCAAAAAAACGCAGTGTTAGCAGGATCAGCCCAGATACCTGCTAGCACCTGCATTTTGCCCCTCGGCCCAGCCCTGCCCAGCCCACCCAAGTGCAGTATCGATCGATCACTGACACTTACAAAACACTAAGCACACATAACTGCAGCGTTCGCAGAGTCAGGCCTGATCCCTGCGATCGCTAACAGTTTTTGGTAGCATTTTGAATCAGTTGCTAACAGTCAGGAGCTTTTTTGCCTGTGAGTCTCACTAGTGTACCCCTAAATTTAGAGCTCAAAATGGCAAATCGAAGGTACACTAGTGAAGAGGCCTACACGTTTCTGAGCATGACAGATAGTGAAGAGGAAGTCACTCATCTGTCAGATTCAGGCTCAGAATACGATCCTGTAGACGACAGCGGCTCCATGACAGATAGCTCTGACGACGGAGTTGTGGTCCCTGCCAAGGTCAGGCGTACCAGACCCCAATCTTCTTCTGTCCTTGAAGTGCAAGAACCGCAGGGCTCTCGTATGGAGCAGAGCAGTACTAGTGCCGCTATTCCTTCTGGTGAACTGGCAAGCACCAGCGGCCTAGTACACCCTGGTCGTACATCCAGCACTGCAGTATCACGTGGTGACGTGGCGAGTCCCATAAGTGCAGTTCAAGCTGGCGAGGTGGCAAGCACAAGTAGTGTCATGCTGCCACCGAGAAGACGAACACAGGCCCGTCGTGCCCATAGTGCCCATCCTGCTGCATTCGCCAATCCGAATTGGGTACCCACCACTTCTGCAGCACCCGTACTTCCCCCATTCACTGGCCAACTTGGAATTCAGGTGGAAACAGTTGATTTTACGCCACTGGATTTTTATTCGCTGTTTTTCACCGAAGATCTCTATAGATCTATTGTGGACCAAAGCAATTTATACGCTGGTCAACACATTGCCACTATTCCCCAGTCCTCCCTTGCCAGACATTGGAGACCAATTACGGTCTCCGAATTTAGAATCTTTCTGGGCCTTTCCCTCAACATGGGCATAACTAAAAAGAGTGAGTTGCGGTCATATTGGTCCACTGACCCAATTCACCATATGCCCTTGTTCTCTGCCTCCATGACCAGGGCACGATACGAGCAGATTTTGCGGTTCATGCACTTCAACAACAATGAACTCTGTCGTCCTCGTAGAGACCCTGAATACGATCGGCTCTACAAAATTCGGCCCCTCGTAAACCACTTCAAGCAACGTTTTGCAGACTTGTTTACTCCCCATCAAGTTGTCTGCGTTGATGAGTCCCTGATTAAGTTTTCTGGCCGCTTGTCATTCAAACAGTACCTTCCCAGCAAGCGTGCCAGATATGGGGTCAAGATGTATAAGCTCTCTCCCCTGTCCCCTCCTGCTCTCACGCAAAGGCAAATGCAAGCGTCGGTCTGGCGTCAAATGTAAACAGCAATTGCACCATACATGTGAGGTATCACCACGAAGGGCAGATCGAGGGCAGTAATTTTAGCAGTAGACCTCCTCTGTAAATCTAAAGTGGTAACCTGTAAAGGCTTTTAAAAATGTATTTAGTTTGTCGCCACTGCACGTTTGTGTGCAATTTTAAAGCAGGTCATGTTTGGTATCCATGTACTCGGCCTAAGATCATCTTTTTTATTTCATCAAACATTTGGGCAATATAGTGTGTTTTAGTGCATTAAAATTTAAAAAAGTGTGTTTTTTGCCCAAAAAATGAGTTTGAAAAATCGCTGCGGAAATACTGTGTGAAAAAAAAATGAAACACCCACCATTTTAATCTGTAGGGCATTTGCTTTAAAATAATATATAATGTTTGGGGGTTCAAAGTAATTTTCTTGCAAAAAAAATTATTTTTTCATGTAAACAAAAAGTGTCAGAAAGGGCTTTGTCTTCAAGTGGTTAGAAGAGTGGGTGATGTGTGTTTTTTTTTTTTAACTAAGTTGTCACTAAATGATATATTGCTCAAACATGCCATGGGAATATGTGCAATTACACCCCAAAATACATTCTGTTGCTTCTCCTGAGTACGGGGATACCACATGTGTGAGCCTTTTTGGGAGCCTAGCCGCGTACGGGACCCTGAAAACCAAGCACCGCCTTCAGGTTTTCTAAGAGCGTAAATTTTTGATTTCACTCTTCACTGCCTATCACAGTTTTGGAGGCCATGGAATGCCCAGGTGGCACAACCCCCCCCCCCAAATGATCCTATTTTGGAAAGTAGACACCCCATCCCAAGCTATTTGCTGAGAGGTATAGTGAGTATTTTGCAGACCTCACTTTTTGTCACAAAGTTTTGAAAATTGAAAAAAGAAAAAAACATTTTTTTTTCTTGTCTTTCTTCATTTTCAAAAACAAATGAGAGCTGCAAAATACTCACCATGCCTCTCAGCAAATAGCTTGGGGTGTCTAAATTACGCCCTTAGAAATCCTGAAGGCGGTGCTCAGTTTCGGGGCCCCGTACGCGGCTAGGCTCCCAAAAAGTCCCACACATGTGGTATCCCCTTACTCAGGAGAAGCAGCAGAATGTATTTTGGGGTGCAATTCCACATATGCCCATGGCATGTTTGAGTAATATATGATTTAGTGACAACTTTGTGCAAAAAAAAAAAAAAATGTGTCACTTTCCCGCAACTTGTGTCAAAATATAAAATATTCCATGGACTCAACATGCCTCTCAGCAAATAGCTTGGGGTGTCTACTTTCCAAAATGGGGTCATTTGGGGGGTTTTGTGCCATCTGGGCATTTTATGGCCTTCAAAACTCTGATAGGTAGTGAGGAGTGAAATCAAAAATTTACGCCCTTAGAAATCCTGAAGGCGGTGCTTGGTTTTTGGGGGCCCGTACGCGGCTAGACTCCCAAACAGTCCCACACATGTGGTATCCCCATACTCAGGAGAAGCAGCTAAATGTATTTTGGGGTGCAATTCCACATATGCCCATGGCCTGTGTGAGCAATATATCATTTAGTTACAACTTTGTGCAAAAAAAAGAAAATTGTCACTTTCCCGCAACTTGTGTCAAAATATAAAATATTCCATGGACTCAACATGCCTCTCAGCAAATAGCTTGGGGTGTCTACTTTCCAAAATGGGGTCATTTGGGGGGGGGGGGGGTTGTGCCATCTGGGCATTTTATGGCCTTCAAAACTGTGATAGGTAGTGAAGAGTGAAATCAAAAATTTACGCCCTTACAAATCCTGAAGGCAGTGATTGGATTTCGGGGCCCCGTACGCGGCTAGGCTCCCAAAAAGTCCCACACATGTGGTATCCCCGTACTCAGAAGAAGCAGCTGAATGTATTTTGGGGTGCAATTCCACATATGCCCATGGCCTGTGTGAGCAATATATCATTTAGTGACAACTTTTTGTAAATTTTTTTTTTTTTTGTCATTATTCAATCACTTGGGACAAAAAAATAAATATTCATTGGGCTCAACATGCCTCTCAGCAATTTCCTTGGGGTGTCTACTTTCCAAAATGGGGTCATTTGGGGGGGTTTTGTACTGCCCTGCCATTTTAGCACCTCAAGAAATGACATAGACAGTCATAAACTAAAAGCTGTGTAAATTCCAGAAAATGTACCCTAGTTTGTAGACGCTATAACTTTTGCGCAAACCAATAAATATACGCTTATTGACATTTTTTTTAGCAAAGACATGTGGCCGAATACATTTTGGCCTAAATGTATGACTAAAATTGAGTTTATTGGATTTTTTTATAACAAAAAGTAGAAAATATCATTTTTTTTCAAAATTTTCGGTCTTTTTCCATTTATAGCGCAAAAAATAAAAACCGCAGAGGTGATCAAATACCATCAAAAGTAAGCTCTATTTGTGGGAAGAAAAGGACGAAAATTTCGTTTGGGTACAGCATTGCATGACCACGCAATTAGCAGTTAAAGCGACACAGTGCCAAATTGTAAAAAGTGCTCTGGTCAGGAAGGGGGTAAATCCTTCCAGGGCTAAAGTGGTTAAAGCCGCAAGCAGTTTTAAATGACTTTTATTCCTTTAAAAATGTCATTTTGTGCAGGGACTGTTCTAAGCACAAGAAACACGCACCACTTTACAGGCATACTATAGACACCCCCCAGGTACGATATTTAGAGGAATATTTCACTTTTTGTTCACTTTAAGCATCATTAAAATCACTGCTCCTGAAAAACGTCCGTTTGTAAAACTTTTTTTTGCATTGATACATGTCCCCTGGGGCAGGACCCGGGTCCCCAAACTCTTTTTAGGACAATACCATGCAAATTAGCCTTTAAATTTAGCACTTTTGATTTCGAATGTTCGAGTCCTATAGACTTCAATGGGGTTCTAAAGTTTGCGCAAAATTTCGGTCCATTTGCAGGTTCTGGTGCGAACCGAACCGGGGGGTGTTCAGCTCATCCCTATTAGGCAGTTGCTCATGCAGCTAGGGGATAGGACTGACTGATGATGTATAACAGTACCCAATAACAGACAAACAATTAAATCTTGGTTTCCAGAAGTCAACTGTAATAACTTGACGATAGCTCTTATGATTGCAAGAGACATGTGTTACTGTACTTTGTGCATTTGTCTTGGCTTTACTAAACCAGTTTGAATGTCATAATGGTATGTGGTGTATTTCATAAGGGTTATATTTATAAAGTAATTAATCAGACATTCAGCAAACTTTCACTGCAAGTGAATATTTCAGGTGCAAGTGTTTCAAAGACACTGATTGATTCACCAACAGTGAATGCTTTGTGATAGTCACATTCACTGCTTAAAAATATGCCCCTAATGCTGGCCATACACCAGTCGAAAAATCGTTTGAAAATCTGTCATTTTAACCGTTCCTTCATTTTTCATCCAGTTAATAGGCACAAATAGAAAATCAGTTTTAACTTTTCAGAGCCAGAAAAATCAAATGAACAGGTTGGAAAATTCTGCCAAACGAACAATAAATTGAAAGGTTAATGTGTTTCTTGTTCGTTAAATATAGAACTGTTTGCACTGGGCATATGTGACAAAATTTAGTCATTACATGATGGCACTATTGTTTGCTCTCATGGCCAAGTGTTCGTTATTCGAAAACAAGTTTGAGCGATTGTTCATATAGTTTATGGCCAACATTAGAGTCCTTAAAGATAAAATGTAACAAACCTACCACATATTTGAAACGTGTTTAATATCAGAAAGGTTGCACAAACTGTAAAATCAGTAGGTATCTGTCAGTTTATCTGTAGCCTGTGTTTTGGAGATTATGGTAAAATGAGGCATGAAGATGGTCCTTGTGGTTTATTATGTCAGCATATATAACTCATTCATGCTTTAAATAGTTTTCTTTGTTGAGGGGATTTTGTGCTCAGCAATTACTGCTACTCTTGCACTTTACAATTATGCTTGGTGTTATTCCTGCAGCACCTGGGATTTTACACTAATTATCTTACAGTCATTTAATTTGGCTTCTCAGCAACTATTTCTAAGGTACAGCATTCAGTCACTTATGTCACTTGTTTGCTGCTGAAGGCAAAATAAAAAATAAACTATCCAATGAACAGTGCAGTATGCTTGCTAAACATATTCAGGCAGCCTTTACTGTGCCAAGAGTTCCTGGATTTCTCTGCTGTTAAAATAGTTCAGGTTTGTAAAAGATAAAACATTTTCTTTTACTAGCCTTTTTTTCATTAAAGTAAAAGAATTATGGGCAAGTCTTTATTTTTAAACAACTTTGTCAGCAAAATAAAAAGTAATAAAAAAACTTTAGACACCTCTGAACCTCTATTGGTTCATCGCTATAACAAGCTGCCTTACCAGCCAATAGAAATGTGAGGAAGGCAGGAAGTGGCAGGAAAATTCGATACTACAAAGAAGGCAGAGCTTTGTTCACAGACCACCCAGAACATGGTGTCTGCTATGTGCCTGCACTTTATACCTACTATTTTACATTTCAAACAAAACATACTGTATCTCTTGAATAGTTGTTGAAACTCTAAAAAAGGGTTAATATGCAAAAAGAAGGAAAGGTCCTGCAAAAAGAGGACAGCAGCTAGGACACTGCAATGGCAGCTACAATCATATATATATATATATATATATATATATATATATATATATATATATATATATATATATATATATATATATATACACTATATTAACAAAAGTATTGGGACACCTACCTTTACATGCACATGAACTTTAATGACATCCCAGTCTAAAGTCCCATACACAATATTAGATTTTCTGCAGATTTTTGTCTTCAGATTTACCAAAACCATATAATATGAGCTCAAACCTTAAGAGTTTCAATTTGTATGCAATCAGGCAGGCCCTTGCACTACATGGTTTTGGTAAATCTGAAGACAAAAATCTGCAGTAAATCTAATAGTGTGTATGGGGTCTTAAGCCTTGTACACAGGGTACGATTGTTGGCCAAACAAGCGTCTGATTTTTGTCAAAAGGACGTGTGCCTGTATCTTGTCTTGCATATTAAGAGTACACAATTGTCGTGCCACAAACACGAACGTAGTGACGTACTGCAAAGAATGTCAGCTCTTGAGTGCCATCCTTTGGGCCCCCGTCTGCTAATTTTGTGTTTGGTGAGCATTGATTTCGAACATGCGGGTTTGTACTTTCGACTTTTGTGTGACGGATTTGTGTACTGACCATACGAAAATCTGACGTCAAGCCGTTGTCCGCCGAAAATTTACTAGCCTGCCATCCATAATTTGTTGGCCGAAAATTGGACAAAAATTGTCAAAAGGAGAGTACTAACGGTAAGATTTTAGGACAACAGTCTGTCAACAGACAATCCCCTGCCAACAATCGTACTTGTTATTTCTAGATTACGAACAGTAGTTTACAAGACCAAACTCTTCCGACTCGTTCCTTGATTTTGAGCATGCGTGTTTGGACTTTCAACTTTTGTGTGATGATTTCTATACTGACCATCCGAAAATCAGGTGTTGAGTTCACATCCGACAAAAATTTTATAGCATGCACATCCAGCTTTTGTCTGACGAAAAAGTCAAATCGGCTGTCGAAAGCACTGTACTAACGATCCAAAAACTCACAGACAGCTCGTCTTATAAATTTTCCCTTCTGATTTTCATATTGTGTGTACGAGGCCTTAAGCCCTTTCTGCAGATTTCTGTCTACAGATTTACCAAAACCATATACTATGAGGTCAAACCTTAAGGCCCCATACACACTATTCGATTTTCTGCATATTTTTGTCTTCAGATTTACCAAAACCATGTAGTGCAAAGTCATGCCTGATTGCATACAAATTGAAACTCTTAAGGTTCGACCTCATATTATATGGTTTTGGTAAATCTGAAGACCAAAATCTGTAGAAAATCTAATTGTGTGTATGAGGTCTAAGGCCTCGTACACACGGTTTAATTGTTGGATTACCGAGTGTCTGATTTTTGTCAAAAGCACATATGCAGGATTTTGTCTACCATACTAACTATCCGCAAGTTGTTGTTTGACAAACACGAACGTAGTGACATACTATGAGAGTATAAAGAGGAAGTTCATTTCTCAAGCGCCACCCTTTGGGCCCCTTATGCTAATTTCGTGTTAGTAGAAGTCAGTAGAATTTTGGTGAGTGTTGATTCGTGATTTTCAGATCATACAAAACAAATGCCTTTTAAAATATGTTTGGCATAACTACATCAGTATCACCAGTAATAAAAGGGAAAAAGTTGCACTACTATGTAAGGTTAAAACCTGAGAAAACCTTAAGTGAATAATGATATTGTTCACAAAAACAAAATGATAAATCTGAAATATATAATAAGGTAATTGAATAGATACCAATACTGATATGTGCATAACACGTGAAAAATTCTAAATGAATGAAAATCGCATAATATACGCAAACATATATGTGTACGGAGTAATCTGTGAATCCAATCCAAAGGTGAAAAAGGATTAGAAAGAAGATGGGAAGATGTTCTAGATTTTCCACCACCACCGTAGAAAACTTGGGATGACCCTTTCCTTGGAGTATACACCAGAAGAAATAAAACATTTTACCAGATAGACAGGACCTCCTATTAGAAGCAAGGTCAACAGCGCCTGCAGATATAGCCCTCTGCGGGGTCTAAGATGAGTCCGGGATGCCGATCCCACCAAGATCCAGGCGTCCTCCTCACTCCAGAAAGGGGCCTTCCGTCCGCTGTGCTCAGAGGCACGATCTATCTCCCAGACGGGAGCGTAGCGTGTAGAAGAATAAAAAAAGGCCTCAAATAGTGTGTTATAGTTTAAGCACAATTCATTTATTGTTCAAAACAATTCCAATGTAGTATAAAAAAATTTAAAATTTGCCGGCAATTAAAATACAAATGAACACCCACACTTCCGGGGTCACGTGGGGTGTAATGACATCAGCACATAGCTCCGCCCATAGTATCACCAGTAAAGCAGCTTCATTAACCACTTCAGCCCTGGAAGATTTGGCTGCTCAATGACCAGGCCATTTTTTGCAATACAGCACTGTGTCGCTTTAATTGACAATTGCGCAGTCGTGCAACATTGTACCCAAACAAAATTGATGTCCTTTTTTTCCCACAAATAGAGCTTTCTTTTGGTGGTATTTGATCACCTCAGCGTTTTTTTTTTTTTTTTTTGCTCTATAAACAAAAAAAAGAGCGACAATTTTGAAAAAAACTCAATACTTTGTACTTTTTGCTATAATAAATATCGCCAATTTTTTTAAAAAAAAGCTATTTTTTTCCTTAGTTTAGGTCGATATGTATTCTTTTACATATTTTTGGTAATAAAAATCGCAAGAAGTATATATTGATTGGTTTGCGCAAAAGTTATAGCATCTACAAAATAGGGGAAAGATTTATGGCATTTTTATTATTATTTTTTTTTTTTACTAGTAATGGCGGTGATCAGTGATTTTTATCGGGACTGCGACATTATCGCTGACAGATCGGACACTTTTGACACATTTTTGGGACCACTGGCATTTATACAGTGATCAGTGCTATAAAAATGCACTGATTACTGTGTAAATGTTACTGTCAGGGAAGGGGTTAACACTAGGGGGCGATCAAGGGGTTAAATGTGTTCCCTAGGGAGTGATTCTAACTGTGGGGGATGGGACTGACTGGGTGAGGAGACCAATCTTTGTTTATACTTGAACAACAGATCGCTCTCCTCACCCCTGACAGCATGGACATTTCGACAATTCATCAGCTGCCGCGTCACGAATATTAATTATAGATTACGAACGGTAATTTACTAACTCTTCCAGCTCATTCCTTGATTCCGAGCATGCGTGTTTGTACTTTCAACTTTTGTGTTACAATTTCTGTACTGACCATCCGAAAATCAGATGTTGAGTTCATATCCAACAAAAAATTTATAACCTGCACATCCAGCTTTTGTCTGATGAAAAAGTCAAATTGACTGTCGAAAGCACCGTAGATTTTTGTCAAAAAGGTGTGTACCAGGACCTTGTCTTGCATACTAACGTTACACAAATTGTCGTTCTACAACACGAACGTAGTGATGTACTACGAGACTATAAAGAGGAAGTTCACTTCTCAAGCACCACCCTTTGGGCACCTTCTGCTAATTTCGTGTTAGTAGAAGTTTGGTGAGTGTTGATTCGCGCTTTCAGTTTATGCTTTTCAGTTCGTTTCTGAGCAAACCATGTTGTGTAATCGGAGGAGAGAATGTGCGATTATTGGCCTAGGAGTTATTGCTTTGACCCAAGTCCAGTCCAGGAACAGGAGGAGGAGGAGATGATGGACCAAAAATTGGTTGCTTAATCGTGACCAATTATGTCATATGCCATTGCTGTGGGAGCTCCAAAAGAATAATCCATATGATTTTCGGAATTATCTCCAGATGATGGACCCCTGCTTTCACCACCTCTTGGCATTGGTGACCCCCTATATTAAGAAGCAGGACAGATGTATGAGGCTTTCCATTACTCCAGAGCAAAGGCTCATAGCCACCTTGCGGTTCTTGGCGACGGGGAGAAGTCTCTAGGACCTCAAGTTTACTACTGGGATTATTCCAGAGACCTGCTCAGCCATCTTTCAAGTCCTGCAGAAGGACTATAGTAGGGTAAGTTTTTACCTTTAAGATCACATTCTGTGTATATATGTTTGCTAGTGTATTGTATTAATTTGTTGATTACATAATTATCAATATTGTAATATGCTGTGAATGTCCTCCTTTTTTGGCCTACATGCATATTTTCCTTCAATAACCTCCCCAGCATGCTATCCTGGGTCCATACACACCTAGCCTGGTAAATTAACAATGTTTTTTGTCAGCTACATTTTGGGGCTTAAATTTGTACAAATGTTATTGGTGTCCTCAAATTCGGGCAGAGTGCAAGAGGCCATTTTGTAACCCTCCAGTTAACTGATCCAAATAATCTGCTGACCTGGAAAAACCCATACACACTATCCCTCTTTTGTGTTCAAATTTCTGTATAAATTCCCCACACCATGTAGAGCAAGGGCCTGCCTGATTACCTACAAATTGAAACTTAAGTTTTTGTCTTATATTATATTGATTGGTTAAATCATAATGTCAAAATGTGCTGCAATTTGGACGGTGTGTATCCAGCTTTTTAGATTATGACACTTCTTACCTGTCCACTGGGCTGCCAATAGTGTAAGTAAGGAGGGGCTGGCCAAAGTATTACTGATTATTTATGCAAACAGCTCTCATGAAAGCGGGGAGAGTTACCTGTCCAAAACATCTACCCATTACCCCCCCTAAAAATTGTCTAATGGTCCACCAGGGGTGGGGGGGGATCAGATAAGTTGACCTTCCACTTTTGTCTTTAAATACTCATTTAAGTGTATTCACAGTTTCCTTCCAACCCAGAGCAATGGCAGGATGTTGCATCCTAGTTCCAGCAGCAGTGGGATTTTCCCAACTGTGGTGGTGCTATTGATGGCAAGCATGTCCAGATTGTACCACCAACCAACTCTGGCTCCTATTTTTTTTAACTATAGGGGTTTTGCAGCATAGTCATGCTATCTGTAGTGTCTGCCAACTACAAGATCTTGTATGTGGATGTTGGGAAGAACGGCTGCAACTCTGATGGAGGAGTGATTATGCAGACAGAGTTCTACAAGCGGCTCCAGAATGACACCTTAAACTTGCCACCTGCTGAGGAGAATGTTGAGGGCCTTTATTTTGTTTTCGTGACAGATGAAGCCTTTGCTCTGGGGGAACATCTGATGAAGCCGTTTCCTATGAGGAACCTCACCCCAGAGCAGGGAATCTTCAATTGCTCTCTCATGCCAGAAGGGTGGTCAAAAATGCCTTTGACATACTATCGAGTCGTTTCAGGCTGTTTTTCACTCCAATCAACCTGGCACTCTACAAGATAAACCATGTGGTCCTGTGCTGCTCTATCCTACATAATTTTTTAAGGAGGAATGCTACCAGCTACCTAGCCTCACTGCCAAGTGACGTGGACCCTGCAGTGGCAGGCCCAGCTGAAGAGGCTGCAGCTTGTCTGTCTGTGGGCATGCTGACGGCTATTGAAAATGCCGTGCTGGATTGCCCTCCCAAATTGCCCGAGATTTACGGCAGAAATACCTTGAATATTCTGTGGGTAGAGGGGCAGTGGCTTGGTAGCAAATTGTAGCTGATCATGTCTAATCTTTTTTTGAGATCATAAACTCATATTTCATTTGAACTACTGTTGTCTGTGTTTTTTATATGTCTAATATGTTCCCAAATGGGCTTTATTTTGGACACTCGCTCCAATAGCTCCAAAAATGTACCTTAATTGCTACATGAGGTGACAATATCTTCTTCAGCTAACTATCATGGTGTGCTGTGGGTCTGCTACACACACAGAAAGTTTTTGTTCTTAATGGATCTAATTAGGGATGAGCGGAACACCCCCGGTTTGGTTCGTAGCAACCAACAACATGCAAGCGAACATGCAAAAGGTTTGTTCCAACATGCAAACACCGTTAAAGTCTATGGGACACGAACGTGAAAAATCAAAAGTGCTAGTTTTAAAGGCTTATATGCAAATTATTGCCATAAAAAGTGTTTGGGGACCCGGGTCCTGCCCCAGGGGACATGTATCAATGCAAAAAAAAGTTTTAAAATCGTATGTTTTTCGGGAGCAGAGATTTTAATAATGCTTAAAGTGAAACAATAAAAATGAAATATTCCTTTAAATATTGTGCCTGGGGGGTGTCTATAGTATGCCTGTAAAGTGGCACAGTTTTCTCGTGTTTAGAACAATACCACGGCAAAATGACATTTCTAAAGGAAAAAAAGTCATTTAAAACTGCTTGCGGCTCTAATGTATTGTCGGGTCCTGGCAATATAGATGAAAATCATTGAGAAAAACGGCATTGGTTCCCCCCAGCCCATTACCAGGCCCTTTGGCGTGGGGGCCCCCAGGCACTGTATACTCTGAACAGAAGTTTATATATACTATACGGCCTGCCCTATATACTCTGCAGAAAATTGGGCCTTAGGTGTTGGTGCTACCAGAACACTGTAAGCCCTCACAGTTACTCTTGGTGAGCACAGGAACGGGCCCTGCTGTGAAATACTATATCAAAAATTGTAATTACATGCCCCTGTTAAACAGGGGCAGAAAAATTGGGCCTTAGGCAGTGGTGGTGGTGCCACAACACTGTAAGCCCTCACAGTTACTCTTGGGGGGTGCAGAAACGGGCCCTGCTATGAAATATTAGATCAAGAATTGTAATTACATGCTCCTTTTAAACAGGGGCAGAAAAATTGGGCCTTTGGTGGTGGTGCCTTAACACTGTAAGCTCTCACAGTTACTCTTGGTGGGTGCAGGAACGGTCCCTGCTGTGAAATATTAGTTAATAAATTGTAATTACGATTGTTGGGAAAGGGGCGTGACTGATGTTGAGGTGAGAGGTCGTAGCAGCCCGGACCTCGCACCCATTCCCATGCTGGATACCTGGCGATGCAGTGCGTGGGTGAGCTGTGGCGAAGCTGAGATGCTGTGCGGTGGAACGGTTGGTGGGCATGCTGGACAGGTGTCGAAGGGCGCCCTATCCCTGTGGCGGGCACCGGTGGCGAGCTCTCCCATGGTGATTCCAGCGGAGCGTCTCCTCGGTGAGAGGGGAGGAGACAAAGTGAAACCAGGATAGAGCCGCGAAAGGTGTCGGAGAACGCCGGCACATCCCCTGCATCCCCCACTATGACCAGGAGGAAGGGAGCGGAGGAGGAGGCGGCCACACATGACGGCGCTGGTGCACAAGCACAGTGCACAGTGAAGGAGAAGGGAAACCAGGCCGCTGCAAAGCTGGAGCGATTTGCCCACATACCAGGCCAGACACCCACGAAGGGTGGACAGGCCGGGGGAGCTCAACAACCTCGCTCCCAGACCGGCCCTTCCATGGGGAGAAAGAGCCAGGGCCCAGCACCAGCTGTAGCAGCAGCAGCTCAGGAGTGGGTGCCAGTATTAAGCAAAATAACAGAGAGGGAAACCTTGGAGCAAACCCCAGGAGGGGGGGAAGAGCCATCCCTGAAAGATGTTCTCTATGCAATCAACAACTGTAAGTCCTCTCTATCTGAAATGTCTGACCAACTTAAATGCATAAAATAAGAGCTCTTACTGTTAAGACATGATGTGCAAGAGGTATGTGAACGTACATTTGTTTTAGAGGGGAGACTTAGTCTCATAGAACACGATGTGAATCCAATGAAACAAGAGATAAAATTAATCAGGGAACAATTGAATATGTGTATACATAAAATGAACGACATGGAAAATAGGTTAAGCAGGAAAAATCTAAGGGTCCTAAGTCTACCGGAGCAAAGTGAAGGGATCAACCCCATACAATATATGGAGGACTGGTTTAAATGAATTTTTGGTAAAGAATCTCTGTCAATTTTTTTTCAATCGAGCGAGCACACAGAGTCCCTTTCAGGGCCACCGCCTCCATGGGGTCAACCGAGGCCCCTTCTTATTAAACTTTTATGTTACAAGGATAAATTTACGATCCTCCAAAGAGCAAAGGAGATGAAAAATATATTGTTTAATGGTGTAAGGATCTCCATTTACCCAGACTTTTCCCCGGAGCTACAGAAACAAAGGGCCAGGTTCAAAGAAGACAAACGCAGATTGCAACAGCTTAATATAAGATATGCGATGCTATACCCAGCACGGTTGCGGATAACAGCCCTGGGTAAAACCAAGTTTTTTAACACACCAGCAGAAGTGACACTGTGGCTGGATACTAACGAAGGGAAACTTCAGTAGAAAATGGAAATATGATAGGAATGGAGAATTAACTAAGCCTATGTAACTGAAGGGGGAATTTTTGCCTTCTCTCCTTTTTTTTTTCCTTGAGCGCCTATATAATGCTATATTAGGGAGTGGGGGAAGGCAGGCTGTAGAAGAGTAAAGGGATTAGTAAGCGTGTATTTTTTGTGGGGAACCCATTCTTTTTATTGTTATACTTGTTTTTCTTTTTTACGAGGTTGGTCAGGAAGACTGGATAGATCGAATGGAGTGTATGGTGGAAGGAGGATATGAAGGGGGATGGACGAAATGTATGTATGAATGAGGGTATGATGGGGGGTAGGGACGAGAGGAATTTACGCAGGAAGGGGAAGAACCACAAAGTTATAAGTGTGATAGAAGACACACAAACACAAGATTTAGGGATAATTACTTTAGTTTAGTGAAGAGGGGAGAAGTAAATGATAGTCACTAGAGAAAGGGGAGGAAAATCCCCGGGGCAAACCATAAGGTTAAAGATATGCTCCTGGAATGTTCAGGGGATGAGGGATCCTTCTAAGAGGCAATCTTTTCCATGGCCAAGGTAGGTGGGGTTAAAATACTTTGCCTGCAGGAAACACACCTGGAGAAGGAGACGATATGCACATTAAAGCAAAGGAATTACCAGGTGCAGTACCATTCTATTTACACCTCCTATTCGAGGGAAGTGAGTACTGGTGGATTCAGGGGTGGCTTTTTCCTGCAGGCAGAGTAAGACAGATGAGAAAGGTTGATACAGTCAGGTCCATAAATATTGGGACATTGACACAATTCTAATCTTTTTGGCTCTATACACCACCACAATGGATTTGAAATGAAACGAACAAGATATGCTTTATCTGCAGACTTTCAGCTTTAATTTGAGGGTATTTACATCCAAATCAGGTGAATGGTGTAGGAATTACAACAGTTTGTAAATGCGCCTCCCACTTTTTAAGGAACCAAAAGTAATGGGACAATTGGCTGCTCAGCTGTTCCATGGCCAGGTGTGTGTTATTCCCTTATTATCCCATTTACAAGGAGCAGATAAAAGGTCCAGAGTTCATTTCAAGTGTGCTATTTGCATTTGGAATCTATTGCAGTCAATTCTCAATATGAGATCCAAAGAGCTGTCACTATCAGTGAAGCAAGCCATCATTAGGCTGAAAAAACAAAACAAACCTATCAGAGAGATAGCAAAAACATTAAAATCAACTGTTTGGAAGATCCTTAAAAAGAAAGAACGCACCGGTGAGCTCAGCAACACCAAAAGACCCGGAAGACCACGGAAAACAACTGTGGTGGATGACTGTAGAATTCTTTTCCTGGTGAAGAAAACACCCTTCACAACAGTTGGCCAGATCAAGAACACTCTCCAGGAGGTAGGTGTATGTGTGTCAAAGTCAACAATCAAGATAAGACTTCACCAGAGTGAATACAGAGGGTTCACCACAAGATGTAAACCATTGGTGAGCCTCAAAAACAGGAGGCCAGATTAGCGTTTGCCAAACAACATCTAAAAAAGCCTTCACAGTTCTGGAACAACATGCTATGGACAGATGAGACCAAGATCAACTTGTACCAGAGTCATGGCAAGAGAAGAGTATGGAGAAGGAAAGGAACTGCTTATGATCCAAAGCATACCACCTCATCAGTGAAGCATGGTGGTGGTAGTGTCATGGCGTGGGCATGTATGGCTGCCAATGGAACTGGTTCTCCTGTATTTATTGATGATAAGACTGCTGACAAAAGCAGCAGGATGAATTCTGAAGTGTTTTGGGCAATATTATCTGCTCATATTCAGCAAAATGCTTCAGAGCGCATTGGACAGCGCTTCACAGTGCAGATGGACAATGACCCGAAACATACTGCGAAAGCAAACAAAGAGTATTTTTAAGGGAAAGAAGTGGAATGTTATGCAATGGCCTAGTCAATCACCTGACCTGAATCCGATTGAGCATGCATTTCACTTGCTGAAGATACAACTGAAGGGAAAATGCCCCAAGAACAAGAAGGAACTGAAGACAGTTGCAGTAGAGGCCTGGCAGAGCATCACCAGGGATGAAACCCAGCGTCTGGTGATGCGTTCCAGACTTCAGGCTGTAATTGACTGCAAAGGATTTGCAACCAAGTATTAAAAAGTGAAAGTTTGATGGATGATTGTTAATCTGTCTCATTACTTTTGGTCCCTTAAAAAGTGTGAGGCACATATACAAACTGTTGTAATTCCTACACCGTTCACCTGATTTGATCTTGTTTGTTTAATTTCAAATCCATTGTGGTGGTGTATAGAGCCAAAAAGATTAGAATTGTGTTGATGTCCCAATACTTATGGACCTGACTGTATGTCTTTCTTTTTTGTTCAATAGAAGATAGGTTGTGCGTTTTGGCTAATGTTTATATCCCCCCACCTTTTGGCATGGAAATTTTGAATGATCAAATGAAGTTTATCATGGATAAGCCAGAAATATCGGTGATAGTGGCAGGAGACTTCAATATGACCATGGATAAAAATCTGGATAGGTTTCCCCCTCCAGTGGTTCATCCAGCAGCCTGCTCCTCCAGTTTTGTGGGGAGACAGGGCTGGTGGATGTCTGGAGGAGGTGGTACCCGGAAGTAAGACAGTACTCCTGCCACTCTAAGACACATGATACCCTGTCTAGGATAGACCTTGTGCTTTGTAACAAAGAGGCCTTGAATATGACGGAAGAAGTAAGGTACGAATTGATGGGTCTCTCAGATCACTCACCCGTGGTTTTCTCAATAAAAATAGGGAATAGCTATAGAAGGAGTGATTGGAAAATAAACCTCTTCTGGCTGGAATTGATCGAGGATTCAGGGAAAATAACAGCCAGTCTGGAGGAGTTTATAGATTTAAATGAGCAGTCAGCCTCAGTAGGGGTGACCTGGGACACCTGGGGGAGGGGGAGCGAGTAGGGAGGATCCTGGCTTTAATATCTTACAAACGCACCCTCTTCTACCATACCTGCCATAATGGTTGAGGGAGGCAGGATTACTAGGTCACGCTCAAAAATAGTGAATGAATTGAAAAATTATTATAAAAGTCTGTATAGCACATCACATATAAACGTAGAAGGGGAGACGTGGGACTTCTTCAGGGAATTGAGGATTCCGTCACTTTCAAAGGAGGACAGAGAGGGATTGGAGGCCCCATTGACATTAGAAGAGTTACAAAAAGCAACATCAGGTATGGCAAACCAGAAGGCCCTGGGCCCGGATGGCTTACCAATAGAAATATATAAAAGGTACGGTGGCATACTGCTCCCAAAACTCTTGGAGGTGCTCAATTGGGCTGTGGGAAAGGGGACGTTACCACCATCCATGGCAGAAGCGAAAATCATTGTATTGCCAAAGGAAGGGAAAAATCAACTTGAAGTAGCATCATACAGACCAATATTCCTCCTTTGCTCAGATGTAAAAATTTTACCGAAGGAGTTAGCTGCGAGATTAAATAGAATCATTTCAAAACGTATACACCCAGATCAAACCAGATTAATACCAGACAGAGTAGCAAGTGCAAATGCGGCTCAACTGATGGTAAAAAGCTTGGAAACCGTCAGGGCCCTGTTGGGCTATGGCGGCTTCTCTGAATTTTCCCCCCTGTGGTACAATAAAAACTTAAAGGAACTGATGGCACTGGGGAAAAATCGAGGAATGGGAAGGAAGTGGCATTTATTGCCTGGCTCAATTGTATAGTGCTGGTAGGTTGAAAACATTTCAGGAGATAAGGGAGGAATATGCAGTCCCAAATAAGTCTTTTTACAGGTACCGGCAGGTGTAACAGTAAAGAAGAACTTCACAGACATGTGTAATGTCAATAGTGTCTTTTTTAGGCGTTTCGTTCGATAGTTCAGGCTGTCTTAAAACAAAGTGTGAGTTTATTTGATCACACTTGGCATCAACTTGAAAATAAATGCAAAGTTAAAACTTCATATAGCTTGATGTAGTAAAACAAACGATATTAGGAATAAAAACTGTAGTAAAAAGAAAGTACAGGAAAAGAATTAGGTTCTTGGTTTCTCTATTGTCGTAGAGGTGTCTGTTAGAACAGCTGTTAGGAGTTAGGCTGTATATAGGTCTAAAGTAAACAAAATGTCTTCTTCAGTGAATGAAAGCGTGTGTAATGAAAGTGTCTCCTTCTGTGTGTGTGTGAAGAAGTGAGTCAAGAAGTGTGTGTGTAGAAGTCTCTTAAGCCTCATGTAACATTGTTTTTTATACTATTTCAAATCTACAAGTCAGCAAAATGCAGCTATATCCATATACAGTTTGAGCTAGAGGTGAAATGATCACGTTAGTAGCTATTCTAAATATTCACATTGCTAATAGCTGACACGTCTTTTAAACTTCTTTGATTGACAAAAACACATAACAGTATTCTATAAAAAACCCATAGTGTTGACCTTCTGCTAAATGGCAGAAACAGAAATTCAGTTCTGTACCAAAACTTACAAATGCATAATAAGCTATAATTGAATGTATATACATATATATATATATATATATATATATATATATATATATATATATATATATATATATATATATATTATTTAACACAAATTCTAACTAGATAACTAATTAAGTAACTACTGTATATCAAATAACTAACTATATTATGGATAATCTATGATTTACTTTATAAAAGATCTTTTCAAGCATTCTTGCTCAATTCAATGACACATTACTTTATGTGTATTCTTATCTGTGAAACCACTCACCTACTGACCTTAAATCATAAACTCTGGACATGGAGAACAACTGGTACAAAAATAACATTCATACACCTATTTCAAGATCTGTCTTATGCTGAGCTAAGTGAGTTTTTTCAATGTCAAAGCTTACGGCATAAATACAGATCTTTGTTATAAAGCCAAATTAATACAATTATTCTACAGCAGGTTAGACATGTCCTGGATGCGCAGTTTGGGGGGAGGGCGGTGAAGTGGAGTGAGATGCCCTCCCTCCAAAAGGTGGTTAACGCGGGGACATCTAAAGGGCTGGTTTCTGATATGTATGGGTACATAAGCAGGGCTGAACTGGAGGGTGATAGGGGACTCTCTATTAGAGCTAAATGGGAGGATATTATTGGGCGAATAACCAAGGAGCAATGGAGCAGAATACTGGTATCGGGGCTGGAGGTCTCACTGTCCCCCTCACAGATTGTATCTCATTTATTTTTGTTACATAGATCATATCATACACCTCTGAAAATACTTATGTTTGGAAAAGGCCAGATGCAAAGTGCCCAAGGTGTGGGGATGTGATGGGAGATTTGGTGCATATGTTCTGGAGATGGCCCAAGTTGCATAGATACTGGAGTAAAATAGTGGATAAAATAAATTCCATATTTGGGACATTCCTAGATTTGGAGGCTAAGACATGCGTCTTGGGACTAGTGGAAGGGAATGGCTGGTTAGGAGATATAAGGACCGCAATAATTAGATGTTTGTTTCAAGCAAGGAAGCTGATGCACAGAAGTGGCAAGCAAAAGCCCCTCTGACAGTAGAAGAATGGATGATGGTTATGAAGGACACTATTTGGAAAGAAAAATTCACCTATAGCAAGAGGGGTAACATTAAGAAATATGAGAAAGTGTGGAAACGATGGTTAAAGGTGGAACAACCCCAATTATAATGAAGATGGAGATGTGTGTGGAGGGGGGAGGGAGGGTAGAGAAAAGGGAATGAATAAATGAGTTGAAAGAGAGGGTTTATGTGAATATGGGAATGGGAGGGGGGTGAAAGGATGGGAGGGGACCGAAGCGGGAGGGGGGAGGGAGGGGTTTGGACGGGGAGATGTATTTTTATTGTTCTCCCTGTGACGTATAAAATGTAAAATGAAGAATTTATTTTTCAACAAAAACTATTTTATTTAAAAAAGAATTGTAATCACATGCCCCTGTTAAACAAGGGCAGAAAAATTGGGCCTTTGGTGGTGGTGGTGCCACAACACTGTAAGCCCTCACAGTTACTCTTGGTGGGTGCAGAAACAGGCCCAGCTGTGAAATATTACATCAAGAATTGTAATTTCATGTCCCTGTAAAACAGGAGCAGAAAAATTGGGCCTTGGGTGGTGGTTGTGGTGCCAAAACACTGTAACCCCTCACAAATACTCTTGTTGGGTGCAGGAACAGGCCCTGCTGGGAAATATTAGATCAAAAACTATAATTACATGCCCCTGTTAAACAGGGGCAGAAAATTGGGCCTTTGGTGGTGGTGGTGGTGGTGCCACAACACTGTAAGCCCTCACAGTTCCTCTTGGTGGGCGTAGGAATGGGCCCTGCTGTGAAATATTAGACCAAAAATTGTAATTACATGTCCCTGTTAAAAAGGGGCAGAAAAATTGGGCCTTAGGCAGTGGTGGTGGTGCCCTAAACCAAAATATTGTTGGAAGCTAGCATCATCAAGATTGAGGAGGAATAGGATAGTCACTCAGCATAGGCAGTCTTCAAGGGATCCCACATCCATAGAAAAATCAAGCAGTTACACAAACAAGGCCAAAACATTGCCTTCCACATGCCGGTAAAGAGCTGGAATGGCCTTCCGTGAAAAGAAATGGCGTTTTGGAACCTGCCACTGAGGTACAACACATTGCACAAATTCCTGAAAGGGGGCAGAGTCTACAGCTGAAAAGGCAGCAGTTGCAGTGCTAGCAATTTGGCCAAGCTAGCATTTAGACGCTGAGCATGTGGATGGCTGGGACCGAATTTTTTTTTACAGTTTAGCAACTGAGGTAGGGAAATTTGCCTGCTAAAATCAGATGGTGGCGTACTGATAGCAAATTGGCTGCAAGTACTTGGGACACCTATTGCTATACCTTCATTTCTCTCAGTGCAGGTTTTTGAGAGGACTTGAGATATGGTGGGGTTGGAGATCCCAGATGAGGAGCAAGGAGAAGTCTTTTTCTTTGATGTGGGTTTTTCAAGTGCTGTTGCCAACGGACTGCATGGGAGGTCGTCATATGTCTGGTCAAGCATGTGGTGCCCAAGCGGCTGCTGTTCTGGCCATGCTTGATCCACTTCAGACATAGGTTGCAAACAGCAACAGTGTGATCTGCTGCACACGTGTCAAAAAAAGGGCCCACCAAGGAACTTTTCAAAATTAGCGGGGAGTCAGCAGTGCCCTGCACCTGCAGAGCTCTGCGGTGTGATGCAATAGGGTGGCTGCCCTTAAACTGCCCCCTAGAGGACATCCTGCCTCATTGGGGCTGTGCCGCCTCCTCCTCTTCCTCTCTTCTATCAGGCAACCAAGTAGAGTCAGTGACCTCATCATCCCCTCCCTCCTTGTCACTGGAGCAAACTTGGCACTATGCTGCAGCTGGGGGAACATGACTGCCAGTTACTTGTCCTTCTTGGGCACCCCCTCTATCTAGGCTCACGTTACTCCCTTTCTCAACCTGGGAACCAACATCGGAGCCTTCAAATCGCTGCGCTTCCTCCAGCAGCATGTACCCGACACTGTGGTCAAATAGTTTGGGGGACTCCTCTGTGCATGATTGGGGCTATGGAAGGAGTGACTGTGGACAAGGAGCCGGTAGCTGCATTGAAAGGCAAACTACTCTGAGCCTGGGTGACAGAGGATGAGGAGGATGAGGACTGCTTTGTTATCCACTCTACCAACTCTTCTGCATGTTCTGGCTCAATAACATGGCCATCAGCAAAAAAAAAGGACAAGCGTGCCCCACGGACACCTTCAGAGGATGCACCATGTCCACGACCAGCACTGTTGACTGTAGACACAGAGGCTGCTTGCCCTCTTTTAGTGGCCTGTGAGCGTCGGCCTCTCCTTGGTGGCCTACCAAAGACATCATCTATAAAAAACAAAACAAACTATCAAAAGACCGATTAGCCTCCTCCGAAGGCTTTGCATACCACTGGCAGAATGCCATGCAACGTAAGGGCTCTAGAAACTAATAACAACTATGGGGCTACTGACGAGGATACTGAATCAGATTCCTCATTCAGATCAACATCCTCTGTCCCCAGACATAGTCAACACAATCCCCGAGACAATTCTACAGCACGCAAAAGAGACTATGGAGGGAACTCCTATACACCTTCCTCTAAAAAACGCCCCCCCAATACTGATACTAGATTATCGTCACACCCACAAACACAAGGACATATGTCACAATCTAATGGAAGATCACTAACACAACCCAAATACTTGGGGGCGACAGCCCTACAAGCAATACAGATACTGAGTAATCAATCACAAACACCAAATACGACACAACCCAACACCACAGGCCCTACTGAGGTGGGTCACACGAACCCGAACCTTACTGATCCAATGAACAACCAGGGTTATAATCCCCCCACTACTTTCCCACCCTTGACACAATGAGCACCCAACACTAGACAAAGCACACTGGATGCACATATCCAAACACCCCATACACAGGCAAATTTTCAATTGCTCACGAACATGACGACACCGACGTAACCACAGGTTTGGAAGTTATTAATTTAACACCCTATCATTTTGACAAGGAGACACTTGATGTCCTCAAATTTGGATTAAGCTTCTGCCCTTCGACCAATATCGACAAATATGAGACAATAAAAGATGTTTACCTTTTTTCGCGCAATCTAACATACAAATTCCTTTTCGATAAACAAGTGGTACAATCCAAACAAGATAAAGCTATATCAGAACAAGTAAAACATTTCTCTATGGAGGATTTTCGAGTCCTCCGAGATCTTATACTCCTATTGGAGGAAAATGAATCGTCACAAGAATCAAACCTCTCACAAGAGACAGTGGCGTCTACTCTACACACATTGAACACCAAAAAAATTCAAACCCAAATCACAGCGTTTTCCAGAATTGACCACTAATTCACACATTTGGGCTTTCCTCATAGGAACTATTAAAGATATAAAAGAAATGACTATGTCAGCAACCCCAGGAAATCTTTCTTATCCCCAAAGACAAGCTATCCAAGCCCTAAAAAATCACCCAGACCTAGAAATTAAAGCTTCGGACAAAGGAGGTAACATCGTCCTGATGACCAAAACATATTACGAATCTATGGTGAACAGGATCTTAGCGAACAAACATTGCTACCGCCATTTACCTGAGACGCAGATCCAAGAATTTAAGCAAGAATATCTGGAGACCATTGGTTCGGCCTTTCAAAAGGGCCTGATCGACCAAGATACCTATAACTATCTTAATGTTAAAAAACCTAAAAAGGCTACCTTTTATGCCTTACCGAAGATACATAAGCATCCCACGATGCCTCCTGGCCGACCAATCGTCTCCGGTATTGGCTCTCTTTCTGAACATGCCAGCCGCCTTATAGATTTTGTTTTAATGCCACATGTACTGAGCCTCCCGTCTTATACCCGTGATACACTTGATTTGTTGAAACAAATAGAGGGATTGCCTGTCCCTCCTGATGCCCTCCTCGTGACACTGGATGTGGAGTCTTTATACTCCAGCATCCCACACGAGCAGGGCATCGGGATGGCACGCACTTTTCTAAGAGAACAAGACCACTATATTTGGGAATTCTGTGAATTCATATTGGAATTGCTTAAATTTGTGCTAACTCGAAATTATTTCTGCTTTAAGGATTCCCACTTCCTCCAGGTACAGGGCGTGGCCATGGGCACATGTTGTGCACCGGCCTACGCCAACCTGTACCTGGGGGGGTGGGAACGCAATATCTTTTCTAATGAGGACCTGGCCATTTATACTGACCAGGCCCTCATATGGCGGAGGTATATAGACGATATTTTCCTAGTATGGACAGGTACCCAAAATCTTTTGGATGATTTCATCCAAACTATCAACCACAATTCGATGAATCTCAAATTCACCATTTCTGCCCATCCGAATCAAATAACTTTCTTGGATTTAACTATTTTCAAAGACCAAGAGAACTGTCTAGCAACTACCCTGTTCAGAAAGGAAACGGCAGGGAACACCTTATTGCATGCGGAAAGCGCTCACCCTAGATCGCTCATTAAAAGTATACCCTATGCACAATATCTCAGGCTACGCCGCAACTGTACGCATCTAGAGGAATTTAAACTTCAAGCACAGGTGCTCCGCAATAGATTATTAGCAAGAGGTTATAATAAGACCATACTACGGAGCGCATACAACAAGGCCATTCGCCAGTCAACAAACTCCCTACTTTTCAAGCAGAAAAATATTTCTACTAGTACCCCAGTAAGATTTATTACTACATTTTCTCAACACCAGGAACTTCGGGACATACTTAACAAACATTGGCCGATCCTCCAAGAGGACCCCATTATAAACAAATACATCAGCCCTTCCCCCCAAATTACATTTAAACGAACGAGGTCCCTAGGTGACCAACTAACCTCAAGCCACTTTGTTACCACTCCCAAACTGAAACAACCTAAATCAGGAATGGCCCAATGTGGCAAATGTTCTTTTTGCCCATGGATCAAAGAAGGGAACTCCTTCACACTACCAAATGGAGAAAAATTCACACCTAAATTCTATGCAGATTGTGATACAAAAGGAGTGGTATACTTGATGCTATGTCAATGTGGCCCATTCTACGTAGGGAAAACGATCAGACACCTACGCTGCAGAATTAGGGACCATGTGTATTATTCGGGTGAAGGGAAAATGGTGACAGCAGTCAGTAGGCACCTTGACCTCTACCACAAATTCAACGTTTCTCTCATTTCATTTATCGTACTAGCTGTAGTCCCAATAGATCCCAGGGGTGGAGATTGGGACAAAATAGTGTGCCAAAAAGAAACCCTATGGATAGAACGCCTAGGTGCCACATTCCCCCCTGGAATCAACGAAGCTCAGACCTATAAACCATTTCTTTAAGTATACTTAACTTACTCCTCTCTGGCCATCTTACTGCTCCATTTTTCTTGGGCCATTTTGGTTAAACCATATAATTATTCATATATTAATACATTGTTGTTCACCAACAGAAATGAGATTCTATCCCTATTCAGCCACTATATGGTTGATTTATAACTTTTGATTTGTAACTTTTTCTCCCATGTTTCCCTAAGTAGACAAAAATAATGTAAGCTATTTGACGTGACTTAATAATACCAGTACACGTACAGTATAGTGGCAGATGGTATACCTGTTCCCAACCCCCTTTTATTTTCCCTGTCCTCCCTTCTTCATCTCAATTGTTGTTATGATATCCTCATGTTGTTTATTGCTAATTACTACTATGTTCTCTACTAATGCGGTTGAACTTTATTTTTATTCTCATTTTTACTTTTCCAGAGGCTGTACCTTTACCATGGGCTGTACCCCTCCACTGTACTATATAGCGGTGTAAATTGGCAATGTGCGGCCGCCCAGTGCCACATCTATTTATAGATGGCTGGCGCACAGGGTGTCCCCTTATGGCCGTGTCGGCGTGGATGCGGCTATGTTTTATCTCCATAATCCTCCATGTCGGGCGGACGGCTCTCTGCCTGCACTGGGGGGTGAGACTAGAACGGTTGGCCTCTCTGTATCCCTGGTTGCCAGGTTACCGGGACGCGGCCACCCTCTCTCCCTTCGATGCGCCGTTAGCTGTCTAGCTCGCGCTGGAGATGGGGAGCATGCGCAGTTGTCCCGGGTCCGCTCGGTTGCCGGGATACCAGGACGTGACTGCCTACTCTTTCCCCGACGCACCGTCAGCTGTTCGGATGACGCCGGGGATCGAGGCATGCGCAGTACGCGCCAGCGGCCGGCCTGAATGACGTCACGTCGGCTACGCCGATTGGTGACTACAGGCGGGGCGGATGTACAAGAGACGCCTTTTCTGGCGTCTCTCCTTGTACTATCCACACAACAAGCTGCTTTCTACGAGACGGCTGTGTGGCTCCTTACCACCAACTCTTCTGATTATCAGCTTTATTCTACAGACCCAGGTAAGCTTAGATCCTTACTACCCCGCAAAATAGTTTACTCATGGCTCATCCTCATAATATGTTTTATTCATATAACAGACTCAGCAGGATTGGGGGTCAGAGATAGTAACTTCCTAAGAAAAAATCCCATATGCACCTTGATGCAATACCTACATCTGCCTTTGACTGACACCAGATCCCCTTCTATCAAATTAGAACTGCTGATACTACTGTGAACTACCAATACTGGCTAATGAGATTGCTGTGGTTCCGTTTTTTTCTCCCCTTCCTTCTAGGCATAGCTATAAAATTTATCAGGGTAAGTGCAATCTAACTTAATTTATCCTTTAAAACTAATGCAACATAGAATGTAGATTACCAGGGGCCATACTATGGACCACTTATGACTTTATAATGTACTTTATTACTTAATAGTATATTTTCCTCTGAGCCTCTCTTCATTATTAATCGTGATGGTTATCAATTAATCTTAAAACGTCATCCTACATACATATGGACATCTATAGTAATTACTCATATCTTGGAGTTTTCTCTCTGCCTCCCCTCCTCTCCCCCCCTTTCCCTCACTTTCTCCCCCTCCCCCCCTCCCCCCTTCCCTTCCCCCCCTCCCCTTCTCTTCCCTTCCCCCTTCCCTTTTCCCTTCCCTCCCCCTTCCCTCACTCCTTCCCCTCTCCTTCCCTCCCCCTCCTCCCTCCCCCCCTTCCAGTTCCCCCCCACCTTTTTCCCTCCCGTTCCCCCTTTCCCTTTCCCTTCCCTTCACCCTTTTTCCCCTTTCCTCCTTTTTCCCCCCTTCTCCTACCCACCCCTTACCTGACTATATGTCTTACCTTGTACTCTACACTTTACCCCACCTCCTTATGATTAATTTGTATGATGTTACATTCGTCCCCGCATTGCCTACGCTCCGCCTGGTCACTGTAGGACGGACACCCCCCTTGGCAATTGAGGAACAGCCTCTTCTAACTATTCTACTACATTGTTTAGATATAATCTTTCATGTAACTATATTACACTATGATGTATTTATCATAATTGTATTATTCATTACAGTATTCAATTCTGTGCTCCTGAAGAAGCGCATGTGGCGCGTAACATGTCGAGCCTAGACAGAATCTGATTGCCACCACTACATAGCTTTTGGTTCAACGAAATGTACTGTAACTATATGGACCAATAAGTTTCTTGTCTCTTGTTGGTTCTAATTTTCGCTTATCTTTATTACTTAAACCATTCAGTTGTGTATGGAGTGCATAATTTGTAAACTGTGTATGTTTTCTATTTTATCCTTTATCTTTTTTTAAAAAAATAATTCCAAATAAATTAGAATTTTAATTATATACCTAGCCATTATTGTGCCTATAAAGTCTTGAGCCCACCAATACTCCTTCGTTCTCTAATGATGTATAGTTTGTTTTGCAAGACCACACTACACTGTATTGTGTACACCACCAGAAGTGTAGTAACAACTGCACTACTGCTGCACTGTATTGTGTACTGCGTACACCACAAGAAGTGTAGTAGCAACTGCACTACAGCTGAACTGTATTGTGTACTGTGCACACCACCAGAAGTGTAGTAGCAACTGTACTACAGCTGCACTGTATTGTGTACTGTGTACACCACCAGAAAAGTTGTAGCAACTGCACTACGGCTGCACTGTATTGTGTACTGTGTACACCACCAGAAAAGTAGTAGCAACTGCACTATGGCTGCACTGTATTGTGTACTGTGTACACCACCAGAAAAGTAGTAGCAACTGCACTACGGTTGCAATGTATTGTGTACTGTGTACACCACCAGAAAAGTAGTAACAACTGCACTACGGCTGCACTATATTGTGTATTGTGTACACCACCAGAAAAGTAGTAGCAACTGCACTACGGCTGCACTGTATTGTGTACTGTGTACACCACCGGAAAAGTAGTAACAACTGCACTATGGCTGCACTGTATTGTGTATTGTGTATACCACCAGAAAAGTAGTAGCAACTGCACTACGGCTGCACTGTATTGTGTACTGTGTACACCACCAGAAAAGTAGTAGCAACTGCACTACGGTTGCACTGTATTGTGTACTGTGTACACCACCAGAAAAGTAGTAGCAACTGCAGTACGGTTGCACTGTATTGTGTACTGTGTACACCACCAGAAAAGTAGTAACAACTGCACTACGGCTGCACTCTATTGTGTACTGTGTACACCACCAGAAAAGTAGTAGCAACTGTACTACGGCTGCACTGTATTGTGTACTGTGTACACCACCAGTAAAGTAGTAGCAACTGCACTACGGTTGCACTGTATTGTGTACTGTGTACCCCACCAGAAAAGTAGTAGCAACTGCACTACGGCTGTACTATATTGTGTACTGTTTACACCACCAGAAAAGTAGTAGCAACTGCGCTACGGCTGCACTGTATTGTGTACTGTATACTCCTCACCTGGTTGCCACCACACACACTTGACGCCATCTGAACCAAATAATTTATCTTGGTCTCATCAGACCACAGGACATGGTTCCAGTAATCCATGTCCTTAGTCTGCTTGTCTTCAGCAAACTGTTTGCGGGCTTTCTTGTGCATCATCTTTAGAAGAGGCTACCTTCTAGGGACGACAGCCATGCAGACCAATTTGATGCAGTGTGCGGTGTATGGTCTAGGCACTGACAGGCTGACCTCCCACCCCTTCAACCTCTGCAGCAATGCTGGCAGCACTCTAATGTCTATTTCCCAAAGACAACCTCTAGGATATGATGCTGAGCACCTGCACTCAACTTCTTTGGTTGACCATGGCGAGGCCTGTTCTGAGTGCAACTTGCCCTGTTAAACCTGTATGGTCTTGGCCACCGTGCTGCAGCTCAGTTTCAGGGTCTTGGCAATCTTCTTATAGCCTAGGCCATCTTTATGTAGAGCAACAATTCTTTTTTTCAGATCCTCAGAGAGGCAAACGGGGGAACACCCGATATTCGAGTCGAACGTATGTTCGACCCGGACATCGAGCTCATCTAATGCATGAAGTTCAAAAACATTATGCCTTTACAACACCTTTAATTTTTTTGAGGCCTAAAAATTGCAGTTGTCCACATTTAAGAGCACATTGTCACTGTAACTACAACTTATGAAATACACTGGCATTGAGCAATAAAATAATAAGCCACACATTGTTTAGTAAAACAAACATTTTACTCAAAGCACATTCACATGTGCATTTTAAGGTTTTAAATCAAAGCAACATCTTGGTGTATAACATGTATGTTTTGCATTATTTCTCCTTTTTGTGGCTAAACAGGCATGTTCTAAACCATTAGATACACATCCAAAACTCGGTAACTTACAAAGTTTGAGTTTGGTAAAGTGAAGGGCAACCAAGACATTAGTATCCCAAGACTGTGTGGATGTTGCCTTCCTCAGATGGGGTGATCTCACCCCTATAAAAGCCAAAATTTGAAGCCACGTATACGTAGAGGCCTACAAATTAAATGTCCTCTATGATCCCATGCCTAAAATGTGTGTAGTTACAAACATCTATTTTTCTAAAGCCCCAAAACACACATGTGCTATCTCCCATCACAGAGTATCAATGGACGCGTTTCAGGGGTGCAATCCCTTCCTCAAATCTACTTTAGTTATGGGGAAGGGGTTGCACCCCCAAAACGCATCCATTGATACCCCGTGATAAGATATAGCACATGTTGACACACTGTGTGTTTTGGAGCTTTAGAAAAATAGATGTATGGTACTACACACATTTTAGGCATGGGATCATGGGGGAAATAAGAATGTTAAGGCCCAATTTGTGGGTACCTTCAAATTTTGGGTTTTAGATTCTAAAAAACAGATAAACATTATGATTCACATTAGTTAGGGCAGTGTTTCCCAACTCTACTCCTCAAATGCAAACCCAGGTAATTTTTTCTTGATCTCTTGAATTTGGCATAGGTGATGTTGTCATTTTTACTGTTAGTAATTTGCACAGTCGTTTATAGACTGAGGAAAACCAGACCTGGTGGTGCAACTAGAAGAGTGGAGTGGAGAAACACTGAGTTCTGTCCCTAAACTTTCACATTTTAAAATCATAAAAACATGGTAATTAGTAAGGGCAAACAGAAGCCAACAAGTGGAACAATAAACTTCAGACCAGGAAAGAGGATATTAGAATTTGGCAAGCATGTCTACAAAATATCTGATTCTTCGCTGTAAAGCAGTGGCAGCCTCCTTGATTTGTTCCAGTTCCTTCAAACACTGCAACATATCTGCACTCATTCTGCCAAAAGTACATCGTGGAAGGTCATGACCTAGTAAGAAGAGTAAAAAGTATTAAGGGAAAGATGGTCAAGTGGCTGAGGCCCTACATAGTGAGTTATGGTCAAGTTACTAGTCAAATTAAGGAAATACTTACCTACTCAGTCTATTGTTGCTTGCAACCTGCTTGCCCTTTAGATACCTACACTACTAGGAATGTACACACTGCAACTACTATAATCTTGGCCCTAGTGCCTGGGTCTCCCAAACTCGGGTACCTAGCAACACTGCCAGCTCCTTCCACCTCTTCCTTCTCCATGCTAATGTTAAGGCACCACATACTTTGCTAATGTGTGGAATGGGTGCTTGGTTTGGACATCTAAACACTTCACATGTATACACATTTGAAGCAAGATTCCAAGAATACTTACTTGCGCAAACAAAAGGCTCCCAAATACTTTCTTCCTCTTCTGGTTCACTTTGGCCCTCACTGTGACTCGTGTCAGGGGATTTGACGTCCACAATGACAATGTCTGTGCTGGGTCCAGGGGACAGATCCCATGGCTTCAAAGAAACATCCTGGGTGAGCTGACAACACTCACTTTCCTCTAGAAAAGAAACAATACAACATTCATTAAGCCACCCCAAGTCCCATCTGTTTTTAGCATCCATTTTGCTACATTAGTTGACCAACTTTGCACTTGGTCTGATGTCAATGTTTGCTCCTGACTGGTGGACTCCACCATGCTGCATTCTGGATGTTTTTCTGTGAAAAATGCATAAAAAAGGGAAGGCGATAGCATTTTCCAGAGGGAAAACACTTGACAAGTGCCAACATTGACAAAGTCCTGCAGTTGCCCCCCACCCCACTTGTCTCCTATGGGATACGGGATATATGATGACCATCCTAGCAGGCATGACTCTGTGTGACTGGGAGCCCTGGGGCCTCTCCTCTAATGATTTCTACACTGGCAAGGCTGCATTAATGGGGACCGATGAACCAGGCAGCAACCAGAAAGTGTTCTTTACCCATTAAGTTCTGCCCTACGCCCATGGCCTTTGGCCCACCTAGAAACATCCCTGTCGGTGGCTAAATTAGCGTGTTTGAAGTTGGCACTTACGTTTTTGGGGGGAAGATGGCCTTGTTGCCTCCCCTGTTGGGGCCCGAGCGAGGGTAGCCTCCCATCGTCCCTTGCGGAGGCTTGGCTGGAGCATCCTTTTTTTGTGCCTCTCTGTTGATAGAAAACCAAACAATAAGTACAAAAAAGAAATGAATGTCCAAAAACATGACCAAATAAGAATGTTCATATATGATTCATATTTACCTTCATCTTTGGAATCGCAAGTCATACAAAGATTTTCTAAAAGCTAGAGCTACTTGGAGAAAGAACATATACAGACAGCTAATTTACACATATACATATTGTTTGGATCCAAATATTGCTTACTTTTTTATGATCTGATATATGTGCTCCATCTGGTCTTGTTCCCGGTGTTTTAGATCAGACCATCGTTTTCGGATTTGGTCCTTTGATCGGTCCACCGAAAATTCTCTGTGCAAAATGGCGATAACCTTCTCCAAAATGCTGTCCTTTCGGCTGTTGGGCCTTTCATAATTGTGCAGCTTGCAGGCATAATTGTGCTTCTCTAGGATGTGCACAATCTTCACCATCTCACCCTTGCTCATGGGGGTTGCTTTGTGCCTCCTATGAGCTCCACCACCACGGGGCTTGCTGCAATCCGCCAAATCCGCCATGTTGTCCCTCCCGAATGCTCCCGTATGTGTCGCGTGCAGAAGAAAGATGGTCACGCTCCAGCGTCATGATGTACTAAGAGTGAAGTTTGACGCATGCGCAGTGTGTATAAAGCCGGGTCAATGAAACGGCTGTAGGAACGATCTTGGAGTGGGCGACGATCGATTGCCAACGCACAAAAGGAGCAGAAAATTAAAGAACAATTGGAAATTGGGGTATAGGTGGTTAGTGGCCTATACTGCTTAAATTGAGGCCTATATTGGAACCAGCTTATGGATTAAGCCAGACATTATGGTCTGTCTTGTGTTCTGTCTTGCAGGCATTGTATCATCATGACTGATGAATTCACTTTGCCATAATTTCTCCCCCATTTCATTGACATGTCCCGGGAGCTGCCCTGTCTCTGGAGGTTGAAGAGTACAGACTACTCAAATAAAATACTGAGGAAGGCAGCTTTGGAGAAACTGATAGAGTTGTGCAAACCTGTGTACCCCAGGGCAGACACCAACTACGTCAGGCAAAAGATAGCCAACTTTCGCAGTACATTTAAAAGGGAGTTGACCAAGGTCCTGGACTCAGAGATGTTGAGCAGCAGCGGGTGACCTACATGTCCCCAGGCTGTGGCATTACGACAGCTTGCGGTTTTTGACAGATCATACTGAACCCAGGCCATCGCTGTCTACGCTCCCTTCTACGTCTGCTGAGGCCGCAGCTCCTGAGGTCAGCACAGCTCCTGAGGTCTGCACAGGTCCTGAGGTCCACACAGGTCTTGAGGCACAGGATGAAGATGCGGAGGAGCCCAGCCTGACCCAGGTATAGCATTGTTGAACATATTTGTATCCAAAAATACAATGATGATAACTATCCCCCTGATGATGACACGTGATCCCTGTGTCGAGGACGCGTAGGGGAGGGGCCAGGACGGAGAGACTGACACGGACTTTACACCAGCGCTGTCCCAGCACAGCATACCGCACCAAACATCCAGTGATTTTGCATAGAAAGCCGTTATAGTATGGTGCACTGATGCACCAGTGCCATGTGAGTACCCCAGTGTGGGGAGTGTTTTCTTTTAATAAAAGTATTTTGACTATATTACACTATATAGTTTCCTTTTCATTTATATGTATGGAGCCACATTGTTTCCAGCTGGAGGAGTGCAGCAGACACTGAGACTGAGCCCAGGGGTGGCTCCAAAGCTATTTAGAAGCTGAGTCACACTCTCTGAGGTGAGCACATTAGCTTAAGGGGGTCACGAAGGAGCACAGGAGCATGTTTTGCAGCACTCAGGATATCTTCGGCATGATGTTGGATTGTTGTCACAGCTAAACCCCACCTGCACGCATTGTTTTATTATCACGGCTGGACATTATTTGCACGCACTATTTAGAGTGCCAAAGAGAACTTTTTTTTTTTTTTTTTTCATTATTTATTATTTATTAATTTTTTCATTTAAAAAAAAGCAGGATACTTTATATTGAGCACTAAGCACTTTTTATGTTGATTAAGACACTATGTACGGTGTAACAAGCACTATTAAGCACTAATTTATGGTGTAACAAGCACTTGTTTTTTCACACCTTGTTTATTTATTCAACATTCATATTATTTGTATTTAATATTATCTCACTAGTAAGCACAGAGTTGGTTATTATTAATTTTTGTTTTTGGGGTCACTCAAGCGCAGCGCATAACTTGTAAATTTTTCAATAAAAATATTCTAAATATGTCCCATTTTCATACACAGGAAAGTGTTAGTC
Organism: Aquarana catesbeiana; assembly: GCF_042186555.1. NCBI lineage: Eukaryota > Metazoa > Chordata > Amphibia > Anura > Ranidae > Aquarana > Aquarana catesbeiana. Next base: position 307,182,654 of record NC_133325.1, read on the forward strand.
TGGAGGAGCCAGCAGCCAGCAGCCAGACAGAGTCCCAGATCCCTCCCCTATACCCTCTTTCTAAAAGGGCCAGAAAGAGCAGGAATCTGGAGGAGGCCACAGCTGTCGTCCTCACCCAGGCTACTACTGCCATCCGGACAGACCCAGATGAGTATGAGGGATTTGGTGACAGCCAATAGGTTAAGGGGGATGGTCGGTGACCAGAGGAGAAGATGCGAGGATCTCATCCTGCAGATCCTCAACAGGGGAGCGATGGGCGATATCTATGCCACCACTCAACTGTGTGATTTTGTGGGCCCACATACACGACCTACACAGCCAACCCACCCACCACAGCAGCATGGCGGTCAGTGGCAACACCAGCCACAAGAACCCCAACAGCCCTGCTGGTCTGGGGATTATCACCTCTCCCCCTTACTAATTTCTATTATTTTGTGTTTTTTGGAACAATGTTTTTATTTTCTATATTTTTTTATGCATGGAATGCACTTTTTTGTTAGGTTCTTTGTATTTGGGTGGTAGATATCAGCTCTATTTTAATTTGTGTTATTTTTTTCTGCACAATAAAAAAATTGTGTAGAATAATACTTGGCTATGCGTTTTACTTCAAATTACAGTTTGGGAGTAGGCAATTACATTAAAACAAATACAATGTAAAATTAACAAGGGACACCAACATAGTTGTATCCTTGATCTTAAAAACTCAGGGATAATGGTGTTAAAAATCTAACAAGCATAACAATAATATTCTTGATATCACTAGAAAACATATGCCTTTTAAAATACGTTTAGCATAACTTCATGAGTATATTGACCCAGTCATTGCAATATCATTGCAATTTATTACAGCAAGGCCAGTTCTTGCTTTCACCAAGAGTACCTCTCTAGGGTTATGGTGGGAAGGCACCACCGACACCCAAAGACCAATTTTTTTAGCACCTGTTTGACAGGTGAATATCATTGCAATTTTTTACAGCAAGGCCAATTCTTGCTTTTATCAAGAGTACCTCTCTACGGTTACAGTGGGAAGGCACCATTGACACCCAAAGACCAATTTTTCAGCACCTGTTTGACAGGTGCATATCATTGCAATTTTTTACAGCAAGGCCAATTCTTGCTTTCATCAAGAGTACCTCTATAGGGTTATGGTGGAAAGGCGCCCCCCACACCCAAAGAGTAATTTTTCTGCACCTGTTTGACAAGTGCATATCACTGCAATTTTTTACAGCAAGGCCAATTCTTGCTTTCATCAAGAGTACCTCTATAGGGTTATGGTAGGAAGGCACACCCCACACCCAAAGAGTAATTTTTCTGCACCTGTTTGACAAGTGCATATCACTGCAATCTTTTACAGCAAGGCCAATTCTTGCTTTCATCAAGATTACCTCTATAGGGTTACGGTGGGAAGGCGCCACCGACACTCAAAGACCAATTTTTACGTGCCCGTTACTTCTATTCAAAGAATGTATCCAAAAAATCTCTAATCTTGTTGCCAGCGCACTACATTGTGGCCTCATCATACACACTGGCTCTTCAGCTGTTGCTGAGCAAAATAAAGGCAGCTGGCAGGGAAAATGTAATTTTTTTTGGTTTTAAAAAATGCAATTATTGCTGCAGCAGATTCTAGATATGTCACAGATCTGCAACTTTACAGGTAGACTAAGGGGGACCCCCCCCCCCCCCAGGCACTATATTGGAAGGAATTTTTCATTTTTATGCTTTCATTTTAAAAATAAAAAAATCACTGCCCATTTAAAAATGACGTTTTTCATAAACTTTTTTTTCTATTGATACATGTCCCCCAGGGCAGGACCTGGACCCCTATAACCATTGTATGCCCAATTACTTGCATATAAGCCTTCAAAATGAGCACTTTTGATTTTTGACGTTCGGGTACCATTGACTTTAATGGAGTTCATTATTCGGGCCCGAACTTTTGCGGTGTTTTGCGGTGAAAAAAAAATCCTGATCCTTAAAGCATGAAAGAAAGTCAGTGCTTGTGCTGTGTCATTTACCCCTCCCTATGTTCTGAAAAACCTGGAATAAATAAATGTTTTTAAAAAGTTCCTGTGTTCCCTGTCTTCTCTCCCCCTGTCAGCTCAGGAGTCAGCATTATCACATTCTGTAATCCCAAAAATAAACTTTGGTTAGTCATTGTAAAATTATGTAATCCGTTTTGTAAGAAGATTATATAATGTGCAGTGTGTCTCCTTTTGTAACTTTATTGTGAAAAATACCTTATTTACAGCACTGCTGAGTGCCCACGTGACCTGCCAGAACTCTTCTTCCATGCTCCAAGCACTGTAGATCTCCGGCGGGTCACGTGAGCGCCCAGCGGCACTGTAAATAAGGTATTTTCCACAATAAAGTTACAAAAGGAGACACACTACACATTATATAATCTTTTTACAAAATGGATTACATGTTTTTACAATGACTTTAACTAGGGCTTATTTTCAGGTTAAGGCTTATATTGCAGCCATCCCCGAAAATAATGCCAGGTCTTATTTTCAGTGTAGGGCATATTTTTGGGGAAACAGGGTATGTGTCCCACAGCATGGGTATGAATATGCAATGTATTGAAAAGGGATATGCTCAAAGGTTCATCACCTTTAAAGTGGTACCTAAAAAACAAAGATGTATTATATTCCAGCCTACCAATTCTTCGATGCAGTAGCCACTTAAGTTTTCCTTGTTTTATCCTTTTTCCCCCTTATTTTCACCTTTTGATTCAGCCAGTAAGCCTGTTATTTATCATCTTCCTTTACAGATCAGGCTTTTTACCACAAGAGGCAGTTAGAGGGCTGAAGGAAACCATTTAACACTGACAGGGGTACTTACAATGGTAAGTTTTTATTCACCTTTATCCCAAAAAACTGTTGCTGTAACTACTTAAAAAGTGTTAGCTGGAGTCCAGCTTTAATTTGTTAATCAAGTCTATAAATCTGCTAGTGCAACACTGCCCTTGACCCAGAGTGACAATGCTGTTGTCCTAAAGTGTCTTTATTGTTCCTCCATCCAGACTTTGGATACTCTAAGGCTGGGTTTATACTAATGCGAATTGGATGCAGGTTTCCCTGTATCCAATTTGCATGACAGATGACTGTGATCGGCTCTCTACCGAGCCGGTTCACATATTACCGTGGCAGCTGCAGAGCGGATTGCACAGGAGTCCTGTGCAAGCTTCGGCTCCATTGCAGTTCCGAATTCAGGCATAATTTGGCCCTGAGAACAGAGTCCCACCAGACCCCTTCTAAGAGCCTCATCCCGTATCAGTGTGAACCCAGCCTAAGACAGTAAATATGTTACTTACTAGATCACCAGGTGAAAATAAAGACAAAAAAAATACAAATGAAAAACAAATGCAGCCACCACATGTAAGTATTGGTAATCTGCAATATATACATTTTGTTGTTGGGTTTAATACTGCTTTACGTTCACTATATACAGTATCTCACAAAAGTGAGTACACCCCTCACGTTTTTGTAAATATTTTATTATATCTTTTCATGTGACAACACTGAAGAAATGAAACATTGCTACAATGTAAAGTAGTGAGTGTACAGCTTGTATAACAGTGTAAATTTGCTGTCCCCTCAAAATAACTCAACACACAACCATTAATTTCCAAACCGCTGGCAACAAAAGTGAGTACACCCCTAAGTGAAAATGTCTAAATTGGTCCCAATTAGCCATTTTCCCTCCCCGCTGTCATGTAACTCGTTAGTGTTACAAGGTCTTAGGTGTGAATGGGGAGCAGGTGTTTTAAATTTGGTGTTATCGCTCTCACTCTCTCATATTGGTCACTGGATGTTCAACATGGCACCTCATGGCAAAGAACTCTCTGAGTATCTGAAAATCTTCCTTGTTTACATGTGACCGGCTGTGATTGGACACAGCCAATCACAAGACGCAGCTCTTTCCACAGATCAGGGTAGCACCATGTCCTAGCAACACGGCGCGACCGCGATCTCAGTGCAGCGTGCCCCCGTCTGGGATGACGTCATATGAAGTCGTCCCAGAACAAGAGCCGCACTGCCCCGCCATCATTTGACGGTGGGCGGGCGGCAACCAGTTAAAGAGGATTATTCTACACTTCGAACCCGACTGGAAAATTTTGAGAACAGGGCTAGACAATTGAACCTACCTATCTGTGGCATTCCTGAAGAAATAGAGGATCTACAATCAACAGTTCACTTTTTTCAGGAACTTGTTCCATCCATCCCATCCCATCCCAGATTGAATACACAGAACTTTATCTGCACGTAAAGAAGATGGGCCCCCTGGAGATATAATTATAAAAATGCATTATTTTTGCACAAAAGAACAAATAATGGCAGCTGCAAGAAACAAAGACTCTTTAATTTTTCAGGGCCACGAATACCAAGTTTTTTTAAGACTTATCTCAACTAACTCTCTTTAAACGCAAAGAAATGAAACCACATTTGCAAGTCCTTAAATATCATCGAATAAATTATCGTTGGGGATTTCCTTTCTCCCTTCGCTTTACTTATAAAGGAACTTCATATATATGTAAATCAGTAAATGACCTTCTTTCTACACTTAGAGATCTCCGCCTGTCAACATCTTCCACAACAACGGATGGTCCCAAACAACAGATGAATTCAACATCCCTCTCAAGACCCCCTTCTTCACCACCGCCTGAAGAAGATGACATTGCAGACTGATATATATATATATATATATATATATACCATATGGGTGATATGAATTCAATCTTATATCCCCCCCCCCCCCTTTTTTTTTTTTTTGACTGACTCGGTTTTACATATTATACATATTCTACTTCTTTTACCTCACATGATCTAATTAGTACCCCTTCTGGATTTAATGGTATATTTTCTATACTAGCTTTATTATAAAATTTAAAAGATTTTTATTCTATTCTTGAGTTGTTCTTTTTTTTCCAGCTTCATTTATCCTATTTATCCTATTATAATCAAAATTTTTTGTTCTTCTTTTTTCTTTTATCCTAGGTATTATTCTTGTCTTGATGATTATAATAATACTAAAATCCTTGGGGTGGTGGGCGTATCGACCTTTAGTAAGGAAACCCACATATTGTGTACTGTAATTAGGCCATAATTCTCCTTTGTCCAATTAATTATTTTTTTCCCTTTTACCCCTCCTCCCCCCCTCCTCCCTTCCTTCCCCCATTTGTTTGCCCTTGTCTTGGGGTGTTCAACACCCAAGCAGGGCTCTATTATATTCATTATATATATTCTTCTTCCCAAACTGTACATTTCCTTATATGTTGAGTCAGATACTATACATCCTAGTAAGTGATACATAATAATTAATTACATTTAATTTTATCAGTATATTCCAGATTGATATAGTCAATTCATCCACATATATATGTTTATGCTTACTTACGAATAGCCGTACATAGTCCAATATGTCTTTGGTACCCCTAAAAAAGACAGCCCCCCCCATGTATATATATATATATATTATATTTTTTTACATGACATTTTTAATTGCTTACACCCCCCCCTTTTTTTAAATTTATTTTAATTCTCACTCAATTCATCTGTAATTTTAAGTAGTTTCTTGGTCAACTAATTTATTATACTCATAGAATCTTATTATACTCTATTAATTTATCTTATACAATGGTGACACCATAATTAATTAATGCCTTATCATATATTGTAAATGTGTATTGTCTATGCATGATTTTATTAATTTTAATGCTATCATTGTTTATCTCTTACAAACATTTGGTATGTTTATGCATTTTTTCTGCCCCCCCCCCCCAATTGCCCTAGTTTTCGTATTTCCATCTTCCCTCCTATTTTGTTTCATTATTTCAGATTTTGCTGCTATTCTACAGTATGTCAGTAGATGTTCTTCACTGCATCCACTAGATGGCAGCAAACCTATGCACATATAAGGCTGTTCACAGCCTATGTCCCCTATGCTTGAAAAAGGGCCATGCCTGTGTGTCTATTCCGCATGCTCCGAAGCATTGTCGCTGCGCCTGATGCCTGCATTCCACCGCTGACCAGAGCCAAGCCTCAGTCTCAGCTCTCCCAGATCATCTGGAAATCCTGCTGGACAGGACTCCCTACACATGGACAAGCTGTAATCAGGCTCAAAAGCGCTGGACGGACACCACACTTAGAGGACATGTGCTGGAAGTCTCTTTTCTTCTATGTAAGTGGATTTATGCACCTGTAATATATTAAATGCAACTGGAGGCACCTCTTCTGTTCTTATTTGTATCTTTATTATCACCCCTTATGGTAGAAGCTTTTAACTTCCTTCTCAAAGAACGTAATTTTCGTACGGAATCACTTACAGCTTCTATATCCATTATCCCTAAACCCAATACAGATAACACATCTTGGTCTAATTATAGAACAATATTTATTCTCAATATCGATATTAAAATATTGGCCAAAATATTATCCTCCAGACTTAATCCAATTATTGGCACCCTTATTCATAGAGATGAAACAGAATTTATTCCCTCAAGACAAGCTGGCGATAATATACACTTCTGGCCCACGCAGCTCGTTCATGCCATATCCCTGCCTGTTTCCTCTCGTTGGATATATGAAAGGCGTTTGATTCATTATCATGGCCTTATCTACACTACAGAGTTCTTTATTACCGGGGTTTCGGACCACATTTCTTGAAATGCATAGCTGCCTTATATCAACACCCGGAAGCATATATCTTCTATTCAGGTTTTAAATCTGATCCTACTAATGTTGAGAGAGGCCCCCTATCCCCTCTCCTCTTTGCATTGGCAATTGAACCCCTGGCCCAACTCATTCAATCCAACCCAAACATAAAAGAACTCGAACTTGGTGGTTATCAATATAAATTATGTCTGTTTGCAGATGATGTCATAATATTCCTTACTTCTCCCATAACCTCAGCGCCAACTCTTCTGACTGTCCTTTCTAAATTTGAACAAGTATCAGGCCTTTCTATAAACCCCCACAAATCTAAAGCTTTAAATATATCGTTGACACCTGCCATCCAAACCCAACTTTTTCACTCTCTACCATTCACCTGGTCTACCACGTTTATCTCCTACTTGGGTATTAACTTTACAGCCAACCCTCTGGAGCTCTATGCAACAAATTACCCACCTATGCTTTCACAACTTAATAAACTTCTCAATAATTGGTCAACCATACCATTGGCATGGTTAGGAAGAATTACAGTGATAAAAATGTCCATCCTCCCAAAACTCTTATATATTTTTTGCGTACTCCCTATATCTATACCTTCACACTTCTTACGCATCGTACAACCTAAAACCTTGCATTTTATCTGCGGTAAGACAAAACCTTGAATTCCTAAACATACCCCCTATCTGCTCCTAAAATTCAAGGTGGTCTGGGTGTGCCAGATTTTACAAAATATTATTATGCAGCCCAATTATCACAACTTTCCAAATACCACGCTAAGACGGAAATCCCACTTTGGGTAGCGGTAGAATTGGTCGATTGTGACCCTCTATCCATCACAAATCTTCTTTGGCTAAACCCAATGCAACGCCGAACAGTAACGAATCCCATTACCAAACACAGCTTATCCATTTGGGATAGGTTAAAAACCTGATTTGGCCTACAATCTAGACATAATCCTCTTCTCTCCTTCCTCCACAATCCCTCATTTTACCCGGCTTGGTCCTCCCTAAACTCATTCTTGGCATGGTCAAGAGCTGGTTTGACCTGCACTCACCATTTCTATAAATCATCTCTAATCACACCATTTCCTACTCTTCATGAAAACTGTGATATCCCACATACAGAAACTTTCAGATATCTTCAAATAAAAAACTTTTTTCACAACAATGCACTCTCTGATACGAAATCACCAAGCTTCACTATATTTGAACAAGCCTGTGTAGCGCTGACAACTTTTGTTTTTAGTCATATGTGTGTTATAAAGGTATAAGTTGATCTAGTGCCATCTAGTGGACAATTGAAAAGGTACAACACTTTTATGTTTCATGATTAAGAGAAGTGGCATGGAAGTGATTGATTGTTAACTTCTGAACATTAACTATGACCTACCCCTACCCACAATGCTCCTGGACAAGAGGAGAACTGAACTGCATTGTGGGAGGATATAAAAGGGCTGGGAGAGGCCATCTTAAGTTTCTTGTTCCTGGAACGAGTGGCCTGCCAGCAGAGCTCTGTGGGTGTGTGTGTGTCCCACAGGGTTGCCGCCTACCCTGTGAAGGAGCGGAGCAGCAGCAAGGATCCTGTCATCACATCACAGTGTGCTGAAGCAGCAGAAGTGATTGTTCCGGGGGCCCATGGAGGAGGTAACCGAGGACTCCTGGTCGTTAGTAAACGGAACAGTGCGACGGAGTGGTGGCGGCTCCATACGGACTGAGAACTGCTGAGACGGAGACATCCATCCGCCCAGATCCCTTGTGGTGAGGGGGTTAACACCTGGAAGTTTGTTTAATACTACACACATTTAGAACTTTTCCAGATTGTTGCTGGGACAGATAGTCCCACGGAACAAGTTGAGTTGGAGAATATTACATTTGCATAGACTACAATATTCAAGAGCTGACACTAGATGTCTGTCTTCTTCGTATAAGAACACTTAATCAGTTTGCTGGATTATAATTGCCCTTGTGTATTACCTTACACTGCGCAACACCTCAAAAGAACTCTCTGTGGATTACAATTACCATTTCATAGCTAGCGAAGATTGGAGATGTCAAGACTATCTCTTTTATTGCAGGGCCCTGCATCTAGTTACAAAGGGTAGTGGCTTTACGGTTTAGAGCAGGGGGAGCTCCCTGGTACAAATATATATTCAGGTATATTTGTGTATGTTACCAAGACTGTCATAACTGTTTACTATACTGTTGCACTACGTTGGTGTGATAGTGTAGTCACTGTAATAACCCTTTATATAAATATCATTTACCCAAAGAAAGAAGTTATTTTGGTTATTAAAGAAGTTTGTGTGCAGTGTTGTTATTTCTCCTGCAGGTGGAGCTACAAGCACCCAGGTAGAGGTAAATATAAATATAAGTGTATTATTGTGGGTTAAAGTTGGTACTAATATCATTACAACACTACACTACAGCTGTGTCAAGGGGATTGAACAATTTAAGAGGCATGAAGAGAATAGAGGACAGGCCCAATAATAAACCAGCAGCTCCACCGTGAGTTATTGCTACATGTGGGGGCTCGTCCAGGATAACTGTCACTCTGAAGTCAAGTACCCTCTTAAGAACCATAGAATGGATCCCCTCACTGTGGCACAGTGGTGTGAGGCGGAAGGCACCCGCTCAGAAGCGAGCGTGGCCATGGAACTCTGGGGAGACATCTGGGAGAAAGAACACATTAACCGAGTGGTAAAAACACTATCCCAGAACAAAGAGCCAAGGTGGTCGCAGTAAGACCCAATCATGAGACATTCCGCACTTATGCATTATTGGAGTGGAGGAAGGGAGTTCCGGAAAATTTCAAGGGTGCAAGTGTTGAACTCGCTGACAAGACCAAATTTTATCTGACCCACCCAAGGGAAGAAGGGGAGAATCTTGCCACCTTCCCACAGATGAGTTCAGCAAAAATCAAGGTTCCATCACAGCCAGCACTGGCTGCAATTGAGCCAGAACTCTTCACAGCCCTGGGAAATTTGGTGTCCCAATGTCAAAAAGGAACCCAATATATTCAGGAACTGGGTACCGGAAACTAGGTATTTTCTCGGGCCAGCGGACTGTACCCAAAGGAGAAGACACCTTTGAAGAGTGGTTGGAACAGGCCACGCAAGTGTTGGATGAGGGGGACATCCCTGAGACGCAAAAAAACAGCGGATTACTGAGAGTCTGAAAGGGCCTGCTTCCGAGGTTATTCCAAATCTGAAGCTCAGAAAACAGAACTGTGTACCCCAAGACTACTTAGATATCCTGCAAGATGTGTTTGGACGTACCGAAAAGGTTTCTGATCTAATTTATCAATTAGAACACACCTATCAAGAAACAGGAGAGAAGTTGTCAGAATATATGAGATGGTTAGACAAGGTCATTCACCAGATATTGTTAAAGAAGGGATTAGATCCTAGTAAGGTGGATGAAATTCGAGCCAAACAAGTTTTAAGAGGTGCCCAGCCTTTGGATCCCATCACCCTCCAGTTAAGAGCTCGTCAAGATGGAGGCATATTGAAGTACCCAGATCTAATTCGGGTTGTACGGGAGGAAGAAGCTATTCTAGAAAGGAAGAAGGAAAACATTTAAGAATCAAAACACACTGTTGGAGTCAGGACAGTTAGTGTGATGGATGATGATCCCCAGATTGAGCTTCTTAAGACTCAGGTGGCCCAGCTAATGGAGATGATGGCTTTGCTGACTGCAAGATCCCCTAATCCACCCAATGGAGGAACTAAAAAAATAAAATAAGTATCAGACTTCACATTCAGAAGTGAATCTGGACTTTGTTTCCACTGTGGAAGGGCTGGACATTTTGGGAAAGTGTGCCCAAGCCCAAGGGCAGCAGTACAACGTCAAAAGCCGGCGGAAAACTTCAAAGGGCCCCAGTGAAGGAGTCAACTGGGTCCCCTGTAACAGTCGTCCCAAGTTCACCCAGGTTCACAAAGTTTTGAGAGTAAGAGGAGGAATAAAGTTGAGTGAGCGTCCATGGAAACGAGGAGTCAAGATGCGCACTAACAAGCAAAAGAAGCCAAACACTCATGGTGAATTTCCCCTCAACCTAGTGGGACCCTCTCCGATCATCCCCATCCAGGTAGAAGGAATCTACACCAAGGCACTGCTGGATACCGGAGCCCAAGTGACCTTATTATATAAAGATTTCTACATGAAGCATCTCAAGCATCTGCCCCTGCAAAAGTTGGAAGAATCGGAGATATGGGGCCTAGTCACACAGAACTTCCCTTATGAGGGATATATCCCTATCAAACTTACCTTTGACCCGAGTGTGGCTGGAAAGGCGGAGACTTTCAACACCCTGGCAGTTGTGTGTCCTCGGCCCCCTGGGGCTCATAGAAGTTCCCTTATCATCGGAACAAATACTGATCTAGTCAGAAGACTCTTGACACCGCTTGTACCGAAGGAAAGTGCCCCGGCCATGAAGGTACATCCCATGCTAACCCAAGTGTACAAGGATATAGTACACGAACAGAAGGCCCCACCAGAGGTGGTGGGAAAAGTTTGGCGTTTAGACCGAAGTGAAGAACTGCTACAACCGGGTGAAGTGATATGCATGAGGGCCTCTGTCAAGCTGAGTTGGAGACAGCCTGGTCCTTTTGTTGTCTTGGAGACGGATACTCGAGAAGAGGATGTGGGTCTGGAAATACTCCCTGTCAGGGAGGTTACCTGGTTGGGCGCCGGTGCCTGCCGGGTCGCATTGGTGACGCGTTCCTGTGTGTGCTGGGGTGCGTGCTTCTGGGTGCACTGGTGTGTCTGATCCGGCTGGCCATGGTGTGCACGGTGCTGCCCGGGCGCACGCGCATGCGCGTTAGCACGCGTCTGCCTATGGGCATTGGGATGCGTGTGCCTGGTGGTGCTGGTGTGCGCGCTGGTGTCTGGGGATGCGCTCAGGCGCGTGCGGGTGCACGGGCGCCTGTGCGTATTGGCACGCACACGTGCGCAGCGTTTGGCGCCAATCAGCCTATTTAGGCTTGCTGCAATCTCTGCTCAGTGCTGATCAACAGCTCCTGTGCCAAAGTCCCGTTACTCTCTCTGCGTTCCCGTGTTCCTGAGTTCTGATCTGTTACGACCCGGCTTGCCTATTGGACCTTCCTGACTGCTGCCTGAACCTGACCCCGGCTTGTTTGACCCTGCTTCTGCCTGCTCCTCTTGTACCTCTGCTGCCTGCCCGTTGCCGACCTCTGCTTGTGTGTGACCAGTCTAAACATCTCCTGCTCAGCATCTGTTTCCGGTGTTCCTGATTACTACCTACTGTTTGGAGGACCACATTTCTTCCGGCATCCGGATCCCTGCACCAGGCTCTCATACCATTCCGCACTCGTGGGCTCCCTGTCTACTCTATCAGGGGTCCCAAATCAGATACGTAAGGGAGCATACCCTCTTACCCGGTCTGGTAAGTGAGAGACCTGACACTCCCAAAAGTGTTATCAACTAAGGCGCTTAGGAGAAGCAGAGGTAGGGTTTCAGTCAGTGTTCGGAACACGACAGCCTTGCCTGTGAAGATACCAGTAAGAATGCTGCTGCGACAGGCAAATCAAGCAACCCTGGTCTCGCCAAGTGATGTCAAAAGAGGACCCGAAGAGGAGATTCCCATAGAGAACTTCTACCTGAAGAACACCTCCCTTACACCTGTTTGGATAGAGAGGGCCAAAGCCCAGCTCATGAAATGGAAAGAGGTTTTCTCAAAGAGTGAGTTTGATGTGGGGTATGCCAAGAGTGCAGAGCACAAGATCCGGCTGGAGGAAGACAAACCTTTTCGAGAAAGGGTTAGGAGGATCCCACTGGGAGATCTTGAGGACCTTCGAGAACAGCTGGCTGAGCTGAAAAGGACTGGGATTATCAGGGAGTCCAGGAGTCCATATGCCTCCCCGATAGTGGTAGTGAGGAAGAAAAATGGGTCACTACGGCTGTGTATCAACTATAGGACACTGAACCGACGGACCATTCCTGATCAATACACTACCCCTCGTATAGAAGATGCCCTACAGAGCCTGTCAGGGGCGAAGTGGTTCAGTGTATTAGATTTGAAGAGTGGTTATTATCAGATCCCCATGAGTCCTGAGGATAAGGAGAAGACTGCTTTCATTACCCCCGTGGGATTCTATGAATTTAACCAGATACCACAAGGTTTGTCTGGGGCCCCAGCAACTTTCCAGCGGTTCATGGAGAAGACGGTAGGCGACATGAACTTGATTGAGGTCTTAGTATACTTAGACGATATCATAGTATTTGGCCGAACTCTTGAAGCGCATGAAGAGCGACTGGAAAAGGTTCTGAAGAGATTACATGACGAGGGCTTGAAACTTTCAATGGAGAAATGTCAGTTCTATCAACCTCCGGTGAACTATTTGGGGCACATTGTGTCTGAGGAAGGGATAGCAACTGACCCTGAGAAGTTGGAAGCTGTTACTTCTTGGCCCAAGCCCACGAATGTGACTGAGCTCAGGTCATTCCTAGGATTCTGCTCCTCTACTATCGGAGGTTTGTGGAGGGGTTTGCGAAGATAGCCCACCCACTCACAGAGCTACTGAAGAATCAGAAAGGGGCTGATGTGGATTCGGAGGAACCTGGGAGGCGAAAGGAAGGGCCTTGGAAGAAAAAGGAGTCTATCCTGGATCAGTGGACTCCGCAATGTGAGGAGACATTCAGACAATTGAAGTGGAGCCTTACCACTGCTCCAGTGTTAGCTTATGCGGATCCTACCAAGCCCTATGAACTCCACGTGGATGCTAGCCGAGATGGACTAGGTGGAGTACTCTACCAAGATCATGATGGACATTTAAGGCCCATTGCTTATGTGAGCCGGAGCCTGTCTCCTGCTGAGAAGAACTACCCCACCCATAAACTTGAGTTTCTGGCCTTGAAGTGGGTTGTGATAGACAAGTTGAGAGATTACCTGTATGGTGCAGAGTTTGTAGTCAAAACGGATAACAACCCCCTCACATACTTGCTTACCACCGCGAAGTTGGATGCCACAGGCCATAGGTGGTTGCCTGCTCTTTCAACATTCTCCTTCAGCTTGAAATACAGACCAGGAGTGGGCAACAGAGATGCAGATGCGCTATCAAGAAAACCCCACAGTCCCCTGAGCTCCCAAGAGGATTGGACTCAGCTTGTCCCCGAAGGGATAAGAGCCCTTTGTGAAGGAACAGAAAAGCAGGAGAAAGGTGGAGCCAGAGCTGAAGAGATTGGAGTGACTACAGCAGGGGTACCTAGGTATTACTGTAATGTCTCTCAGATTGCAGCAGAGGGTCTACCTAAGTTATCAAGAAGGAGAGACCAACAGGAAGATCCACTCGGCAGCTTGATATTGGAAGCTCTGGAGAGTCAGCACCCTGATTTACTTTTGAAAAGTGCTCAGAAAGAAGCTCTGTTGTTACATAAAGAGTGGAGTCGGTTGCAGTTGCAACAAGGGGTGGTCTACCAAAGGGGCCCCTCTGAAGATCTGAAAGAGAAGTGGCAACTGTTTCTGCCAGAGAAACACAGAGAGACAGTGTTAATCGCTCTGCATGATTGTCATGGACATCTGGGGGTAGAAATAACTCTTCAATTGATAAGGGATAGATTCTATTGGCCTTACATGAGGAAAGAAGTGGAGAGTTACTGTCATTCCTGCCATAGGTGTATCCAGAGGAAGACTTTGCCGCAGCGGGCAGCCCTGATGGGTCATTTATCAAGCCAAGGTCCCATGGATTTAGTTTGCATAGATTTCCTGTGTCTAGAATCTGACTTGAGTGGGCAAGGAAATATATATGGTAGTCACAGACCATTTTACCAGACATGCTCAAGCTTTCTCAACAAAAGATCAGAAGGCAGTCACAGTGGCCAAGACATTAGTGGAGAAGTTCTTCATCCATTATGGCTTACCACAGAGGATTCACTCAGATCAGGGAAGAGACTTCAAGAGTACGCTCATCAGGAGATTATTGGATCTGTTGGGAATTCAGAAGTCTAGAGACCCTCAGCCGGAGAGGTTTAATAGAACTCTTCCCAAATGTTGGGGACACTGACCTCTGAGCAAAAGCCCAACTGCAGTAAGCATATTGCCGCTTTAGTACATGCATATAACAGCACCAAGAGTGACATCACAGGATATTCACCTTATCGGCTGATGTTTGGGCGAGAGGCTAGATTACCAGTGCACCTGGCTTTCGGAACTTCTCTGGGCCACACCTCAGAGACCTCTCACCGAGGATATACAAACAGGCTGTGAGAGAGTCTGAAGATTGCTTATGAGAAGGCTCGGACTATGTCAAACAACAGAGGGAGTAGAAATAAGAGGAACTTTGACCTCAAAGTAAGGATTCAAGATATACAACCTGGTGACCGAGTTCTATTAAGGAATTTGGGTATTCCTGGGAAACACAAGCTGGCAAATCGCTGGAGGTCACAGCCATACATTGTATGTAAACAGCTCCCAGGACTTCCAGTCTTTGAAATCAGGCCAGAAGGAAGTGCTGGACCAATTAAGACTTGACATCGGAATCACCTTTTGCCTCTTACTGATGCAGTCAGGATAGTCCCCGAGGAGGAGTTATCATCTACATCAGAGGTTGCACAACAGCCTGTAACTAGGTCTCAGTCTGGGACTTTAACAACTGAAGATAATGAGGAGAGAGACATAGACATTAGCTGGTTGTGGTCATCTGATATACCCGAAGCTGAAAAGAGTGTTTCATTCCCAACAACCGGGGAAGATAGTGAGGCTCTTAGGCCAGAAGTTTCAGAGTTTGTACCATTGTCTGAAAGGGCTGAAGAGTGTTTATTTTCCACTGAAATAGAAGAAAACAGTGTTCATTCAGAAATAGAGGACACACCAAAAGAACAAAGGGGAAAGAGGAGCATTCGCCCACCCAAGAGACTAACATATGATACATTGGGCGAGTGTTCCGAGATAACAAAGGTTACTAGCAAAAAGAATGTCAATGAGCCTAGTTCCTCCTCAGTCAATCTGGAAAATGAGAGCCCTGTTTCACCCCTTGACATATCTGTATCTGATACTAAGGTGACAGTTGTGGGTACACAGAATAGCTTTCCAGCACCTGAGAATTGGTGGGAGGCTCCTCTGTCGGTCCTGTGTACTAGTTTTGAGGCTAAGATGTGTAGCAGATACAAGGTCTTACATATCTTTGGGGACCAAAGATTTAAAGCAGGGGGAGTATGTAGCCCTGACAACTTTTGTTTTTAGTCATATGTGTGTTATAAAGGTATAAGTTGATCTAGTGCCATCTAGTGGACAATTGAAAAGGTACAACACTTTTATGTTTCATGATTAAGAGAAGTGACATGGAAGTGATTGATTGTTTACTTCTGAACATTAACTTTGACCTACCCACAATGCTCCTGGACAAGAGGAGAACTGAACTGCATTGTGGGAGGATATAAAAGGGCTGGGAGGGGCCATCTTAAGTCTCTTGTTCCTGGGGCGCGTGGCCTGCCAGCAGAGCTCTGTGGGAGTGTGTGTGTCCCACAGGGTTGCGGCCTACCTTGTGAAGGAGCGGAGCAGCAGCAAGGATCCTGTCATCGCATCACAGTGTGCTGAAGCAACAGAAGTAATTGTTCCGGGAACCCGTGGAGGAAGTAACCGAGGACTCCTGGTCATTAGTAAACGGAACAGTGTGACAGCGTGGTGGCGGCTCCATACGGACTGAGAACTGCTGAGACGGAGACATCCATCCGCCCGGATCCCGTGTGGTGAGAGGGTTAGCACCCAGACGTTTGTTTAATACTACACACATTTAGAACTTTTCCAGATTGTTTCTGGGACAGATAGTCCTACGGAACAAGTTGAGTTGGAGAATATTACATTTGCATAGACTACAATATTCAAGAGCTGACACTAGATGTCTGTCTTCTTCGTATAAGAACACTTAATCAGTTTGCTGGATTATAATTGCCCTTGTGTATTACCTTACACTGCGCAACACCTCAGAAGAACTCTCTGTGGATTACAATTACCATTTCGTAGCTATCGAAGATTGAAGACGTCAAGACTATCTCTTTTATTGCAGGGCCCTGCATCTAGTTACAAAGGGTAGTGACTTTACGGTTTAGAGCAGGGGGAGCTCCCTGGTACAAATATATATTCAGGTATATTTGTGTATGTTGCCAAGACTGTCATAACTGTTTACTATACTGTTGCACTACGTTGGTGCGATAGTGTATTAACTGTAATAACTATTTATATAAATATATCATTTACCCAAAGAAAGAAGTTATTTTGTTTATTACAGAAGTTTGTGTGCAGTGTTGTTATTTCTCCTGCAGGTGGAGCTACAAGCACCCCGGTAGAGGTAAATATAAATATAAAATGGAGGGGGGAGGTGCTGTGCTACCCAAAACAGCGGGCTGCTGGGTATAGTCTCTGTGTAAACTGCTATAAATGTGGTAAAGGCCACTACTGGGGAAGATCAATAAGGCTGTATGCTGATATCCCATTGTGAATAAAATCACATAAATCTGTGTAAACACTAAAAACCTTGTGTGATAACAAAGAATGCTGAAATCTTGTGTGGGTGGATATGAATGTGCAAAACCAACTTCATATAAACAATAATAAATGCAAAAACATTCAATTCATATAAACAAAAATAGGTATATGCATCCTTAATAAATTATATTTATGTGCAAAGATTAACGTATAAAGTGCAAGTGCTAAGGTGACCTGAACATCTCTAATCACTCAAGAGATGGTATCCCAGCGATAATAGTCCTAAATAGTCTGTTGATCAAAAGCAAAAAAGCAAAAAACAAAAAAACAAAAAAAACAATCCAAGTAGCATGCAACTGAGTGCATAAGTGCAACAACTTAAAGTGCAACGTGCTGATGTCCTCTATTATGCAATGACAAAAAAGTCCTATGTGCTCAAATAAACAGAGGTGAGGTGTCTGAAATATAATGCAAACTGTGTCCTCTTCGTGTGTGAAACACACTAATATAAGTAATGGCCCCTTAACTAGCGGTGTTAGGTAAACCGCAAAGAGGTAGCTCTAGGTAGCTATGATCCTTTACTTCAGGGTCCTGGGCCAAAGTGGAGCTTTATTCAGGGGATGATGAAGTCACGTGATCGGTGACGTCACGCGTAGGGACGGAATGGGCATTTTCATATTGACCGAGGCATAACGAGCGCGCCGCTCGTAGGAGATAGGAATCGTTCTATCACTCTGTAATGTGAGTACATTTCTATATGGTATGAATAAAGCTCCACTTTGTTTAAAACCTACTTCACTATCCAGTACCTTTTTGTCCTTCATTATCGGTTTAAACATACATTTGAGACGTGGAGGCAGAGATAGGACCCGCGCTGGTCCAGGACCCTAGCTAAGATCACAGCTACCTGCACACAGTTGCCACAAGGTTCACTCAACACCGATAAGCGTGGAGACAGAAATAGGATTTACGCTGGCCCAGGACCCTGAAGTAAAGGGTCATAGCTACTTAGAGCTACCTCTTTGCGGTTTACCTAGCACCGCTAGGTAAGGGGCCATTACTTATATTAGTGTGTTTCACACATGAAGAGGACACAGATTGCATTGTATTTCAGACACCTCACCTCTGTTTATTGGAGCACATAGGACTTTTTTGTCATTGCACTATAGAGGACATCAGCACGTTGCACTTTAAGTTGTTGCACTTATGCACTCAGTTGCATGCTACTTGGATTGTTTTTTTTTTGTTTTTTTGTTTTTTTGCTTTTTTGCTTTTGATCAGCAGACTATTTAGGACTATTATCGCTGGGATACCATCTCTTGAGTGACTAGAGATGTTCAGGTCACCTTAGCACTTGCACTTTATACGTTAATCTTTGCACATAAGTATAATTTATTAAGGATGCATATACCTATTTTTGTTTATATGAATTGAATGTTTTTGCATTTATTATTGTTTATATGAAGTTGGTTTTGCACATTCATATCCACCCACACAAGATTTCAGCATTCTTTGTTATCACACAAGGTTTTTAGTGTTTACACAGATTTATGCAATTTTATTCACAATGTGGTATCAGCATACAGCCTAATTGATCTTCCCCAGTAGTGGCCTTTACCACATTTATAGCAGTTTACACAGAGACTATACCCAGCAGCCTGCTGTTTTGGATAGCGCAGAACCACCCCCCTCCATTTTTTGCTTATTTTGTGTTTTTTTCTTGGCCCGTTTTCGGTGCGTGCAGCTGTCCAGTCGCATACGGTTTTCTTTTTTCCAATAGGGTAGCGCAGGAATACCTATATTGCATAAATATAAATATATAAATATAAGTGTATTATTGTGGGTTAAAGTGGTGTTCCGGCCAAAATTATACTTTTTAAATAAAAATACCCCTATAATACACAAGCTTAATGTATTCTAGTAAAGTTAGTGTGTAAACTAAGGTCTGTTTTGTTTGTTTATAGCAGTAGTTTGTTATTTTATAAACTTACAGCAGGCCGTGGCCATCTTAAGTGTGGGCATCCGAAGCCAGACCGTATTTCTTCCTGGATCTCATCCTTGCAGATCTCGCACATGCTCAGTGCAGCACAAGCAGTGTAATAGGTTTCAGGTCAGGTTTCCATAGCAACGGCAGTGTCAGAGGAAGTTGCCGCCCCTTCCCAGAAGACATTGCAAACAGGAAATGATGCAATGAGCCACGGCCAGGGAGGAGGAAGTGAAAAATGAATACAGCAGATATACAGTAGGTGCTGAGAAAAAAAAATTAAAAATACCCAATTCGTTTGCAGTGCACAGTTTAGTGAGGGATGCTGAAGAGTTGTAAAAGTTGGTACTAATATCATTACAACACTGCACTAAAGCTGTGTCAAGGGGATTGAACAATTTAAGAGGGGTGAAGAGAATAGAGGACAGGCCCAATAATAAACCAGCAGCTCCACCGTGAGTTATTGCTACACCTGTAAATCAGATCCACATAAACGTGGTCTCATTTCCAACCTATACACCAGTTTACTATCACACATTACCTCTACGCCCCAATCCTATACTACAAAATGGGAAAAACATCTCCAATTACAATCAGCAGACATAAATTGGTCTCAAATCTGGCAAACAACAAAGTCTGCCTCCCCAAATGTAGAGGCTCTCAAAACCAATTATAAGGTACTCACAAGATGGTACTTAGTCCCAGCCAGAATTTCTAAATTCTCTCCACAATATCTTTCCCATTGCTTTCGTGGCTGCTCTACTCTGGGTACTCAGGTACATATCTGGTGGGAATGTAATATTGTCAGATCCTTTTGGTCAGAAGTATTTAACATTCTTTCCACAATGTTCAAAGTTATATTATTGCCTGACGCACCTATTGCACTCCTGAATAGTAAACCACATGCCTTGTCAAACCACCAATTTAAACGCATGCTCTTTGTAACAACAGCAGCAAAACAGGTCATAGCGAAAGCTTGGAAAACAGATTCACTTGATATATCATTAGTCAAACAAAGAGTTACCCAATCCCTAATCCATGCTAAAACAGAAACAATCTATCTTGATAATATATCTAAATTCGAAGCCGTGTGGACAACATGGACTGAACATTTCCTACCACCGGGCTTTGACACCTCTTTACTACTCCCTTAAAGGCTTAAGATCTATAATCTGTTGTGTGATTTAATTCATTCATTCATATTTTACCTTCCGAGTCTACTGACCCCCTCTGGTGACATACCCCATTTCACATCCCAATGTCTCTTCATCATAACATTATCTAAGCTTCCCCTTCTCTTTACACAAGTTATTTTTACTCTAATAGGAGTCTTTCGGGATAATCTAAACTATTACTCATATGTCCAGATAATGCCAAGCCAATTTGCAGGAACTTGGCCCTGTAAAACATACCTATTTCTCTTGATTGCCCTGTAACACTCCTAATGTACCATCTCATACATATTTTAACCACCTGGCTCTTTACTCAAAACCATAGGTACAATATTCTATTGAATTATTTCTATTCTCCATACTCATTCCTGAAATAAGAAGTATGTTAATTTCAGTCATATATGTTACAAGTAACTTTGTATCATCTACTACTTTTTACCTTATAGCTTATTTTAATGTTTATTACTAATGAAACTTCATTTCTATTATTTTCTATTCCGTCAAATGTTGTATTTCCATATATGATATTATTGTACATCTGTTGTTTAAACTTATGAAAACATAATAAAAACATTTAAAACTAAAAAAAAAGAAAAAAGAAAAATAGTTTTCCTTGAACCCTCGTTAAAACCTTGTGTAACAATTCATTCCTCTATGGACAGCTTAAAACAATTAGTATATAGTTACTTTTTTAAAGTCTGTTGCTAGCAAATAGCTGTTCAGCTTTGTTTGCAAGTTAAGTGTTAACTGGGCATTTATATACCCAACTCAACATTCCCTGGAGTTATATTCATTTCATAGTTAAAGTGTCCCATCTGCCATTGTGAACATTCCATTCTGTTTTGATACAGTACGCTAAATCAAATAATTCTATTATGTGAGTCAAATGAATTTATAGAAAAAAGCATATATAATAATTTTTGAAACACTGTATGATACACTGGATATGCAATTGATTTGTCATTAAAAATAACCAACTTTAAAGATAATGAAAATATTGAGGTTTAATATTTTCAAATGTAACTAATTTAATGTGCATATAACTTACTTCCAATATACATCTATCCTAATGCAGCAGTGCTGTCGGTCTGCCATGTGAGAAATTTCAGTTGGAAATTGGGCTACCTATCTGACAGGCCTAAAAGATAGTCTAACAGGCAATTGAAGGAGGGCATCTGGTAGACCGACAACACTACTGCTAATTATGAGGAAGCAGCTTAGCGCTGTTGGTAACTGTAGGTGCTTTTACTTGCAGGATCTCAAATCGAGAAACCTTACTATAGAACTGTATACAACAATCCACAATGCCAAACATACTAAATAATACATTAAAACAAAAACAAAATAAATAAATATAAAAACAGAGCCATTGCAGCATTTCATGGGCTGGCCAATCTCAGCCAAGTAGCTCTCGTCGTAGAACCTTTGGATCTGGGTGGCACGTTACTTACCTTCTTCTTTGGCAATTGTTTTTTTAGGAGCGCACTTTATTTACTCCAGAATCATCCAGTACCAATAGGGTTTTGGTTGTTTTTTTTTTTTTACATAGTTACATACTGTAGTTAGTTTGGTTGAAAAAAGACACAAGTCCATCTAGTTTAACCAATAGGAGGGAAAAAAATACAATCCTATATACATCTGTATCCTATAATCCCATACCCACATCCAGATCCAGAGGCAAAAAACCCAGCAAAGCATGATCCGATTTCTTGGATTCCTTCCTGATCCCCCAAGAGGCAATTGGATATTCCTTGGGATATATTATTATGTACATTTAGGAAATAATCCAGGCCTTTTTTAAAGCAATCTACTGAGCTGGACAGAAACAGCTCTTGAGGGAGTCTATTCCACATTTTCACAGCTCTTACTGTGAAGAAGCCTTTTCATATTTGGAGATTAAATCTTTTCCTCCAGACCTCCTGTCAGGTCCCTCACTTACCAGACAGGTGAGTCCTCTTGGGCAGAGGGTAGGCTCCCTTACGTATCCGACTCGGGGCCCCTGATAGAGCAGACAGGAAGCCCGCGAGTACAGAGTGGTATGAGGGCCTGGTATATGGATCCTGGAGAAAGGTGGTCTTTCTAGCAGCAGGTAGAACTCAGGAACGCTGGAACTGATGCTGAGCAGGAGCTTATTAGGCTGGTCACACACAGGCAGAGGTCGGCAACGGGCTGGCAGCAGAGGTACAAAAGGAGCAGGCAAAAGCGGGGTCAAACAAGCCGGTGTCGGGTTCAGGCAGCAGTCAGGGAGGTCCAAAAAGCAAGCCGGGTCGTAACTGGTCAAAACTTCAGAGATACGGAACACAAAGAGGATCACGGAACTTAGGCACAGAGCTGTTGATCAGGCAGCACCGAACAGGGATTGAGGCAGACCTAATAGGCAGATTGGCGCCAAACACCGCGCTCGTGCACGCGCCGAATCGCCCAGGCGCACGCGCCCAAGCGCGCCCCCGAACACCGTCGTGCACTCCAGCACTAGCAGGCATGCCCGCAGTAACACCCATAGGCGAACGCACGCTAGCGTGAATGCGCCCGGACGCCACCCTGCACACCATGGCCGGCCAGACCAGACACGTCGGCGCCCCCAGGAACACGCACCCCAGCACACACAGGAACACGTGCACCAACGCGCCCTGGCACGCAGGCGCCCAACCAGGTAACCTCTCTGACAGTGCCCCCTCCTCAAGGGCAGACTCCGGATGCCCAGCTGGGCCATCTTCGAGGCATGAGAAGCTTTAAATGACTGTAGGAGCTCCCTGGCGTGCAAGTTGCTTTCTGGTTCCCAAGAGTTGTCTTCGGGCCCTTAGCCCTTCCACTTTACGAGGTATTGGACTTGGTTGCGTCTTCTTCTGCAATCTAAAATTGCCTCCATCTCGAACTCCTCTTCAAAGGAATTGGGGGTGACCGGCTTCAAAAGGGACACATGGAAGACTGGATGTATCTTCAGGGCGTTGGGTAGATCAAGTTCATATGCCACGTTGTTAATTTTCCTTTTAACCAGAAAAGGACCCAAGTATTTAGGGCTAGTTTTCTGGACGGACAGGCCAACTTTAGGTTAGTAGTGGATAACCAGACTGGGTTGCCAGGTTCCAGGACGAGCTCTCCGCGTCTCTTCCTGTCAAACATCCTCTTGTAATCTTCCTGAGCTTTGGCCATGGTATTCTGCAGTAATTTGTTGTTTATTGAAAAAAAGTGCAAGGTTTCAGATACTGCAGGGACAGAGCACTCGGGTATAGACCCTGGGAAGAAGGATGGATGGAAGCCATAATTAGCATAGAATGGTGACTGATTGGTAGCTGAGTGCAGTGAATTATTGTAGGAGAACTCTGCGATGGGAAGCAGGGAAGCCTGGTCGTCCTGGGAGAACGCAGAGAAACAGTGGAGGTATTGCTCCAAGGTCTGATTCGTCCTTTCAGTTTGTCCATTTGACTGGGGTTGATAGGCCGAAGAAAATGACAATTCAATCTCTAAGGCGCTACAGAGGGCTTTCCAAAATCTGGAGGTAAATTGGACACCTCTGTCAGAAACTATGTTGGTTGGTACTCCATGCTATCTGATAATTTCTTTGATAAAGATGGTAGCGGTTTCTATAGCCGAGGGGGTGCCCTTCATGGGGAGGAAGTGGGCCATTTTAGACAGCCTTTCTACCACAACGAAGATGGAAGAGAAACCTTCTGATGGTGGGAGTTCAACAATGAAGTCCATTGAAATTATGGTCCATGGCCTCTCTGGGACCAGTAAAGGTTTTAACAGACCCCATGGCCCTTGCCCGGCTATTCTTGCTTCTGGCACAGGTATTACAGGACTCAACATATTCCTTGCAATCCTTAACAAGGTGAGGCCACCAGAAGGTACGTTGTACTAGATCGATTGTCTTTCGTGCGCCAAAGTGACCGGCCAATTGTGGTCATGGCACAAGTTTAACACCTGTACCTTTAGCTCCTCAGGGACCACAATTTTGTTTTTGTACCAGAACAGCCCGTCTTTGGTATAAGCTTCAGCAGGTGATGTCATTCCCATAGAGGATCGTCTGATCTGAGAGATCAGATCTTCTTGCAACAGCAGGAAATTCCCAGAAGGGAGGATGGTGTCTGGAGGTAGGGTTTTTTCTGAATCAAGGAACATGCGGGAGAGAGCGTCGGATTTGACATTCTTGGATCTGGGTCTGTAGGTGATGTGGAATATAAATCGGGAAAAAAAAGTGCCCATCTGGCTTAGTCTCTTAGCCGTTCTCAGATAATCCAAATTTTTATGGTCTGTGTAGACCAAAATGGGGTGAGCAGCACCCTCCAAAAGATAACGCCATTCTTCCACAGCTGCCTTAATGGCTAGAAGTTCCCGATCTCCCTCGTTGTAGTTCCTTTTGGAAGAAGAAAGTTTACGTGAAAAGAACCCCACAGGGTACAGGAGCGCTTTAGCGCCTTGTCTTTGTGAAAGCACGGCTCCTACCGCAACTTCGGAAGCATCCACTTCTAATACGAAGGGTAAGGCTGGATTGGGATGTTTGAGGATAGTGACTGAAGTAAACAGAGCCTTGAGTTTTTCAAAGACCAATTGCGCCTTAGGGGTCCAGCAGAACCAGGTTCCCTGTCTGATGAGTTCAGTAATGGGACTTATTATCGAAGAGAATCCTTTAATGAACTTCCTATAAAAATTGGCGAAGCCAATAAAGCGTTGTACTCCTTTTTTGTCTACAGGTGCATGCCAATCCAAGATAGCAGATACTTTTTGCAAGTCCATCTTGATACCATCGGGAGAGATGACCAGGCCTAGGAACTGAACAGATTGGAGCTCGAACTCACATTTTTCGAGTTTGGCATAAAGCCCATGTTGTCTGAGTCGGGTAAGTAAGTTTCGTACTTGTTTGCGATGGTCAATCAGGGAAGCAGAGAAAACCAGGATATCGTCCAGATAGACGATGACATATCGTTGACGAAGTGCTGGAAGGTGGCTGGCGCGTTACACAGGCCAAAGGGCATGACAAGGTACTCATAGTGCCCGAATCGAGTACGAAAGGCCGTCTTCCACTTGTCCCCCTCTCTTATGCGGATCAAATTGTAGGCTCCGCGGAGATCCAGCTTGGTGAAGACGGTAGCGGATCCTAATCTTTGAAATAGTTCAGGCACTAGAGGTAACGGGTATCTGTTCTTTAAAGTAATTTTATTTAGTTCCCAGCAATCGATGCAGGGACGTAAGGAGTGATCTTTCTTTTCCACGAAAAAGATGCCCGCACCTGCTGGAGATGTGGAGGGACGAATGAATCCTTTCTTTAGGTTTTCGTCTATATAGGCTTTCAAGGTGCCCAGCTCCTGCTCAGTTAGGGTAAAAATCCTCCTGAAGGGAACTTCAGTTCCGGGTAAAAGCTCTATCGGACAGTCGTAGGGTCTGTGTACCGGGAGAGTTTCTGCCCCCTTCTTGCTGAACACATCCAGGAAATCCCGGTAGGGTTCGGGAAGATTTTGACAAGACTTGGCATCCGAATCTAAGCAAAGGCACTGAGATGGTGTCTTTGAGTCTTCCTCTTTATATCATAAGCCTGAAAAATAACCTGTCTAGTCCATCTAGAATTAGTGGATTTCAACGCTGCTTGGACTTTCTTATGGCCATCTGGCAGAATAAACAAACAATCAGTTTTCTGCATCTGAGCGGTTGCCTGCAGATAGACACTGACTGCTCTAACCACATCAAGAGTATGCAAAGATTCTTCCTCCACGGACTGCGGATCTGGAAAAAAGGATGGTAGGATTACATCTTGATTCAAATGGAATCCTGAAACCACCTTAGGTAAGAAGGAACGATTAGGACGCATAACAATCCTGTCCTTGTGAATAATTAAATATGGCTCTTTACAAGAAAAAGCTGCCAATTCTGATACTCTCCTAGCAGAGGATATGGCTATCAAGAAGACTAATTTTTTAGTCAAAAGCGCTAAAGGAGCCAGGTGCAGTAGCTCAAAGGGTTGTCCCTGTAAAGCCGACAACACCAAATTCAAATCCCATGGGCATACTGGAGGTTTGACTGGTGGATTCAACCACAGTGCCCCCTAAATAAAGGCCCGGACAAGGGAATGTGAAGCAATTGGCTTCTGAAAAAATACAGACAAAGCCGAAATTTGGACTTTGATAGTGCTCAAAGCCAATCTCATTTCTAGGCCTGACTGAAGAAAGGTCAAGATTCTGCTAATCATATACCTTCTAGGATGCCATCCCCTGGGTTCACACCAGGAAACATATACCTTCCAGATTTTGTAGTAAATAAGCCTAGAGGTCGGCTTTCTGGCATTGACCAGAGTGGAAAGGACTGACTCCGAGAGCCCACGGTCTTTTAAAATGTGGTCTTTCAGCAGCCAAGCCGTCAAATTTAGACTTCGTAAAGCAGGGTGGCAAATCGGACCCTGTGTGAGCAGATCTGGCCGGAATGGGAGGGCCCAAGGCCTGTCCACTGCCATCTTTACGATCTCTGCATACCAAGGTCATCTGAGCCAAGCCGGGGCTACTAAAAGGACCGACTTTGCTTCCCTTTTGACCTTTCCCAGGAACCGCGGAAGAAGTGGGTTTGGAGGGAAGGCATACATTAGATTGTACTGATCCCATGGGATTGTCAGAGCATCTGACCCCTGAGCAAGTACATCCCTTGTTCTGGACACAAATTTGTCCAGCTTCCTGTTGAATCTGGACGTGAATAGATCCACATCTGGTGTTCCCCACCTTTGACATATGGTTTGGAATATGCTGGAGTGTAGGGACCATTCTCCTGGGCATAATTGCCGGCGGCTTAAGACATCTGCTTGCCAATTTTCCACACCTGGGATGAAAACCGCAGACAGGCAGGGAACATGGCTTTCTGCCCATGCAAGAATGCAATTTACCTCCCTTTGGACATCCAGACTTCTGGTGCCTCTTTGGTGCCTCTTTGGTGATTGATGTAAGCCACAGCCGTGGCATTGTCAGATTGTATCTGAATAGGATGACCCTGTAGACTGTAAGACCAGTCCATGAGGGCCAAGTAAATTGCCCGAATTTGTAGAATATTGATGGGCAAGCGTCTCTCGGTTGCAGACCATCTTCCCTGCGTGCATGTTTCTTCCAAAACTGCTCCCCAGCCTGTCAGACTGGCATCTGTGGTTACGATCTTCCATTGTAGTGGAAGAAAGGCTTTGCCTTTCAAAATATTTTTGGTTCATAACCACCAATTGAGGCTTTTGTGTATCCTTGGGGATAGGCACATCAGAAGATCCAAGGCATGAGTCTTTTGTTCCAAGCTGCGAGAATGCCTCTCTGCAGGGGCCTTGAGTGAAACTGGGCAAATGGAACAGCCTCGAAAGTGGCAACCATCTTTCCTAACAGTCTCATACATAGCCGAATGGATGGACTCTTTTTGCTTAATACTAAGCGGACTAGAGCTCTTATGGCCTTGGCCTTTGGCTCTGATAGAAACACCCTGCCTTGAGTGGTGTCTATGATCATGCCTAGAAACTCCAACCTTGTTGAACATGGCTTTCTGCCCATGCAAGAATGCAATTTACCTCCCTTTGGGCATCCAGACTTCTGGTGCCTCTTTGGTGCCTCTTTGGTGATTGATGTAAGCCACAGCCGTGGCATTGTCAGATTGTATCTGAATAGGATGACCCTGTAGACTGTAAGACCAGTTCATGAGGGCCAAGTAAATTGCCCGAATTTGTAGAATATTGATGGGCAAGCGTCTCTCGGTTGCAGACCATCTTCCCTGCGTGCATGTTTCTTCCAAAACTGCTCCCCAGCCTGTCAGACTGGCATCTGTGGTTATGATCTTCCATTGTAGTGGAAGAAAGGCTTCGCCTTTCAAAATATTTTTGGTTCATAACCACCAATTGAGGCTTTTGTGTATCCTTGGGGATAGGCACATCAGAAGAACCAAGGCATGAGTCTTTTGTTCCAAGCTGCGAGAATGCCTCTCTGCAGGGGCCTTGAGTGAAACTGGGCAAATGGAACAGCCTCGAAAGTGGCAACCATCTTTCCTAACAGTCTCATACATAGCCGAATGGATGGACTCTTTTTGCTTAATACTAAGCGGACTAGAGCTCTTACGGCCTTGGCCTTTGGCTCTGATAGAAACACCCTGCCTTGAGCGGTGTCTATGATCATGCCTAGAAACTCCAACCTTGTTGAAGGTTGCAAAGAAGACTTTTCTAGGTTGATTATCCAGCCTAGTCTTTCCAAATGTCTTACTGTCTTGAAGAAAGCGCGGTTCAGGTGTGCCACCGATTGCTCTACGAGTAGCAAATCGTCTAGATAAGCTACCACAGTTATGCCCTGAGCTCTTAGATTTGCTAAGAGAGGGTCTAGAATTTTTGTAAAAATTCGAGGAGCTGTAGCGAGACTGAAAGGAAGGGCCACAAACTGGAAATGGCGCTGGTCTACCGCAAACCTTAGATATCTTTGGTGAGCGGGAAAAATCGGCACATGAAGATATGCATCCTTGATATCTATTGATGCCATAAATTCTCCCCCTTGCAGGGTGGAGACCACCGAACTAATTGACTGCATTCGGAAGTATCGAATGTGTAGAAACTGATTCAGATCCTTTAGATCTAGGATGGGTCTGACATCTCCATTTGGCTTTGGAACGGTGAAGAGATTCGAGTAGAACCCTGAACCCTGATCTTTTGGGTTCATATCTACTATCACTCCCTGGGATAGTAAGCGATCTAAGGCCAGTAGTAGCGGTTCTCGCTTTACTGGATCTTTGGGAACTCTTGACCTTAGGAAACGAGCTGGTGGAAGCTCTAGGAACTCTATTTTGTAACCTAGAGATACTGAGGAGACCACCCACTTGTCTTGAACCTCTTCCCGCCAGGCTCCTGAAAACTGTAGGAGCCTTCCCCCCACTCGGCCGAGTGGGGGAGCCCCTTCACAGGGATGTTTTGAGGCTCTGCTTGGCAGGCTTTCGTCCCCAAGCCTTTTTCTGCCCTTGGGTGTGGCACTGGGCCTTTCCTCTGAAAGTAGATTGGGAAGGCCGTCGCCACTGCTTAGAGCCTGATGTTCCAGGGGAAGGGGAAAGAGACCATTTGAATGGGGGATGTTTACTCCTCTTAACTGGTAGGAGTGTAGATTTACCACCTGCAATTTTTTGGATAAAATTATCTAGGTCATCCCCAAATAGGCGTTCCCCTTTGAATGGGAAGCCAGCTAAATATCTTTTGCATGAAAGCTCTGCTGCCCAACTTTTAAGCCAAAGGGATCTGCGCATGTGTACCAACAGGAGAGACAAACGAGATGCTTGCTGGGCAGAATCCAGAATGGCATCAATCATAAAACACAGCACCTGTGGAAGGTCTGCATAGTTCTCCAATTCCTCACTGGGAAGGAGGCCAAGCATCTGCTTACTATGCAAACCTTTCTATTGTTTACAAGTAATCCTAGGTTATATTGGTACTTGCAAATCAGAAAAAGTGGCGCTAAATGGCGGTATACCTCCTAGCTGTTGCGAAAAATGGTGATCTGGTGTTCTACCAAACAATGTGTACAAATAAAAAGTGAAAAACATTCATGAAAAATCTCATCAGTGTGAGAAAATAGAAAAAATATATAGAATCCCTGTAAAAGTGTGTCATACAAACAGCAGTATATATTGTATACTAATATAAAACGTGAAATATAAATGATATAAGTCCATAAAGATTCCACAGGCAGGACACCGTGCAGGAAAGGTGAGATATCTGGAAACAATCCACCAATTCACTCAGTGTTAGTGATTCCTCTCCCCTTGAATTCAACACTCACCAGCTCCATATGCCTCACACTCTCGTGTTTTGGCAATAAGGCATAAATATAAGGTTGATCAATGGAGGGTCAAAGGATCCAGATTCTTTAATTATCCAAGTGTCACCTGTTGCTTTAGGAAGACATCAAGGTGGGCGTGACAGAGAACAGGCGAATCGCTCCGCTCCCCTAGCTGGCTAATCGCTGGTTAAGCATCTGCTTAACCTGTTCCTTGAGGAATTGACACAAACCCACAGTTGCGACTGTAGGTTGGACTACAGCGCCAGCCATGGAGAAAGAGGCTTTTAATAAAGTTTCCAGCTTTTTATCAGTTGGATCTTTAAACACCTGAGCATTGTCCAAGGGACAGGTCAGGTTTTTATTCACACAAGAGACAGCCGCATCCACGGATGGGACCTCCCACTTCTTGGTGAAGCTTTCCTCCAGAGGATAAAGCATAGAAAACCTAATAGGAGGAGTAAACAGTTTATCATGATGTCCCAATCCTCATACAACAATTTATTCATTAAAGGATGAATTGGAAAGGAAAAGGCAGTCTGTGGGATCCTTCTGACCCCCAGGGAAGAAACAGAGGATGTAGCGGCCTCAGCAGAGGGCATTTTAAATGTGGAACGCACTAGTTCAGTATAATACTGGACCTGCTTTTTGAGTGCCTGAGAGGAAGAAGCTCTCTGCTCTTCCTCTGAATCAACAGATTGCTCTTGATCCCTATCTCTGGATAGGGATCTCTCCTTATTGTCAGAAGAATCATCTGAAAGAGAGAGTGCAGCAGAGGGAGGGGATCTACCCCTTTTTCTGCTATCTTTTAAGGAAGCTGAAATAAAATTCATAATTCTTCCCTCAAAACCCTCCAATGTAGCCCTAAGGAAATCCTCTGAGACATACGCTGGGGCTGTAACATTAGGAGAGGCTGCAAAACCTGACAGGGGCACTGACTCATCCTATGAGGCTGGCTCCAGTCTTGCAGGGGGGGATGGTAATCTGCAGGCATCTTTAGGACCCCTAGACATAGGCGGTGACTTTCTTGTGCCTTTGTTACCTCCCCCCGAGACCCTCTTATGAGGAGACATAGTCCCAAGCTACAAAGCAGAGGTACTAGTACATATGTAATCACTGTTGTGCTAAAAGTCTCACAATATACATATATGCTTAATACTGCACAACCTGATGCTGAGTAGGTGTCTTAGGATTAGCCTGGATCCGACCACATTAGGATGCTCACTGCCCACACTCTGTGTCCATCTGATTACAGAGCTCTGAACGCTCTGGGCTTTTAAATTAGCCACCTGGCGTCTGCACAACTGCAGTGGAGGAAGTGAGCAGATTGGACACCAGCTTCACTGAGTGTGTATCTGAAAGGCACGAAAGTTACCTTACTCCCTCTAGTGGTGGAAATCAGGTAAGACATGCAACTACTCATTGAAGAAAATCCATTTGTAACATAAATATATATATATAGGATTAACTTCTCTTACCTGAGAACAGACAGTTTACAGCCTTCACCCATCACGGCGGGTAGCGTTGTGCCAACCTTCAGGGTTTTTTGGGTTCCTACTCAGAGAAACCTCTTACCTGGACCTGTAAAAGACTCTGCCAGAAACTTTCGTGCCACTGCCTGGTTTTCTCAGAGCCCAGTCCTCCAAAGAGAGACTTACAGGCAAAACCTTGCTTCTTCGGATGACTAGGCCCGGGTACCATACCATCTTGGGAGTCAAAATATTGGCCCGAGAAATGGATCCGGTCAGCATAGCCCTTTAAGCCCCCGCAGGGACCAAACTGGAGCTTTCTTCACAGCACGTTTTACGTGACCAACCACCTTAGACACTGGTGAAAAAACTGAGGTCCTCCCCGTATGGGAGGGGTTTTATGGGGAGGAATTCTCCTTAATTGGGGTTAACCATTGTCCAATCACCGATGGTGCCTATCTAACCCACTATGTAATGAATACTCTGTGTCCCGTGATGTATGATCAAGAAAATATATTGTTTAAAACATGGCATGGTTATATGTGGAATGACACCCCAAAATACATTCTGCTGATTCTCCTGAGTATGGGGATACCACATGTGTGGGACTTTTTGGCAGTCTAACCACGTACAGGACCCCGAAAACCAATCACCGCCTTCGGGCTTTCTAAGGGCTTAAATGTTTGATTTCACTCCGCACTGCCTATCACAGTTTCGGAGGCCATGAAATGCCCAGATAGCACAACCCCCCCCCCCCAAACGACCCCATTTTGGAAAGTAGACATAACAAGCTATTTGCTGAGAGGCATGTTGAGTATTTTGCAGATCTCACTTTTTGTCACAAAGTTTGGAAATTTGAAAAAAAAAAAAAAAATTATTTTCTTTCTTCATCTTCAAAAACAAATGAGAACTGCAAAATACTCACCATGTCTCTTAGCAAATACAGTACAGCAAAAACATGATGAACACATGTATTAGCAGCTGCAAGAGAGTAACACTGTAGGCTCTAAGGAAGAAGGTAAACCTTTGAAACGCGTCAGCCAGCAGTGGTTCGCATGTGCTCTCTTCAGGACCTGGAGACTGCTATCAGTGGACGCTGTCACAAGTCAAAGACTATTACAAGCGTGATTTTCTTTCTACCTTTGTGAGTAGTTTTTAATTATGTTTTTTCTGAATAAATGTATGAAAGGATATTGCACAAGGCTGGTGTGCCCTCTCTTTTCTGTTTTTACTCTTAGCAAATACCTTGGGGTGTCTACTTTCTAAAATGGGGTCATTTGGGGGGGGGGGGTTGTGTTATCTGGACATTTCAGGGCCTCCATAACTGTGATAGGTAGTGAGGTGTAAAATCACAATTTTACGCCATTAGACAGCCTGAAGGCGGTGCTTGGTTTTTGGGTCCGGTACACGTCTAGGCTCCCAAAAAGTCTCATACATGTGGTATCTCCATACTCAGGAGAAGCAGCAGAATGTATTTTGGGGTGTAATTTCACATATGCCCAAGGCATGTTTGAGCAATATATCATTTAGTGACAACTTTGTGCAAAAAAAAAAAAGCTTGTCATTTTCCTGAAACTTGTGGCAAAATATAAAATATTGGACTCAACATGCCTATCATGGGGGGGTCGAACTCTCCTGGCATTTTATGCCCAACATTAGACGCTTATGTCGAACATCACCCACTCTTCTAACCACTTGAAGACAAAGCCCTTTCTGACACTTTTTGTTTACATGAAAACATTTTTTTTTTTGCTAGAAAATTACTTTGAACCCCCAAACATTATATATTTTTTTAAAGCAAAGGCTCTACAGATTAAAATGGTGGGTATTGCAATTTTTTTTTTCACACAGTATTTCTGCAGCGATTTTTCAAACACAATTTTTGGAAAAAAAAATTTTTTAATTTTAATCCACAAAAACACACTATATTGCCCAAATGTTTGATGAAATAAAAAAATGATCATATGCCGAGTACATGGATACCAAACACGACATGCTTTAAAATTGTGCACAAACGCGCAGCGGGGACAAACAACATACATTTTTAAAAGCCTTTAAAATCCGTTACAGGTTACCACTTTAGATTTACAGAGGAGGTCTACTACTAAAATTACTGCCCTAAATCTGAACTTCGCGGTGATACCTCACATGCATGGTGCAATTGCTGTTTACATATGACATCAGACCAACGCTTGCGTTTGCCTGAGCATGGGGGGACAGGGGTACTTTTTTTTTTTATTCTTTATTTTGCTTTTTTTATTTTATTTTTAAACTGTTCCTTACATCTTTTTCACATAATTTTTATTGTTATCTCAGGGAATGTAAATATCCCCTATGATAGCAATAGGTAGTGACAGGTACCCTTTTTTGAAAAAATTGGGGTCTATTAGACCCTAGATCTCTCCTCTGCCCTCAAAGCATCTGACCACATCAAGATCAGTGTGATAAAATGCTTTCCCAATTTCCCAATTGTTTATACATGCGCTGTTTATATCCGGCAAAACCTAAGTAATGAAATGCTCGTAGCTTCCGGTTTCTTAGGCCATAGAAATGATTGGAGCCATTCTGGTCTCCAATCAGCTCTATGGTCAGCTGGCAGAACCACCAGCTGCATTCTCAGGTTCCCTGTTGGGACAGGAGAGCCCCGAGAAAACCATGGAAGATGGTGGTGGGGAACATTCCCTCCCACTGCTTGTAAAAGCAGTCTAGAGGCTAATTAGCCACTAGGATTGCTTTTACATGAAAGCCGACCGCTGGCTGAAAAGAATGATACCAATATGATACCTAAAGCAGGCATCATTCTGGTATAACCACTCAAAGTCCAGCAACATACCAGTACGTTGCTGGTCCTTTTTGGGCATATATTGTAATGTTCTTTTTTTCATGTAGCCTGTGGGCTGAATGAAAAAAAGAGATTGATCGGTGGGTATGCCCACCATTACAATACCACCCTTCATCCAATCACTTCTAATGATGGGCATACATGCACCATTTTTTTCTTAACTGTGGTGGTGAAATCACCTCCTACAGCACTGGTGTTTCTGATTTTCGTATCGTGAGAGCAATGCACTCCTAATGTTCTGGAAACAGAAGGGCTGTGATGATTTCTTCCTGGAATATAGGGAAGGATCCAGTTCGTCCTGAAGCTTTTTATAGAACATAAGCATTCAGCAGAG
This sequence comes from Aquarana catesbeiana, assembly GCF_042186555.1. NCBI lineage: Eukaryota > Metazoa > Chordata > Amphibia > Anura > Ranidae > Aquarana > Aquarana catesbeiana. The sequence continues at coordinate 307,217,318 of NC_133325.1, forward strand.
CCAATTGGAATAAATATACAGACACTTTTTTATGCCAGCATTTGGCCTTACAGGCAATTAGGTACGGCGCCAACAACTGGTGATTGAGGTCTACCCCTCCCATGTTAAGGTTGTATTTGTGAACACAGAGGGGTTTCTCCACAGCACCAGTCTCCCTTTGAATGTGGACCATGGTATCTGCGTGAAGGGAGGACAGAACGAAAACATTATTATTATCCCTTCACTTCACAGCGAGCAAATTATTACATCTCAAGCAGGCTCTCTCCCCCAGCCTAAGATGGGAATCTACAAGCCGTTGGGGTAAGCCCCGGCGGTTACATCGCACGGTGCCACATGCGCCATGTCCATGATCAAACAAGTGACTAAAAAGTGTCACGCTTGTGTAATAATTGTCCACATACAAGTGGTACCCCTTTCCGAATAAGGGTGACGCCAAGTCCCACACAATATTACCAGTGCTCCCTATGTAGTCTGGGCAGTTCTCCGGCTCTACATAACTATCTCTTCCCTTGTAAACCATAAAGCTATATGTATAGCCTGTTGTCCTGTCACAGAGCTTATACATCTTGACCCCATATCTGGCACGCTTGCTGGGAAGATACTGTTTGAATGACAAGCGGCCAGAAAAACTTAATCAGGGACTCATCAATGCAGACAACTTGATTGGGAGTAAACAAGGCTGCAAACTGCTGGTTGAAATGGTTTACGAGGGGCCGAATTTTGTAGAGCCGATCGTATTCAGGGTCACTCCGAGGACGACAGAATTAATTGTCATTGAAATACATGAACCGCAAGATCTGCTCGTATTGTGTACTGGTCATGGAGGCAAAGAACAAAGGCATATTTTTTAGTTATGCCCATGAGGAGGGATAGGCCCGGGAAGGTCTTAAATTCGGAGATCGTAATAGGTCTCCAATCTCTGGCAAGGGTCAACTGGGGATTAGCGGCGATTAATTGACCAGCATACAAATTGTTTTGGTCCACAATAGATCTATAGAGATCTTCTGTGAAAAACAGCGAATAAAAATCAAGTGACCTAAAATCAATTGTTTCCACCTGAATTCCGGGTTGGCCAGTGAATGGGGGAAGTACGGGTGCTGCAGAAGTGGTGGGCTCCCAATTTGGATTGGCAAATGCAGCAGGAAGAGCACTATGGGCCCGACAAGCCTGTCTTTGTCTTCTTGGTGGCTGCGGGACAATAGTTGTGCTAGCCACCTCACCAGCTTGAACTGCACTTATGGGACTCGCCACGTCACCAAGTGTTACTGCAGTGCTGGATGTATGACCAGGATGTACTTGCCAGTTCACCAGAAGGATGAGCGGCACTAGTACTGGCTCTCTGCTCCATATGAGAGCCCTCAACAACAGCAGAAGAACGGGGTCAGGTACACCTGACCTTGGCAGGGACCACTACACCGTCGTCAGAGCTATCTGTCAGGTAGGGATGAGCCGAACACCCCCCTGTTCGGTTCGCACCAGAACATGCGAACAGGAAAAAAGTTCGTTCGAACATGCGAACACCGTTAAAGTCTATGGGACACGAACATGAATAATCAAAAGTGCTAATTTTAAAGGCTTATATGCAAGTTATTGTCATAAAAAGTGTTTGGGGACCTGGGTCCTGCCCCAGGGGACATGGATCAATGCAAAAAAAAGTTTTAAAAACGTCCGTTTTTTCAGGAGCAGTGATTTTAATAATGCTTAAAGTCAAACAATAAAAGTGTAATATCCCTTTAAATTTCGTACCTGGGGGGTGTCTATAGTATGCCTGTAAAGGGGCGCATGTTTCCTGTGTTTAGAACAGTCTGACAGCAAAATGACATTTTGAAGGAAAAAACTCATTTAAAACTACCCGCGGCTATTGCATTGCCGACAATACACATAGAAGTTCATTGATAAAAACGGCATGGGAATTCCCCAAAGGGGAACCCCGAACCAAAATTAAAAAAAAAAAATGACGTGGGAGTCCTCCTAAATTCCATACCAGACCCTTCAGGTCTGGTATGGATATTAAGGGGAACCCCGGCCAAAATTAAAAAAAAAAAATGACGTGGGGTTCCCCCTAAATTCCATACCAGACCTCAGGTCTGGTATGGATTTTAAGGGGAACCCCGCGCCAAAAAAAAAAAATAAAACGGCGTGGGGTCCCCCCAAAAATCCATACCAGACCCTTATCCGAGCACGCAACCTGGCAGGCCGCAGGAAAAGAGGGGGGGACGAGAGTGCGGCCCCCCCTCCCTCCTGAACCGTACCAGGCCACATGCCCTCAACATTGGGAGGGTGCTTTGGGGTAGTCCCCCAAAACACCTTGTCCCCATGTTGATGAGGACAAGGGCCTCATCCCCACAACCCTGGCCGGTGGTTGTGGGGGTCTGCGGGCGGGGGGCTTATCGGAATCTGGAAGCCCCCTTTAACAAGGTGACCCCCAGATCCCGGCCCCCCCCTGTGTGAAATGGTAAGGGGGTACATAAGTACCCCTACCATTTTACGAAAAAAGTGTCAAAAATGTTAAAAATGACAAGAGACAGTTTTTGACAATTCCTTTATTTAAATGCTTCTTCTTTCTTCTATCTTCCTTCATCTTCTGGTTCTTCTGGCTCTTCTGGTTCTTCTGGTTCTTCCTCCGGCGTTCTCGTCCAGCATCTCCTCCGCGGCGTCTTCTGTCTTCTTCTCCTCGGGCCGCTCCGCACCCATGGCATGGGGGGGAGGCTCCCGCTCTTCTCTTCTTCTCTTCTTCTCTTCTTCTCTTCTTCTCTTCTTCATTTTCTTCTCTGGGCCGCTCCGCAATCCATGCTGGCATGGAGGGAGGCTCCCGCTGTGTGACGGCGCTCCTCGTCTGACAGTTCTTAAATAACGGGGGGGGCGGGGCCACCCGGTGACCCCGCCCCCCTCTGACGCACGGTGACTTGACGGGACTTCCCTGTGGCATTCCCCGTGACGTCACAGGGAAGTCCCGTCAAGTCACCGTGCGTCAGAGGGGGGCGGGGTCACCGGGTGGCCCCGCCCCCCGTTATTTAAGAACTGTCAGACGAGGAGCGCCGTCACACAGCGGGAGCCTCCCTCCATGCCAGCATGGATTGCGGAGCGGCCCAGAGAAGAAAATGAAGAAGAGAAGAAGAGAAGAAGAGAAGAAGAGAAGAAGAGAAGAGCGGGAGCCTCCCCCCCATGCCATGGGTGCGGAGCGGCCCGAGGAGAAGAAGATAGAAGACGCCGCGGAGGAGATGCTGGACGAGAACGCCGGAGGAAGAACCAGAAGAGCCAGAAGAGCCAGAAGAACCAGAAGAACCAGAAGAACCAGAAGATGAAGGAAGATAGAAGAAGCATTTAAATAAAGGAATTGTCAAAAACTGTCTCTTGTCATTTTTAACATTTTTGACACTTTTTTCGTGAAATGGTAGGGGTACTTATGTACCCCCTTACCATTTCACACAGGGGGGGGGCCGGGATCTGGGGGTCACCTTGTTAAAGGGGGCTTCCAGATTCCGATAAGCCCCCCGCCCGCAGACCCCTACAACCACCGGCCAGGGTTGTGGGGATGAGGCCCTTGTCCTCATCAACATGGGGACAAGGTGTTTTGGGGGGCTACCCCAAAGCACCCTCCCAATGTTGAGGGCATGTGGCCTGGTACGGTTCAGGAGGGAGGGGGGGCCGCACTCTCGTCCCCCCCTCTTTTCCTGCGGCCTGCCAGGTTGCGTGCTCGGATAAGGGTCTGGTATGGATTTTTGGGGGGACCCCACGCCGTTTTTTTTTTTTTTTTTTGGCGCGAGGTTCCCCTTAAAATCCATACCAGACCTGAAGGGTCTGGTATGGAATTTAGGGGGAACCCCACGTCATTTTTTTTTTTTTAATTTTGGCCGGGGTTCCCCTTAATATCCATACCAGACGTGAAGGGCCTGGTATGGAATTTAGGGGGACCCCCATGTCATTTTTTTTTTTAAATTTTGGTTCGGGGTTCCCCTTTGGGGAATTCCCATGCCGTTTTTATCAATGAACTTCTATGTGTATTGTCGGCAATGCAATAGCCGCGGGTAGTTTTAAATGAGTTTTTTCCTTCAAAATGTCATTTTGCTGTCAGACTGTTCTAAACACAGGAAACATGCGCCCCTTTACAGGCACACTATAGACACCCCCCAGGTACGAAATTTAAAGGGATATTACACTTTTATTGATTGACTTTAAGCATTATTAAAATCACTGCTCCTGAAAAAACGGCAGTTTTTAAAACTTTTTTTTGCATTGATCCATGTCCCCTGGGGCAGGACCCAGGTCCCCAAACACTTTTTATGACAATAACTTGCATATTAGCCTTTAAAATTAGCACTTTTGATTTCTCCCATAGACTTTTAAAGGGTGTTCCGCGGCATTTGAATTTGCCGCGAACACCCCAAATTGTTCGCTGTTCGGTGAACTTGCGAACAGCCAATGTTCGAGTCGAACATGAGTTCGACTCGAACTCGAAGCTCATCCCTACTGTCAGGGTTCCGCTGCTGTCTACAAGTTCGTATTCTGAGCCTGAATCTGAGAGATGGGTGAGTTCCTCTTCACTCTCATCTGTCATGCTCATAAACGTGTAGGCCTCTTCACTAATGTACCTTCAATTTGACATTTTGGCCTCTAAATTTACTGGTACAATTAGTGAGACTCACAGGAAAAAAGAGCACCTGACTGTCAGAGACTGCTTCAAACGCTACCAAAAAAACTGTTAGCATTCGCAGGTATCAGGCCTGACTCTGCGAATGCTGCAGTTATGTGTGCTAGCAGGTATCTGGGCTGATCCCGCTAACGCTGCATTTTTAGGAACCCTAAACTATTGGGGACACTAATATAGTTCTGATCAGATCAAAGATATCGGTCTGTTCAGACACTATACTACTAAGGGAGGTGTATGGTGCGTGTGTAGGTGTTTTTTTTTATTTAGATTTTTATTAGAAAATATTCTTCGTACAAAATACCCCACTATCAATTACATCTTAAAACCTTACATCTACTCTCTTACTTCTAATCCCCTACCACCCCCCCCCTTCCCTCACCCCTACCCGATCTGTTGTCCTCATTCTAATTCAATCCAATTCAATCATACCCTGCGCATATTTCTCTGATGTTTTAAAAACATTCCATTTCTCCCAGATTGCTCTATAACTTTATAACTTATAACCCTGCTTTCCGCTGCAAAGGTACTCCCTATTACAAATGTGGTCTACCCTTTGTAGCCACTCTTTTACACTTGGTTTCCTTATGTCCAACCATTTTTACATTTTAAATTTTTACATTTACATTTTACACTCATAATATGCCTCTATCGTAATTATATCAGGTGCGTAATTATACACCGCTCCTATCATTTATGTTTCGTCTAATTTTATACCCAGGTCTTGTTCCCATTTTTCTATGAAGAGTAGCGCCCCGTGCCCTTCTATTTCTGACAGTATATTATACACTTGTGATATTATAACTTATAACCTTGCTCTCCACTGCAAAGGTACTCCATATTACAAATGTGGTCTACCCTTTGTAGCCACTCTTTTACACTTGGTTTTCTTATGTCCAACCATTTTTACATTTTACATTTACATTTTACACTCATAATTAGCCTCTATCGTAATTATATCAGATGCGTAATTATACACCGCTCCTACCATTTATGTTTCGTCTAATTTTATACCCAGGTCTTGTTCCCATTTTTCTACGAAGGGTGGCGTCCCGTGTCCTTCTATTTCTGACAGTATATCATACACTTGCGATATTCCATGTTTTATAGGTGTTTTTGTATTGCACAGCTTTTCGATTGGGGTTAACGCTTTCTCATCTTTAATTGGTTGAAGAATTGTGCTGACTTATGCCCCGTACACACGGCCGGATTTTCCGATGGAAAATGTCCGATCGGATCGTGTTGTCGGAACATTCCGACTGTGTGTGGGCTCCATTGGACATTTTCCATCGGATTTTCCGACACACAAAGTGTTTCACCTGCCCTGTACTTGTCTATGAACAGGGGGAGGAAGTTGTGGTCATTGAAGCCATCCATTTTATCTGCAAGACACAACACGAGACAAACCCTAATGTCAGGCAAAACTCTCCTAATCTTGTCCCAATATAGGCCTCAATCTAGAAGCAGTATAGGCCCAAGTTTAGATCTTACCTTCGTTATCATGATCGCGCCTCCTATACTCCTTCCTCCGCTCACAGATCGTACGTACTACGCGCGCGTGTTACGCTTTATACACACTGCGCATGCGTGTAACTACGCCCGCCCCTGACGTTCTTTCTAGTCTATTCCCCGCCCCTTTTCATTTGGCGCAGTGGGGGAAGTGCACATGGCGGAGACACAGCAGGTGCGTGCTCATTACAGCAACGAGGAGGAGACAAGCCCAGAGCCTGAAACGTCTGGATCCAGAAGGAGAAGATTTAAGGCATCACATATGTCCTTTGGGGAGATGTTGGAGATGGTCGACATCCTGAAAAGGGCCGACTATGATGGAAAGTATGGACCTTACCCCAACCCCAATGTCCGAAAGGCCAAGATCATGGCGAAAGTGGTCAAGAGCCTGCACCGGTTCTCAAACCTTTACTCAATTCCAAGTGCGAGGGTTAAGGTTAATGACAGATTGTCGGATCCGTTTGTGATACAGAATGGAACGCGACAGGGATGCCCCTTATCACCAATTATCTTTATTCTCACACTGGAACCTTTTTTAAGGAAGATACGCGCTGACTGCAATATTAGGGGTATCAAGACAGAGAGAGAGGAACACAAGTTAGCAGCATATGCCGACGACTTGATCTTCTTTATAACCTCTCCTATCATATCCCTCCCTTCCCTTCTAAGCGAGATAAATAATTTTGGAGATTTAGCAAATTATAAGGTAAATTATACTAAGTCCGAAGCCATGGGGTTCGAAATGAAGACAATTGAAATACACCAGATAAAATCACAATTCAATTTCAGGTGGACAGACTCCCACATAAGTTATTTGGGGACTAAAATCCCAAAGAAGCTCAGTAGAGTGTTTGAACTAAACTATGCCCCGTTGTTAAGACAAATTAAACAAGATTTTAGGAGATGGGACAGGGAAACCTTCACTTGGTTTGGAAGGACAAACATTATAAAGATGAACGTGATGCCGAGAGTCCTTTATTTGTTGCAAACATTGCCAATAAAGATCCCATCGAACTTCTTAAAAGACCTTAGATCAAGGTTCTTGAGGTTCATTTGGGCAGGGAAACCAGCAAGGGTAAGGAGAAACATTTTAGCACTCCCAAAAGGAAAAGGAGGTATTGGTTTTCCAGACCCAGTACGATACAGGGAGGCCTTACAACTAGCGAGAGTGATGGAATGGTGTGCCTCCGTTAGGAAGCCACACGTACAGCTAGAACAAGCAACGACTAAAATCCCATTGGAAGGAATAGCATGGATAGAAAAATCAGAATTACCTGCTATAGTGAAAAAACATCCGTTAACAGGGGCAACCATCTGCTCCATTTATATGATCTTTAAAAAAACAAATCTTTCACCAAATCCGAGCCCAATGACTCCGGTACTGGGCGCCCCGGATTTTTTACCAGGCCTAATTGACCGGAGGTATGAGGCATTAAAACATAAAGGGAAAAGTAGGCTCATAGACTTTTCTAGAGACTGCCGTCTGATGACACGAGGCGAGATAGAGGGAGAAGTGACAGAAGACCTGGACTATTTCAGGTCCATGCAGCTAGGAGCGTATATTCGCTCAAAAATCAAAACATTCCCAGTAATACGGGGGCTATCTAGCTTTGAGCGGAGTTGTTTAAATGGTGAAAGTATGAGGCACTCCCTATCATATTTCTACGAAATATTAACAAATCTGGAAGCCCCACAGGAGCTCAATTTCATGCAAGCCTGGGAGAGAGAGTTAGGAGTAACGTTCACCCAAAAACAGAAGGCCAAAATGTTAAAATCAGTACATAAAACATCGATTGCTAGCAGATATCAAGAGGGAGGATATAAAATCCTTACCAGATGGTACAGAACACCATCAGTTCTTCAAAAAATCTTTCCACAGGTATCAGATAGATGTTGGCGTTGTAAGAGAGGGGTGGGTACGATGTTACACATATTTTGGGATTGTGAGGAAATTAAGAGCTTCTGGGAAATGGTTGAGGAAACGATTAAGGATATCACAGGTGTGTCTCTTGGGAGTAACCCGGCTGCATTTTTACTAAATGACGTTCCCCTATCGGTGGAAAAATATAGGAACTCCCTGCTTAAACACCTTCTCACTGCCGCAAGGGCTTGTATACCGGCTCTGTGGAAGAGTACAGTCCCTCCGACCAAATTCCAGTGGTGGGCTAGAATTATAGAAATTCAACAAATGGAAAATTTGACTATGACGCTGAAAGAACAAGATGAGAAATATCGGAGGATTTGGTCCCCTCTAGTAGAGTACAGAACTAGAGAACAGGAGAAGGGGGCTAGGTAGGATCGAATGGAACCGAGGAGGGGGGGTCTCTCCCCCCCCCCTTTTTGGGGGGGCAGAGAGAGGAGGGGAAAGGGGAGGAGAGGAATAATATATATATAATTTTTTTTTTTTTTTTTTTTTTCGTGGGAGGGGGGGGGGATATAAGGGATATGGGAAATGAAAGGGGAAAAGATATGCTTGCCCTTGGAACAGAAGAGATTTAGAATTATTTTGTAAGGAAACGAGTTAAGTAGGTATACTATGACAAAAAGAAGCTGTATATGTTGATATGATGTTTAAAAGAAATGTTTCATGTGGCATGTGATATATGACTGTCAGAAAATAAAGAATTTATAAAACAAAAAAGAGCCTGCACCGAATTTTCGGGGTATGACGTTCGCAAGATCAGCTCAGGAAGCGGTGGTCAGACCTAAAATTAAGAGAACACGAGCAGTACAGAAAGATCCATAGAGTGCTGCAAAAAAGTAAGTAGTTGTGCTGTGTTCCGATTCTATTTGTGTTTATTACGTTCGTGCTGCTCAAATTGCTTTTCTTAACTGTTGTACAGTTTAAAATGGCAACTTTCATGTTCATTGGCACATTGTTCGTTCGTATCAAACATTTTTCTTTCAGCCTATAAAACACCATTGTTTTGGCCATATGCATTTGACCACATTTTTTAGGGCCTACTTGTCTGAAAATAATTTGGTTGTGTAGATGGGTTTGTTACTAGAATGAAATGCAAACTAGATTCTGTGTAAGGAGAGGACACTCAGCAGCTGTTTACACATCTGGACGCTGGAGCACTAGTGGGACACAAGAACACCCTTTTTATTAGGGGGTCCCACACAGGTGCTCCAGTGTATACTATAGGGTTGTCTCCATCTGTGAAGCTTGTACAAGACAGGTAAAGTATTGAAGCTTGACAAAGGACACTGAAAATTCTACATCTTGGAACTCTGCCAAAATAGACAATTGTACCCCACTTCCAAGCAATGTTTCATATTTATAGTTCTTCCCTCAAATATCTGTGTGCTAAGTATACCATTTTTTGTTTCACATAGGGGAGAAAAGACTCGGAGGACACCCCTCATCCGAGGAGACCAGAGACCCCCCACCTCTGGAAGAAGGGGAAATCACACAAAGACAAGAAGAGGAGGAGGAGGAAGACGTGGTGGAAATTGGCACCACAACAGGTGAGTGTCTGCGACCACAGGCTCAGGTAAGAGATGGATGCCGCCATATTTATAATACATGTTTTTTTTTGGTTTCTCTCTTTTTAAGTGATCGTGATTTTGTGGATCCAGGGCATTTCACCTCGGAAAGTGCACAGATCCTGATTGGGGAGATCATGGGGTGTAATGTTGCATTGGAAAACATCAAGAAAAACATCAATGATGTTATTCAAAAAAATAAGAACATCGTTGATGTTTTGGGGAGAGTTTAAAACTCCTCCAAAGCCCTTTCTTTTATGGTGTGCTACAATTTTTAACTTTTTTGAAGAATTGTAGAAAAGCCAATTTTTGAAGATGCACACAGTGTGTCAACATGTGCTATCTGCCATCACGGGAGATCAATGGACACGTTTTGGGGGTGCAACCCCTTCCTCAATAATAAAGTAGCTGAGAGGAAGGGGTTGCTCCCCCAAAACACATCCCTTGATCCCTCATGATGGCAGCTAGCACATGTTGACATTTGTACATCAAAAGATTGATAGCAGGTTCCCTATTTTTCGGTCGGAAAAAGTTTCTATCTGAAAATGCGTTCGTCTGTATGCAATTCGGACGCACAAAAAATCACGCATGCTCAGAATCAAGTACGAGACGGAAGCACTCAGTCTGGTAAAACTAGCGTTCGTAATGGAGATAGCACATTCATCACGCTGTAAATTTTTGGATCTTTGAATGCAGTGCATTCTTTTGTTCTGTATAATGCTAGAAGAATGAATTTGTTTTGCTGCTGATATTCACACAGAGTTCTGACAAACTTATTTCTTTATTATTTCTCGTGATCTCCTGAATAATCTTTTTTGTTTTTAAAGCCAGATCTCCATAATAATGTTTAGAATGATTTTTTAGAGTCATCTTTTTTTTATTTATTTTTAATCAAGATCTCCTTTTTTTTGATTATTTTTAGATCTTTTTCTAGTGATCTCCATAATTTTTTTTTTTTTTTGTGTGCCAAGTTTCCACAACAACATTATTATCTTGTATTTTTAAAGCTCAAGGAGGTTGGTTGTTGTCCCTTGTTAATTTGACATTGTATTTTTGAAATGTACCTGCCTACTCACAAACAAACTGTCCTTTTTGATTAAAAACACATAGGCAAGTATTTTCATATAAACAAATCTCCATTTATTTTGGCTCATAACAAAATAAAGAGGAAGGCAATGCTGGAGAAACTGCTTGAATTTGAGAAGCCTTTGTACCCCAGGGCACACATCAACTCTTTGTAAATAAAAATTGGTAGCCTGAGAATTCTATATAATTTGGAGCACAATCTGGTCCAGGACTCCCAGAGATCAGGAACAGCAGCAGATGACATATATGTCCCCAGGCTGTGGTACTACCACAGCCTGCGTCTTCTGTCAGGCTAGACTGAACCCAGGCCATCACTTTATGTCTTCCTTGCAGCCTTCCCTCCTTGCTTCCCTGCAGCCTTCCCTGCAGCCTTCCCTGCAGCCTTCCTTGGAGGTTATGGCTCTGGAGGTGGACTTGTGGCAGGAGGAGGAGGAGGATGGGCAAGGGCACATAAGTGCATGTTATCACTAATTTGGCCCCTCAACCCCTTCTGAAGGGCCTGAAAAATAATATTCTCACACATGAGGCATTGACCCTCCTCCATTTGCTGCAATTTTGTAGCTACATAGCAGCCATAGGGCTCTTCAGCTTCGGGGGGTATTTTCAGGGCCGCGTCAGCATCCTTAATGAGGCCCAGTGCTGCCTCCTAGACGTTACTCATCTTCCTGGCCCTTTTTGTTGTAAGGCGGAGGGGAGGCACCTGGGATTGGGTGAGGCTACTGGGCCTGGCCACCTCCTGGCCGACACTTACCCCCGCCTCCTCCTGGCTGATACTTACCCCCACCTCCCCCTGGCTGACACATTCCAGAGCCTCATCCTGGCTGAGGTCTTCCTGTGTATTAAAAAGGGACATAGTTTTAGTTTTTGGTTCATGAATCACACACAATTTTCAGCTCATCACTGTTGCAAATTGAATGTTAATAAATTGAAAAGCCTATCATTCTGAACCCAGTATTTTTCATTCTTGTCCCAATCATTTTTGGCCCCTACTGTCCATTGATATGTAAAACACTTTTTGTTCAATCATTCATTTGTTATCAATAATAACATCTAGTTAACAACACTAATTTTTGGACAATAAATATGTTAAAAAATACTATACCTGGCTCCAGCTGGACTCCTCAACTTCTTCCAGGATGGAAGGCCCAGGTTGGTCCTCGGAAGCCTCAGCTGGGGTTGAGGGAAGGGTGGATTTAAGTGTAGAAAGTGATTCCCTGGCTTCAATCTGATCTTCAAGAAACCGCATCCTGTTGTAGTACCACAGACTGGGTACATACACATCCTTTGCTGCTGCTCCTGATTTCATGGAAGCCTGGACCTTATTAAGCTCCTTCCTATACGTGCTTTTCAAGCTACCAATTTTCTTATCCACAAACTCGATGTCTGCGTAGGGGACCTGCGTCTTCACAAATTGCAGCAGTTTCTCCAGCGACGCCTTTCTAGGTGGTTTATTTCGATATAAGGGGTTTTTAACCTCCCACAAATTTTTCATATCCCTGTATCAGTCTATGAACTGGCCTATGAATTCCGGGTCTTTGAATTGTTGCATATTTGCTGCAAGACAAAATACAAGACAAAAACACTAATATCAGGCTAAACTCTCCTAATCTTATCCCAATATGGGCCTCAATCTCGAATCAGTATAGGCCACTGATGTCCCAAGTTAAAATGTTACCTTCGTTCTCACGATCGGCACTTCCTCCACTCACAGATCGTACGTACGACACACGCGTGTTAGCTTTAAATACACTGCGCATGCGTGAAACTCTGCCCGCATCGCCCACCCCTGACGTTCTTTCTAGAATATTCCCCGCCCCTTCTCTTTCATCGCAGTGGGAGAGGAACATGGCGGAGACACAGCAGGTGCATATTAGCAGTAACAAGGAGGAAAGCCCAGAGCCAGAAATGTCATGATCCCGCAGGAGATTTAAGGCATCAAATATGGCCTTTGTAGAGATGGTGGAGATGGTGGACATCTTGAAGAGGCCGACTATGACGGAAAGTATGGACCTTACGTAAACTCAAATGAGAGAAAGGCCAAGATCATGTCTAAAGTTGTGAAGAGTCTGCACAGGAATTTTGGAGTACCACAATCCAAGGAGCAATTGAGGAAACACTGGTCAGACCTGAAATTGAGGGAGCAGGATCAGTACAGAAGGATCAAGAAAGTGCTTCTAAAAAGTAAGTAGTTGTTGTGTGTTCCTATTATTATTATTACTTGCATGCTGCTCCATGTGTTTTTCTTTACTGTTGTACAGTTTAAAATGGCTACTTTCATGTTTGTGGGCACAGTAATCGGTCGCAGTAAACATCGTTTGTTTGACAACTAAAAACAATGTTTTTGGCAAATACAGGGTTAACTAAATTTGGTCATGCTAATTTGTATTAAAAGAAGTTTAGGACATTGTTGTCTAGATGTGTTTTAAACTAGAAAGAATTGCAAACTTGATTCAGTGTAATGTAAGGAGAGGACACTCAGCAGCTGTTTACACATCTGGACTGAGAAGCACTAGTGTGGGACACAAGAACAAACTTTTTAGGGTGTCTCACACAGGTACTCCAGTGGATATTTGGAGTGTCTCCATGTGTGAAATTTGTCCAAAAAAGGTAAGTATTCCAGCTTTGGTAAGGGAAAAAATAATGTCTTCAGCTTGGAACTCTGCCAAAACAGACAATTGTACCCCACTTCCAAGCAATGTTTTATATTCCTATTTCTAGCCTCAAATATCGGTGTGCTAAGTATACCTTTTGTTTCATTCTCATAGGGGAGGAGAGACTTCGGATGTCTGAGGACTCCAGGAACCCCCCATTCCTGAAGAAGGGGAACAGAGGACACCACAACCAGAAAATGTGGCGGAAGGAGAGGTGATTGAAATTGTCACCGCAACAGGTGAGTGTCTGAGACCACAGATTCAGGTAATAGCTGTATGCCTGCATATCTATAATACATGGTGTGTATTTTTTCTTTTAGGTGATATGCATGTTGTGGAAGAACAATCTCCTAATTTCACCAGTGACAGTGCACAAAGGCTAATCCAGAACATAATGTTTTGTAGTTGGGATTTAGACATCAACAAGCAAAAAACAAATGAGGTTGAACAAAAACTGAAGAAAATGATTGATGTACAGTGGGGATAGAAAATATTCAGACCCCCTTAAATTTTTCACTCTTTGTTATATTGCAGCCATTTGCTAAAATCATTTAAGTTCATTTTTGTCCTCATTAATGTACACACAGCACACCATATTGACAGAAAAACACAGGATTGTTGACATTTTTTGCAGATTTATTTAAAAAGAAAAACTGAAATATCACATGATCCTAAGTATTCAGACCCTTTGCTGTGACACTCATATATTTAACTCTGGTGCTGTCCATTTTTTCTGATCATCCTTGAGATGGTACTACACCTTCATTTGAGTCCAGCTGTGTTTGATTATACTGATTGGACTTGATTAGGAAAGCCACACACCTGTCTATATAAGACCTTACAGCTCACAGTGCATGTGAGAGCAAATGAGAGTCATGAGGTCAAAGGAACTGCCTGAAGAGCTCAGAGACAGAATTGTGGCAAGGCACAGATCTGGCCAAGGTTACAAAAAAATTTCTGCTGCACTTAAGGTTCCTAAGAGCACAGTGGCCTCCATAATACTTAAATGGAAGATGTTTGAGATCACCAGAACCCTTCCTAGAGCTGGCCATCCGGCCAAACTGAGTTATCAGGGGAGAAGAGCTTTGGTGAGAGAGGTAAAGAAGAACCCAAAGATCACTGTGGCTGAGCTGCAGAGATGCAGTCGGGAGATGGGAGAAAGTTGTAGAAAGTCAACCATCACTGCATCCCTCCACCAGTCGGGGCTTTATGGCAGAGTGGCCCGACGGAAGCCTCTCCTCAGTGCAAGACACATGAAAGCCCGCATGGAGTTTGCTAAAAAAACACCTGAAGGACTCCAAGATGGTGAGAAATAAGATTCTCTGGTCTGATGAGACCAAGATATAACTTTTTGGCCTTAATTCTAAGCGGTATGTGTGGAGAAAACCAGGCACCTTCTCATTACCTGTCCAATACAGTCCCAACAGTGAAGAATGGTGGTGGCAGCATCATGCTGTGGGGGTGTTTTTCAGCTGCAGGGACAGGATGACTGGTTGCAATCTAGGGAAAGATGAATGCGGCCAAGTGCAGGGATATCCTGGACGAAAACCCTCTCCAGAGTGCTCAGGATCTCAGACTGGGCCGAAGGTTTACTTTCCAACAAGACAATGTCCCTAAGCACACAGCTAAATTAAGGAAGGAGTGGCTTCAGAACAACTCTGTGACTGTTCTTGAATGGCCCAGCCAGAGCCCTGACTTAAACCCAATTGAGCATCTCTGGAGAGACCTAAAAATGGCTGTCCACCAACATTTACCATCCAACCTGACAGAACTGGAGAGGATCTGCAAGGAGGAATGGCAGAGCATCCCCAAATCCAGGTGTGAAAAACTTGTTGCATCTTTCCCAAAAAGACTCTTGGCTGTATTAGATCAAAAGGGTGCTTCTACTAAATACTGAGCAAAGGGTCTGAATACTTAGGACCATGTGATATTTCATTTTTTCTTTTTTAATAAATTTGCAAAAAAGTCAACATTCTGTGTTTTTCTGTCAATATGGGGTGCTGTGTGTACATTAATGAGCAAAAAAATGAACTTAAATGATTTTAGCAAATAGCTGCAATATAACAAAGAGTAAAAAAATTTAAGGGGGTCTGAATACTTTCCGTCCCCACTGTACTAGGAAGAATCTAAATAACAACAAAATGACACCATTTTATATTTTTTGTGACCAGTTTTTTAAAATTTTTGACGCATTTTAAAAGCCAAATTTTGAAGATGCACACAGCGTGTCAACATGTGCTATCTGCCATCAGGGGATATCAATGTACGCATTTTGTGGGTGCAACCCCTTGCTCGTAACTCAAGTAGGTGAGAGGAAGTGGTTGCACCCCCAAAACACATCCATTGATCCGTCCATGATGGGAGACAGCACGTTGACATTAGGCATGGGATCAGGAGGGAAATCCCCATCTGATGAAGCCAATATCAACACATTTTTGACACTATAATGTCTGATATTGCCTTCAGTTTTTCAATGTTGAACTTTGTAAGTTCCTGAGATATGTATGTTATGTTTTGAAACATGCCTGTTTATGTACTAAAAAATATTTTCAAGGTAAAACTTTATACAACCAAGATGTTTAAAAAAAAAAAATGTTTTACAACACACATGTGAATGTGCACGGAGTAAAAGGTTTTATACTCAACAATGTGTGGCTTCTTCTTTCAATGCTCAATACCAGTTTTTGTATTAAGTTGTTGTTTACAGTGACAATGGGTTTATTTAATAATGAAAAAACCACTTGGCACTACAAGTGCACTAGGAGAACCTAGGAGACAGCTAAAAGAAACACAAGCAGTAAATCAAAATCAAGATTTTATCAGATAAATTTGCTGGCATAGCAAGGGCCCCCCTATCCGTACAATAATCTATATATTTTTGATGCACTTCACAGGCGCTTTGGGGGGGAAAGCCAGGACGGCCAGCTTCCAGAGCCGTCATTGTATTTTCTGGAAGTCCGGCCTCAGGCCCAACTGAGGCAACATAATTAGGAGCATTTCTCTTTAAAAAGTTGTGAAGTATGCAGCATGCTAGAACTATGTGGTTCAGTTTGTACTCCGCCATTTTTATTGCCGTAAGAAATAGGTGTAACTGGCTGGCCATTATCCCAAAGGCATTCTCCACAACTCTTCTGGCTCTGGCCAGCCGGTAATTAAAAACCCTCTTCTCCGGGGTGAGGGTCCTCTGGGGAAATGGCCTCCTCAGGTGATCACCCAGCCTAAATGCTTCATCAGCGATAAAAACAAATGGGAGTCCTTCAACGTTCTCTTCCGAGGGTGGCAATCCCAAGCCACCACTCTGGAGACGTCGGAAGAACTTGGTCTGGGCAAAGACTCCACCATCTGACATCCGGCCATTCTTCCCCACGTCCACATAGAGAAACTCGTATGTCGCCGACACCACCGCCATCAACACAATACTATTGAAACCCTTATAATTAAAATAGTATGACCCCGAGTGGGGTGGTGGGACGATGTGGACATGTTTCCTATCGATTGCCCCTCCGCAGTTAGGAAAGTCCCAACGCAGGGCAAATTGGGAAGCCACAGTCCGCCATTCTTGTGGCGTTGAAGGAAACCGTAGAGTCAAAAAATAAAAAAAATTAGTACTTTTGCACATAACATTGCAAGCAGATTAGACACAAACATTCTTGGCCGACATCAGTATAACATTTATTTTAAGGAGTATTTAAAGACAAAAATATAAGGTCCACTTAAGAGATTCCTTACCCCTCTGATGCCCCATTGGAAACATTTTGGAGGGGTTATAAATGAGTTATGGACCCAAAAAAAAGCCTCTAGGACTGAATTTAAGGACAGCAATAACATTTGGACACATTTTAGGGGGTGTTTAGGGTAAAGCACTACAATAGACCTGACAAAATACATTGTTAAGTGACTAGGCTGGGTGGCCCAGAATAGCATGCTGGGGAGGTTAGTGAAGGCAAACATGCATAAAGGACAAAAAAAGGAGCATTAAAAGCTTACAGCATGCATGAAGACAAAGAGGACATTCACAGCATATTACAATCATGGTAATTAGGGAATGATGAAAGAAATACAAAACATTAGCATTTAAATACATAGAATGTGTTAAAGGAGAAAACTTACCCTAATATAGTTCTTCTGCAGGACCTGTATGATGGCAGAACAGGTCTCTGGAATTATGATCCCCAGGGCCTGGGGGGAGATGCCTGTAGAGAACTTGAGGTCCTGTAGACTTCTACCTGTCGCCAAGTACCGCAATGTCCGTCACCCGGGGAAAATTCCTGAAATCATCAGGATTATTCTCCTGGATCTTACGCAGCAAAGGCATATGAGAGAATTGGTCATGCTGGAGTAACCAATTCTTGGTTCATGAACCCCTCCCCACCCTGTTCATGGACTGGGCTCAAGAACCCCAACACCAAGCCCCCGCATAGCACAAACTCTATGACGAGCACGAACCAGCAACATGGCTTTAAAACGGTCGGCTGGTCAGAACTAACTAACAGAATGCACTGAAGAACAGAAAGGCCCATGAAGAGGGAGATGAAAATCAGAAACGAGCGGACAAGAACGCACTGAAAAAAGATACAAACTGACTACACGCACTGAAAACCAGATAAAACCCACAAGCACAAACTGAACAGCAGTAACGGAATGAAATGTACGAGGCTGAAAAGTGCAAATTGTCTCTCACCAAACTTTTACTAACACGAGATAAACACAAGATTAGCAGAAGGAGCCCAAAGGGTGGCGCACTGGGTATTGAACTTTCGTTTTATAGTCCCATCGTACGTGTTGTACGTCACCATGTTCTTGACAGTCGGAATTTGGTGTGACCGTGTGTATGCAAGACAAACTTGAGCGGAATTCCGTCGGAAAAACCATCCAAGGGTTTTCCAACGAAAATTCTGAACGTGTGTAAGCGGCATTACAGACTGATTTAGTAATCTCTGCACTGTTTTAGATTGAGCTGCACACACTTTTCACATGAATCTCTACTATATGACTTTCTCCCCTGTTATGATGTGTGTATGAAGTGGCAATGTCAAGTGTACTCTTTTGAGCTTTAGATCAAAAGTGACAAGAGTAATGGGATACTTCATCTTGAGCATTGTCACACTTTGGAAATTGCGTGACAAAATGTGCAGGTATGAATTGGTAGAAAGAGGGCAGTACTAGAACAGGCAAAAAACCTGATTGCAAATATTTAGGTTAAGATCAAGTCTATTCGAAAGCTAAGGATAATGACAACATAAAAGGATCCAACTAGCAGGGCAGGCAGATGAAGAAAAATAATGAAAGGTTGAAACTTAGAGACACTGAGCAAGTAGGGAAGAACAAAAACAGTAAAAATGTACTGTATTTATTGGTGTATAATACGCACTTTTTCACCCTGAAAATCGGGTGCAAATAGTGTGTGCGTGTTATATGCCGATACTGCAATTTGGGCTGCCTAGGAGGGAACCACGAGGGGGGTGGGATGAGCGCTGTCAGATTACATACAGCAAGAATCTCCTGTTTACTCAACGGCCTCTGTAATAGGAAATCCCGTCTCCTGGACAGGCATTGGACCAGTGTCCTATCTATCATTGAAGCCGGTCCAGGAGGCGGGACTTTGTATTAAAGAGGCCACCAATTAAACAGGAGATTCTCGCTGTATGTAATTTGACAGCTCTTGTCCCACCCCCTCCCTGTCCCCTCTGAGGCAGCAATAATCTGAGTTGAGGTTGCAGATGGTCATTGATCAGGCTGCATTCATGGCAATGGTGAGGCTGCATATGGCCATTGATCAGGCTGCATTCATGGCAATGGTGAGGCTGCAGATGAGCATTAATCAAGCTGCATTGATGGGCAATTGTGAGGCTGTAGATGGGTATTGATCAGGCTGCACTGATGGGCAATTGTGAGGCTGCAGATGGGCATTGCTCAAGCTGCACTGATGGGCAATTGTGAGGCTGCAGATGGACATTGATCAGACTGCAGATAGGCAATGGTGAGGCTGCAGATGGGCAATGGTGAGGCAGTATTGATGGGCACTGACCCTTTTTTTGCTTCAAAAGTTCTTTATTTAAAAATTAAGTTTTTTTCCTGAAACATATATATATATACCGATAAATACGGCAATTCACATAAATACAGTAATGTGTAAAAAATATAAAACAAGGATAAACATTGCAAATATCTCCAAACGTATGAGAAAAAAATTTGATTAGCAAATAATAATGATATGCTCTTTAACAGAACTCTAATAACCCTTTAACCCCCCCCCCCTTATGATTTATTCTAAATTCATTGCCCTAATCTGGAACACGACATTGCATTTTAACAGATTGGAGTAAGTATTCTATGGGGCATATTGTTTCTTCCAGGTTAATTAGAATTTAGCAGTAGTCATGTGTTTGTAACATTTCTGTTCGCAGTCTTGAATCCCAAGTAAATTTTAAATTAATTGAGTTATATTAAACCTAGTTAAATTATGTTTCCCTAATCAACGCAGAGAAGAAGGTGCTTCTAAGTGCAGTAATAAAACACTTTAATGACAAGGAAGGGTTAAAAACCCTTACAAGTGAAAAACAGGCATATCACTGGGTCCATAACATCCAGTGGGATGCCTCCTGGGAGTAAGAACAGCTGCAGGTGGAAGTTCCTGCTGACCAGCAGTGGTAAACACTGTCTCTCTGATCCAATATGGAGGGTTGTGTTGTCAGGACCAGCATGGAATCCAGGCAACCTGGAAGTGATGTCAGAGTGGGCGGTACATGTTTTGGAGCATGCCCAGTTTGAAGAAGGAGCGACTGGGCATGCTAAGTGTTAAGTGTTCCCTAGGGAGATGTTTCTAACTGTGGGAGCAGTGTAGTGACTGGGGGAGGAGAGAGGTCGCTTTTCCTGATCATTAGGAACAGACGATCTGTCTATCCTCCCCTGAGAGAACAGGGATCTGTCTGTTTACAGTGACAGATCCCCATTCTGTCTCTCTCAGGAGCGATCGCGGGTGGCCGGCAGACATTGCTTTGGCTCCAGCATCGCCCCGATGTACAACGACGTTTTTAAGTGGTTAATTAGAGTTGGAAATTACAATTCAAAGGCTTTGTATAGGTTAAGTTTATAAGCTTATGTAGGTTTGGCATTTTGTCCCACTGTATACAGTTTTCTTAAGCAAGTTATATTTAGTGACATTTTTGCATGGTTTATTACCTGAAGTTCCCTTCTAGTAACAGCACTACTCCTCGCAGGCTGACAACACTAAGCCACTGCTTCACAATTTGTATCAGTGTACATTTTAATATCAAGGGGAACAGTCTCAACAATAATGACAGCATATGCTTAAAGTCAATCTCCTGACTGTAATCCCCCATTCCCCTCACCCCTTTGAGGTCCCACAGCCTCAAAACATCAGCTCCACTTTTTACATTAATAGATGTGCTTTTGAAACAACATCTTAATAAACACAAAATCCAAAACAGTGAACTGAATTTATAATAATGTGAAAAAAGTCCACAAAGCACGTGTCCAGTGAAAAAACTTTTTGTGCTCAACAAATCTTCAAACGTGCCAACTCCAGTGCACCACCACTGAGAAATAAAAGCCTCTTGAAATGCATGACCTCTTATCAGGAACATGAAACATGACCTCCTATCAGGCAAGGTCATAAGTGCATATGCATACTGAATACTTCATAAGAACGCAACTGGCCAGCTTCATATGGATTTTTCATAGACTGCAATAACTTCAGCAGTATATAAAAGCAGCAGGAGACATAAGGAGACAAAGCAGACTGGATAGTGCAATATTATAAAAACAGCTAGATTTACTTAATCAAGAGGGTACTCATAAAGCAACAAGATCAAGCATCATAAAGTCCACTCTATTGCATCAGCGAGCATGATGATGTCAGCAGTCTAACCTCTGCCCTGGGCAGAGCAAAATTTTTTTCCAATAATATCTCTTTTTCCACATAACAAGAACCTTTAATATTTTTTTACCAAGTGTTGTAACCCTTAATTTATTTTTATTTTTATTTGTTTTTTGCATAAGAAAACACATGGCAATGCATGAGTGGTTTGATTGTAAGCAATTTTTGCATGATACTGAAAATAAAGTCCCAGAACAAATGTGCTGACTATACTAGGCACAATAATGATTGATGAACATGCACGATTTCCTTGTCAGGACTCCGGAGAACAGATGCTGCCCTCACACACTGGTACAGTATTTGCAGACACCTGGCTACCTAGCTAGAAACTCTGCAAAATATAGTGTATATGGGGCTTTAATGAAACACAGCTGTTAATCTACAAATTAGGCACACAGACTGGATATCATAAACTGCAATTAAACACATGTGCAGATGTTAGCCACCTTGCCACTCTAAAGACATTTGTAAAACAGATGAGACTATAGGCTGAACTATATATTTTGATGTTATTAATATTCACTTTTCCTCACACATACATGACTGTTCAATGCCAGATAGTGCAGTGGTCAGCAATCATTTAGATTTTTCATCCTCAAACCTTCCAAAGGACAGTCTGTCAATAAAAGACATTTGATATATTAGTATAGTATGCAATACGGTGGTGTTTTGGTCTTATAAGTGACTTATCTGTAACTGGTTTGGAAGTCCTCCACAGTGTTGCCAACCATCAGTATTTTTACTGGCAGAAAGTAAAAAACAGGCACTTTTCTCCTGTCAGTAAATGCCAGTGACAGGAAAAGGTTGCCAGCAAAATATATATGGCTGTGATGCCTTCTACAGAGCGTTTGGGCGGCACCAGTGGGGGGTGCCTGAGCATGTTGTGTGATGTCATGGTATAAGGGAGCCGAGTGGAGCGGCTGGAGCCAAGTGTGTGAGTCTGTGGGACAGGAGCAAGGCAAGCCAGGAGCAGTCAGTGCTGTTTGGACTGGAGTGGACTGAAGGCACTACCTGGCATGGAGAGAGACTGTCATTGTGACTCAGGAGGGGACGTGTCCTGTCGGTGAGGTGTCATCACCCTCTGTACTATTATAGACTGTTGTCAGTGTCACTGTGAAAGTCAATTTCATGTATGTGTGCCAGACCATTCTAATTTCTTGCCCTTCTGAGTCCTGTACCTGAGCTACATACTATATCGAAAATAAAATAAGCAATATTTTTTTTGGCCCTATATACCTACCTTGTATCACTTTGCTAATTGCATATGGTACTTGTTTATAACCTAACTACTGAAATTTGCACTGTAGATTTGTAACTTTGCTAGTAAAAATGTGTCTGTGCTAGTAAATTTTGGTTGTCTTGTCAGTAAATTTCAGTCTGGTAGGTTGGCAACACTGGTCCTCCATTCAAGGAAGCCTATACTGAGAGGAAAAAAGATGTTGACATTGCTGAGCTCCTTCTAAAATGCTAGTTGCCTTACAGAGTCTGGTTTCTAGAGTGAGCTTGAAAAAGAGCTGTGATAATATTGTGGATTACCATAACAAGGAGTGCTCACTAGTGGTTGTCAGGATCCACATGTCATATCATTTAGGTAGGAGTATCCACTAGATAAACAAATTAATGTACAAAGAAAAAAAAAAGGACAGTTGCCCACAAAAATATAACTGGCTAGAAAAGCACTTTTTTCTTTGAAACAATGCCCTATTGCATTAAACCTCCATTGCTGTTGACCCTTCTGCAATCATGTTTTGTGATAACAGTGAGCAAATAAGAAGTCTAGGAAGTATTCTTTATGCATGGAAAAGATCAACCTGTGGGAAAACAAAGAGTATCAGAGGGTCAAATTGAATCTTTACACATCCTGGTGGAGTTACTATGATAATGCAGTACAATGCTATATACTATTAAGGTCACACAAGTCTTTTCAGAAAATCTTAGCTTTTATTTTTTTACTGCTCAGGAAAGTAAATGTAATGTAACTTCAGTGAGCCCTATCTCATCTCATGTTATCTTGAAATGTATATTGACGGGTTATTCTGTCATTTCCAACCTTTTTGTACTTTACATGTAACATATTTCAAATTAAATGCCATGCACACTAAGGGGTCTATTTATAAATGTTTTCACTCAAGATTCACACAACTTTAACCAAGTATTCACACATTTTCAAATGAAGCCAATTACAAATGGCCATGTCTGAACTTTTTCATTAAATAAATAAATACGTACTGAAAATCTAAATATCTATTGCAAGGAAGGAAATGGAAGGAAATGCAATTCAATTTCATGGAAATATTTTTTGAAGTATTTTGACACAAAATTGGAGTTAAAGCTACAATCCTGGGCAAGTATATGGATACATATAATCTATACAATAAATGTAATGTAATGTAATATATACAATAAATTATACTATAGTAAAAAAAAAAAAAACCCTTAGAGGTATTATTGTGGCTTGCTCTTTTTAGGGAACCTACATCTAGTTAATTTCCCTACCTAGGGAGAAAAAGGTAAAAGTCAGCAGCTACATATACTGTAGTTGCTGACTTTTAATACAGTATATAGACATTTACCTGTCCAGAAGTCCCGCGATGTCTACCCCCCCAGACGATTTTTGGATCGGCTGTCGGGTGTTGCTGCTGAAAATTGTCGTAAAGGAAACCAGCAGTGAAGACTTTCTCGTGGCACAGCGCCATCTCCCCCCAGGAGTGGGGAAGGGTACCTGTCAAAAACAGGTACCCGTTCACCCTCCCCCCGAGAGGTGCAAAATGTGGCACTAGAGGGGGGGGGGAGGAGATCAGCGGTAGTTCCACTTTTGGTTGGAACTCCGCTTTAATACTCTCTTCACAACACCTCTTAAAGCTAAAACTTAACTGCTTTAGTCTGATGTATAGCATAGTGTGATGTTTTGTGTATATTAGAGCAAGTGATAAGGGGATTATATCTTACTCTGCTTTCTTCATGCTTTCTTCATGCAGTTTTCCATGAAGCTCTTGCTGTGAATATGAGATAAAGAAAACACACTCAAGCACTCATCCCTGCCAGGTAGACAAATCAGTCAATAAGCCAATGGTGCAAAATCCTAAAAAATTTTCAGTATAAAATTTAGGAATGCAGTGTTGCCTGTAAGTGGTACTGGTGTAGATATGTGACAGGTGAACAGCCTAGCTGATTAAAAAAAAAACAAATCAACAGTGGTATTCAATAGGCAAATAGTGCACATTTAGTTGTAAAAAGAATACACAAAACTATCAACTCATAGCCAGTAATAGGTAATCCCATGCACTAGACAAATAGACTCTAACACTAGAGAAAGTCCAGTACAATGGCCAAGCAAAGCAGAATGGGGTATTCTGAATACATGTAGAAACAAAAACATTATAAGCCAATGTTTATTAAAACAAAATTAAAATGCACTCACAAGAGAGATAGAACTATCAGCAAAACAGTGATGCAAGCAGCCAATCTTCTTTATGGAAGGCACAGCCCTGGCCAGTGAAAACAACAAGAGTCTCTGGATAGAGAAATGAATGTACCACAAGGAAACCCAATGCTGGAGTCCTGCCCACAGGAGTAACATCACACTTGAACCTAGCACCTGATGTAGGGAAGCGTTTCAGGGAAATCCTCACTTTCATCAGCCTCTAGTTGTGAATTTACCCTGTCTTTCCTTGGGTTGTCTTCTGCAGTCCGCCTGGGGAATGATATACATCATATATGTATACCTGTATGAGCTGCTGTATACTTTCTATGTATAGGCAAGTTTGCAACACATTGTTTAAACACATGTATATCCTAAAGGTATTAATTTAATAATATGTATTTTTATATTTGTAGATACAGTGTAATTGTCTTATTGTCTAGTTTACCTGTAAAACTTGTGATAATTAATGGTAACAGTATACCATTAAATTATTGATGTATTTGTGAGAACAGACCAGCTTAGTTTACAATATAAGCTATAAGTAGAGTGTTGGATTGATGGTAATAGGCATCATTATGGAATTGTTGCACATACTGTACTTCTATCATATGTATACATGATGTAAAATTTGTTTTTTACTCTTTTATGGCAAGGAATTTTACATAAATTGTAAATAGAGATGGGCCGAACACCCCTCTGTTCAGTTCGCAGCAGAACTTCCGAACAGGGGAAAAGTTCTAACCCAAACGGCAAACCCCATATGGAAGCCAAACAGGAAAAATCAAAAGTGTCCATTTTGAAGACTTATATGCAAGTTATTGGCCATAAAAGGAGTATGGGGGTCAGGGTACTGCCCCGGGGGACATGTATCAATGCAAAAAAAGGTTTTTAAAACAATCATTTTTTCAGGAGCAGTGATTTTAATGATGCTTAAAGTGCAACAATAAAAATTAAAAATGTATTTACATACAGTATAGTGCCTGGGGGGTCCTCTTAGTCTGCTTGTTAAGTGGCACATCTGTAGCATGCATATAATATGCTGAAGCAAAAATGACATCTCTAAAAAAACAAAAAAAAAAACAGTCAGATCACATTTAATTTGACTCGCGGTTGCAATTGCTGGCACCCTGCTATTGAAAAAAAAAAAGAAAGAAAAAAACAGCATGGGGTCCCCCCCAAGGGTCTGGTATGGATTTTAAGAGAAACCCCAAAAATTTTTTACAATAAAATGGTGTGGGTTCTCCCCCAAAATCCATACCAGACCCTTATCTGAGCACGCAGCCTGGCAGGTCAGGAAAAGGGGGGGACGAGTGAGTGCCCCCTCCTGAACCATACCAGGTCAAATGCCCTTAACATTGGGGGATGCTTTAGGACAGGGGGGGCTCTGCACCCCCACTACAAAGCACCTTGCCCCCATGTCGATGGGGACAATTGTCTCTTCCCCACAACTCTGGGCTATTGTTGTGGGGGTATGCAGGCAGGTAGCTTATCGGAATCTGGAAGCCCCCTTTAACAAGGAGGCCCCAATATCCCACCCCCCATATGAATGAGTATGGGGTACTATGTACCCCTACCCCAAGCACTAAAAATGTGTCAAAAAGTAATAAAAACAGAGACAGTTTTTCACAATTCCTTTATGAAAAAATAAAAAATAAAAAAATAGTGTCCCTCGATGTAAATCCACCATCAATCACGCCGCACCCAAAAAAGAACAAAAAAAAAACACCTTCATTAACGGCCGACCACCGAATGTTTCCTCTGCTGTTTCACAGTTCTTATATAGATAAGGACGGGGCCACCTGGTGACGTCACCTGGTGGCACTGTCCCCACTTGTGACGTCGGGCTGAACTGTTCGCCCCAACACTACTTGTAAATAAAATTGACAGTTTATAAAAACATATGTTGTATGTATAGTGCATGGCATATTCACTCCTTAAAACCTACTGCAAACTGTGTTCCTTTTTCAGCTTGGGTTTTTGAGCTCTGTAAATGTTATTACAGAAAGTAGTGAGGAGGCAGAGGAAAACATCACAGAAGTCTAAGTAATCTTCATATACAATGTTTCCAATATATCATATAGCATTGTTATATATTATGTCCCAAACACAATAAAGAAATTCTAATGGTAGGAATTTGTCAAAACTTGGGAGCTGCTGTGAATGGCAACCAATCAGCTTATATCTTTCACACAAGGTAGAAGGTCATTGGTTGCCATGCACAGCTGCTCCAGATTCCTAATAATTTTAATAAGGTCCTTAATGTCTATTTCTTTTCAATGAGAGGATATTTCCTATAGGATCTTAATTCATTTATAAAATGTGAAAATGTAAGGCCCCTTTCAAACATGTGGATCATTCGTTTCATCAGTTCAGTCAAATTTTTTTTTTTTTTTTCAGTCTGTCATCAGTTTTTCATTCATCTATACATCAGTTTTTTTTTACATTTTCCAGTTAGAGTCCTTAACCACATGAGTCCCGGAGTCTTTTTTTTTCATGCAAAAACTGACCGTTTGTCTGTTTACATCCATCTTTTGTCTGATCCATTTTTTTTAACGGAAGATAAAAAGGGCTTTGATCTGTTTTGAAAAAATGGATGTTAACGAAAAATGGATGTAAACTGATGTCCAACAAGACAATGACCCTAAGCACATAGCTAAAATAACGAAGGAGTGGCTTCACAACAACTCCGTAACTGTTCTTGAATGGCCCAGCCAGAGCCCTGACTTAAACCCAATTGAGCATCTCTGGAGAGACCTAAAAATGGCTGTCCGCCGTTTACCATCCAACCTGACAGAACTGGAGAGGATCTGCAAGGAGGAATGGCAGAGGATCCCCAAATCCAGTTGTGAAAAACTTGTTGCATCTTTCTCAAAAAGACTCAAGACAGTATTTAGATAAAAGGGTGCTTCTACTAAATACTGAGCAAAGGGTCTGAATACCATGTGGTATTTCAGGTTTTCATTTTTTAATAAATCTGCAAAAATGTCAACAGTTCTGTGTTTTTCTGTCAATATGGGGTGCTGTGTGTACATTAACGAGGAAAAAAATGAACTTAAATGATTTTAGCAAATGGTTGAAATATAACAAAGAGTGAAAATTTAAGGGGGTCTGAATACTTTCCGTCCCCACTGTATACTGGAATTTTCATTAGTTTTTTATAAATATTACTAATGGCAGATGTTAACGACTTATAGTGGGACTGTGATAGTGCGGCGGCCAATATGACATTAACTGACACTGAGAGGGAACTGAATAACTGCCACTGACATCACCAGCGCTATTAATACAGTGATCAGAGCTAATACTATACACTGTCACTGTACTAATGACACTGGCTGGGAAGGGGTCAACATCTAGTATAATCAAGGGGTTAAATGTGTGTCTAACAATGTGTAAAGTGTCTAATGTGGTTTTTCACTAAAGATCTCTTTGTTTCTTATCCCTGCCAATCAGCAGGTCCTAGCCATGAATCATTGGCCGGGACATGTTGACAGACTGTATAGACTGATTGTACACAGTGGGTGTTAGCCGGGAAGGGCGGCCAAGCGCATACCCTAAACTCAGAAACAGGCAGCGATGTACTAGTATGTGCATCCACAGTACGTTGCGGGTGGGCTGTCCACAAGTGGGTAAACGTGAACATCACTGCCCCCTGTTTTTGTTTTTAATTCTCTGGTTCCTGGATTCAGATTCACCTGTTCACTGGATCTGGCATTGTCCTGCTAGGATCTGTTGCTCGGGTGCACAACCCAGGTCATACACTGCTATCTTTTACTGTGATGTCATCAGGAGTCCGATTGACTCTTTCAGGTTCAAGCAGCAGACCCACTGTCTACTGTGTGTCTCTGCTCCTGTAGCCTCCTAGCGTAGCATATATGGCATGGTATCCCAGGGAGCTGAGTGAGCAGGAATACATTATCTCACCTAGGTAAGAATGGTGGCAGGACTGGAGTCAGGACTGGAGTAAAAAAACAATAACAAAAGTAAACAAAAAATGTTTATTTTTCCAGTTTGGATTGTGGAGGGAATGGGGGAGATTGAAGTGATGCTTAGGTCCACTTTAATTGATAAAGCCAGGCTATGTTTCATACCAATATAATGCTGCACTATCCAAATATAATCATACGGTTACCATACTAAATCATAATATGACTGGTTGCAGTTCAATAGTGGTGGTGAGATATTCTAATCCTATATAAAAAAATCGAATGAATCTAATAACGCAATCTTATGTGATTATAACTTGCGAACAATTAAAAATACAATCCTATGCGATCTTCCCATTGACAACCTGTGTAGCAGACACACCTCTATATACACATGTAGCATTCATATGCACTGAGAAATTTGCAACCCTGTGCGATAATTGCGATACTGCGGTAATTGCAGTGACAACCTGTAATTTACATCAATATATATAAAAGTACATCAATATACAATAATCAATATAGAAATAAAGTGAACCATGTTTAAAGTTCTCTTTTGCCAAACTAATTCATGCATTAATCTGTGTCCATAAAATCGCAGCATAAAGTCTATTCCATTCTTCTAGTGCTCATTGCAGATGATAAAACAGTAAAGTGCTTGTGTCCACTCTTGTGCTCCCCCTTTGGTGTATGCGCTCATCTTAGAGCGTGTGACCTTGCACCTAAGCTCGGTCAAAACACACTTTTAAACCACCTCTGGGTTTATGGTCAGCATTTAGATCCTTGGATGGTTGCTTGCAGCAATATTCATATGGAAAACAGAGGAAACTGGATAGTGTGTTACCGTTTTCAAAGTTTTATTTAAAATGACAATATTCCCTATTTTAGTGTACATTTAATAGGTGCTATGAGCGCACAACTCTGTATCAAGCCAAACAAATATAAAGGCGCTGTGCTGATGTGTCCTCTCCCGCTCTGAGAACACTCCACTGTCTCACAAACCGTCCTATCCCCTCCCCAGGCTATGTTTACTTGGAACATACAAGTGCAGCACCCTAATGTTTGGGCAGGGTTGCTCCTAAAATTACCTGCCAGGTGTAGTTACCTTGGCTCATTGTTAGGGATCAATGGATTTCACCCTAAGTCTAGAATTGCTGCACTTCTCTCTTCTGCAGCTAGGTGGCCAGGTACCTGGTGGCATTAGATAAGGCAAGGGCAAAGCAAGGACAGATTACAAGTATATTGGATATCTCAGCCAATGGTCAGGGGTTTTCTTGAATCCCTTGGCCTGCTGGGAGAACCTCTATATTCGGGTGGAGTCAGGTGATCGGTGTTCTGTGCAACCTGGACGGCTGTCTGGGTGGACGTGTGTTGTACTGCCCGGGCTGCTAGGCCAGAGTTTGGGCCTATCCCAGGCACATCTGGCTGCTAGGCTGTCTCAGGGCCTATCCAGAAGCAAGAGAGCAGTGCAGGGTTGGAATTGTGGCTTGCAGTCCAACCAGAAGTTACGGTTCTGGCGGCCAGAGACCTTTTCGTGGTCGGGGGTGGAGGGGAAGCTGTCGGCACTAAGGGACCATCCACCTTATTACCAGGGACCACAGTGAGTAGCTGAAGCAAGTACCGGAGCAGAATTCTCACCAACCGGGGACAGTGAAGAATTGGGAAACTTCAGCAGATGTCAAGCCAGGGACCCAGCCAGTGGAGGTGAGGCTTGCAGAGCAGCCTTGTGTGCCAAGACAGGGAATGAGCAGGCCAGTGGAGTGAAGCTTGAGAAGTATCTGGAGTGCCAAGCTAGGGACCCATCAGAGAAGCGGAATTGGCGCTTGAGGAAGATACTACAGTGAAGATTGGAGGAGCTCAAGGGATTCAGTGGCAGTGAATCATCTAGTCTAGTGAGACAGACTGTAGTGGAAGTGAAGGAACTGTTACACCTTGTGTTAGAAACTGTTAAAGACTGTTGCCATAGGAGACAGCATTCCTACATATGCAGATGTGGCTTCTTGCTGGAGGCCTTTCCCTGTATGGCTATCCTACTGTAGAAGTCTCTGAGTCTGCCAAATTAATATTGCAACTGCCTAAGGGTGTCCTAGCCCTAACCCTCTCTCCCAAAGTTCTGTTCAAGAGAAATAAAATCTCTGTGCATTCAAGAAGTGTCTGGCGCCCATGAATCTACTTTACACTATACCCTCTATGCCTTCCAACCCACTCTATATGGAAGGATGTCAGCAGCTCTTGGATCTGGAGGTTCTCATTAAACTGAAGGAGGCCTGGGACCTTGCTACACAAGGTAAATGAAAAAAAAAAGACTTTTGCGTACACATGATTGGACGCCTGAAGTAAACGCAGCACCATCCTATAACCAAAGCTAAGAGAACGTTTACTTTTCATAGAACACTTTCTTTCCTTTAGTAAGTCAACCCCATTGACTGATGTACAGTGTAAGAGTACTTTTTAGGAAAAATAAAATCCTTGTTAAATTTTGTGTAACTCATTTGCTAGGATAATGTAATCCCTCCAGAGTCATACCTTTAGTCATTAAATTTTGTAACTGATGAATTGCTTAAGGGAATGACATTAGCCTATTTTGCAGAATCATCTTCTTTTGATAGAAACATAATTAGGGCTATCAAAGGTGACTTGCCCTCTGATGTGGTAATGTACTATATAATATCTCTCAAATGCAGTATTCGGACAATATACGGATGTAGCATTTTTATATTCTGTAAAAAAAAAATATATGACTTTCCAAATGAATTAACTATTTGTTTAGTGAGCAAGTTTTCTTTTTTATTATTTTTTACACAGTTAAATTCTATTTGATTAGAAAAAGCTATTAGTGCTTATTTTAGTGCATAATGCATTTTGGGGATTTTTTTCCTTTTAAACTTTTTAAGTGTGTAAACTGAGGGGGAGAGAGGTGCATGGGAAGTGCTTTTGCAGCCCTTTTTGGTGCACCCTGCAGTTCCCAGGTCCTTAAACACTCCCTGTTGCCATAATCTCTGCTGGTGTACCCTGTGGTTCCCAAGCCTTAAAGACATTATGTGACAACAGAGCTTATATGGATGTGAGTGCATTAAGACCACCTATAATTTTGGGTCTTTGCAGTCGGTAAGAGGCTGTGTATGATAGACGTGGGGGACTCTGAATTTCATTTTTATGGACTTTCTTTGTTTTGTGCATTTTTATTTTTAAATGTTATTTTGCACATTATAAGTATCACTTATGTAAAGGTGTGGGCACTGTGATTATTGTTAAAAAAAAAAAAGTGAACTACCTGCGCAAAAACTGCAAATTAAAAAAAACATAAAAATTGAATAAAAATGTGAATTAGGGACAGCTGCTGCTTTAATAGTGCTAATTCCACTATGTGATACGTGTATATGTGTGTAAGTTGCACTTGCCCTAAAAATCTGCACTATAATTTTTTTTAAAAAAACACGCACATCTCACATATATAATTTCATGAACATACAAAAATAAAAAGTACCTGTGTCCATAAAGTGCAGTTCAATATAAAAGTGCAAAGTGCAATCCAAAAAGTGCTGAGATTTCTTCTCAAATAAGGAGACTTGTGTGTTAACGTGTATCCTCCAAAACAAATTCAACTGTGTCTTTACCCATGTTCCCTTAGGATTAAACTCACCAATAGTAGTTGACCCCTTGGGTTTGCACCAAGGAAGGTCAAAGATCACTTGTGTCACAGATCCACTGGACTGTATGTGCTTCACTCCAGGAATTAGTGTACTCAAATACAGTATGTCTCATAGAAAGGAGAAAACCCCAGAACAACTCCCATAGCATAAGAACGTTTATTAAAATTGTCAAAATGAAAATGTGTAACTATGACTCACAATGTTACAAAGGAGAGGGGGGTTGGGACTTTAAATGAGAGGCATAGCTTACAGTGGGTAATCCATATTATAGTAATCAACAAAGAGAGAGATAAAAAAGTTAAAATATTGATGAGAGCTAGTTTTATTGAAAGAACTCACCATGTGTCATAAATAATTGCAATCTCAGTCTCAAGTTAAAATGGTACACATCAGATATGGCTAGAATATGACATGTCGTAATAACAGCATATGCATGAGAAACAAATAACATAAATACAATAAAATGTATAGAATGTATGGTGTAATATAATTGCATCAACAAGCTCAATGCCTTTCGTGGTCTGAAATCAACTTCCTCAGGGGAAGATGCATATGTCTCCTAATACAGTATGTCTCATAATAAGTGCATGGGTCAGCATGTGGTCCTGTCAAATAGGGTCAGCATGGGAATGTCTATATCGGGAGCTGGGGTAGTACTGCCTATGGGAATAGACACAAGGACTTGAAGAAGTCTCTCAGCAAGGATTAAGCACAGGAGTGAGAAACATGTCTGTTGACCCTCCGTGGGTTGAGTGTGTGTGGCATATCTTTCATTCCCATGTTTGTACTAAAAAGGAGATGTTTTTTACTCTCTAGAAGTGCCGCTATCTTCTTCTTTTCTACCTGCACATTGGCAGATCGTTCCGAGTGCTGGGGGAGGCAATAACATTGTGAGTAATATTTATACATTTTCATTTTGACAATTTTAATAAAGTCTTACACTATGGGAGTTGTTCTGTGGTTTTATTCCTACTACAAGATATATTTGAGTACACTGATTCCTGGAGTGGAACGGATATAGTCCAATGGATCAGTGACACAAGCGATCTTTGGCCTTCCTCAGTGTACACCCAAGGGGTCAACTACTATTGGTGAGTTTGGTCCTAAGGGGACATGGGTGAGGACATGGTTGGATTTGTTTTGGAGGATACATGTTAATGCACAAATCACATTGTTTGAAAAGGTATCTCAGCACTTTTTGGATTGCACTTTGCACTTTTATATTGAACTGCACTTTATGGACACAGGTACTTTTTATTTTTGTATGTTCATGAAATTATAGGGAGCAGGGAGGGTTCCCTGGGATATTTGGCAAGCAGCTGATCTTTAACAAAATGCCCCTAGGAGCAATTTCAAATAGTTGCAGAGGACTGGGAAGGTGGTGTATGCACTGGCATTTGAAAATGTGGGGAAAATGCTTATGGGAACAAGGAGGAGAGACACCGTGTTGAAAATGGGTCTCCTGGACTTTGTGGTCTTCCATAATGAGGTGAGTTTGGTCAGATGATTCAGGCCTTTCACATGCTGAGAGGACTTTAATTTCTATGCCTGTGAGGTGTAGGGCACAAAAAAAAGTGTAAGGCACTTATGGTTAGCCAGGATGGGAGGATTGTCATCTGCAGGTATACAGCTACTGGTCGCATAGACTATTAATAAATGTAGAGTTGCATGAGATTAACTTTGCAGCAGTTAGGTGCAATATAAGGCTGCAGGAGATATCCTGGGGGGAATGAGTTCCCTGAGCTGGTTGGTATTGGGCAAAGTGCCAGAACAGGAGACTGTCATATGTTAGCTGAGTTGGTAGCTTAAGGGAAGTCACGATGGTGTTGATTTGTTTTTCTTGCAGGCTTGTTGCAATAGTGATGCTACTTTTCCAGGATGCTTTAAAGGTTCATTACTTATGCCCCAAAGATACAGTAATTTCAGACCTTCCTCTAATGTAGCAACATTGTGGGTTACGCCATTGCGGGTGATCAGCAGCATGTTGAGATGCCTCCAGCTACACTGAATTTTGTGGTTGCGTGACGCTGTGATGGCATTTAGTCTCATTTGAAGTGTGAATTGTGATAGGTCTGCGTAACGTTGTAGATTCGCATAGGGAGCAGGGAGGGTTCCCAGGGATCTTTGACATGCAGCTGATCTTTAATAAAATGTCCCTAGGAGCAATTTCAAATAGGTGCAGAGGACTGGGAAGGTGGCGTATGTAGTCTATGGCCAGCTCCGTAGGTGGTAGGTCAGGAAGCGAGATCGATTCTCATGTGTATCTATGGAGATCAGTTGATTGTACAGTTTTGGACACATTTTTTTAGCGGGATCAATCTTCTAGGTCTAATATTTTTGATTTAAGCCACATCAATGCTATCCTCATGTGCATCCACTAGATCATTTATAGTGGTGGTAAATTCTTCTATTTTATTTTCTATATGATGCACCCTTTCTCCTATAGATTGTATTTCTGTAGTAAACTTGTGACTGAGAGAGATAAAGAATTTTGCAAGGAAAGAAGCATTTATTTTTGGCGGTATCTAATACCAGCTTATTTGCAGTAGGAACAGATGCAATAGAGCTTTGTAGGGCTGTAGGACATTGGCATAGGATAGGATTAATCATATGGCTCACATATGGGTAGCTCCTGCTGCTGGGCTGCTGGTCAGTGGGCTGGAAGCTGTAGATTGAGAGAGAGAACACCTGGCATGTGAGCTGTCTGTGTCTGGGAAGATCCATGTAGGAAGTGTGAGGCCACGAAGCTGAGGCAATGACGCCATCTTGGCTTCCTCTCCCCGCCGGCTGCCAGAACAGCAAATTTCTTTTGCATCTTCTTATTTTAAACCTGCCAATGCAAATAATGCAGCCACATACAGTAGGTGACCGCGATATTGTGTCAATCTCGCCGCATTTCTCGGCGAGATTTGACACCTGCGAGCCTGGTTGCGGGAGCCAGCGCCGAGATGGCTCACTCATCCGGAAAGGAAAACTTTTTTCCTTTCCCAATGAGTGACAGGCAATGCTGACAGCTGTCTGGTATGAATCCTGAGGGGGGAACGCCGTGCGAAATTGTAAATAAAAAACCGGCGTGGGTTCCCCCCCAGGGGCATACCAGGCCCTTAGGTCTGGTATGGATTGTAAGGGGAACCGCCTACACCGAAAAATCGGCGTGGGGGTCCCCCCCAAAATCCATACCAGACCCTTATCCGAGCACGCAGCCCGGCCGGCCAGGAAAGGGGGTGGGGACAAGCGAGCGCCCCCCCCTGAGCCGTAGCAGGCCGCATGCCCTCAACATGGGGGGTGAGTGCCTTGGGAGAGGGGGGCACCCTGCGGCCCCCCCACCCCAAAGCACCTTCTCCCCATGTTGATGAGGAAAAGGGCCTTTTCCCAACAACCCTGGCCGTTGGTTGTCGGGGTCTGCGGGCAGGGGGCTTATCAGAATCTGGGAGCCCCCCTTTAATAAGGGGGCCCCCAGATCCTGGCCCCCAACCCTATGTGAATGAGTATGGGATACATGGTACCCCTACCCATTCACATAGGGAAAAAAGTGTCAATAAAAAAAAACACAGTACACAGATTTTAAGAATAATTTATTAGGCAGCTCCGGGGTCTTCTTCCGACTTCGGGGGGTCTCCTTCTGACTTCTCCCGGTGTTCGGCCTCTTCTCCCGGTGTTCGGCCTCTTCTCCCAGGCCCCTCTGCTATCTTCTTCCAGCTCTTTTGCCAGCGAGGGGCCCGGTCTGCTGCCGCTGTCTTGTTGCCGCTGTCTCGCTGCTGTCTCACTGCTTCTTCTCTTCTTCCGATGTTGACACGACGCTCTCTCCGGCTGGAATGCTGTGTGCGAGCTGCGGAGCCATTTATATAGACGGTGACCCCGCCCCCTTGTGACGTCACAGTCCCAGCATGCACAGGGACTCTGGGGTCACGCCCCCTTATGACGCAGGGCGCCCCCCTCCCCCAAGGCACTCACCCCCCATGTTGAGGGCATGTGGCCTGGTACTGCAAAGGAGGGGGGGCGCTCACTCGTCCCCACCCCCTTTCCTGGCTGGCTGGGCTGCGTGCTCGGATAAGGGTCTGGTATGGATTTTGGGGGACCCCCACGCCGATTTTTCGGCGTAGGCGGTTCCCCTTACAATCCATACCAGACCTAAGGGCCTGGTATGCCCCTGGGGGGGAACCCACGCCTGTTTTTTATTTAAAATTTGGCGCGGCATTCCCCCCTCAGGATTCATACCAGACAGCTGTCAGCACTGCCTGTCACTCATCGCGAAAGGAAAAACGTTTTCCTTTCCCGATGAGCGAGCCAGCACGACATGCACAGTACCCTGTCGCCGAGAACCAGAGCGATGGTATCGCACTGGAAACACAATCTCGCGGTCAGGTACTGTAATATAATTTGCATTAAAATCACTTCAATGTGCCAGTTTAGTACATTAGTAACAGACCCATCATCATGTTTTTCCAAAAAAAGTTTTATTAATCAAGTGTATGGCTTTAAATGTTTCTGATTTTAAACTATACAATATTGTTTCTTTTTTCTGTTTTTGTGAACCTGGATAAATTAATATTTACAGATCAACAATAAGGAAAACAACTAAATATTTTAGAATCCATTATGAAGTATATATTATTATTGACCAAACTGATAAAATAGATTTTCTCATTTGCATATGTTAAGCCCTCTTCATCAGTATAAAACTGTACTATTTTAAGCCTACTACAAGGTCACTGACAACTTCACACTATATAAAGCGTGAACATTTTGTACTTGTAGTTAGCTGACGAAGAAGAATAGTCTATGCTTCATTAATTCACAAAGTTCCAGATATGTTTTTTTTATTCACACTGTTCACTTTACTATTTAACAGACTTACTGACCTTTATCTATTTTCAGTCCATATTTCTAGCCATCAGCTACTGTAAGCAAGGACTTTGAGTGTTACTTTAGATTAGATTGAAAGCAGACTGAATGTACAAGTTACCATATTTCATGTGAACATTCATATTTTGCACTTAATTAAATAACTAAATAATAAAAAATAATTTGTACACAACATCATATATTGTATAAAACATCCTTTTATGTGCACAAAGTTAAAATGTTAAAGGTTATGTTAGGATGTATCATGTTTAAGGTAAAGGCTGTATTCACACATAATGCGGTAACTGGAGTTTTCCTGCATTGTAAAATGCCATTCAACACAAGAGCACACAGAAAACAATTGTTTTCTGTGTGTCCCATTCACACTGTAATGCATCCTGGAGCTGCGCTGCAGAAAGCTGCAATAAAATGCAGACATGCTGCTCACTGTACAGGATCGTATGTCATTGTACAGCAGCACAGTGTATCGTGCTGCTGTATAGTGACATGAATGAAGTGTACTTTTGTACACTTCAAATAAAGTTTATTCAAATAGAAAAATATACAAAAAAAGGGGGAGCTGTGTGTGATGCACTGAATCACGCACCACACTGTCCCCTATCGTAGTCTGGAACAGACAGTTGTCAGAAAAGTAAAGCGCTCCTGTAGCTGTCTGTTCCTGTATGGACTGGCCCAAATTTGTTAACTTGACTGCTAATTTGTAATTCACAAATTGTACTTCTGAGAGCTTAAAAAAAAATTTTGGACAAAAGGCCAGCCTATTAAGTTTTTGTAATCACTTGAACCAATTTATCATATAATACTGCAGGCTTCTTTTTTATTTTCTAATCTTTACTTGGTAGTAAAGTACAAAAAGCTTTACCACTTCAGGATTTTAGATGTAGGAGATATGTTCTAAAAAACTTCAACAAAGTTTGTATGATGTATCTTGTATGTCCTGCTCCACCAATTCCCATAGCAATTAAAACATGTAGTCTACAAATGTCTATGAGTAATACAGTGTAATAATTTATTAGTATTTCATTCTTATGTAGATCAAATAAATGACCTTTTGATCTGCATATGACAGCAGTTAAAAAATTGTGTCCAAAAGTTTTGAGAAAGACACAAATATTACTGTAATTTTCACAAAGTCTGCTGCCTCCGTTTTTATAATGTCAATTTGCATATACTCTAGAATGTTATGAAGGGTGATCAAATGTAATGCAATTAATTGCAAAGTCCCTCTTTGCCATGAAAATAAACTTAATTCAGGGTGCCCAAGAAAGTCCAGCAAGCGCCAGGACTGTCTTCTGTAGTTGATTCAGCTGCGGGATTGGTGTACCACCAGTGCAGAGTTTGCTCAGGAATGGTAGCAGGCAGGTGTGAGTGCAACTGCATGCACAGTGAGGAGAAGACTTTTGGAGGATGGCCTGGTGTCAAGAAGGGCAGAAAAGAAGCCACTTCTCTCCAGGAAAAACATCAGGGACAGACTGATATTCTGCAGAAGGTACAGGGATTGGACTGCTGAGGACTGGGGTAAAGTAATTTTCTCTGATGAATCCCCTTTCCGATTGTTTGGGGCATCTGGAAAAAACCTTGTCCGGAGAAGAAAAGGTGAGTGTTACCATCAGTCCTGTGTCATGCCAACAGTAAAGCATCCTGAGACCATTCACGTGTGGGGTTGCTTCTCAGCCAAGGGAGTGGGCTCACTTATAATTCTGCCTAAAAAAAATAAAATAAAAATAAAGATACCCCCAAAGGAAAATGTGACTTTAACGGCAACATCGGTATATAAAAAAGCAATTTATTCATACAAACTAACATATACATGTAGCACTATCTCTCGGTGGAGCTGCTGGTTTAAAGCAGGCTGTTGCCTTCACTCTCGACACCTCTATTTCACCAGCACCAGGTCTAGGGTCCCGTTGAGTTTACCTCTGGACGGTATAAGCACCAAACACTTGAGTATATTTTCCAATGCTTTAATGAACAAGTAATAAAGGAAGTAGCAGGAAAGAGGCAGAAGGAAAGTTGCAGGGAAGCTCAAATACCTTTCCTTAGTATTCTTTAGAACATTCTTTGGAATTGAACACTTGTAGTTGAATGCACTACCCTTGTAGGATTCAATCTTTGCCCGCCTGGATAGGCCTCTCTCTCTTGCCTAGCAGCCAGTACGTAGCAGGAACAAAAGTCTCTGCCACAGACTTGCTTGGAATAAAACCTGTACGATCCTCTGCCACAGGATGTATTGGTTTGCGATGAATGTCAGACACAGTACTTGAAACTTTAAGCCAACCCGGCAGTACTATGCAGTAAGATTACTTCAGGATACGTCCTCCAACCGAGTCACCAGGCCCCTCTCCAGACCAGCACCATGCATGATCCTTCCATGACGGGTCCTCCCCTGGGATCTCCTTGGTTGTCCAGCTTCTTCACTCAGGATAGACAGCTCAGGACCATTCCTCTGCTGCTGTGGTACGCCCCAGACAGGCTTCTGGGCCCACCCACACGCCGCAGCAACGTGGGCCTCCGGAACGGAGGACAACGAGGTGGTACTGTTAACGCATACCTGTCGGCCAGGAGGGCCAGCAGGTGGCTGAAAACGAACCACTAAACATGGCATCTGTCCCATAAAGACCCTCTCCCAGAATGCAACTCGGAGGACCACCTCCACAGAGTTGTCTCCGGGACAGAGGAGCACTCATACACTTCAACATGTTGCCTTTCCAACACCAGCCCATGGTGACAACGACACCCACTCTAACAAGTAACCCACAAGATTTACCTATCAGCGGTAGATTAAAAATCTACCAGCGCTACATACAAAAACAACAATAATCATATGGAAAGTAGAATATACAAAATATAAAAACTTTAAAAGCAATGGTGTGATATGATAGTGATGCCTAGAAGGTCTTCAGCATGGCCCTATGCGTTTCGGGACTTGACAGGCCGTCCCTTCGTCAGGGGAATTTTGTGAAGAAGAGTCACACTGTATAACAAAGTCAGAATTAAAAAAGTATAACAATAACTAGTTATATAAATAAAGTGGGGACGGAAAGTATTCAGACCCTCTTAAATTTTTCACTCTTTGTTATATTGCAGCTATTTGCTAAAATAATTTAAGTAAATTTTTTTCCTCATTAATGTACACACAGTACCCCATATTGACAGAAAAACACAGAATTGTTGACACTTTTGCAGATTTATTAAGAAAGAAAAACTGAAATATCATATGGTCCTAAGTATTCAGACCCTTTGCTCAGTATTTAGTAGAAGCACCCTTTTGATCTAATACAGCCATGAGTCTTTTTGGGAAAGATGCAACAAGTTTTTCACACCTGGATTTGGGGATCCTATGCCACTCCTCCTTGCAGATCCTCTCCAGTTCTGTCAGGTTGGATGGTAAACATTGGTGGACAGCCAATTTTAGGTCTCTCCAGAGATGCTCAATTGGGTTTAAGTCAGGGCTCTGGCTGGGCCATTCAAGAACAGTCATGGAGTTGTTGTGAAGCCACTTCTTCGTTATTTTAGCTGTGTGCTTAGGGTCATTGTCTTGTTGGAAGGTAAACCTTTGGCCCAGTCTGAGGTCCTGAGCACTCTGGAGAAGGTTTTCATCCAGGATATCCCTGTACTTGGCCGCATTCATTTTTTCCTCGATTGCAACCAGTCGCCCTGTCCCTGTGTTAGGTACCTGGTAGTTGAGCCTGACTGGTAGAAGGAGACCTCTCTTAAACGCTGGTTCAGGAGCCGCTGGAAGTGGGAACAGTGGTCTCCTGAGCGCAGTGGGTAGGAGGGCCTGATGCAGGGTCCAGCAGAAGCAGATACCGGAACTGGAAGGATGTCCCTCAGGGATGGCTGAGCTGCGGATGCAGGTAAGCTGGTGCAGGCCGGGAGGCAGGCAGACAGATGCGAAGACAGCAGCTGGATGCAAAACAAGCAGGCTGGGAACAGCGTCACAGGACACAGGCAAACAAGGTCAGACAGTCCGTTTTGGCAGGAGATCAGGCAGGTATAAACAGGAGGGATGATCCAAGGATAGTCAGGCAGGCAGGAGTTCGGCAACAGGTAGAATAAGCAAGGTCAGGCAAGCTAGGATAGGAGACTGGAGAATGGTCAGACGTAGCCGGGTCACTAGCAAGATAACAGATAGGCAGATACAGGAACTTCAGGTGCAGAGCTGCAGACGAACAGCACCTGACATGAGCACCTGTCACTCTTTTAAAGGGACCTTGGCGCCAAAACAGCTCCGGTGCCCCCTGGTGGGGAATTGAGCTGAAATGTCCTAGAAAGACCCCTCATGCACCTGCGTGCACGCAGATTCGCCCGACGGCTACTGACATGCCCCTGACATTGCCCCCTCCCAACGGGCAGCCTCCGGATGCCCAGATAACTCTTCTTTTCAGGATGGGCAGAGAAATAGGCATGAATCAAACGTTTGGCATGAATATTACAGTCAGGTTCCCATGAGTTATTTTCCGGACCATACCCCTTCCACGTAATTAAAAACTGTACTTGCCCAGACCTCTTTCTGCAGTCAAGGATGGCTTCCACTTCATACTCCTCATTGCCGTCCACCAGAACTGGTTCAGGGACTCTGGTGCCCCTATCAGGAAAAGGATCATCTACAGCAGGCTTCAAGAGTGATACGTAAAACATAGGGTGTATCTTAAGTGAGTCAGGTAAGCATAATTCATAAGACACCTCGTTAATCTTCCTTTTCACAGGGAAAGGCCCAATAAATTTAGGGGCAAGCTTCTTGGAAGGACATGTCAATCTAATATTATTGGTAGACAACCATACCTTGTCGCCAAGCTGAAGGTTTAGATCTCCTCTTCTTTTCTGATCAAAGAACCTCTTATTGTCCGCTTGGGCCTTGGATACCGCTTCCTGCAAGATCCGGTTATTATGACTGAGGAACTGCACTGTGTCCTGGACCGCTGGAACTGATGATTCTGAAAGA
Source organism: Aquarana catesbeiana (assembly GCF_042186555.1). Classification (NCBI taxonomy): domain Eukaryota; kingdom Metazoa; phylum Chordata; class Amphibia; order Anura; family Ranidae; genus Aquarana; species Aquarana catesbeiana. The sequence goes on from NC_133325.1 coordinate 307,259,415, forward strand.
AAATCTGGTAAAAAAGATGCATGAAACCCATAATTGGCAAAGAAAGGGGATTGACCGGTGGCAGAGTGGCTGGCATTATTGTAAGCGAATTCCGCTAGGGGCAGCAAGGACACCCAATCATCTTGCATAAAAGATGTAAAACACCAAATGTATTGCTCCAGAGTCTGATTTGTCCTTTCAGTTTGCCCATTTGTTTGGGGATGGTATGCTGAGGACAGGGCTAGTTCAATTTTCAGATTTTCACAAAGGGCTCTCCAAAAGCGTGAAGTAAACTGTACCCCCCTATTGGACACTATATTTGCGGAGATTCCGTGTAACCTGACAATTTCCCTGATGAACACACGGGCCGTCTCCACAGCAGAAGGTGTTCCTTTTAGGGGCACAAAGTGGGCCATTTTGGATAGCCGGTCAACGACCACAAGGATCGCCGAACATCCCTCAGAACATGGCAATTCAACTATAAAGTCCATTGCTATCATCCTCCAGGGCCTATCTGGTATAGGCAATGGTCTTAGCAGTCCCCAAGCTCTGTTCCTGGGAGTTTTATTCTGGATGCAGACAGAACAGGAGTTGACATATTTTCTGCAAAATTCCTTCAAGTTAGGCCACCAAAAGGTGCGCTGCACCAGCTCAAGGGTCTTACGGACCCCGAAATGTCCTGCAAGTGGATGGTCATGCAAAAGTGTCAGCACCTTGACTCGGACGCTCTCTGGTACAAAAATTTGACTTCCCCTCCATAATAGTCCATCTCGAGATGTTAAAGAGGACCCCCAGAGACTTGAAGGTTCTGGGGATGCTTCTCTGATCATGGACAGAAGATCTGTTTGAAGGAGAAGAAAACTATTTGCCGGCAGGATAGTGTCAGGCACAGAAAAGTCTTTAGGATTATCAAACATGCGCGACAGCGCGTCTGGCTTTACATTTTTGGATCCCGGCCGGTAGGTGATATGGAAACAAAACCGTGTAAAGAATAGAGCCCAACGGGCCTGTCTGGGTTTTAGTCTCTTAGCAGATCTTAAATATTCAAGATTTTTGTGATCCGTATAAATCAGTACTGGGTGGACTGCGCCTTCAAGCAGATACCTCCATTCCTCCAAAGCTGTCTTGATAGCAAGTAGCTCCCGGTCCCCCACATCATAGTTCCGCTCAGCCGGTGAAAGTTTCCTAGAAAAGAACCCTACGGGATGCATCAGGTCCTTGTTGCCTTGCCGTTGGGAAATAATAGCACCCACGGCTACTTCGGAAGCATCAACCTCCAGGATAAAGGGCAAGGTAGAAGGAGACCTCTCTTAAACGCTGGTTCAGGAGCCGCTGGAAGTGGGAACAGTGGTCTCCTGAGCGCAGTGGGTAGGAGGGCCTGATGCAGGGTCCAGCAGAAGCAGATACCGGAACTGGAAGGATGTCCCTCAGGGATGGCTGAGCTGCGGATGCAGGTAAGCTGGTGCAGGCCGGGAGGCAGGCAGACAGATGCGAAGACAGCAGCTGGATGCAAAACAAGCAGGCTGGGAACAGCGTCACAGGACACAGGCAAACAAGGTCAGACAGTCCGTTTTGGCAGGAGATCAGGCAGGTATAAACAGGAGGGATGATCCAAGGATAGTCAGGCAGGCAGGAGTTCGGCAACAGGTAACAGAATAAGCAAGGTCAGGCAAGCCGGGTCGGATAGGAGACTGGAGAATGGTCAGACGTAGCCGGGTCACTAGCAAAATAACAGATAGGCAGATACAGGAACTTCAGGTGCAGAGCTGCAGACGAACAGCACCTGACATGAGCACCTGTCACTCTTTTAAAGGGACCTTGGCGCCAAAACAGCGCTAGCGCGAACGGGCGCGTGCGCGTACCCGCGAACGCGCGTACGGTCACACGCGGGAGCGCTCCGGCGCCCCCTGGTGGGGAATTGAGCTGAAATGTCCTAGAAAGACCCCTCGTGCACCTGCGTGCACGCAGATTCGCCCGACGGCTACTGACATGCCCCTGACACCCTGCAGCTGAAAAACACCCCCACAGAATGATGCTGCCACCACCATGCTTCACTGTTGGGGCTGTATTGGACAGATGATGAGCAGTGCCTGGTTTTCTCCACACATACTGCTTAGAATTAAAGCCAAAAAGTTCTATCTTGGTCTCATCAGACCAGAGAATCTTATTTCTCACCATCTTGGAGTCCTTCAGGTGTTTTTTAGCAAACTCCATGTGGGCTTTCAAGTGTCTTGCACTGAGGAGAGGCTTCCGTTGGGCCACTCTGCCATAAAGCCCTGACTGGTGGAGGGCTGCAGTGATGGTTGACTTTCTACAACTTTCTCCCATCTCCTGACTGCATCTCTGGAGCTCAGCCACAGTGATCTTTGGGTTCTTCTTTACCTCTCTCACAAGGCTCTTCTCCCCTGATAGCTCAGTTTGGCCGGACGGCCAGCTCTAGGAAGGGTTCTGGTCATCCCAAACGTCTTCCATTTAAGGATTATGGAGGCAACTGTGCTTTTAGGAACCTTAAGTGCAGCAGAATTTTTTTGTAACCTTGGCCAGATCTGTGCCTTGCCACAATTCTGTCTCTGAGCTCTTCAGGCAGTTCCTTTGACCTAATGATTCTCATTTGCTCTGACATGCACCGTGAGCTGTAAGGTCTTATATAGACAGGTGTGTGGCTTTCCTAATCAAGTTCAATCAGTATAATCAAACACAGCTGGACTCAAATGAAGGTGTAGTACCATCTCAAGGATGATCAGAAAAAATGGACAGCACCCGAGTTAAATAAATGAGTGTCACAGCAAAGGGTCTGAATATTTAGGATGATGTGATATTTCAGTTTTTCTATTTTAATAAATCTGCAAAAATGTCAACAATTCTGTGTTTTTCTGTCAATATGGCGTGCTGTGTGTACATTAATGAGGAAAAAAAATGAACTTAAATGATTTTAGCAAATGGCTGCAATATAACAAAGAGTGAAAAATTTAAGGGGGTCTGAATACTTTCCATCCCCACTGTATATTAAATATATTAAACAGTTGCTGTTACATTACAGAGCACACGGCATAGTAATCACATAAAGGGAACACATACCTAAACATATCAGATCGAAAGTCCTAATGCTGGAGTCGTGGCAGCGACCACGTCGGACACATATCACCCCAATGTCCAAATGGAGACCAGGGCAAGCGTCTGGTCCCCCCTATCCCCACTGGTCCACCCAGGGAGCGCCAACTTGGCAGCCTCCCCAAGGCAGTAAATCCACCAAGTAAAGATCAAATTGGATCTAAGGAATAGAATTTACCACATAATTAAACTAAGCCACTTTCATAAATGAGAGACCCCACAGTATAAGCCAGAGCATCCCAAAATATTAGATATATCCCAAAATGTCATACCTCAATGGTATTAAATCCAAATGGAAAAAAGGAAATCAAGCCAGGGATGCACCATATGAAATGTAGAGTATATGAACCCTATTCAAGTACTTCCACCATGAATTCCCAAAGAATACGTTCTGCGGATAAAGGCAGGATAAGAATGTCTCAAAGTTAAAGCCTACCTTGGTAATATGAATTGGAAATTAACAACTTGGCATGAGATTAGAAAAAGTCACTAGTAGTCCCTCACAACCCACCTTGTAGCGGTAAGGGGTACTCGAACCATCCAGCAATGTGCCGTCCAGTGCAGTGACACGAATCCTGCATCTGACAGGGATCCCTTACGATCAAGCCTGATAAGGGGGGCAACATTGTTATCATGTCCAATGATCAGTATAGGACAATGTGCAACAAAGTTCTGTCAAACCGAGATTGGTATAAACCAATCCCCAGAGCAAGTATCTCCAGATTCGAAACCCAGTTTTACGCTTTAGTGGATGGGACATTTTCCCAAGGTATCATAGACCAGGATACCTGGGAATTCCTGCGTATTAAATATCCCAGAATCCTGACCTTTGTCTTCCAAAGGTCCACAAGAACCTATTGTCCCCTCCAGGGAGACCCATTGTGTCGGGGAATGGGGCTATTATGGAACATTTGAGCCTGTATGTCGATGCTCACCTCAAAGCTTTTGTTGAAAATTTACCCTCCATTGTGCGAGATACTGTACATCTCCTACAGAGTTTGGAGGCGTTACATCTATCACAACAGTCCCTATTGGTGGCTATCGACATAGAGGCCCTGTATAGCTCCATTCCCCATCACTTGGGATTGGCTGCAATTAGACATGTTATTGCGCAGACGCACAGAGACGACAAAAAACTATGTGAATTTATCATCATGGCATTGGAGTTTATACTCCATTATAATGTTTTCTCCTTCGATGACTCCCATTTCCTCCAGGTATAGGGTGTTGCGATGGGGACATCTTGTGCCCCATCATACGCCAATCTGTACCTGGGGGAATGGGAGCAGTCTTTTCTATCTGATGAATGCATTAAATCTCACATCCGTCACATGGCGGCTTGGTTCCGCTATATTGATGACATTCTTGTTCTATGGGAGGGCTCAGTGGGGGAGCTGAAGGAATGCATTTGTATGATGCAACAGAATGCATTTAATTTGAAGTTCACTATTTCTCATAGTGAGACGAGAATTATGTTTTTGGATACCGTCATAACAAAAAATCAGGATGGCAGTCTTTCCAGTGGACTCTTTGGAAAATCCACAGCAGGAAATACAAATTTGACGGGACTTCCCTGTGGCATTCCCCGTGATGTCACAGGGAAGTCCCGTCAAGTCACCGTGCGTCAGAGGGGGGCGGGGTCACCGGGTGGCCCCGCCCCCCGTTATTTAAGAACTGTCAGACGAGGAGCGCCGTCACACAGCGGGAGCCTCCCTCCCTGCCAGCATGGGTGCGGAGCGGCCTGGAGAAGAAAATGAAGAAGAGAAGAAAAGAAGAAGAGAAGAAGATGAAGAAGAAGAGAAGAGTGGGAGCCTCCCCCCATGCCTTGGGTGCGGAGAGGCCCGAGGAGAAGAAGATAGAAGACGCCGCGGAGGAGATGCTGGACGAGAACGCCGGAGGAAGAACCAGAAGAGCCAGAAGAACCAGAAGAACCAGAAGATGAAGGAAGATAGAAGAAAGAAGAAGTATTTAAATAAAGGAATTGTCAAAAACTGTCTCTTGTCATTTTTAACATTTTTGACAGTTTTTTAGTGAAATGGTAGGGGTACTTTTGTACCCCCTTACCATTTCACACAGGGGGGGGCGGGATCTGGGGGTCCCCTTGTTAAAGGGGGCTTCCAGATTCCAATAAGCCCCCCGCCCGCAGACCCCCACAACCACCGGCCAGGGTTGTGGGGATGAGGCCCTTGTCCTCATCAACATGGGGACAAGGTGTTTTGGGGGGCTACCCCAAAGCACCCTCCCAATGTTGAGGGCATGTGGCCTGGTACGGTTCAGGAGGGGGGGGCCGCACTCTCGTTCCCCCCTCTTTTCCTGCGGCCTGCCAGGTTGCGTGCTCGGATAAGGGTCTGGTATGGATTTTTGGGGGGACCCCACGCCGTTTTTTTTTTTTTTTTTTTTTTTTTGGCGCGGGGTTCCCCTTAAAATCCATACCAGACCTGAAGGGTCTGGTATGGAATTTAGGGGGAGCCCCACGTCATTTTTTTTTTTTTAATTTTGGCCGGGGTTCCCTTTAATATCCATACCAGACCTGAAGGGCCTGGTATGGAATTTAGGGGGACTCCCACGTCATTTTTTTTTTAATTTTGGTTCGGGGTTCCCCTTTGGGGAATTCCCATGCCGTTTTTATCAATGAACTTCTATGTGTATTGTCGGCAATGCAATAGCCGCGGGTAGTTTTAAATGAGTTTTTTCCTTCAAAATGTCATTTTGCTGTCAGACTGTTCTAAACACAGGAAACATGCGCCCCTTTACAGGCATACTATAGACACCCCCCCAGGTACGAAATTTAAAGGGATATTACACTTTTATTGTTTGACTTTAAGCATTATTAAAACCACTGCTCCTGAAAAAACGGCCATTTTTAAAACTTTTTTTTGCATTGATCCATGTCCCCTGGGGCAGGACCTGGGTCCCCAAACACTTTTTATGACAATAACTTGCATATTAGCCTTTAAAATTAGCACTTTAGATTTCTCCCATAGACTTTTAAAGGGTGTTCCGTGGCATTCGAATTTGCCGTGAACACCCCAAATTGTTCGCTGTTCGGCAAACTTGCGAACAGCCAATGTTTGAGTCGAACATGAGTTCGACTCGAACTCGAAGCTCATCCCTACTTCTTGGAGGGTTTTTCATCGAGAAGGTTGTGAGAAGGAGTAGCAGCCCTTTCTTCATTACACACCAGTTCTTTGTATAGTGTTCTTTGATGTTCACTTCTGTACAACATGGCTTTACTAACAACCTGTTTTCCACCTGTTCCCCCCTTTTTTTTCCTGGATTTGGAGTCCTTGTTGTTGTCGTGGTTGGTGTCCGTTGTCACGTTTGCACTGGTCCCCCCGTGTCCTGCCTGGTGCAGGTGGGCCCCTCGGGATCTCTTTGACCCTTGGGGGGCCCTTTTCTTGGCAGCCTGCTATGGGCGGTTGCTCGTGCTGGTGAGCCTTGGCAATGACACGACCAATGCACGCTCGCATGGCCGCTCTTCTGCATTGGTGGGCTCCTGCTGCATGACGCCCCCCGCAGACAGTTTTTTTGTGCTGTGGTGGGCACCGTGCAGTGGGGGCTCAGGGTTCCCCCCTTTTTTTGCGCTGTCATGGTCTTTCCTCCCCCTCTTTTAGGCAATAGAGGAGTAGATACCTCTCCCCCCCCCCCCAGGATTTAATATGACATGTACTGAGATGGTTTCATATAAGAAAGTCACTAAATCGCATGATTTGTACTTTGTATTTAATTTTCACTATTGTTCTCCGTGCGTTCCTATCTGTGTCTTGATCTTTCTGCGGTTTTGTTTTTTGTTCTCGCCCTGCTTTTTTCTAGGCGGAGCTTTCCTGGTGTTAGGCTGCGCTTGCGGCTTTCCCCGCTGAGTCACGGCAGGGAGACACTGCGAGCGATGTGACGCCGCATCACGCCCACTGTGTATGCCGGGGGTTGCGACTCCTCCCCTCCAGGGGATGACGTGGTGATGTTGTGATGCCGCACGTTTGGGCGCCGCCGCGTCATATCACACCGTCTGTCAGCCCTTTTAAACCCTTGTCAGATGCAGGATTCGTGTCACTGCACTGGATGGCACATTGCTGGATGGTTCGAGGACCCCTGCTCCTAGACTTACCGCTACAAGGTGGGTTCTGAGGGACTACTAGGGACTCTTTCTAATCTCATGCCAAGTTTTTAATTTATAATTCATATTACCAAGGTAGGCTTTAGCTTTGAGACATTCTTATCCTGCCTTTATCCGCAGAACGTATTCATTGGGAATTCATAGTGGAAGTACTTGAATAGGGTTCATATACTCTACATTTCATATGGTGCATCCCTGGCTTGATCTCCTTTTTTCCTTTTGGATTTAATACCATTGAGGTATGACATTTTGGGATATATCTAATATTTTGGGATGCTCTGGCTTATACTGTGGGGTCTCTCATTTATGAAAGTGGCTTAGTTTAATTATGTGGTAAATTCTATTCCTTAGATTCAATTTGACCTTTACTTGGTGGATTTACTGCCTTGGGGAGGCTCCCGGGTTGGCGCTGCCTGGGTGGACCAGTGTGGATAGGGGGGGGACCAGTTGCACGCCCCGGTCTCCATTTGGACATTGAGGTGATATGTGTCAGTGCTGAAGACCTTCTAAGCATCACTATCATATCATACCATTGCTTTTAAAGTTTCTATATTTTGTATATTCTGCTTTCTATATGATTATTGTTGTTTTTGTATATATTAGTTTGTATGAATAAATTGCTTTTTTATATACTGATGTTGTCGTTAAAGTCCCATTTTTCTTTTGGGGTATCTTTATTTTTTCCTTCCTAGGTATGTTGGCAACTTTCATTTTCTAGTTTGATGGTCTTTCTTTTTTAGACATAATTCTGCATAAGAACACAGCATTGAATAAAGAATGGTACAAAAACATCCTCCGATAGCAACGTCTCCCAACCATCCAAGAACAGTTTGGAGATGAGCAATGCCTTTTCCAGCATGATGGAGCACCTTGCCATAAGGCAAAAGTGATAACTAAGTGGCTTGGGGAACAAAACATCAACATTTTGGGTCCATGCCCAGGAAACTCCCCAGACCTTAAACAAACCTATTGAGAACTTGTTGTCAATACTCAAGAGACGGGTGAACAAAAAAAAAACCCACAAATTCTGACAAACTCCAAGCATTGATTATGCAAGAATGGGTTGCCCTCAGTCAGGATGTGGCCCAGAAGTTGATTGACAGCATGCCAGGGGGAATTGCAGAGGTCTTGAAAAAGAAGGGTCAACACTGCAAATATTGACTCTTTGCATACACCTAATGTAATTGTCAATAAAAGTCTCTGACACTTATTAAATGCTTGTAATTTTACTTCAATAGACCTTAGTAACATCTGAAAAAAAGATTTAAAAACAATGAAGCAGCAGACTTTGTGAAAATTAATATTTGTGTCATTCTCAAAACTTTTGGCCACGACTGTATTCCTATTTAACACATAATTAATTCTAATAAGCCCTAATAAGCTCCCTTTACCTAATTAGACATTATTTTTCAGCTGTCTTTTTGGTAATTTTATTCTGTCCTATTAATTTTAAAATGTTTTTGTTGTGTTCATTCATTTTCAGTGTTGCATATACATATACACAAAATACCGGAATCTCTCTTGGAATATACAGGGCCAATTAGTGCTGGAAACTACAGAGGTACATAAGGATATACAGGAAGAAGAGACAATTTCTAGAGACACAGGGATTCCTGATGTACTCACAAAGTGACATAACCCTTTGCTGTCTTAATGGGGTTCTACCCCTTTAAGACAGCATCTTACTGCTCATTGGTTGCAATTCCAGTGACCTCACCCTTTTCACATTGGCAGCCTCATACAGAAGGAAAAACAACTGAATGAGGCACAAGTGAGTATGATAGTCATAGTGGAATTGTAAAATTTGCTCTGGTTCATGGGTATAAAGGTATAAGAGCTGTAGTGGTATAGCGGAGTTCCACCCAAAAGTGGAAGCTCTGCTTATCTGCTTCCTCCCCCCCTCCGGTGCCACATTTGACACCTTTTGGGGGGGAGGGGGGAACAGGTACCTGTTTTTGACAGGTACCCATCCCCACTTCCAGGAGACCTGGCTGTGACAAGATGAAGCAAGGTCCCCCGGAAGTTCGGCCCCCCTCCTCCTCCCCCCACCCATGGACCAGTCAAAAAGCACAGCACTATTCACGCATGCACAGTAGGGAATCGGCTGTGAAGCCGCAAGGCTTCACTACCGGTTTCCCTTACAGGCAATGGCGGTAGCAGCACCTGAGAGCCTTTGGAAACAGTGGCTGGGGTGCCAACATCGCTGGATTCCAGGACAGGTAAGTGTCCCAATATCAAAAGTTAGCTGTTTAAAAAAAAAGTTACAAATACTGTAGTAGCTGCTGACTTTTATTTTTTTGTGTGGGGGGCTAAACCTCCTCTTTAACTATGATAGCATGATCAATAATTAAGCCTGGGGGAGGGGGGTGGGGAGAAATGTGTTGGAGCATGGCTTAGATAGAGCAAGCTGAGGCTGCTTTTATCTGTTGATTGCATGAACGGGAATGGTGTGCGGCTCTGGAATATCTCCTCATCTCTGCAGTGTGGAAGAGGAAATGGATCCTGGACAGCCGCATTCAATGAAAAAAGGCATTTTTTTTAACAAAAGTAAATAGAATCCAAAATACAGTCACATCAGAGGTATAGCTATGAGTAAGCATCAGTCGATGTGAAACGCGTTAGCTATTTTTCCTGTACCATCCACCTCTGATGTGACTGTATTTTGGATTTTATTTACTTTTGTTCCATAAAGATGCCTTTTTCATTGAGTGCGGCTGTCCAGGATCCGTTTCCTCTTCCACATATCAGTGCAGAGCCCACACCTAAGAGGTTGAGTAGGGCGGGAGCACTCATCCAGGTGTGTTAGTCCTGGGAGCGGCATTTCTTTTCATATCTCTGCAGTGTGCCTTGAGTCAGGACCCCCAGCCTGCACCTTTACAGCGGCTTCCACCTTACAGGATTATGGTCACCTAAGTGGAGCCCCTAAGCAACATTCAGTGTCAAAGTAACCATGGTAGCAGTCATAAAGCTAACAGATCCTTTAAACAAAAAAATGTAGGCAATGTCTTGTGTTTTCAAAACTTTTAGGTAACTATGTAAAAGAGATCAGTTTGATGTAAATAATCTCATTAGAGGATCCAGGGTGACACCATTGACCATATTTGGTTTTTGTTAGAATAACTAATAATGTGTCCTTGTATGTATCCCCCTAGGAAGGGGAGCATATCCAGTCTTCCTCCTATTATAAAGGGAGCTTTTAGGTTTTCCTATAAATCCTCCTCATAACCCCCACATCCTGTTTAGGGAACCAGATGTGAGGAGGAGGCATTTTCCACCCCAACCCTACTTCTTGCAAGGTACCCTCCCTATATTGAAAAACATGTGTCCTGTTCTGGTTGAGGAAAGGGGAAGCAACACGCTTCAGTGCCCTCCATTTCCTGGTCACCCAGGCTGCATGCCTGGACAAGAGCCTGGTTTTCATCTTAAAGGGGACCATATGCCATTTTTCATGAACATACCATGTGGGGTTCTGCTTAAAATTTGAACCAGACTCTTATCCAGGCATGCAGCATGGAAAGCCGGGAAAAGAAGGACAGGCTCCCATTACTATACCAGACCAGTCTAAATGCCTTTCAACATTTGGTGGGTACCTCACATGGGAGGGAAGTAAAGCTTCCCCTTGCAAGACACTTTGGCTACATAGGCTAAATGAGAGATAAGGAATCTTCCCCACATCTGTCTCCCAAAAGGACAGGGGCTATCAGATATCCATCCCCTCCCAGAGGAATGAGTACAGGGGTACATTAATACCCCTTATTACTCATTCCCACAATGTTAAATGTAAATAAACTCACCTAGACAATGAAAAGGTCATTTAAAAACACAACATTAAAATTACATTTTTAAAAAGGATAAAAATGTCCCCAGATGTAAATCCATTAACAATCACAGCATCCTGTAATGTAATTAATAATAATAATTCATTTTATTTATAGGCGCCTTTCAGAACACCCAAGGTCAACTTACAAGAATAGCAACAGAGCATTAAAAAATATATAAAGGCCATGGGAGTTGCATTGCCCTTACCGGTACAACCTCATTTCAGTTTTAAATGGGTAGCTGCAGTGCTAAAATACTTGGGTACGCATATTCCATCAAATCTAGGCAATACTTTCACAGTAAATTTTTCACCGTTATACAACTCAGTCCACGCATTACTAGATAAATGGCACCAAGGACTGCATTTGTGGTTTGGTCTAAGCAATATTATCAAAATGAGTATCCTGCCGAAATTTTTGTATTTATCCCAGCAGTCTTTTTTCATCAAATAGGTACCCTTTTCACCAAATTTATATGGACGAATAAACGACCAAGGATTAGTAGAAGCCTCATGATAATACCCAAGTGCTTTGGTTGTGTAGCAGTCCCGGATGTATCTAAATATCATCAAGCAGCCCATATAGGCAGAGTGATTTACTGGTGGTGACATACAGAATTTAAGTTGTATACATATATGGAACAACAGGTCAGTCCGGTACCTTTGCGTAGAGCACTTTGATGTTACGCAACATTACCAGACTCTCTTTAAATGCATCCCTTTACAGGCCCTACCTTGCGGATAGGCTCAAAGATCTGTCAGAACCCCAAATATTCATCGGCACAACCACCATTGTTCCCCATTATGGGAAACCCCAGACATGGCCTACAGTTGCCTCACTGACATTATATTGTGAGGAGAAAGAACCTCACCCCCGGACGATCTCTAAGATATACGCATTGCTAATTATCCCTTCAGAGGACTTTGAGATGCTCAGAATTGGAAAGTAGGAAAGAGACCTTAATAAGATCTTTACGCCGGCTCAACGACAGAAGATAATATATTTGTCATTGAACTCATCGATTTGTACGTGGACTCAGGAGTCCAATTACAAATTACTGACGAGATGGTATTACACCCCGTCAAGACTTTCCAGAGGCCTCAGATCGCTGTTGGCGATGTAACAAGGAACAAGGGATCCTAGTCCATATATTCTGATCCTGTTCAAAGATCAGACAATACTGGTTGGAGGTACAAAGGATTTCCCAAAAATTTACAGTCGTTCCAATACCAGATGACCCCACCTTTTTTATGCTTCATTGCTCACAAATCCCTTTACAGGCATATTAAAACTCTGTTCTATGCCATTTAGTTAATGCTGCTAAAGCTTGTGTTACTCTGAGTTGGAAAGACCCAAAGCCACCATCAATTGAATCGTTGCTTAATAGGGTCAGAAATGTTGGGGCCATGGAGGACTTGGTGCTCTCGGCTCAAAAATAAAAAAGAATAGTTAACTAAAATATGGGCAGAGTGGGACACTTATGTATATTCAGAAGAGGGGAAGAGATTGTTGGGGAACACAACTGAGGAGGGAGGTCCGTCCGTCTAGGAATCATGCAAGAATGTGGAAGTCGCCCGGCCCCCATAGGAAAGTGAGATAAGGAAGGGGGGGGTTAGTTTTTTTTGTTTTTTTTGGGGTTGAGTTTTATTTTCGGGGTAATAGGTAAAAAATAAAATAAAAGGGAGGAACAGGACATCCAATAGGAAGTTCACGGAACAAAATCGGAGGCCACGCAGGCATTCTCTTCTCGTCTAGATCACAAAGATAGGAGTATGCCTGGGTGGTAAAGACTACGGGTGAATATGGATATGGTTATATATATGGGCAAGGGTAAACTTTATATATATATATATATATATATATATATATATATATATATATATATATATATATATATAGTTGTATAATCTGGGGAATATTATTCCCGCCCTTAAAAAAATTAGGTTATAAGGTTATAAGAAAAGATTTATGTTTGTACTAGTTTGAATGTGATGTAATAATGTTCTTACTGCTTCCTTTTTTGTATAAATAAAGAATCTGAAAAAAATATATATATAAAAAATAAATATACACTACATAAACATTAAATGAATCATCATGATGATGTTTCAACAACATACTCGCTTTGCTAAATGACAGAACCCCAGGGCCATGGTAATGCAAAGACAGTGCCAGGGATCCTTGGTGAGGTCATTGACTATATATGGTCAATGACTTAATACAAGAACCCCAAGACTATGTTTACCTTACAGTAGGGATGAGCCGAACACCCCCCACTTCGATTCGCATCCAGAACATGTGAAAAGGCAAAAAATATGTTTGAGCACGCGAACACCATCAGTCTATGGAACTCGAACATGAATAATCAAAAGTGCTCATTTTAAAGGCTTATATGCAAGTTATTGGCATAAAAAGTGTTTGGCGACCTGGGTCCTGCCCCAGGGGACATGTATCAATGCAAAAAGAAGTTTTAAAAATGGACGTTTTTTCGGGAGCAGTGATTTTAATAATGCTTAAAGTGAAGCAATTAAAGTGTAATATTCCTTTAAATTTCATACCTGGGGGTGTCTATAGTATGCCTGTAAAGGGGCGCATGTTTCCCGTGTTTAGAACAGTCTGACAGCAAACTGAAATTTCTAAAGGAAAAAAAGTCATGTAAAACTACTATCACTACTATCACTACTACCTGGGGGTGTCTATAGTATGCTTGTAAAGGTGCGCATGTTTCCCGTGTTTAGAACAATCTGACAGCAAAATTACATTTCTAAAGGAAAAGAAGTCATGTAAAACTACTGTCACTACTAACTACTGTAAAACTACTATCGCTAGCGCCGGCTATAATGAATTGTCGGTCCGGCAATACACATAGAAGTTAATTGATAAAAACGGCATGGGATCCCCCCACAGGGGAACCCCGAACCAAAATTAAAAAAAAAATGCGTGGGGGTCCCCTGAATTCCATACCAGGCCCTTCAGGTCTGGTATGGATATTAAGGGGAACCCCGCGCCAAAATTAAAAAAAAATGGCGTGGGGGTCCTCCTCAAAATCCATACCAGACCCTTCAGGTCTGGTATGGATTTTAAGGGGAACCCTGCGCCAAAATTTAAAAAAAAAATGGCGTGGGTCCCCCCCAAAAATCCATACCAGACCCTTATCCGAGCACACAACCTGGCAGGCCGCAGGAAAAGAGGGGGGGACAAGAGAGCACCCCCCTCCTGAACCATACCAGGCCACATGCCCTCAACATTGGGAGGGTGCTTTGGGGTAGCCCCCCAAAGCACCTTGTCCCCATGTTGATGGGGAGAAGGGCCTCATCCCCACAACCCTTGCCCGGTGGTTGTGGGGGTCTGCAGGTGTGGGGGCTTATCAGGATCTGGAAGCCCCCTTTAACAAGGGGACCCCCAGATCTCGGCCCCCCCGTGTAAATTGGTAATGGTGTACGAATGTACCCCTACCATTTCACAAAAAAGTGTCAAAAAGTTTAAAAAACACAATAGACAAGTTTTTGATAAGTCCTTTATGAATTTCTTCTTCTTTCTGCTTCTTCTTCCATCTTCTTTCTTCCAGTCTTTCTTCAGTGTTCTTCTACTTCCTCCATCTTCCTCTTCTCCATCTTCTTCTTCCTCCGCTCTTCTCGTCCATTTACGTAACCGGGTGACCCCGCCCCCTCTGACAACACGGGGAAAGCCATAGGGAAGTCCCTGTGAAGCCCCCGTGCGTCAGAGGAGGGCGGGGTCACCGGGTGGCCCTGCCCTCCTTTAAATAAGAAGTGTCAGAAGAACCGAAGCGTCACACAGTGGAAGACTCCCACTGAGGCGGATCTTGCAGGTGGAGCGGAGAAGAAGCCGGAGGAAGATACGGGACGAGAAGAGCGGAGCGAGAAGAAGATGAAGAAGAAGATGGAGAAGAAGAAGATGGAGGAAGAAGAAGAACACCGAAGGAAGACCAGAAGAAAGAAGATGGAAGAAGAAGCGGAAAGAAGAAGAAATTAAAGGACTTGTCAAAAACCATCTCTTGTGTTTTTTAACCTTTTTGACACTTTTATTGTGAAATGGTAGGGGTACATTTGTATCCCATTACTAATTCACACAGGGGGGTCCCCTTGTTAAAGGGGGCTTCCAGATTCCGATAAGCCCCCTGCCCGCAGACCCCCGCAACCACCGGGCAAGGGTTGTGGGGATGAGGCCCTTCTCCCCATCAACATGGGGACAAGGTGCTTTGGGGGGCTACCCCAAAGCACCCTCCCAATGTTGAGGGCATGTGGCCTAGTACGGTTCAGGAGGGGGGCCGCTCTCTCGTCCCCCCTCTTTTCCTGCAGCCTGCCAGGTTGCATGCTTGCATAAGGGTCTAGTATGGATTTTTGGGGGGACCCCACACCATTTTATTAAAAAATGTTGTCACGGGGTTCCCCTTAAAATCTATGCCAGACCTGAAGGGTCTGGTATAAATTTTGAGGGGGACCCCATGCCATTTTTTTTTTAATTTTGGCGCGGGGTTCCCCTTAATATCCATACCAGACCTGAAGGGTCTGGTATAAATTTTGAGGGGGACCCCCATGCCATTTTTCTAAAAAATTTTTGGTTCGGGGTTCCCCTGTGGGGAAATCCCATGCCGTTTTGATTAATTAACTTTTATGTGTATTGCCGGACCGACAATTCATTATAGCCGGCGCTAGCGATAGTAGTTTTACAGTAGTAGTAGTAGTTAGTAGTGATAGTAGCGATAGTAGTTTTACATGACTTTTTTTCCTTTAGAAATTTCATCTTGCTCTCAGATTGTTCTAAACAGGGAAACATGCTCCCCTTTACAGGCATACTATAGACACCCCCCAGGTACGAAATTTAAAGGAATATTACACTTTTATTGTTTCACTTTAAGCATTATTAAAATCACTTCTCCCGAAAAAACGGCCGTTTTTAAAACTTTTTTTTGCATTGATACATGTCCCCTGGGGCAGGACCCAGGTCCCCAAACACTTTTTATGACAATACCATGCATATAAGCCTTTAAAATTAGCACTTTTGATTTCTCCCATAGATTTTAAAGGGTGTTCTGCGGCTTTTGAATTTGCCGCAAACACCCCAAATTGTTCGCTGTTCGGCGAACAGCCAATGTTCAAGTTGAACTCATGTTCGAGTCAAACTCATGTTCAACCCGAACATAAAGCCCATCACTACCTTACAGTAGCATTTGGAGTTCAGGCAGGTGAATTGATGGAAATGGCTGCAAAACTTTAGATGCTCTGCGAATGGGCTAGGTTCAATTCAAACCCAGGTCTGACCCAAACCTTATCCCTACTCATTACATTCACATCCAGCTTTGCAGTTCTACTCATTTGTTGAGCTTTACTGATCACTTCCACAATCCAAGTCTACAAGTCAGCCAGCTTATTAAAAACAGTGAGGTTGATTTACTAAAACTGGAGATTGCAAAATCTGGTGCAGCTCTGCATAGAAACCAATCAGCTTCCAGTTTCGTTTTCTTTGAAAGCTTGATTGAACGGCACATCACTCTCTCCCCAGATTCCCACCATGGGGTGTCAGTCTGCGGCATTCCCGAGGAGGAGGAAGGGGCACTGGAGCCGAACAAAGCCTGTTTACTGTCAGAAACCGACTGTCTCAGACTAGTGCCTTGCTCTCTCCTAATCGAAAGTGTTGCTGTACTGGGGGTACAGGTAGCTGATACCACAGCAAATGAGCTAAAAAGGGAAAGTTGAAGGAGACCCTTATGTCTTACACCGCAAACACGGAAACAACCAGCTGAAACAGGAAAAGGCCCTTTGTTTGCTACACAGTGGCAGATACTGTGAAAGCGTAATACCCCTGTGCGGGGTGAATGGTTCCGGTGAGTGCATTACCTATAGGGCACTTATAAGAAACACAGAATACAGCTTATGAAGAGCACTTGTCACTTTTTATTATTCTTCTGCTATTTTCCATTATCATGGCATATGGACTATTTGTGCACATAGCATTTTCTTTAGCATAATTATCAACCGTTATCAGAGGGTATCACTAGAAGGATATCAGTTTTTTATGCTTTCACAAATGTTTTAAACACAGGCACTGTCGTTCACACTATTTTTTGTATGTTTCATGAGCCACACAGAGATTTTAAATAGTGTTACACCAGATTGTTGAATTAGAACATGGGTCATTTGCATACTGGGATCGCACCACATATTATTTTGGTCTTGGTACTGTTTTTTATTTGAATCGTTATGAGGCCATTTGAACAGTGGCATATCAGATTGTTGTACTAGGACGGTTATATATGTATATATAGGTTATATATGTATTGGGTTTACACTTTATATTATTTTTCACGTTTGGTCCCAGTAGGTACACTTCTCATTTTAGGTGTGGAAGACATTCCACCCCAGAACAGTCCCATTTCTATCCTCCTATCTTCACAAGTCCAAGTTAGAAGCTGATTGGCTACCATGTACCTCTGCAGCAAATTTTGCACTCTCCAGTTTTATTAAATCAACCCCAGTGTACTCCCTGTGTTAATCTACAAATCTCATTATTTAATGTGCACCAACCACGAGGGAAATATATGGGCTGCAATTTCAGACCTGGAACAAGCATGCAGCAAAATGTAGATGCAAAGAAATCAAAAGTTCTATATCTCTTTCCAGCGTTGTCTACAAGTTCCTTGGTCATCTGGGACTCTCCTCCTGATTGGCTGAGACACCGCAGTGGTGCCTTTGGCTCCCACTGTTGTCAATCAAAGTCAGTTAGCCAATCAGGAGAGAGAGGGGGTGGGGCCGAAACCAGTGTTCCATGTCTGAATGGACACAGGGAGCTGTGACTTGGCTCGGGTGCCCCCATAGCAAGCTGCTTCCTGTGGAGGCACTGAGCAGGAGGGAGGGGCCAGGAGAGCCAAAGAGGGACCCAAGAAGAGGGCAAAACCACTGCACAGAGCAGGTAAGTATAACATGGTTGTTATTTTTAGAGAAAAAAAAACAAGACTTTACAATCACTTTAACCACTTCACCCCCGGAAGATTTGGCTGCTTAATGAGCAGAGCACATTTTGCGATACGGCACTGCGTCGCTTTAACTGACAATTGCTCGGTCGTGCGACGCTGTACCCACACAAAATTGACGTCCTTTTTTCCCACAAAAAAAGGTGGGATTTGATCATCTCTGCGCTATAAACAAAAAAAGAGCGACAATTTTGAAAAAAACACAATATTTTGTACATTTTGCTATAATAAATATCCCAAATTTTTTTTAAAAAAGCTATTTTTTCTCAGTTTAGGCCGATATGTATTCTTCTACATATATTTGGTAATAAAAATCGCAATAAGCGTATATTGATTGGTTTGCGCAAAAGTTATTGCGTCTACAAAATAGGGCATAGATTTATGGCATTTTTATTATTTTTTTTTACTAGTAATGGCGGCAATCTGCCATTTTTATCATGACTGTGACATTATGGCGGACACATCGGTCACTTTTGACACATTTTTGGGATGATTGACAATTATACAGCGATCAGTGCTATAAAAATGCACTGATTACTGTATACATGTCACTGGCAGGGAAGGGGTTAACACTAGAGGACGATCAAGGGGTTAACTGTGTTCCCTGATTGTGTCTTATAACTGTAGGGGGAGGGGACTGACTATAGGAGATGACAGATCATGGTTCCTAGCTATTAGGAACTCACAATCTGCATCTCCTCTCAGAACAGAACAGGGATTTGTATGTTTACACACACACGTCCCTGTTCTGCCTCTCGTGCCCTCGATTGCTCGTGGCCAGCAGTCATCGTGACCGCTGGTCACCAGCATTGGCATCTCCGCACCTCCTCCTGCTATCCCGCTTAAAGAAGCCGACGTACAGCTACGACGGCTCGTGGGATCGTGCCAACCTGCCGCAGTATAATGACAGCGGCTGGTCAGCAAGTGGTTAAGCACACTAGGTGAAAAAACAGGCAGCTACTTGGACTGATCTGATAGTTTATGAGAGGCACTGGAGAATTGGGTTTACGAGCTGTCACATGTCCCAGATACTGTATACTCTATATAAGCTACCCAAACAATTTTCCACCAGCCCTTCATAATTTATATAACACCAGCCTACCGGCCTTGCTTTACAAAATAAAAAGGGAAACAGTACAATTACAATATAATTCAATACAAGAGAGTCATGCGAGCTTACAATCTAAAATGGAGGTTCGTGTGATACAAGGGGTAATATTTGTGAGGGATGAGCGATGGAGGAAGTAGAAGTATAGATTTTAGCTAAAAGTGGGATAGGCTTCCCTGGAGAGATGAGGTGGATAGTGTAGGAGATAGATATGAGCCCATTTTTATTCTGGTCTACAAGCTGAGTGTGCCATTTTGGAAACACTTAGACAAGGGTGTGTTTAAATAAGTTGTGATAGCTATTTACCTAGAAGGATGGTGTAACATATACATTTCTTAAGTTACTGAACAGTTAACAAATATATTATTTCAGCATGTTGCCATGATCTGCTTCCCTAAACTTTAATTTGGGTGGAAGAGCTTGTTTCAAACTGCTAGTGTGTTACAAACATACACTCAACTGAGGGAAAGAGCAGAACGGGTATGCATAAGAAATAGATCATACGCATCATAAATAATAACAAAAAAAAGAAAACTGTAATTTTTTAAAAATATTTCAGTACAGTATGTACAAAGAAAGAGTAAAAAAAAAAATAGGTATGCATTTTAAACGTCTAAAACACACTGCTTCTTGCATTGCTGCAATTACTTGCATAGCTATAAAAAAAAAAAAAAGTTTGTAAATGGCGATGATGACTTGATATCCATGACATATTGATTTTTTACGTTGTCACTTTTCCGGACCTGGGCTCTCTACAGAAAAAGGAGTTCCCATATAAGTCTATGGGACATTTGTAAAAGTGGATTTTCTACTAAAAGGTAACAAAAATATCAGTTTTTACACTGGCTCTACATATAGTACACGCTGTGACTGGCAGCATTATGCACTTGCCAGGCTATGGAGATAAAAAGGACTCAACTTTAAATACAGCAACATACTGTATATGAACTGCCATGTGTGTTCGAAAAAAATATTTGTTATGGGTGTAGGTTGCAAGGCCTATCACTTTGAAGTATCTGTTACTATGTTTTGGCAGTGAAAAGTGTATTGCAAACTTACATGGGACTAGTAATTCAATACACATGAACAGAGCTCTATATAATACACATTAATACCATTTACAGCTATGAAGTGGACAAACCTGCATGCAGAAAAGGTGAACCTTCAGGACAAGTATCTCTTAAGAACTTGTGACCTTATGTCTTTGTACCATAAATGAAAACCCTGCAACATGACCATCTGCTTATCCTTTTGTTGGCAGCTTCATTAAACTACAGCTGCCAAATCCAAATTTAGAAAGACCTGGCAGCAGCATTGGTGTCATGTCTTATTCTGCAGCTGCTCTATCTTCAAATTTTAGTGACATTTTTTTTATAACAATGTAAAAATGGCTGTAAAGCATTATAGGAGACCCCTCACATCAGATTCAGAATGTTTATATTATATTATCTAAAGTGACTTATTCAGTGGATATGCAAAATAAAGACACAGGCATGGTTTACATTAGGTTACCATAGTCTTGGCATCATAAACACCTGAGGAACAGCACCAAAATATAAATACAGTGTCACCCTTAATAATAAATGCAATCTCAGACTCCCTTTTACTCAGTTGTTCACATATGTGAACCTTTCACTTTTGAAAGTTAAGTTACACATTTCATATTTACATACCTGCATATAGTTACAATGGCCACGAAGATTGTGAATTTAGACCAATTTGAACCATGCATTTTTTGATATTAGGACTTCACTTGTATTAATTAGGCAGTTACAATCATGTAGTTTAAAAATGAGTTAATTATGTAGTTTTGCAAATAAGCAGTTGCACACTAGCAACTGTGATTTTTTTTTAAAGTGGTTGCTAACATCAGAAATGAAGCACACAAAGTATATCCCTCCATAGTGTGCATTCTTCTCAATCCAGGGCATTGTCATTTCTGTCTGCTGCCCCATTCCTCTACTTCTGATAGGTCCTGACTAGGGATGGGCGAACGGTTCGGTCCGAGCACAAGTTCGGGGCGAACTTTAGCTGTCTGGGCGTTCGACGAACAGCCGAACAAACGGGTCGTTTGACCATTTGTTTGGTCCCCCGAACCGACCACAATGCATTGCGCCGCTGAACAGTGCATTACAAGCCCTGATTGGCTGAAAGAGTGAAAGCTTCACTGTTCGCGCATGGGACAAGGCACAGGTGCTAATGAAATCTGCGACAGGGATATGGTCACCGGATACCCCCTTGTGGTTTAACCCCAGATTACGTCATTTGAGTACGATACCAGACCCATCATTTGGGCTCGGGTAGGTATAAAACAACAGAAACACATAGTTGAGGGTAGGAAATTACTTACTTTTAACCAGCTTAAGGATAAACACGGCTTACCTAACTGGTATTTCTTCCGCTATATACAGTTGAGACATGCTTTCATGACACAGTTTGGATCAGATACCTTGGAACTTGGGTCATTCCCTTTGAAGCTTTTACTGTGTGATGAAAACCTAAAAAAAACCTTTATCAGAAGTTTACAAAGAATTGTTTGTGGAAAGGCCAAAAATGCTCAACAAATGCAGGGACACGTGGAGCACTTTAATACCTGATTTCGGGGGGGATGACTGGGATGATACGTGGGATCACTCGTTTGGGGTTCTAGTGCCGGCTCGGGATAGGCTCATTTAATTTAAACTACTGCACAGGGTGTATTATACCCCAGCAAGGATAGCCAGCATATATGGCACTGGCGCAGCACTGGAGTGCTGGCAATGTACCACCAATCCTGCAGACTTTGACCATATATTCTAGCAATGCCGGCCGATATGGGATTTTTGGACGGCGGTCCCACGTAACATTCAAGGCTTTCTGACCATCCCGCTGACAGTCTCAGTATGTTTGCTGGGCCTGGTGGAGGAGGTGGCATCGCGTAGGGCCCAAAGGACCATGATCTCTCTTTCTTTGTTCTACGCACGTAAAGCCATCTTGCTATGCTGGAAAAAGCCTGAACCCCCTACGGTATCCAATGGAAAGACATTGTAAATAAGGCAATACCCCTTTACAAAGCTACATATCTAAGTAGGGGCTGTCCCAAGAAGTTTGAGAAGGTGTGGCAGAGCTGGGTTGATGCCAATGACACTCTAATCTAGGAACTGCAGTGGTTTAGACCTATTTGAAACAATAGAAAGTGTATAGGCTCACAATACAAAATAAGCAAGGTATATCTCAATGAAATGTACCATCGTCCAAATTAGTTGAGGAGAATAATTTGGGAGTATGGGCCCCACCCCAGACTCGCCAAGAAAGAAACAGCAAGTGGACTATTGCGGTACATATACAGGAGGTATAGCTAATAATGCAAACCACTGATAACATTTCACAAAATGTATTCATACAAAAAATAGCAAAAAGACAACAAGACATATAATTTAAAAGAGTTCAGATGACATGATATTTCAACATGTTTTGCGGGTTTGCCACTTCATCAGGACAATACATCTGTAAATATCAGGATACAAAAATAAATATCATGTAAAAGATTTTTACACAATTACAAAACGGGGAAGGTGAAATGGAGTAATAGAATTGCTTACCCGAGCCTCGGAGGGTGTGCAGCAACAAAGCAACCCAGCTGAGCCTCCCCCGGTGATTGGGAAGGGGATATGAAACACGGCCAAGGTCTACGTAGAGTAATAATAGGTGAACAGCAAGAATAGGAGGAGCATGCCAGCGTGTAGGGAAATCGTGTCAAGATGAGGGAAAAGAGAGAGGAAAGTGGGAATGAAAGGGGTGACGGAGAAGTGGGAAAGGGGGAGAAGGGGAAAGGAAAAGGGGGAGAGGAAGGGGGAGGGGGGAAAGAAGAAAGGGAAGGGAAGGAACGGAAATGAGGGTGAAAAGATCATAAAGTGCAAAGGAGATGAGTAACAATGAAAACAGGGAGAAGGACATGAAGGGAATTGAATGAAAGAAATATCCATGAAAGGATTGAGAGCCAAGGTACCACAGTAAACAAATTATTGGTAAATGTGAAATACAACCGTGAAGTGTTAAACAAAATACCATGAAAAATATGAGAACCATGTGGTGAATAGGATGAGTGAACAAGTGAACAAACAAAAACTGTGAACCAAGAAGTGATGAAAGCAAAATTTAAGAAGACTGACATCTACCTAGATCATACATATATTAGTGTATGGAGCCCAGAAATCTAGAGCCATGGGGGTATGTAGGCATCACAGGTTTGAGTAGATCTAAATTGGCTGCATCAAGCGTAGCAACAAGCATAAGAACATAGAGGGTGATGTCCAAAATCTGAAAGGGGTAAAATTATAAGAAAGGCATCATTGGTAACCAGTTCAGTATATTCATGGTGGTAAAATATGGTGCGGCCGTCTAACACCTACATAGGTGTCACTAAGCATAGGTATATGCAAATATAAATAGGGCTCACTGGTGATGCTGTGTTCCGAGGCTCGTCTGGGTCTCCTGTTGGCTGGGTCTATGGCGGTATGAAACAGCCATATATATCCCCTTCAACCTCGTGACGTGGATTGGCGCCGGCGTCGGCGTTCCACACCGTCACGGGGTCAAGGGTCCCGCGGTCTCCGCGCACATGACTGCGCACTGGACTCGGAGCCTCTGGACCAGAAGTGATGCACACCTGATGCGCGCGCACTCTAAGCCTCTGGGCTGTACCCAGGCAAAGCTTGCGTGCTCTGGTACCGCATGCGATCCTGCACAAGGGGGCGGGACCTAGAAGGTCTTTAATGAGGCGAGTGCAAGCAGCCAGAGAGGCTATGCCAAAGGGAAAGCCTACACCTGACCACCAGGGAACCTACCAATCGCCGGGAAAATGGACGGGGCCAGGGGGAGTCGATTGCCAACAACCACCCAGAGTCAAAGGGCAAGGAGTCCAAAAAATCCTTTAACAATATTATATAAAAAAAACAGCAAAACATTTACAAAAATCATATGATAAACATAAATATGAATGAAATTAGACATAAAAATTATTAGGTATTAAAAAGAAGATGGATTTGTTGACAAAACCCATAATATTGGTAGACGAGATGGGTTGGTACCACATAGAGTTGTTTAGTACTTGATAACAAATTGTTTGGTAATGAGTGTGTGACATTATCACTATGTTACCACCTTTATCTGATGGCTTAATGACAATGTCACGGCGTGTTTGTAAATGTCGAAGGGCTCGTTGTTGGTTGTGGGTCAAGTTGGGTGTAAAATCCTGCCAGTTCTTGCTCTTAAGATCTTTAATTGATTAGTGTAGGAAGGTCCAAATTGCTGGACAGGTCATCAAGTCGGGAAAGTTTTTTGACTTAGGTTTAAATCTGTTAGAAACCTTTAAGGGTGTAGATGACTGAGAAATAGGAGTAACGATAGTGTCGTAGGGAGCCTCACTCAGTTCAGTTTGTGAGTGTGATGTGTTATTTGTGTTACTCTCATCATATAGTAACATTAGATCGCGAAGAGCGTGAAATTCCTCCATTTTAAAATGTTTAGTGTGTTCCACGAGTTCACGTTCCAAGTTAGTATTTTGACGGTTGGAGTCAAATGGAAACTTTGGGTCAATCAATCCCCTGTCAGTTATCTAGCTTGCTCTGAGGACATTCAATCCTCTTTTGTTTTGTCCATCTTCTTTTTAATATCTAATAATTTTTATGTCTAATTTCATTCATATTTATGTTTACCATATGATTTTTGT
Source organism: Aquarana catesbeiana (assembly GCF_042186555.1). Taxonomy (NCBI): domain Eukaryota; kingdom Metazoa; phylum Chordata; class Amphibia; order Anura; family Ranidae; genus Aquarana; species Aquarana catesbeiana. The sequence goes on from NC_133325.1 coordinate 307,284,246, forward strand.
AAACGTTTTGCTGTTTTTTATATAGTTTTTTTTGGACTTTTTTTTGGATTTTTTGGACTCCTTGCCCTTTGACCCTGGGTGGTTGTTGGCAATCGACTCCCCCTGGCCCCGTCCATTTTCCGGCGATTGGTAGGTTCCCTGGTGGTCAGGTGTAGGCTTTCCCTTTGGCATAGCCTCTCTGGCTGCTTGCACTCCCTTCATTGAGGACCTCCTAGGTCCCGCCCTCTTGTGCAGGCTTGCGTGCAGTATCACCGCATGCACGCTTTGCCTGGGTATAGCCCAGTGGCTTGGAGTGCGCACGCATCAGGTGTGCATCACTCCTGGTCCAAAGGCTCTGAGGCCAGTGCGCAGGCACGTGCGCGGAAACCGCGGGACCCTTGACCTCGTGATGGTGTGGAACACCGACACCGGTGCCGATCCACGTCACGTGGTTGAAGGGGATATATATGGCAGTTTCATACCGCCATAGACCCAGGCCAACAGGAGACCCAGACGAGCCTTGGAACACAGCATCACCGGTGAGCCCTATTTATATTTGCATATACCTATGCTTGGTCACATCTATGTAGGTGTTAGACGGCCGCACCATATTTTACCACCATTAATATACTGAACTAGTTACCAATGATGCCTTTCTTATAATTTTACCACTTTCAGATTTTGGACATCACCCTCTATGTTCTTATGCTTGTTGCTACGCATGCTTGATGTTGCCAATTTAGATCTACTCAAACCTGTGATGCCTACATACCCCCATTGCTCTAGATTTCTGGGCTCCATACTCTAAAATATGTATGACCTAGGTAGATGTCAGTCTTCTTAAATTTTGCTTTCATCACTTCTTAGTTCATAGTTTTTGTTTGTTCACTTGTTCACTCATCCTATTCACCACATGGTTCTTATATTTTTCATGGTATTTTGTTTAACACTTCACGGTTGTATTTCACATTTACCAGTAATTTGTTCACTGTGGTACCTTGGCTCTCAATCCTTTCATGGATATTTCTTTCATTCAATCCCCTCATGTCCTTCTCCCTGTTTTCATTATTATTCATCTCCTTTGCACTTTATGATCTTTTCACCCCCATTTCCATTCCTTCCCTTCCCTTTCTTCTTCCCCCCCTCCCCCTCCCCCCCTTTTCCTTTCCCCTCCTCCCCCTTTCCCACTTCTCCGTCACCCCTTTCATTCCCACTTCCCTCTCTCTTTTCCCTCATCTTGACACGATTTCCCTACACGCTGGCAAGCTCCTCCTGTTCTTGCTGTTTGCCTATTATTTCACCATTCATGACTGACATTTGCATTGATTATATGATCTTTCATCCCTATATTACTCTACTTAGACCTTGGCCGATGTTTCATATCCCCTTCCCAATCACCGGGGGAGGCTTAGCCGGGTTACCTCGTTGCTGCACACCCTCCGAGGCTCGGGTAAGCAGTTCTATCACTCCATTTCACCTTCCCCATTTTGTAATTGTGTAAAAATCTTTTACATGGTACTTATTTTTGTATTCTGATCTATATTTACAGATGTATTGTCCTGATGAAGCGGCAAACCCACGAAACATGTTGAAATATCATGTCATCTGAACTCTTTTAAATTATATATCTTGTTGTCTTTTTGCTATTTTTTGTATGAATACATTTTGTGAAATGTTATCAGTGATTTGCATTATTAGTTATACCTCCTGTATATGTACCGCAATAGTCCACTTGCTGTTTCTTGCTTGGCGAGTCTGGGGTGGGGCCCATACTCCCAAATTATTCTCCTCTATTTGAAACCATAGTTAAACTGCAACTTAATTGTGACCAAGTAGATGACTGTTTCCTCGAGAAGATGGTGTAATCTATAAGATTCTAGAATAAAAATTGTTTTTGTCTGCAAGGTTGTCAGCTTTAATTATGCTCCTGCACTTTATGGAATGTTGCACAGGATAAGGGGTGGGGGGGTTAAAGGGGGGTTGGGATACAAGTTTTGTATGTTTTGTACTGTATGTCTTACTCAAATGTTGAATAAACATAATTTTCAAAAAAAAATCTCTAAAAATGGAGTCGATGGTCTTCAATAACCACAGCGTCAACCATATAGGGCAGCTATGCAGTATATATATATATATATATATATATATATATATATATATATATATATATATATATATATATATATATATATATACAGTATATATATATATATATATATATATATATATATATATGTTTACCTGAACCCTAGCACTCTGGGTATTATACAAAAGGTGTATCCATTTTATATACCCTTGTCCAAACCCATAGTGTCTTAAATAATTCCACAAAAAATCCCACTCTATACTGTCAAATGCTTTGCATTAAGCAACAGTATAGCTCTATTTCCTGTATTATTTGTTGGGAGTTGCAAATTTAAAAATAAACGCCTAATATTGCTAGCTGTGGATCTATTAGGAATAAATCCCGATTGATCAGGATGAACTAGTTTAGCAACATGTTTTGATAACCTGGTGACCAAGACCTTCGCCAACAGCCTAATATCTGACGTAAGTAAAGAAATTGGATGATGAGTCCGGACTGCTAGGATCTTTACCAGATTTTAACAGTACAATAATTAATGCCTCCTTCATAGAGGGCGGTTAAGAGCCCACCTCAAAAGCATAGTCAAAGATCTCCAGCAGTTCGGGTAACAGTACGTCTCCATATTTTTTATAAATCTGCCCTGGAATGCCATCCACTCCTGGTGCCTTATTATTAGAGGAGCTAGCTACTGCAAGCTTTAACAATGGCCCTCTAACACCTCCCTTTCGCCTTCTGATATGGTTGGTAGGTCAATATTATAAAGGAATTTGATCAGATCTTCCACTTGGTAGGCTACCCTACTTTTGTACAGATTGATAAAATTCATGAAATACCCCTAATGCCGCATACACACGAGCGGTTTTGCTATCGGAATAAACTCTGAATGTTTCTCCGACGGGAATTCCGACAGAATTCCACTCAAGCTGTCTTGCATACACATGGTCACAACAAAGTTTACAAAGTCTCTGGTCATTCCCTGTAGTCGCAGCCACAGTCTCTGGTTATTCCCTGTAGTTGCCTCCACAGTCTCTGGTCATTTCCTGTAGTCGCAGCTGCAGTCTCTGGTCATTTCCTGTAGTCGCCTCTGCAATAGGGATGAGCCCGATGTTCAAGTCGAACGTAAGTTCGACTCAAACATCGGGTGTTCATCTGTTCGCTGAATAGTGAACAATTTGGGGTGTTCGCGGCAAATTTGAAAGCCGCGGAACACCCTTTAAAAGTCTATGGGAGAAATCAAAAGTGCTAATTTTAAAGGCTCATATGCATGGTATTGTCATAAAAAGTGCTTGGGGACCTGGGTCCTGCCCCAGGGGACATGTATCAATGCAAAAAAAAGTCTTAAAAGTGGCCATTTTTTCAGGAGCATTGATTGTAATAATGCTTAAAGTGAAACAATAAAAGTGAAATATTCCTTTAAATTTCATACCTGGGGGGGTGTCTATAGTATATCTGTAAAGTGGCTAATTTTTTCCACGTTTAGAACAGTCCCTGCACAAAATGACATTTCTAAAGGAAAAAAGTCATTTAAAACTACTCGCGGCTATAATGAATTGTCGGGTCTCGGCAATACAGATAAAAGTCATTGAAAAAAAAACGGCATGGGGGTCCCCCCAAAAATCCATACCAGGTCCTTTGGGTCTGGTATGAATATTAAGGGGAACCCTTAACAAAAATTAAAAAAAAATATTGCGTGGAGGTCCCATCAAATTCTATACCAGGCCCTTTAGGTCTGGTATGGATTTTAAGGGGAACCCCGCACCAAAATAAAAAAAATGGCGTGGGGGTCCCCCAAAAAATCCATACCAGACCCTTATCCGAGCACGCAACCTGGCAGGCCGCAGGAAAAGAGGGGGGATGAGAGAGCGCCCCCCTCCTGAACCGTACCAGGCCACATGCCCTCAACATAGGGAGGGTGCTTTGGGGTAGCCCCCAAAGCACCTTGTCCCCATGTTGATGGGGACAAGGGCCTCATCCCCACAACCCTTGCTGGGTGGTTGTGGGGGTCTGCGGGCGGGGGGCTTATAGGAATCTGGAAGCCCCCTTTAACAAGGGGACCCCCAGATCTCGGCCCCCTGTTTGAAATGGTAACGGGTACATTGTACCCGTACCATTTCACAAAAAGAGTGTCAAAATGTTAAAAAAAAACAAGACACACCTTGGGACAAGTCCTTTATTAAAAAATAAAAAAATAAAAATGTCCCACGAAGTCCATTCATCTTCTTCTATGGCTCCGCTGACGGACCGAAAAATAAAATAAAAAAGATCTGCCTCCATGGGAAGCACCCGCCGTATGACGCTTCAGCGCCGATGACAGTTCTTTTATAAGTGAAGGCGGGGCCACATGGTGACATACCCGGGTGACCCCACCCCCCTCTGATGCACAGGGACTTCCCCGTGGCGTCAGAGGGGGGCGGGGCCACCCGTTTACATACCCAGGTGGGGTAATATAGATATTCGCTAACATATATGGTCGCCCATATAGTGTGCAGTACAAAAAAACAAATCGCCCTTTGCTATCCTTTTTAACCTGTCTGCACAGAAAGTTCACTCCAATAGCTATAAGTACAGAAAACCTCTAGAGTAAGATGTACAGTGGGGACAGAAAGTATTCAGACCCCCTTAAATTTTTCACTTTTTGTTATATTGCAGCCATTTGCTAAAATCATTTAAGTTCACTTTTTTCCTCATTAATGTACACACAGCACCCCACATTGACAGAAAAACACAGAATTGTTGACATTTTTGCAGATTTATTAAAAAAGAAAAACTGAAATATCACATGGTTCTAAGTATTCAGACCCTTTGCTGTGATACTCATATATTTAACTCAGGTGCTGTCCATTTCTTCTGATCATCCTTGAGATGGTTCTACACCTTCATTTGAGTCCAGCTGTGTTTGATTATACTGATTGGACTTGATTAGGAAAGCACACACCTGTCTATATAAGACCTTACAGCTCACAGTGCATGTCAGAGCAAATGAGAATCATGAGGTCAAAGGAACTACCTGAAGAGCTCAGAGACAGAATTGTGGCAAAGCACAGATCTGGCCAGGGTTACAAAAAAATTTCTGCTGCACTTAAGGTTCCTAAGAGCACAGTGGCCTCCATAATCCTTAAATGGAAGACGTTTGGGATGACCAGAACCCTTCCTAGAGCTGGCCGTCCGGCCAAACTGAGCTATCGGGGGAGAAGAGCCTTGGTGAGAGAGGTAAAGAACCCAAAGATCACTGTGGCTGAGCTCCAGAGATGCAGTCGGGACATGGGAGGACTCCAAGATGGTGAGAAATAAGATTCTCTGGTCTGATGAGATTAAGATAGAACTTTTTGGCCTTAATTCTAAGCGGTATGCGTGGAGAAAACCAGGCACTGCTCATCACCTGTCCAATACAGTCCCAACAGTGAAGCATGGTGGTGGCAGCATCATGCTGTGGGGGACAGGACGACTGGTTGCAATCGAGGGAAAGATGAATGCGGCCAAGTACAGGGATATCCTGGACAAAAGCCTTCTCCAGAGTGCTCAGGACCTCAGACTGGGACGAAGGTCTACCTTCCAACAAGACAAGGACCCTAAGCACACAGCTAAAATAAGGAGAAGGAGTGGCTTCACAACAACTCCGTGACTGTTCTTGAATGGCCCAGCCAGAGCCCTGACTTAAACCCAATTGAGCATCTCTGGAGAGACCTAAAAATGGCTGTCCACCAACGTTTACCATCCAACCTGACAGAACTAGAGAGGATCTGCAAGGAGGAATGGCAGAGGATCCCCAAATCCAGGTGTGAAAAACTTGTTGCATCTTTCCCAAAAAGACTCATGGCTGTATTAGATCAAAAGGGTGCTCCTACTAAATACTGAGCAAAGGGTCTGAATGCTTAGGACCATGTGATATTTCAGTTTTTCTTTTTTAACGTGCATTTTTTTATTTTTTGCACTATAAACAAAAAAAGACCTACAACTGTGAAAAAACAACACATTTTTTTACTTTCTGCATTAAAATACAGTATATGCAATAAAAAAAAATGTAAAAATTCAAATGACTTCATCAATTTAGGACAATATGTATTCTGCTACATATTTTTGGTAAAAAAATCCCAATAATGCCCCATACACACGAGCGGATTTTCCGTCGGAAAAAACTTGGATGGTTTTTCCGACGGAATTCCGCTCAAGCTTGGCTTGCATACACACGGTCACACAAAAGTTCTCTGAACTTTCAAACGTCCAGAACGCGGTGACGTACAACACTACGACAAGCCGAGAAAATTAAGTTCAATGCTTCCGAGCATGCGTCGAATTGTTTCCGAGCATGTGTAGGAATTTTGCGTGTCGGAATTTGTACAGACGATCACATTTTCAGATAGGAACTTTTCCCGACCGAAAAATAGAGAACATGCTCTCAATCTTTTGCTGGCTGGAATTCCGCCAGCAAAAGACCGATGGAGCATACACACGGTCGCATTTTCCGACAAAAGACTCTCATCTGAGTTTTGCTGGCAGAATTTCCGATCGTGTGTACGCAGCATAAGCATATATTGATTGTTTTCTGCAAAAGTTATAGTGTCTATAAACTACGGGATATATTTATGGAATTTGTATTTATTTATTTATTTTTACTAGTAATAGCGGTGATCAGCAAATTATAGGGGGAATGCAATATTGTGGCGGACAAATCGGACACTAACTGCTACTTTTGACACTTTATTGGGAACCAGTGACACTAATACTGTGATACGTGCCAAAAATATGTACTATCACAGTACTAATAACATTGGCTGGGAAGGGGTTAAACATCAGGGGCGATCAAAGTGTTAACTGTATGCCTAGCCTGTGTTTTTGTACAGTGTGGGAGGTGCTTTTACTAGGGGAAGACATGGATCCTTGTCCCTGCTTTGCAGGAGCACAGGATCCATGCTTTCCCTACTAACAGAGCGGCAATCTGCCTTGTTTACATAGGCCAGTGATGGCGAATCTTGGCACCCCAGATGTTTCGAACTACATTTCCCATGATGCTCAACTACACTGCAGAGTGCATGAGCATCATGGGAAATGTAGTTCCAAAACATCTGGGGTGCCAAGGTTCGCCATCACTGACATAGGCAGACTGCCATTCTGCCTCTGTACCAAATGATCGGCAGGTGCCAGCAGACATCGAGTCTGCGGTACCTGCTGATCAGCTCCCGCTGTGTATAATCACAGTGGGAGCGAGCTGCCGGCAGTGCACATTCGCGCCTGATACTGGAAGAGCTGGATCACGAATATATACGGGATCCGATGTGCAGCTGCCACCAGGGGCCACCAGGGGGTCCCGGTGGATCCAATGGTCCCGGGCGGCACTTTAAGAGGGGCGGCAATTGATGCCCACATTTTTTGCGTGCAGGGGCAACGCTACCAGCACACATCAGTCAGGGGTGCCGGAGATGCCCCCCCTATTGGCCGCCTGTGCAGGTTAGGGGCAGCCTGAGAAGGAAAGGGGACATCCGGAAGTGAGATGCTCCACGTCTCCCCCAGTCCAGGTGGGCAGATGGTGTATCCTAGCAGTGAGCAGGGTGGGGCTGCATGTGTGACACAAAGAAGCTAAGCTGTCCCACCAGCCTGCGGCTGCCCACTCAGCCTTTTTGCAGCCACCCATTCAGCTCACGGAATGGCCGGAGGCAAAGACTAGAAGTCAACTGACTCATGAGGCCCAAAGTGGGAGGGGCTGGAGGAAACCCCATCTCCAAATCCCCATCACTCCCCAGCACTGCCACTGATCCCCATCCCTCCCCAGCACTGCCACTGATCTCCATCCCTCCCCAGCACTACCTCTGATCCCCATTCTTTCCCAGCACTGCCACTGATCCCCATCCCTCCCTACCACTGATCCCCATCCCTCCCCAGCACTGCCACTGATCCCCATCCCTTCCCAACACTACCACTGATCCCCATCCTTTCCCAGCACTGCCACTGATCCCCATCCCTTCCTATCACTGATCCCCATCCCTCCCCAGCACTACCACTGATCCCCATCCTTTCCCAGCACTGCCACTGATCCCCATCCCTCCCCAGTACTAACACTGATCCCCATCCCTTCCCGGCACTGCACTAATCCCCATCCCTTCCCCGCACTAACACTGATTCCCATCCTTTCCCAGCACTGCCACTGATCCCATCCCTCCCCAGTACTAACACTGATCCCCATCCCTTCCCGGCACTGCACTAATCCCCATTCCTTCCCAGCACTGCCACTTATCCCCATCCCTTCCAAGCACTGCCACTGATCCCTATCACTCCCCAGCACTGCCACTGATCCCCATCCCTCCCCAGCATTGCCACTGATCCCCATCCCTCCTCAGCACTACCACTGATGCCCATCCTTTCCCAGCACTGCTACTGATCCCCATCCCTCCCCAGGACTGCCACTGATCCCCATCCCTCCCCAGCACTACCACTGATCCCCATCCTTTCCCAGCACTGCCACTGATCCCCATCCCTCCCCAGGACTGCCACTGATCCCCATCCCTCCCCAGCACTACCACTGATTCCCATCCTTTTCTAGCAGTGCCACTGATCCCCATCCCTCCCTACCACTGATCCCCATCCCTCCCCAGCACTACCAATGATCCTCATCCCTCCCCAGCACTGCCACTTATTCCCATCCCTCCCCAGCACTAACACTGATCCCCATCCCTTCCCAGCACTGCCACCGATCCCCATCCCTCCCTACCACTGATCCCCATCCCTCCCCAGCACTACCACTGATCTCCATCACTCCCAGCACTGCCACTGATGTCCATCACTCCCCAGCACTGCCACTGGTCCCCATACCTTCCCAGCACTGCCACTGTTCCCCATCCCTCCCTACCACTGCCACTGATCCCCATCCCTTCCCAGCACTACCACTGATCTCCATTCCTCCCTAGCACTGCCACTGATCCCCAACCCCCCCAGCACTGCCACTGATCCCCATCCCTCCCCAGTACTGCCACTGATCCCCATCCCTCCCCAGCACTGTCACTGAACCCCATCCCTCCCCAGCACTGCCACTGATCCCCATCCCTCCCTACCATTGCCACTGATCCCCATCCCTTACCAGCACTACCACTGATCCCCATCCCTCCCTAGCACTGCCACTGATCCCCAACCCTCCCCAGCGCTGCCACTGATCCCCATCCCTCCCCAGCACTGTCACTGATCCCCATCCCTCCCCAGCACTGCCACTGATCCCAAACCCTGCCCAGCACTGCCACTGATCCCCATCCCTCCTTACCACTGCCACTGATCCCCATCCCTCCCTATCACTGCCACTGATCCCCATCCCTCCCTACCACTACCACTGATCCCATTCCCCCACCAGCACTGCCACTGATACCACTGTCATATACTACCCTAGCCCACCCTTTGGAATCAAACATAACGGTATGTCATAATTTTGCATATAGACAAAATGCTGTTTCCTGTAAATCTGACTTCCTGATAAGTTAAATTTTAGTTTTAATTATCATGATTCTAAATAATGCATGCAGAGACCTTTTGGTGGACATAATTTTTATTTTATTTTTTGGGTGGGGGCAGCATTTCATTCTTGGACCCAGGCAGCACAATGTCTTGGGCCAGCCCTGGCTGCTGCGCTGTAGCAGTAAAACCTCTATAGAGCAAGCGCAGTCAGCAAGTGGTTAACAACTTTAGTTGCAGTTGTAAGATGTAATTCCCAGTGCTGAACCATTTTGTTTTGAGGAAGCAATATACTTTTATATAAATTTAACAATAATGCCCCGTACACACGGTCGGTTTTTCCAACTGAAAATGTTCGATGGGAGCTTGTTGTCGGAAAATCCAACCGTGTGTAGGCTCCATCGGACATTTTCCATTGGAATTTCCGTCACACAAAATTTGAGATCTGGATCTCAAATTTTCCAACAACAAAATCCGTTGTCGTAAATTCCGATGTGTACACAATTCCGATGCACAAAGTTCCACGCATGCTCGGAATCAAGCAGAAGAGCCGCACTGGCTATTGAACTTCCTTTTTCTCAGCTCGTCATACGTGTTGTTCGTCACCACGTTCTTGAAGTTCTGAATTTACGACAAGATTTGTGTGACCGTGTGTATGCAAGACAAGTTTGAGCCAACATCGGTCAGAAAAAACCCATGGATTTTGTTGTCAGAATGTCTGATCGTGTGTATGGGGCATAAGAGTCATTCTTGTGACTGCACAACTCTGTCTTACATCATTTGTCTTCTTCATTAAAATACCTATTCTAAAACATACTTATGTGATTTAGCTAAAACCAATCAATCAGAAATCAACATCCTAAAGTTTAGTATATCCAGGATAAAGAAAGCTTATGTCTGATTGGTTGTTATGAATTTTGGCATGTTACAGCTCTCCACAGGTTCGTAGATTTAAATACGCAGTGGCCTTGGAGAATATATATTTCATTGTTTAGCTTTGATTTCTGAGCACTCCTGGGAGTACATGGTAAAAATCAAAATGTGAGTGCATTGTCAGTATTGCTGCAAGGATGTAATATAGATGCAAAAAATGACAGTGACATTTAAGCAGAAAATGGCAACAGCAAGATATGTCACTCATTCTCTTTTCTCTAAAACACAGGGGAAAATGAAAATAATGGATGAGTATGACTGAACATTCTTTCAAACTATATTAAAAGTTATGCATTTAAAAATTGAAAATAATAAAAGGGTGACACAAAAGCTACCTGAATTAAATTAACATAAGCAAACAAAATATGACATACTGTATGTCTGTGTGCACATGGTAATCTGTTTATTTGTCAGTATATTTGTCTTAACAGGCAACATTACACTATAAACATGGATGCTTGAAACATTGTAAAGTAACAAGTATTCTTGCATATAAATTTGTTGTAATATTATATACTATTCAATCAATAATTAGAAAATAATAATACAAATAGCAACATTACTCAAAACACCCAAACAATGTTATATCTTCTGAAAGCAGAGGCCCTGTGGAATAAAATCGTAGCAGTTGCAATCAAACACATTTTTTTTTTTTGAAAAAAAAGAATTTTACTGCACAAGCAAACAATATAATCGTATAATACCAATTTTTGGTAAAATAAAAAACATTGGGTTGCATTGAATAAATAGACAAACATGCCAAGACGTAAAACTATGCACGCGCGTTACATAGTGAAAATCTACAGTACATAGAAAGGTTTTCATATGTGACATTTCAAAAGCAGCAAATCAAACATGAATGAATGACCTGAAACTGGAAGTATCAAAATGCTTGTCCTCCGGCTTCATTACTTGCAGAAGCTTCATATTTGGAACAATTGTGGGGTTGGCGATCAGCCCTTCTCACTAACAAAACAGCCATTTTCAGCCATGCAAATCTTTCACTGCCTCTTCACTTTCTGGCCTTTCAAGTTATTGCATGACCAGTTTTTTCCCAAATAACATTATTACCATTATTACCTCTCAGCTAGATTTTTATATAAAAATATATAGAGAATATAACTCAGGATAGAAGTGTAGTTCTAGGTATTGAGTTGCCGGCTATTAAGGACATCAGAGAGTAGAGATGTCTTAGTAGGTCATGTGACATTCTAAAGGATAATACCCATCTGATTTTTCTTGAGATGCTACCATCTGGGAAGTGTTATAGGAGCAATGGGGTTTATACAAATAGATTAGAAAATATTTATTTTGTTTGGGCATTGCAGCTTTTAAATTCAGTAGCTTAAACAGTTAAGATAAGGTGATTTGATTTATGTGTGCAATTTTTTTAAATGTTGATGTGTGTTTGTGTTATGTTCTGTGTGGAGCTATGCCTGAAGGTCATTGTATGATCTGTGATTGTATAATGACAATAATATTTTTTAATCCTTGAAACCTTGAAAATAGATCAGTTTTTTTTTCTCCCCATCTCTGCTTTTCAGATGCAAGAAATAATTAGGGAAAGTGCTTAGTGACATATAAAGGTGAATTGATAAAAGAGGACAAGGACAAGTCCATCCATTAAGAAAAAAAAAAACAATAAAAATGCTTTAAAACACAACTAAAATGCATATGGCTTAAAGTGATTTTAGAAGATCCCCTTGCAAAATAACCCATTCAGTTTAAAATTGATACATAAGGCAAAAAATTTGTGTATAGACATGAAAAAAACTATAAATACCTTTTTTTGCCCCTTTTTTATAAGTGATCACATTCCCTCTGTTCTCAGCTGCATAATAGCTGGGGGGAGGAGAAGCAACAGTACACTGATCTTCCCAGTGAATGACTGTGCAGGTGGGGTGTGTCAGGACAAGCCTGATCATTGAAGGAGAGCAGGCAAAGTTTCCAGCGCAGCTAGAGATCCGACTACTGTGCGTTCTCCTGCTTAGTGTGGTCAATTTTTAACCACTTCCCGCCCGGCCTATAGCAGAATGATGGCCGGACAGTGGTTTTGTTATCCTGAGAAGACGTCATATGACATATTTCAGGATAAGCTCTAGCTTGCGCCCATAGGGGGCACGAAGCGCGGGGAACGTGGACACTGCATGTCCCTCGGACACAGCCCATCCCTGATCACGGTAAACAGCCAATAAAATTACCTGTTTACCCCGTGATCGGCTGTGTCCAATCACAACCGATCACATTTGCAAACAGAATCGGAGGTGCGCACCTTGGTGATCGAGGATGGAGTGTGTCCCTTGGACAAAGCCCATCCCAGATCAGGGTAAACGGCTAATGAAATTGGCCATTTACCAGGTGACTGGCTGTGTCCAATCACAGCCAGTCACAAATGTAAACATGAGAGGGGTTACTATCTGATCCCTGCTCTCTTCTCACACACCAGTTGTGTGAGGAGAGCAAGGATCAGTGAGTGATCAGTACTGCCATTGGTACCACCACACAGGCCCGCCACCAGTACCCCATCAGTACCACCGCCAGTACTGCCACACAGGCCCACCACTAGTACCACCATCGTTACTGCCACACAGGCCTGCCACTAAAACCGCCATTGGTATATACACACAGGCCCACTACTAATATCACCATCGGTACTGCCACACAGGCCCACCACCAGTACCACCAGCAGTTCCGTCATACAGGCCCGTCATCAGTACTGCCATCAGTACCATCACACAGGCCCACCAATAAGTACAGCCATCATGTCTCAAAGGGTTTACACACCTGAGGAGGCATATACCATGCTTACCATGCCAGTTGATAAGAGCAGCGGGGAGCTCCCATCATCCGATTCTGGTTTGGAATACGAGCCAGTAGAGGGTAGTGGAATGGAGTCTGAGTCAGCAGAGGAAATTGTCCCTCCTAAGAGAATAAGGAGATACGGACCAAGATCAGAAGACCTGCCTACCACCAGCAGCGCCAGACCCCAGGAAGAGGAGCCCAGTACCAGTACTGGAATTAAACACCTAACCCGAAGAATCCAGGCCCAGTCCTATGTTCTCGATGCCCTGGCAAACCCCTTATGGTTACCTGCCAGCTCGGGGTCCGCTATAATCCCCCCTTTCACCACATAGCCAGGTGTACAGCCCAACACTACAAATTTTTCACAATTGGATTATTTTTATTTATTTTTCCCACAAGATTTGTTGTAGCATATGCTGGACCAAACGTCTCACACTGGATTAATTTAAATTCTTTTTGGGCCTTACATTCAATATGGGGTTTACAAAGAAGAACAAACTACATGACTACTGGTCCACCCACCCCATCCACCACATGCCAATATATTCTGCTGTCATGTCCAGGACACGCTATGATATGATTATGCTTTTCCTACATTTTAATGATAATTCTCAGTGCCCTCCCTGAGATCACCCCAACCACGACAAATTATACAATGTACGCCCCCAATTAAATACTTTTTCCCAGCGATTTGCTGAAGTGTTTATCCCAGACTAAAACATTTGTGTGGACGAATCCCTTATACACTTTACTGGCCGACTGCACTTCAAGCAGTATATCCCAAGTAAGAGAGCCAGGTACAGGTTAAGATTGATCAAACTGTGTAATTGAGCCACTGGATATATGTACACCTTTAGCATTTTTGAAGGCAAAGATTCCCAGCTCCAGCCCCGTGAGTGCCCCACATATATTGGAATCAGTGGGAAAATTGTCTGGGATCTGGCATACCCCCTGTTCAAAAAAGGATACCATTTACATGTGGACAAAAATTATACTAGCTTGCCCCTTTTTTGTCACCTTTACCGTAAACAAACCCCGGCCTGCGGTACCTTCAAAAAAATTGGAAGGGCTTCCCACAAAATCTATTAACAAAAAAGTTACAAAACGGGGAACCTGCATTCATGAGAAATAAGGAAGTGTTGGCCATAAAGTGGAGAGACAAGATAGATGTTCACATCCTCTCTACCATCCACAATGACACCTTGGTGAAGATCCAGAGAAGACGTGGCCCCATTGTAAAGCCTGAATGTGTCCACGACTACAATCTATTCATGAGGGGGTGGATTTAAATGATCAGATGTTACAACCATATTTGTCAACCCGAAAGTCCCCTTACTGCTATAAGAAATTTGCATTTCATCTATTTCATATGGTCATGTTTAAGTAGTTTGTCTGCTACCAAAAACCAACTGAAAACCAACCCATCACCTACCTGAAATATATTGAAGACATCGTCACTGCCCTTATTTACCAACAAGGACCCACCCCAGGAACCATTCAGGAACCTCAAATATATTATAGACATCGTCACTGCCCTGATTTACCAAGAAGGATCCGCCCCAGAAACCATTCGCTCTGATAGTGTAAGTCGACTTCATGAGCAACATTTTCCCTATAACATTTCCCCCCCGCAGAATCCAGATGAAGATGCCAAAAGAGATGTTGTGTATGCAGCAGAGGAGGAGTTAGAAGAGATACAAGTTATTATTGCCCCCTATGTCCCTCCCAATCTGGCCTGTGCATCAGAGATTGCTTCAGAAGTTACCACACATCCATTAGATATTAGTTTCCCTTATTTTTAACAGACTGCCAGTTCCCCATTTCCAATATGTATGTGGATCATTTGCCTGCAACCATGTTTCTACCTTCAATGTTAACTGACCCTGGCCTGTTTACCGATGATGTCTTTGCCTGCCATTTGAAACCATGTTTCTGACTTCCATGTGCACCAACCTCAGCCTGTTTACCGATGATGCCTCTGCCTGCCGTTTTAAACCACGTTTCTGACTTCCATGTGCACCAACCTCGGCCTGTTAATCGACCATGTTTTTGCCTGCCACTTGGACTGATCTTTTGCCCTTCTACTTTAGTACACAGGGGTCTCACATATGTGAGGGGCTTCAGAATAGCATTCTGAGTAGAGAAAATCAGTTTTTGGTTTTCTGTGTTCCCAGAACAGGGTCTGGTGTTCGGAGGCTTCAAAGAGATTTGGGTAGGAGAAGCATTTACCCCTGTCCTCCTGACCCTAAGTTTGATGGTCCTTCCTGTCGCCTGGACCATTTTGGCTGTGCTGACCATATTGTTGCCTGTAATGATCAAGGACATTATGGACCATGTTTCTTCCTGCTGCTTGGACCAATACTTTGGCTGTGTTGACCAAAACTCTGCCTGCTGCCTCTACTGACTATGGACAGTATTTTTGCCAGGACATCTCTGCCTGCTACCTGGACCAATGCTTTGGCTGTACTGACAGTATCTCTGCCTGTACTAACTATGGACAGTATTCCTGCCTGCTGCCTGGACAATTGCTTTTGCTGTCGCTGTCCACATCCCTGTCTGCTGCCTGGTCCGATGCTCTCCTCTGTGGACCACTGCACTACTAAAACCACAGGTAATCTTTTGTTATTTGGTATGTACATGCTATGTGTTAGAAATATGAAGGGCCCTCAAAAATGTTGGTAGTCAGAACATTATATGTGTAATGTATGCTCCTAGAACGCCTGAAGGTGCTACTTGGATGTTGGGCCTCTGTATGTGGCCAGGCTGTGTAAAAGTCTCACACATGTGGTATCGCTATACTCAGGAGGAGTAGCAGAATGTATTTTGGTTTGTCATTTTTGCTATGTACATGCTGTGTGTTGGAAATATCTTATAAATGGACAACTTTGTGTAAAAAAAAAATGCATTTTCATTTTTCCCGCACAATTTCCAAAAACTTCTGGGAAAAAATGAACCATTCAAAAGACTCATTATTCCTCATATATTATATATTGGGATGTTTGCTTTCCAAAATGGGGTCAGTTTGTGGGCAATTTCATTGTCCTGGTGCTCCAGGGCCTTCAAAAGTGTAATAGGTGGTTGAGAAATGAGATTTGTAATTTACGCTCATAGAATACCTGAAGATGCTACTTCAATGTTGGGCCTCTGTATGTGGCCAGGCTGTGTGATCAGGTGTGATCAGGTGTGATCAATTTTCAGTGATTGGCACTATAGCTTGTAGACTCTATAACTTTCACACAGACTAAATAATATCCACTAATTGGGGTTATTTTTACCAAAGATATGTAGCAGTATAAAATTTGGCCCACATTTATGAAGAAAAATTACTTATTTGCAAAATTTTACAATAGAAACTAAAAAAAAAGTATTTTGCTTATATCGCAAAAAATAAAAAACCCAGCGGTGATTAAATACCACCAAAAGAAAGCTCTATTTGTAAGGGAAAAAAATTTAAATAGTTTGGATACAGTGTAGCATGACTGAGTAATTGTCATTCAAAGTGTGAGAGCACTGAAAGCTGAAAATTGGTCCGGGCAGGAAGGTACATAAGTACCTCGTATTGAAGTGGTTAATAGGAAAACAGAAAGACTGGCAGGAACACCAGTGATTTCACAAAAATGAAGCAATACAAAGAGAACAGGATACTTTATCATACATATACATGGTACAGTAGCCACATATGAGGAATATGAAATGTTGGGGTAACAAACACTTTAAGTGAAGTAAGTGAAAAATATAGTTCTTTAGTAAATAAACTGAATAGGATCACTGATGTTAACTGACAGCTCTGTGAAAGATGTTGTCAGGTTAAAAAGACAGACTGGAAAAAAATGTAACTTGTTGATCATGACTTTTTTAATACTGTCCATTATTAAAAATCACCCAACACATTACTACAGTATTTATTTTTCTCTTTCTTCTCTGCTTAAAGGTCTTTAGAGAATGTTTGGAAACATTGGGGTTATTTACTAAAGCTGGAGAGTGCAAAATTGGGTGCAACTCTGCATAAAAACCAATCAGCTTCCATGTTTTATTTCCAAAGCTTAATTGAACAAGTTGCATTTAGAAGCTGATTGGCTACCATGCACAGATGCACCAGATTCTGGGTGCTCCAGTTTTAGTAAATCTCCCCTATTGCCTTTATATATTTATTTGGCCAAGTATTTCTTGATACCCATTCAATGGAAGCACTACTTGAATTGTGATGGTAATATTATACTACCAACTTATATGTTAAGTCAAAAATGAAGACAGACACTCAAATATTTGTGGATTTTTTATTATCATTTACAAATACAAGAACCATTTACTGATGATTAAATGCAATATACTGATTGTTGCCTTATGAGATATATTGGCACTTTCAAAAGAACTCCCACTTTTTAATGAGTTGTTGAAACTAGCACATACTCCAGATGGAGATAATTTCCTGTTGCATCTAGAAATACTCAAACCGGTTGCATTACAATCTATGGTATGTGGAGATTACACAAGCTTCCCTGGGCTGGAAGATGCAGACAATTGTTTACATTTACTCTCACTATTTTACATTGTAGCAAAGTATCATTTCTTCAGTGTTGTCACATGAAAAGATATAATAAAATATTTACAAAAATTGGAGGGGTGTACTCACTTTTATGAGATACTGTATATGTTTTGCAACAATAACTGTTTGTAATTGTTAGCCAACCAGCAAGCCGCAAAAATTAGTGCAGTCTTACCCTCACGTTTGATGTATTTTTTCTCTGTAAGCTTAATATTTACATACTCTTGTGCCTGGTGCCATGGGCTTTTAGATTCCTCCACTGCTCTTATTATTTCAGAGCTATTTTTAACTTTAGCAATCCTGGCCATCAATGTCTTCATAATGTACAAGTTCAGAGACAACAATACACCACAGAACAGACTTCTGACACAGTAGTCTACCACTTTACCACTTAGAATATGTACAAGAGTGGAGACACAAACATTAAAATAACAATAGTATCTTCACAGAATAAAGTCTATACCCAAGAAACAAAAGATAGGGGAGACATACTGAACAAGATGGAGATATAGTATGTACAGTATACACACCACAAACAATAGTGCTGAGATAAGCACACAAGGAACAATAGTGTAACCATCTAGGTAGACAATAGAATTGCAATAGATTTACTGGCAAATTCCATTCACACCCACCACACTATAAAGCAAGACCACCTCATGGGGCAGCACATGCTAGGGTGGCGCATGTTGGGGCTCCTCCAAAAAAGTGGGGTTCTTTAATTAAGTGTCACTTCTGCTCTTACACTTCAGCGATTGCTTGAAGCAGAAATCTACAGCAAGCTACTTTGGACAACACCAGACTGCAGATAACCTTGTTTCCCCATTCACTTTGCAAAGTAGATTACATTTTCAGTGAAATTAAGTATTCATGTCTGACTGGCCACAGCCCTTCTTTGCATATCCAAACATGGGATCCTTTGAAGTGAATATGTGTAGAAAAAAGAGGTCTGGGTCCCATTGTTTAGATACACACGCCTAGATACCGACTCGTCTGTCTAACAGAGACTTCTGGGACACTATGGGGGTCATTTACTATAGCGCTATGGCGCTAATTCGCGCAAATTGCCGCGAATTAGCGCTAATTCGCGGCAATTTAGCGCGAATTAGCGCTAATAGCGCTAATTCGCGCTAAAACGGTATTCACTATAGCGCTGGTGAGAAAATTCTCCCAAAATCGAATTTACTATAGCTCCCTGAAACTAAATAGAGCCCAAACCCTTACTCTGCTAAAACCTAGAGAATTGCACATGGAAATAATGTTTAGAGCATGATATAATTGCCTAAATGGTACTGAAATATGCGGTATATTATTTAAAGATTATCTGCTTTTAAACTGTGTGAAAAAGTGATTTCTACACTGAAATATCTTTAAAAGTCTGAAAAGTGAAAAATTCCCCATTTTGGACAACTAGGTGCCAACACAACTGAGCATGCTCAGACCTGAAAATAACTCTCATTTTAACTCAAGTGTCTTTTTTACCTGGAGCTATAGTAAATACCAAAATGAGAGCTAATTAGAGAGCATTTTTTGGGAGTTAAAATCTGCTCTAATTTAGTCCAAATGAAGTTTCAGTCATTGATTCTAATGGAACAATTCTAACTTTCACAAAAAAACCTTTTAATGTTGAGATGAAATGTATCTTTCTGTGAAATAAATTTTCCTTTGCAACATTGTTGCTTCTACTTAAAATATTTTGATTTTAATAATGCTACAATGTGGAATGTTTTGATGTTTTGGTAAAATATATTTTTCTCTGTCACTTTCACTTGTTACTCTTCATCTCACAACAATCTTTACCCCAAACTCACACAGGTGTCTTTACAATCCACAAACAATACCATTGCTGATGAAAATTTAAAATGAATCACAATTTTTTGTGCTTTGTATTATTTCCAAATATTCATAATTTGAGCCCAAAAAATGTGATATGTGTACCAACATCATAAATCAAAATGTAATTCCCCAAAATTTAAGGGTAATATTCTACTCTCACCCACAAAAAACACCAAATATCACAGAATAAATCAAGAAGAATAACTCTTGAGTAATGTAATTCCATCACCTGTATGTCCATAGAAATGCAGTATTTATGTGTTTTTATGTGTAGTTATGTGTAGGAGGGTCTCACACGTGGCAGCTCTGTGGCTTAGAGGTTAGAACTTCTGCTTAGTATCTCTGAGGCTCTGGGTTCAAATCCCAACCATGTTACTTCATGTAGAGATGTTGTCTCATCTCCCAGGTCCTATAACTATGTCTAATTGTAGTAGTTATGTATAGGAGGGTTCCACCACCATTGTAAGTCTTTTCCAGATACACTATATAGCCAAAAGTATTGGGACGCCTGCTTTTACACACACATGAACTTTAATGGCAGCCCAGTCTTAGTCCATAGGGTTAAAATTTGATTTGGCCCACCCTTTGCAGCTAGAACAGCTTCTGGGAAGGCTGTTCACAAGGTTTAGTCTGCCTATGGGAATGTTTGATCATTCTTTCAGAAGTGCATTTGTGAGGCCAGGCAATGATGTTGGATGAGAAGGCCTGGCTTGCAGTCTCTACTCTAATTCAGCCAAAGGGTGTTCTATTGGGTTGAGGCCAGGACTCTGTGCAGGCCAGTCAAGTTTCTCCACCCCAAACTTGCTCATCCATGTCTTTATGGACCTTGCTTTGTGTACTGGTGTGCAGTCATGTTGGAACAGGAAGGGGCTTTCCCCAAACTGTCCCCACAAAGTTGGGAGCATGAAATTGTCCAAAATGTCTTGGTATGCTGATGCCTTAAGAGTTCCCTTATCTGAAACTAAGAGGCCAAGCCCAACCCCTGAAAAACAACCCCGCACCATAATCCCCCTCCACCAAATCATTTGGATCAGTGCACAAAGCAAGGTCCATACAGACATGGATGAGTGATTTTGGGGTGGAGGAACTTGACTGGCCTGCACAGAGTCCTGACCTCAACACAACAGAACACCTTGGGGATGAATTAGAGAGGAGACTGTAGGTCAAGCCTTCTCATCCAACATCAGTGCCTGACCTCACAAATGCACTTGGAAGAATGGTCAAACATTCCCATAGACACACTCCTAAACCTTGTGGACAAGAAGAGTTGAAGCTGTTATAGCTGCAAAGGGTGGGCCAAATGAGTTTTGAACCCAATACTAATACTGGGATGCCATTACAGTTCATGTGTGTTTAAAGGCAGGCATCCCAATACTTGCGCCAATATACTGTATATTGCTTGTGACACTGAGCATGGCTATGGACTTAGGGCTGGTTCACACCACAGAGATGCAGAGAACATGCATGGGGCTGCCTGGTGGCTAAGTGGGTAGCAGTTCTGTCTAGCAGCACCTGGGATGTTGGTTCAATTCCCCAACATGCTAATGCTTGTGTTGAAGTTTATATGTTCTCCCTGTGTGGGTTTCTCACCACAATCCAAAGACATGCTGGCATTTTATTTGTCTCCTGTCGAAATAGGTTCTAATGTAAGAAAGTTAATTTTGGACTTTATATTGGAAGCTCATTGCAGCCAGGGACTGATGTTAATGTTTATTAGCACTAATCATGCCCAGGGACTTGGACATTTCAAATTTTAGGGTTTACACTGCACAGGTACATATGCTTAGAAAACTGTTGCTTTGTTTATGTGGATGCAAATGGACTTTGATCTTTGTCCTGTAGTTGGAGATTTGATGCACATAGCCAAGGGCTAACACAGTTGCAAATCCTATTATGTGTTCCTGCTCATCAGGTGCAATCACTTTAGACATACATGAAGAGACAGATTGAAAGATACTGGTGGGTGTGTACTTCTATTGGGTGTGTCAGTGTTCTACAATAAAACCTCTCTTATATAAAGGCCTGCAGTAGGGGGGAGGGTTTGTTTGGCCTGAGAAGGTCAGGTTTTTTGTTGTGATGGAGAAGGAATGATATTGGGAGATTTTATGAAATTCTTGTGCGTTTTTTCAATCAAAAGTGGGTTTATGTGGCCATGCTGTCAATGTTGTGTGTGTATTGTTCCTGTCTGATCATGCAAACATCGTTTGGAAGCATCTGCTAACCTACTATTTTTGATCTCGTTTAATCGTGTACACCGAAATGCAGCTTCCAGCAGAACATGGTCACCAATGTATGTATGTGTGGATTGTGGGCTGGTGGTGGGTGTTTTGAATAAGTCTTTTGCAATATTATGTTGGAATGCTTTGTAAGAATGACTGTTAAGTATGTTTCTATAATCTTTCAGATAATAATGTGATGTGTTGCCCGTTATACACTGAAATTAAAGCTGTATCCACTCTAAGGTTTTGTCTAATTTTAGATTGTAAGCTCCTATGAGCAGGGCCCTTAAAATTCCGTTGCTAAATGTAGTACCATATATCCTGTCCAAATTTTTTTTGAAGCTAGTAAATGTAAATTAATTTTTTTTCTGCTGGTAAAATAAAAGTACATTAAGCTTTTGGGGTGTGTGTGTGTGTGTGTGTGTGTGTGTGTGTGTGTGTGTGTGTGTTTTTTTTTTTTTTTTTTTTTTTCCTTCTACTTTTCTTTCTTTTAGTTTTTGTGGGTGGTGGTTTTGGAAAAGTGCAATATCTTTTATATTTTATTTCAATATGTATTTGTGCACCAAAAACTAATCTCTTTGCCCTGGTTCACATGCTACTTTGAAATTGCGCTACTTCACTTGAAGTAGCACGATTTCAAAGTAGCAAGGTCAGCGTGATTTCAGGTGGCTTCATACACAAATGTCTATTGAAGTCGCACCTGAAATCAGCAAAAGTAGTGCAGGAACTACTTTAGCAAATTGATGCGGTGCCACAAAAAAAATGTTGCATCAATTGGAACAGTGCCATTGCCAATAGTCATGCGATTTGATCTCTCAAATCGCATGACCAATCGCTCCAATGTAAACCTAGGCTTCTGCACAACTGCAAGTTATATATAAAGATTCCACCTTTATCATTAACAGCTGTGGAGAATTGCAGGTAATGAATTCAGCTGGTGGATAGGCAGTGTTTGAATTTGTCAGCTCTGGTTCACATTGGTGTGATTTGACATGTCAAATCTGTGGCAATTGCACTGTTCTAATTGGTGCGATTTGTATTGATATTGGTGCAGAAACCTGCACTGATGTCTCTGATGTTGCCCCCACAGTCGGGACTGACATGCAGGAATGAAATTGTGGGAGTTCAGCTGAACGCTTTCCTCCCTCTGTCAGTGTGAACCAGGGCTCAAACTGGGCCTTTTGCCTTTGTAATTCACCTGCTGCTAACCCAGGGACACCATTTCTTAGCAAACTCCCTTAAGTTTACCTTCAAATATATGTAGAAATACAGATTTGCATATCTGAAAATAAAAAAATACTAATCATGGTTGAGATCAAATATTCGCAACTGCAATCAAAAGCGTGGTTTCACCTTCTGACCCAGAAATTAGTCATTGTATGCACCCGGAAGTTCCTGTGCTGGTCAGGATCTCCATCTAGGTGGACATGGCGAGGTCTCTTTAGCAGAGAGGAGGTGCTGCTTATTGGCCGGGTAAGTGTAGGATATGTACTTGTACTTAAAGGGGTTGTAAAGGTAATTTTTTTTTTTTAAATAACAAACATATCATACTTACCTTCACTGTGCAGCTCGTTCTGCACAGAGTGGCCCCGAACCTGGTCTTCTGGGGTCCCTCGGCGGCTGTTTCAGCTCCTCCCCGCAAGCATTTACCACCTTAATGCGAGCTCCCTCGCATGGTGGTGAGTGCTTGCGGGCGCGCTCCCGTGATACAGCTGGCGGCTATAGCCGCTCGCTGTATCACTCGGCCCCGCCCCCCGGCGCGCTGCGTCATCGGATGTGATTGACAGCAGCGCGAGCCAATGGCTGC
This sequence comes from Aquarana catesbeiana, assembly GCF_042186555.1. Lineage (NCBI taxonomy): Eukaryota > Metazoa > Chordata > Amphibia > Anura > Ranidae > Aquarana > Aquarana catesbeiana. The sequence goes on from NC_133325.1 coordinate 307,307,885, forward strand.
GCTGCTTTCAATCCATCCACTGCAGCCAATCAACGACCAGGCTGAGCTGCAATGAGGACGAGCAGCGAAGATTCGAGGCGTCAGGTAAGTAAAACGGGGGGGCTGGGGGCGGCGGTACTGTCAAAAGTTTTTTCACCTTAATGCATAGAATGCATTAAGGTGAAAAAATTTTTATCTTTACAACCCCTTTAATCAATGCGGGATGTCATAGTTAGATTTGGTGTGGGTGGGGTTCATTGATTTGTTTGGCATCACCACACATTTGCTTCCGTCCCATGTGCACACATCACACATCACTTCCTGCATTTGTTCTGCTGATGTAAATCAGTAAGGACTATGCAAGTATAAATGAGAGCTCCTTTTCTTAAAATATATATGACTTGTTTCACAGCTGGGCGAATTTTCCAGCAAATTTGGACCTCTGAGTTGCATGACAAGTTGTACCCCATGATTCTCAATGACAACCATTCATATCTGTGCTACTTTAAGTCGCACCAACTTCAAAGTAGTCCCTGTACTACTTTGGTGTGACTTGAGGTATATCGGGTACAATATTACACAGGCAGTCCCAGAAGTTGGGGCAAAGTGGCAGCGGCAGAGTGCACCAAAATAGTGTGACTTTCAGGTCGCAGCAGTGTGAATGAGATTCAAGGATAACACCTTTGAATTTGGCCCTATTGTCACTTGTGCATCCTGAAGGTGTAGCAAATTCGTCCCTGCACTACCTTGGTTTGACTTTGATGCAATTTGAGGTCCATACACCACAAGATTACACAGACATTGCTTCAAGTCATGACAAAGCTGTGCAATTTTAAGGTCGCACAAGTGCAAATGGGGCCTTATTCAAAGGTGTTATCAATTAATCACATTAGGTTACTTTCACACTTGGGTGACTTTTCATGGAGCTTTGGACCTCAGAGTCACATGAAAAGTTGTCCCCCTTGATTTCCATGCATATTTATTAAAGCTGCACGATTAATCGTCATCGTGATTTTTTTCCCCTTTACGATCTTGAAAAAAGAGTTTCACGATTCTTGCTATGCAAAGAACTCTCTCTGCTCTTCTGAAGCCACAGCCGAAAAACCAGGAAGTCTGCCAAGAATTAGAACATTCTTTATCAGTGAACTTAACTAGAAACCTTGTAACAATTTGTCAATTAAATAGAATTCTGTGTAAGTGAGGAAAGTTTAACTACTTAAACACTAAACATTTTTCTGACATTTGTTGGTTTCAGGTTAAAATCATTTTTTTTTTGCTAGAAAATTACTTAAAACCCCCCAACATTATATATATATTTTTTTAGTAGAGACCCTAGTGAATAAAATGGTGGTTGTTACAATATTTTATGTCACACTGTATTTGCGCCTTTCAAATGCAATTTTTTTTGGAAAAAAGTACTTTAATGAATTAAAAAAAAAAAAAGAAAAGTTAGCCCAATTTTTTGTGGGATAATGTGAAAGATTTTACGTTGCGAGAATCGTGATCTTTTTATTCTAAGCAAAAAAATTGTGATTCTCATTTTGGCCAGAACCGTGCAGCTCTAATATCTATGCAACTTCACCCATGTTCACATAGGTCTGAATTGACATGTCAAATTGTAGGCCAAATTGGCGCCTATTGATGGCAATGGAACTGTCCGAATTGGTGCGACGCCACAACGATTCCCAAAAGTAGTTCCTGCACTACTTTGGGCGACTTCAGGGGGCGATTTCTTACCTCCCAACTTTTTGAGATGGGTATAAGGGACACCTATTAGCAAAAGTAGGTAGGCATAGGACACCTTCTTAAAGGAGAACAGTTGGGACCTATGTGATTTCACTAGACATCTGTGCAGGAAAGTGCACTGATGTCTCTGAAATCGCTGACAAAGTCGGGCTGAGTCACACTTGTGCGACTTTGGACATCAGAGTCGTATGACAAGTCATACCCCATGATTTTTAATGTGTACCATTCATATCTGTGCGACTTCAAGTAACACTGACTTCAACGTAGTCCCTGTACTACTTTGGTCTGACTTTGATGCGAGTTGAGGTCCATAGACCTCAAGTTTACACAGGCATTCCCTGGAATTGTGGCAAAATTGCTGGTGCAAAATCATGGGAAAGTTGCGTGTCTTTCCCTGCGACTCCTGTGTCCATAGACCTCAAGATTACACAGGCATTGCTTAAAGTCGCATTAAAATCTCGCAACTTTCAGGTCGCACAAGTGTGAAAGGTGCCTAAGTCACCGTGTTGAGTACTATTTTATACCTAGAATATAAAGTAGTCCCACCATCAAACACTAGTAAACATATGTTCTCAATATAATTGTGCTCAAATGGCTGAAAATCACACAGATGGTATCACCTACTGAAAGCTTGCATTGTACTCAGCAGCATATGCTGAAAAGAGGCAAATGCCTATTAGCCAATGCCACATTGGCACGAGCATGGTTGTTACTATAATATTAATGCCTGAAATGCAAAACATTATTGTATTGAATCAAACATTAGTAAATGTATTTTCTCTGTAGGTAAGTGCTTAGCTCTGTAGCATAGCGGTATACCCTGCTGCCCCCAAAAGTTCAAGCCATGAATTCAAATCCCATTGACAGCATCACCTCCCAGAAGTGTGCATTGTACTCAGAAGCATAATTAGGCAAAGCACATCAGCTTGCTTTATTCTATATTTTAACTCTTCAAATGCATGCAATGGTATGTACTTATTCAATAATATGGTATGGAATTCCAAAATTCAAGGAAAAAAATGTCTTAGGGTCCCCCCAGTACATACCAGGCCCTTCGGTATGGACTTTAAGGGGAACCCCACACCAAAATGTACAATAAATTTGATGTGGGGCCCCCAAAATCCATACCAGACCCTTACCTGAGCATGCAGCCTGGAGGTTAGGATAGGGGGGGGACGAGTGAGCACCCTCCCCTTCTAAACCTTACCAGGCCACATGCCCCAAAGCACCTTTTCCCCATGTTGATGGGGACAAGGGCCTCTTCCCGACAACACTGGTTGGTGGTTGTCGGTCTGCAGGCAGGGGGTTTATCAGAATCTGGAAGCCCCCTTTAACAAGGGGGCTCCCAGATCCTGCCCCCTATGTGAATAGGTATGGGGTACATTTTACCCCTACCCATTCACCAAAAAAAGCAGTGAAATGTAAAAAAAATTAATAGCCGGTTTTTGACAAGTCCTTTATTGTAGAATAGCTCCGAGCTGTCTTCTTCCCTGAGCCATCTTCTCCAGACGCTGTCTCTCCCTCCTCCATCTTCTCCCCGAGCTGTATTCTCCCAGAGCCGTCTCTCCTGCCGCCGCCATCTGCTGTGTTCTTCCGCACCGCTGGTTACCCACTAATAAAAAAAAGCTGCTCTTCTTCCATGGTGGTCTTCCTCCGCTGTGTTGTCACCCGCTGTGTAGTGTCTCTTACATAGCCATGGAGCGGACTCTCAGAAGACCGCCACAAGAAGAGCGGCTTTTTTTTTATTAGTGGGTGACCGGCTGCGCTGAAGAACACATCAGCGGGAGAAGACGGAGGCAGCAGGAGAGACAGCTCGGGGAGAAGAAACATCAAACACTAGTGAATGTATTTTCTATGTATTTTCTATGTATGACTGTGCTACACCCAATAGGCTAGCGGTCAACACTTCTACCTTGAAGAACTCATGGGTTCAAATCCCACAGAGAAATACTAAAAGATTGAATTGGTGAAAAAAAAGCAAATGACTATTAGCCAATTAGCCAAAGCAGCATATGCTGAAAATAGGTGAATGCCAATTAGCCAATGCACTTTAAATATGGCTGATTCTATTATATTAACTCTTCAAATGCATGCAATGATATGTAAGTATTCAATACTATTATGGTGTGAAATTCCAAACACCACACACTAACTAATGGGCAGATTACATTTTTTTGTTTGTTCATGTTAATTCGCTTGTGCACTGAAAAAATAAACACAGCTGGGGGATGGTAGGTTGGCTGGTATTTGAACTTGTACCATGAGTGCTGTGGAGACATCTGAGCAGACTACAAAGCCATTGTGCTAAGTATGAGACCTGCATAATAGTGTAGTATGATTAAAGAATGAATATAAATAATTACCGCTTTATAGTCACCTAAATTAAAAAATAAAAAACAACATACAACAAATAGATAACCTAAATGTTTAATACATGTAACTTTACAGAATAGCAGACATTACTATGTAATAATCATTCATAACTGCATTAGTTAGCAAAAGAAGGAAAAAACTAGGAATACTAATTGCAACATACATCAATAGATGCACACGAGGTAGAGCACATCTCACATAAAAATGTTTCTTTCACATATATGGATCATGATTACAGTGCAGTACTATATAACAACTTGGTAGGAATTGGCATTTGCATATACGCAGAAGCGCTAATTAGCGCCAGCTTAGAATTTACTAACATGTGTTTCTCACTAATAGCGCTAGTTTTTCATTCGCACATTCGCCTGTTGAAATTTTATTTGGCTAAAATGGGAGCTATTATTTGCCATAGTGCCCAGTACTTCCTGGCGCTATAGTAAATGACCCCCATAGACTTTAATGGTGTTCGCATGCTCGAACAAACTTTTTTCCTGTTCACATGTTCTGGTGCGAACCGAACAGGGGGGTCTGCTCATCCCTACCTAGCAGTAAAAAGGGTCGCTGGTTTGTATTCCCAACCACACCACAAGACTACCTGCCTGGAGTTTGCATGTTCTCCCTGTGCCTGCGTGGGTTTCCTCCGGGTACTCCGGTTTCCTCCCACACTCCAAAGACATGCTGGTAGGTTAATTGGCTTCTGTCTAAATTGGCCCTAGTATATGAATGTGAGTTAGGGACCTTAGATTGTAAGCTCCTTGAGGGTAGGGGCCCATATTAGTGTATAATGTATATGTAAAGCACTGCGTAAATTGACGGCACTATAGAAGTACCTTAAATAAAAATAAATAAATAAGTCTTCACTAATATTATGGTGTGAATCTCCAAAACACCATACACTAGCTAACAAGCAGTTTACATTTGATAAACTTTATTGTATGGTATATAAACCATCAAACACTAGTAAAAGTATTTTGTATATATAATTGTGCTCAGCCCAATAGGCTAGCACCTCTACCTTCAAACATTCAGGTATTGAAGGACTCATGGGTTCAAATCCCACAGAAGAATCCTAAACGATTGCTATTGGTGGAGAAAAGGGGAATTACTGTTAGCCAGTTAGCCAATTAGCCAAAGCAGCATACAGTGAATGCCAAGTAGCCAATACACTTTAATGTGGTTGATATTATTGTATTAACTCTTCAAATGCTTGCAATGGTATGTAAGTATTCACTAATATTATGGTGTGAATCTCCAAACACCACACACTAGCTAACAAGCAGTTTACATTTGATAAACTTTATTGTATAGTATATAACACATCAAACACTAGTAAAAGTATTTTGTATGTATAATTGTGCTCAGCCCAATAGGCTAGCAGTTAGCACCTCTACCTTCAAACATTCAGGTATTGAAAGACTCATGGGTTCAAATCCCACAGAAAAATGCTAAAAGATTGCATTGGTGGGAAAAGGAGGAGAATGCCAGTTAGCCAATTAGCCAAAGCAACACAAATATACATGTATATATATTTACTGAAAATAGGTGGTAGCCAATGCAGTTTAATGTGAAAGTTTTTATTGTATTAACTCTTTAAATGCATGCAATGGTATGTAAGTATTCAATTATATTATGATGTGACATTCCAAACACCACACACTAGCTAAAGGGCAGTTTACATTTCTTTGTTTGTTTATTTTAATTCACTTGTGCACTGAAAAAATAAACATAGCTGGTGGATGGTAGGTTGGCTGTTGTTTGAACTCATACCATGAGTGGTGTGGAGATATCCAAGCAGACCACTAAGCCATTGTGCTAAGTACAAGACCTGCATAATAGTGTAGCATTATTAAAGAATGAACATAAATAATTACTGCTTTATAGTCAACTAAATTAATAAATAATAAATCAAAAACATGAAAAAAACAACATACAACAAATAGGTAACCTAAATGATTAATACATGTAACTTTACAGAATAGCAGACATTACTATGTAATAATCATTCAGAACTGTATTTCTTAGCAAAAGAAGGAAAAAAAACTAGGAATACTAATTGCAATATAAATCAATAGATGCACGGGAACTAGAGCACATCTCTGATAAAAAATGTTTCTTTTACATACATGGATCATGGCTACAGTACAGTGCTATATAACAACTTGATAAGAATTGGCATTTGTATATACGCGGAAGCGCTAATTAGCGGCAATTTAGAATTTACAAACGTTTGTTCTCCGTTTATATCGCTGATTTTCATGCGCAAATTCGCCGTTTTGTTTCCATTTGGCTAAAATGGGTTCTATTATTTGCCATAGTGCCCAGTACTTCCTGGAGTTATAGTAAATGACCCCCTATGTTACATAGATACAAAGCTAACTGAAATTTATTCATAATTACAATATTTTACAGCTATTAATGGAGATTTCACATAAACTCATAAGGCAACAGATAAAATAATGGTTTATGTGTAATCTCCTTTAATATTTAGAACGTTTGGCTTTGCCTTTTGAAGCAAAAAAAAACTCTTTGAGAGAAAAAGAAAAAAACCCTTAAACTCGCCATCTCTACAGTCCACATTTCTGGATCTCAGTATCCGTAGTCATCACTTGTTCTGGATGTAATAAGTCCATAATAAAAATAATAAGAGACCAAACACAAGAAAAAAAAAACAAGAATAGAAAGAGAAAAATCTTTGTTCTCAATAGTCCAATAATAATAGTACGAAAGTCCATAATGCCAATGTGGTCCTGTTGCCCTTGCTTCTGCGACAGCCTTCTCTGGTGATTCCAATTGGATACCACATACAGTAACAGCCTTTGGATCAGCTTTCCTGGCTTTCTGAGATTATACTTTATTAATGAGGATGAAAGTAGAGAAGGAAAAACACGAGTACCTTTAAGACATATGCATTTAAATGAATGCTTATTTTGTCATTCTGAGTATTAAAGACCTGTGATTAGAATTGCTATATACTGCAACATAATAATGATACCCTTTCCCAGTGACACGTGTAACAATTTGAATGGTTATGCCCTTTAGCAAGGTTGTCTGATTTTCATCACCCATCTTTCTTCCTCCATTGTCATATGCCTGCAAGTAACTTTGCCTCGCCTTCTGATGAATACCACGGGTAACACTGATCTTATTTTGCCTGAAACACAGTGTACTTCTAACCGTAAAATGTGTTTCGCCTGAAACACAGTGTAGGGTAAAAAGTTTGAAAGGTTAAAGTGGTTCTAAAGGCAGAAGTTTTTTTTTTTATCTTAATGCATTTTATGCATTAAGATAAAAAAACCTTCTTTTAACAGCAGCCCCCCTCAGGCCCCTTAATACTTACTTGAGCCCCATCCAGGTCCAGGGATGTTGCACAAGAACCTCAGTTGTCCGGGACTCTCCCCCCCCATTGGCCGAGACAGCAGCAATGCGCCATTGTCTCTCACTGCTGTCAATCAAAGTCAGTGAGCCAATTAGGGGAAGGAGGGGGCGGGGCAGAGTTGCGGCTCCATGTATAAATTGACACACAGAGCAGCGGGTGCCCCCATAACAAGCTGATTGCTGTGGGGGCAGGAGGGAGGGGCCAGAAGCACTGATAGGAGATTCAAGAGAAGGAGGATATGGACTGCTCTGTGCAACACCACTGCATACAGCAAGTAAGTATAACACCGTTGTATTCTTAAACAAAAAAACAAGACTTTAATATCACTTTAAATGTTTACCTTAGTCACATATGTCTATATGTACAATCATTCTGTTTGATTATTAAGTGACTACTGAACTCATATGAAAATGTCCAATCATTTGTCTTTTTTATCATATATTTGACAATAAAAACATCTACTTAATAAAAACAAAAAAGTAGTTTTACTAGGGTTATAGCTATAAATCTATTATTATTATTAAATCCTGCCATATCAGTCAGGGCTGAGAGCTTTGACCAACATGACAGCACTTAATAATAATGCCAACTTGGCCAAGTTACAGTGTGCGGATTAAAGCAGTTTAATCCCAACAATACAACAAGGCCAATTTTGTCACAAAGGTAATAAGTCCAGGTCATAAATAGATTAAGTTTTCTTTCTTAGAGAAAAAATAATAAATTTTGTTAATATTCACTTTAATTATCCAAACATGTGAAAAGCAGATTTCAGTTTACCAATTTTATCTGCACATAATAGGCTTTTCAATGTGACCAGGAATTAGCTTTTCACATGTTTGTATCATTAAAGTGGATATTCACAAATTTTTTTGAGTAAAGTTTCTCAACTCCTTAAGCAAATCAGCCTAACTGTCTAGCCTTAAAGAGGAAGTTAAACCCTGATGGGTTTTACTTCCTCTTTTTTCCCCTGCAAAGTAAAAGCATAATGGGCTAGTATGAATCGCATACTAGCCCATTATGTTGCACTTACCTGCAAACGAAGTCTGCAATGTCCCCGAGGTCCCCGCTGGTGGCCGCGTCCATCTTCCTTCCGGGGCGATGGACTGCATCTTCTCGGTGACTGTGCAGGTTTAGGAGATATTTCCAGCCTTATTATAGGCTTACCTGTAGGGAAAAGTGGTGTGTAAGGGTTTACAATCACTTTAAATAGCAGTGCATTTAAGTAGTTTGTTGGGTGAATTATCATGCTTATAATTAAAGGGGGGACCTTTAGGTATACCGTATTTATCGGCGTATAACACGCGCCGGCGTATAACACGCACCCAAGTTTAGGAGAGAATTTTAAGGAAAAAAACTTTAGGAGGGAAATTTAAGGAAAAAAACTTACATTAAAATGCCCATCAATGCAGCCTTATCAGTGTTCATCTGCAGCCTTGTCAGTGTCATTGCAGCCTTTTCAGTGTCAGTGCAGCCTTGACCCAGTGTCCATTGCAGTCTTGTCAGTGCGGCTTTGCCCCAGTTCAATCTTGTCAGTGCAGCTTTGCCCCAGTGCAGCCTTGTCAGTGCAGCTTTGCCCCAGTGGTCAGTGCAGCCTTGCCCCCAGTGTCCATGCTTGCCGCCGCCGCCGCCATACACATAGCTGCATGTAGTTTTAAATATGGTGCCGCGGGGTTCGGAGGGACTCGGCGGCGCTGAACGAGCGCCGCCGAAATCGCAGTGTCTGCTCGGAGCCGAGATACACATAGTCGAGTGTATTCGGCTCTTTCCGGCGCCGCTCACAGTCCCGCCCAGTCCCGCCCTATGATGGACATAACACAGGTCCAATGGCGGGACTGGGTATGACTGTGAGCGGCGCCGGAAAGAGCCGAATACACTCGACTATGTGTATCTCGGCTCCGAGCAGTCACTGTGATTTCGGGGGCGCTCGTTCAGTGCCGCCGAGTCCCTCCGAACTTCACGGCACCATATTTAAAACGACACGTTATGTGACTATAGATCACAATTAGCGGGGATCGGCGTATAACACGCACCCACGATTTTCCCCTGATTTTAAGGGGGAAAAAATGCGTGTTATACGCCAATAAATACGGTATTTAAAAGGGAGTTCCTCTTTGTTGTATGTTTATATTTTACCCATCTGTCCAATTTGAGTATTGATCACTGAATAATGCAATACAGGCAGTATATGTGTGCCTGATTTAATTTATCTGTCTGTATTTGTTTATATCCTTGCCTGTTCTTGATTAGTGATGCCAAGATTGCCTAATCTATTCATTTTTTGTAGCCAGGGTAAAAGATAGTCCTTATATAATCAAAATAAAATCAGAAGAGAAAAGCATCTTGTGGATTAATCTAGTAATCGGGACATGTAAGTGTGCTTACAATCAAAGAAACTGTAAAAAGGAAAGTGGGTCAGTGATAAGCTTTGGGTATTCCTGATGTCACTAAGTAAGACAGAAAGAGATTGGCATGAAATGGACACATTATGATTATTCATGCACAAAGTCTGTTGGGATGAGAATCTAATTACTATTTTGTGTTAAATGTAATGAGACTATGAAAATGAACCTAGGTAAACCTTAGCAAGAATGACACAAGGGGAAGAGCAGATTGATAATAGAGTGAGAAGGAAATCCCATAAATCCGTCTCTCCTGGTGCACAAGGGTTTTCCCATTACTCTGTCTAAATTATTTCAAAATAGGAATTAAAGCTTCTTCTGTTTGCTGATTGCATTATGAATGTATTACATTACTAAGTCAGCAGCTATTTGATATTCAGTTGATAATAAGCCAATGTAAAGAAAATTTAACAGCAAGGGAAATGTTGTTCCATTATCATAAAAAATGTTCACTTTGATGGCATTTTTTGTACCTATGTAATACTTTTCATATCAAATTTTGAAACATTTGCTGATCATCCTGGACATGTGCTATTCAAAAGTCTGAAATACCGGTTCTAAATTGTGAAAAAAAATTTCCATCACTTTATTTTTTTCACTAAAACCTATGGTGAAGTTTTATATAGAAACAAAGGCTTTTTCTAATTCAATAATCTGGATTTAGGATTGCTTTGGTTCTTCTAGTATAGTTATCAAGGCTGGTTAAATGAGAATTAGTAAGTAACTCTGAACTCCGGGCAGATATAAAAGGCACGACTGAATACAGCTATGTAATAATTAATAAATTATCACATTTTAAAACCTCACATTTCAACCTGGTATTAGCTTCTTGAAGTCTAGTGTACACTCTGTACAACGGAGTATGGAGAGGAGGAGGGAGAAGCAGCACAAGGCACCATTCAAGGGTGCTGCACTTTAAGGAGTATGCTCATAGGAAGCCCATCAGTTTGCTTCTTCACCTTTTACTTTCCAATAACCAGTAAATAAAAAAAATAAAAAAATAAAAGCATGCTTAGCAATGCACTGCACATGTGTCAAGCAAAGCACCAGACCAAAGAAATCTGTACGCCATACTTTTGTTACAAAAAGTGCAGCATATGTACAGGTGTTTATTAAGAATCTCCATATTAGTTAGGTATCAGTGTATGAATTCATGCATTTGTGTTTGCTGCAACCGCAAGGTGATACCCCTAGCACAGAATTCACTGTTTTTTTGTTTACTTTTATTTTTTTTACAGTTTAATTATATCAGCATGCACATCATGAGGTTGTTGCCCTAAATGAGGTCCAGATGTAAAATTCATTGTGATTAGGTGGACCCAAAAACATTAGAATTTTTAATTTTATTTTAGGCAAGCCATAGCATTGTTTAACTTGATCCTTTCCCAGAACAAGCATGGGAAATATATGTGAATTGGGACTTTTAAGGTGGATGACCTGTCAAAGAAATAAAGTTACATACTGGTAAATAAAATGTAATCCTTTATTAGTATCAAACCCTGGACCAAGCCATGGCTATTATAAAAAAGGCAAAATCAAAGCACAGTATAGCACAGTACAAAAACAGGTAAAAATACAATATTAGAGCACATCCTCAATAGGTCACCCTGCAGCCATATACATTGTTACATGTTGCATCAAATAGCACCCTACAGGCAAATGATTAAAACTTTTATGTCCCCCATTTCTCAACCATGGGTGAACACAAGTCTGAATCCAAAGGTTGTGCTATGGGCAAGTTAAGGAGTACCAATGCGTTTCACTCAAAGGCTTCTTAAGGGGAAGGTTGTACTATAACAGAAATTACAAACATAATAAGAGGGAACATTCAATATAATGCCAGGACAGAAACAAATAAGTGAGCTGTATGCGTGTCTGCACCAGGGACAGGGGACTTAGACAAAAGCTGGCCACAGTAATACATGACAACCATCCACATTAATGCTTCAGTAAATTAATCAGTATGAATTTAAATTTACCAGCACACTATAATGATATAGTGTCTCAATAGTTTGCTAGGCAGGCCAAGCTAGAAACCACACTGACTGGAGATAGAAAACAAATCTACTTAGAAAAGCTAGAAAAAGGGAGGATGGACTGAAAGCCGTCAACAAAATTCACTCTTGTACGGCCTCCATAGTTGCATATCCATAGGGACAAAAATGAACATAAAAATGAAGATTAAATGAGGTCAAGCCATGGGGTCCTGAAACTTTGTGCTTTCAACAAGGGGAATATTATACCTACTGTAGGCTTGCACCGATACCATTTTTTTAACCGGGGAGTACAAGTACCGATACTTTCGGTCAAGTACTCGCCAATACCGAATACCAATACTTTGCATCAATACAAAATAAACGGGGGCAAATCACACTGAGAGAATTGCATGCGATCCAAACAGGTATGTAGTGCGACTGTCTAAATCACATTTGATTTTCCCCACTGCTCCTGTGTATGTATAGAAAGGGAAAAGCACCATCTAGTGGGCAGTTTATTAAAAATGTTGGAACTCACATTAAGTACATATTTGGTCAAATGCAAAATCTACAAAGGTGTTCCGGTCCCACCGATGATAGAAAATCACAGCTGTCGGAGGTGCTCACAGGGCTGGAGGAAAAGTTCCGGGAACCTGTGGGTATAGGGAGGAAGTGATGTCAGCTTTGGGGCAGACCGCCTCTACATCTCCTCCAGCCCTGTGAGCACCTGCAGTGGCCGTGATTTTCTATCATCGGCGGGGCTATACTATCAGTTATCGACAACATCTGGAAATCAATCCAACAGAAAAAAACAACCAACCTCACACGACCAAAGCAAAAAGAGGACATCAACACGAACATCACACAACCGCCGGACTTCTTCTTGACACCGATCACCACTGACATGACTAAAACCATTATGAGAAGCCTTCGAGACAGCACATCACCAAATGACATCATTCCCACAAAACTCCTGAAATAATGCTCCGATATCCTGGCTCCCACTATAACACACCTCATAAATCAGTCGTTCAAAGAAGGGATTGTGCCAACCTCCCTCAAGCAAGGCACCGTCAAACCCCTGCTAAAGAAACCCAATCTTGACCCTAAGGACCCTAACCACCGCAGACCGATAACAAGCCTTAGCACCATCTCCAAGATTATGGAGAAAGCAGTAGTACAACAGTTACAACGCCACCTGGAAACACATCAACTTCTGGACACTCTACAATCAGGCTTCCGCCCAGGCCATGGCACAGAAACGGCACTTCTAAAAATATGGGGTGATGCCCTCGAAGCAGCAGATGACAGAGAATCATGTCTCCTGATACTGCTAGACCTTAGTGCAACATTTGATACAGTGGACCACAATACTCTACTTGTCCACCTCACAGAAGTTGCAGGAGCCACAGATTCGAGTCTAAAATGGTTTGCATCCTTCTTAGAGAATTGCTCACAGACAGTGAAACTGGGAGCATTCACCTCTGACACCCAGACAATTTCCTGTGGAGTCCCCCATGGTTCACCCTTGTTGCCAGTGCTATTCAACATCTACATCTGCCCACTCCTCAAAATCCTCAAAAAATCAGACCTCTGCTTCCACTCATACGCTGACGATACCCAAATCTACTTTCGCATCACCGGACAAAAAAACCACCATCAACAACTAGAGAAGTGTCTCACTTTGATAGATGACTGGATGACCATTAGTTCCCTCAAACTCAACGGGTCAAAAACAGAACTTCTCCTTCTACACGCTAACCAAAATCCCAAATCCAAGACTCCATGGATACCTTCCACCATCTTCGGACAGACCATCTCTCCGAGCACCAAAGCCAAGAGTCTCGGAGTTATCTTTGACTCAGAAATGACAATGGATGCACAAATAGGTTCAGTAGCTAGCAGTTCTCACCATCTCCTCCGCCTGCTACGCAGACTCATTCCCTTTATCCCAGAAAAGGACAAAGCAGCAGTAGTTGGAACAATCATCAATTCCCGTCTTGACTACGCAAACTCACTCTACATGGGCTTACCCCAATATCAGCTTGCGCGCCTACAGGCCATTCAAAACGCGGCGGCAAGACTGATAACAGGAAAAAAAACCCTGGGAGTCCATCTCCCCATCCCTGAGGAGCCTACATTGGCTAACGGTAAAGAATCGGATCACATTCAAGACGCTCTGCCTTACCCACAAATGCATACAAGATAACGCCCCTCAATACCCCTGAGAGAAAATAAAACACTACACACCCAATCGCAATTTGCGATCATCCAACCAAAACCTCCTCCTCGTTCCCAAATACCGCTACAAATCAAGGGGAGAACGCAGATTCACAGTCCAGGGACCTCGGCTATGGAATAATCTTCCGACTCACATCTGGATGGAAGAAAACCATCTGGCCTTCTGGAAAAAACTCAAAACCTTCCTCTTCTAAGAAGCTGTTCAACACTAAACGCATTTAGCGCCTTGAGGCGATTCAGTTCGCATTTGCAGCGCTTTACAAATCATTCATTCATTCATTCAGTTATGTACTTAATGTGAGTTCTAAAATTTTTAATAAACTGCCCACTAGATGGCACTTTTCTCTTTCTACACACACACACACACACACACACACACACACACACACACACACACACACACAGTGGAGCAGTGGGGGAAATCGCATGAGATTGAGAAAGGAATCACACTGTTCAAATCTCATGCGATTCTTCGCAGTGCACTTTGCGCCCATTTATTTTGTATTGATGCTGATCATACCACAAAGTATCAGTTTCGGTATCAATAGCATTTTCACAAGTATGAGTACTTGTGAAAATAGTCAGTAGCGGCACCGATACTGAGTTTAAAACAGGAGGTTATAACAGGGGTCACAGTACCTGTGTAGTGTGAGTACCTGTGTGTTGTCTGAGTAGTGTGTGTGGATCGTTAGTAGTTGTGTATTGTGTACTGTATACTTGTGTATTGTGAGTGCATGTAGTTCTGCGAGTGGTCTGCGAGTTCACGTAGTTCTGTGAGTGTTCTGCAAGGGCACGTAGGTCTGCGAGTGCACATAGGTCTGCGAGTGCATGCAGTTCTGCGAGTGGTCTGCGAGTACCTGTAGTTCTGTGAGTGCATGTAGGTCTGCGAGTGCACGTAGTTCTGCGAGTGCACGTAGTTCTGGGAGTGGTCTGCGAGTGCACGTAGTTCTGCGAGTGCACGTAGTTCTGTGAGTGTAAGTAATTCTGCGAGTAGTCTGCGAGTGCACGTAGTTCTGCGAGTGTATTGTGTATTGTGTTGTGTATTGTGTACTGTATACTCGTGTATTGTGAGTGCACGTAGTTCTGCAAGTGGTCTGCGAGTGCACCTAGTTCTGCGAGTGTTTTGCGAGTGCACATAGGTCTGCGAGTGCACGTAGATCTGCAAGTGCACGCAGTTCTGCGAGTGGTCTGCGAGTGCACGTAGTTCTGCGAGTGTTCTGCGAGTGTATGTAAGTCTGCGAGTGCATGTAGTTCTGCGAGTGCACGTAGTTCTGGGAGTGGTCTGCGAGTGCACATAGTTCTGCGAGTGCCTGTGTATTGTCTTGTTGAGTACCTGTGTATTGTCTTTAGTATTAGTGTCAGGAAGCTAGTTGTTAGATAATTTGGACAGGGTATAATCCTCAATCCTTATTAAATTTAATAGGTATGATGCCCGGTGGGTGTGGAGAGGCGACTCTTTGTATATCTTGCAGCATGTATGCAGCATATCCTTGATCATCTGATCGAGGGTGAATACTGCTGTGCAAAATGTAAGAGCATTGTTTCCCTGGAAGCCCAGGTTCTGAATCTGGGGAAGCAACTGTCAGCGCTGAGAAGTCCCTCCATACTAAAGGAGAGTCAGGAATGTACACGGCAGGTGCTGACAGGGGCCAGCACAGAGGCGGGAGGAGACAAAGAGGTGCAGGCACTAGCAAAGAGTAGATGGGTGACAGTCAGGAAGGGTAGAGGGGGAAGTGCCAGGGAGGCCGATCCAGGGCTGGAGCATCCCAATAAGTATGCTCCATTTGTGAAACCAGTCAGGGATCAGCACTGCTGGAGTTGAGGGACTCTCCTAGCTGCCAGGGGAAGAACTCCTCCAGTGAGAGTGGGGGGGAAGCGAAGGGAAAGCAGATACAGATTCTCGTGGTAGGGGACTCAATTCTTAGAAGGACAGAGAGGCCAATCTGTAACAAAGACCTGAAGCGCCGAACAGTACGTTGTCTACCGGGCGCTCGGGTTCAGTACATCACGGATCTGGTGGACAGATTACTGGGAGGGGCTGGAAGACCCAGCTGCCATGCTGCACGTTGGCACCAATGACAAAGTCAGAGGCAGATGGAGTGTCCTAAAGAACAATTTTAGGGACTTAGGAGCTAAATTGAGGAAAAGGACCTCCAAGGTAGTATTCTCAGGAATACTACCGGTACATCGAGCCACACCAGAAAGGCAGAGGGAGATTAGGGAAGTAAACAAGTGGCTGAAGAGCTGGTGTAGTAAGGAGGGGTTTGGGTTCCTGGAGGACTGGGCCGACTTCTCAGTCGATAACCAGTACTATAGAAGGGAAAGACTGCACCTAAATGAGGAGGGTGCAGATCAGCTGGGAATGAAGATGGCCAATAAGTTAGAGGGGTTTTTAAACTAGGTGATGGGGGGGAGGGTCCAGAGGTAGACATAGTCAGCGCGGAACATATTCCAGAGGGTAGTATTGGGGGCATTAGTGGTAGGTTGACCAAAGCACATAAACCCAAGGTAAGTATAGTCTTATTTTGTCTTATTTGCAATCTCGGAACACCCAATAAGAGGATAATATGCGACCGGTCTAAACTACGTGGCATGTTCACCAATGCCAGGAGCCTGGCGGACAAGATGGGTGAACTAGAGATACTGTTGTACAAGGAGGATTTGGATTTTGTGGGAATTTCAGAGACCTGGTTCAACAGCTCTCATGATTGGCTGGCAAACATTCAAGGGTATACCCTTTATCACAAAGATAGAGAGGGTAAAAAAGGGGGAGGGGTATGCCTATATATCAAGAATAATGTACAAGTGAATGTGAGAGATAACATCACTAAGGGAGCTAGGGAGGAAGTGGAATCCTTATGGGTAGAGCTCCAAAGGGAAGAAGCTAAGGGGAAAATAATACTGGGAGTATGCTATAGGCCCCCTAATCTGAGGGAGAAAGGGGAGACAGAGCTCCTATCACAATTTGGATTAGCAGCAAGGATGGGAAGTGTTATCATAATGGGGGATTTTAATTATCCAGCCATAGACTGGGCGGAGGGAACCGCGCATTCATCTTAGGCTCGCCAGTTCCTAAATGTCTCGCAGGACAATTTTATGGGTCAGACGGTAGACGCACCAACTAGAGATAAAGCATTACTGTATCTACTGATTACCAACAATACAGACCTGATCACGGGTGTGGAAATACGGGGCAATTTAGGTAACAGTGATCACAGGTCAATTGGCTTCAGTATAAATCACACAAATAGGAAACATAAGGGGAATACAAAGACACTGAATTTCAAAAGAGCCAACTTTCCTAAACTATGAACCTTACTAGAAGACATAAATTGGGATAAAATCTTAGGAACAAAGAACACGGAGGAGAGAAGGGTTTGCTTTAAGAGCATGTTAAATAAGGGCATTAGCTAATGCATCCCATTGGGTAATAAATTTAAAAGAGCGAACAAAAGTCCTGGATGGCTTAACTCCAATGTAAAAATGCATATAAAAGCAAAGGAGAAGGCCTTCAAAAAATACAAGGTTGAGGAATCATAATCAGCATTCAGACTTTATAAAGAATGAAACAAGAAATGTAAGGGCGCAATAGAGATGGCTAAGATAGAACATGAAAGACACATAGTGGAGGAGAGCAAAAAAAATCCCAACAAATTCTTTGAGTATGTAAACAGTAAAAAAGGGAGGACAGACCATATTGGCACCATAAAGAATGATGAAGGACATCTGGTTACAAAGGATGGGGAGATGGCGAAGGTAATGAATTAATTCTTCTTCTCAGTCTTCACAAGGGAATCGGGTACTTCAGTAACCAAAATTGCAGTGTTTATCCTCATGACACATCACAGGAAGCACCTCCATGGTTAACAGAGGACAAAATTAAAATTACATAGTTACATAGTTACATAGTAGGTGAGGTTGAAAAAAGACACAAGTCCATCAAGTCCAACCTATGTGTGTGATTATGTGTCAGTATTACATTACATATCCCTGTATATTGCGGTCATTCAGGTGATTATCTAATAGTTTCTTGAAGCTATCAATGCTCCCCGCTGAGACCACCGCCTGTGGAAGGGAATTCCACATCCTTGCCGCTCTTACAGTAAAGAACCCTCTACGTAGTTTAAGGTTAAACCTCTTTTCTTCTAATTGTAATGAGTGGCCACGAGTCTTATTAAACTCTCTTCTGCAAAAAAGTTTTATCCCTATTGTGGGGTCACCAGTACAGTATTTGTAAATTGAAATCATATCCCCTCTCAAGCGTCTCTTCTCCAGAGAGAATAAGTTCAGTGCTCGCAACCTTTCCTCATAACTAAGATCCTCCAGACCATTTATTAGCTTTGTTGCCCTTCTTTGTACTCGCTCCATTTCCAGTACGTCCCTCCTGAGGACTGGTGCCCAGAACTGGACAGCATACTCCAGGTGCGGGCGGACCAGAGTCTTGTAGAGCGGGAGAATTATCGTTTTATCTCTGCAGTTGATCCCCCTTTTAATGCATGCCAATATTCTGTTTGCTTTATTAGCAGCAGCTTGGCATTGCATGCCATTGCTGAGCCTATCATCCACTAGGACCCCCAGGTCCTTTTCCATCCTAGATTCCCCCAGAGGTTCTCCCCCCAGTGTATAGATTGCATTCATATTTTTGCCACCCAAATGCATTATTTTACATTTTTCTACATTGAACCTCATTTGCCATGTAGTCGCCCACCCCATTAATTTGTTCAGGTCTTTTTGCAAGATTTCCACATCCTGTGGAGAAGTTATTGCCCTGCTTAGCTTAGTATCGTCTGCAAATACAGAGATTGAACTGTTTATCCCATCCTCCAGGTCGTTTATGAACAAATTAAATAGGATTGGTCCCAGCACAGAACCCTGGGGAACCCCACTACCCACCCCTGACCATTCTGAGTACTCCCCATTTATCACCACCCTCTGAACACGCCCTTGTAGCCAGTTTTCAATCCATGTACTCACCCTATGGTCCATGCCAACGCACCTTATTTTGTACAGTAAACGTTTATGGGGAACTGTGTCAAATGCTTTTGCAAAATCCAGATACACCACGTCTACGGGCCTTCCTTTATCTAGATGGCAACTCACCTCCTCATAGAAGGTTAATAGATTGGTTTGGCAAGAACGATTCTTCATGAATCCATGCTGATTACTGCTAATGATATCATTCTTATTACTAAAATCTTGTATATAGTCCCTTATCATCCCCTCCAAGAGTTTACATACTATTGATGTTAGGCTAACTGGTCTGTAATTCCCAGGGATGTTTTTTGGGCCCTTTTTAAATATTGATGCTACATTGGCTTTTCTCCAATCAGCTGGTACCATTCCAGTCAATAGACTGTCTGTAAAAATTAGGAACAACGGTCTGGCAATCACCTGACTGAGTTCCCTAAGTACCCTCGGATGCAAGCCATCTGGTCCCGGTGATTTATTAATGTTAAGTTTCTCAAGTCTAATTTTAATTCCGTCCTCTGTTAACCATGTAGGTGCTTCCTGTGTTGTGTCATGAGGATAAACACTGCAGTTTTGGTTACTGAAGCCCCCCGATTCACTCGTGAAGACTGAGGAGAAGAATAAATTCAATACCTTTGCCATCTCCCCATCCTTTGTAACCAGATGTCCTTCCTCATTCTTTATGGGGCCAATATGGTCTGTCCTCCCTTTTTTACTGTTTACATACTTAAAGAATTTCTTGGGATTTTTTTTGCTCTCCTCCGCTATGTGTCTTTCATGTTCTATCTTAGCCATCCTAATTGCACCCTTACATTTCTTATTGCATTCTTTATAAATTCTGAATGCTGTGGATGATCCCTCAACCTTGTATTTTTTGAAGGCCTTCTCCTTTGCTTTTATATGCATTTTTACATTGGAGTTAAGCCATCCAGGATGTTTGTTCGCTCTTTTAAATTTATTACCCAATGGGATACATTGGCTAATGCCCTTATTTAATATGCTCTTAAAGCAAACCCATCTCTCCTCCGTATTCTTTGTTCCTAATATTTTATCCCAATTTATGCCTTTTAGCAAGGTTTGTAGTTTAGGGAAGTTGGCTGTTTTGAAATTCAGTGTCTTTGTGTTCCCTTCATGTCTCCTATTTGTGTGATTTATACTGAAACTAATTGACCTGTGATCGCTGTTACCTAAATTGCCCCGTATTTCCACATCTGTTATCAGGTCTGTATTGTTGGTAATCAGTAGATCTAGTAATGTTTTATTTCTAGTTGGTGCGTCTACCATCTGACCCATAAAATTGTCCTGCAAGACACTAAGGAACTGGCGAGCCTTAAATGAATGCGCGGTTCCCTCCGCCCAGTCTATGTCTGGATAATTAAAATCCCCCATTATGATAACACTTCCCATCCTTGCTGCTAATCCAGTTTGTGATAGGAGATCCGTCTCCACTTCCTCCCTCAGGTTAGGGGGCCTATAGCATACTCCCAGTATTATTTTCCCCTTAGCTTCATCCCTTTGGAGCTCTACCCATAAAGATTCCACCTCCTCCCTAGCCCCCTCAGTGATGTCATCTCTCACATTCACTTGTACATTATTCTTGATATATAGGCATACCCCTCCCCCTTTTTTACCCTCTCTGTCCTTGCGGTATAGGGTATACCCTTGAATGTTTGCCAGCCAATCATGAGAGCTGTTGAACCAGGTCTCTGAAATTCCCACAAAATCCAAATCCTCCTTGTACAACAGTATCTCTAGTTCACCCATCTTGTCCGCCAGGCTCCTGGCATTGGTGAACATGCCACATAGTTTAGACCGGTCGCATATTGTCCTCGTATTGGGTGTTTCAAGATTGCAACTTGGACTTGCTACTATACTCACCTTGTGTTTTTGTGCTTTGGTTAACCTACCACTAATGCCCCCAATACTACCCTCTGGAATATCTTCCGCGCTGGCTTGGGAAACTTAACATTAATAAATCACTGGGACCAGATGGCTTGCACCCGAGGGTACTTAGGGAACTCAGTCAAGTAATTGCCAGACCATTGTTCCTAATTTTTACTGACAGTCTACTGACTGGAATGGTGCCAGCTTATTGGAGAAAAGCCAATGTAGCACCAATATTTAAAAAGGGCCCAAAATACATCCCTGGGTATTACAGACCAGTTAGCCTAACATCAATAATATGTAAACTCTAGGAGGGGATGATTAGGTACTATATACAAGATTTTAGTAATGAGAATGGTATTATTAGCAGTAATCAGCATGGATTCATGAAGAATCATTCTTGCCAAACCAATCTATTAACCTTCTATGAGGAGGTGAGTTGCCATCTAGATAAAGGAAGGCCTGTAGATGTGGTGTATCTGAATTTTGCAAAAGCATTTGACATAGTTCACCATAAACGTTTACTGTACAAAATAAGGTCCATTGGCATGGACCATAGGGTGAGTAGATGGATTGAAAACTGGCTACAAGGGCGAGTTCAGAGGGTGGTGATAAATGGGAGTACTCGGAATGGTCAGGGGTGGGTAGTGGGGTCCCACAGGGTTCTGTGCTGGGACCAATCCTATTTAATTTGTTCGTAAACGACCTGGAAGATGGGGTAAACAGTTCAATCTCTGTATTTGCGGATGATACTAAGCTAAGGATGTGGAAACCTTGCAAAAAAATCTGAACAAATTAATGGGGTGGGCAACTACATGGCAAATGAGGTTTAATGTAGAAAAATGTAAAATAATGCATTTGGGTGGCAAAAATATGAATGCAATCTATACACTGGGGGGGGAGAACCTCTAGGGAAATCTAGGATGGAAAAGGACCTAGGGGTTCTAGTAGATGATAGGCTCAGCAATGGCATGCAATGCCAAGCTGCTGCTAATAAAGCAAACAGAATATTGGCATGCATTAAAAATGGAGATCAACTGCAGAGATAAAACGATAATTCTTCCGCTCTACAAGACTCTGGTCCGGCTGCACCTAGAGTATGCTGTCCAGTTCCGGGCACCAGTCCTCAGGAAGGATTTACTGGAAATGGAGCGAGTACAAAGAAGGGCAACAAAGCTAATAAAGGGTCTGGAGGATATTCGTTATGAGGAAAGGTTGCAAGCACTGACCTTATTCTCTCTGGAGAAGAGACGCTTGAGAGGGGATATGATTTCAATATACAAATATCGTACTGGTGACCCCACAATAGGAATAAAACTTTTTCGCAGAAGAGAGTTTAACAAGACTCGTGGCCACTCATTAAAATTAGAAGAAAAGAGGTTTAACCTTAAACAACGTAGAGGGTTCTTTACGGTAAGAGTGGCAAGGATGTGGAATTCCCTTCCACAGGCAGTGGTCTCAGCGGGGGGCATTGATAGATTTCCTCCTGTGTAATAGAAACTATTAGATAAGCACCTGAATTAACGCAACATACAGGGATATACAATGTAATACTAACATATAATCACACACATACCTACAATGTAACTATGTAACTATGATACTGGTATCGGTATCGATGCATCCCTAGCCTACCCTATTGCTTTAAAAATAGGTATTTAATATCCCATGTGCGGATCTCTGGGGGACAGGCAGCCCTGTGTACCAAAATGGGCATGAATATCGAATGCTCGAAAAAGATTTAAAAAAAAACAGACATATACACCATGAAAAACAATATTGCCTGATTGAAACAAAAGGCATCTGTGTATACAAATAAGAAAAACATTGACAACTAATCCAATAAAGTCCACTCCCCAGGTGGGCATTTCCCAGAAACCTGAAAATGGCACCATATATCCGGCATGGTACGGCACATGCACCTGCGCCTAAACAAAAATGGTGCCGTGCATGCCCACTTGCATGCAGCTTGCCACTGCAACCAAAATTGGCATGGGCTAGTCCTGCAGCAAATTTGAATGCACCACAACAGCCATCCGGTGCATATGCATGGTTGGTGAGCATGCCCAGTACAGTGGGACCCAAAGACATTGTCTTTGCCGGCCCTGGTGTCCAGGAAGAAGGAAAAGAGCAGCCCACATACAGCCCAAAAGCACAAAACCCTCCAAACATCTCAGATCGCCCCAAGGATCAGACAACAGGCTAAAGAAGGAGGGGAGGGGTGCACAGTCTGGGTGCCACGAAGGTCACTGCTGTGAAAGAAAAAATAAATAAATACAAATAAGAAAAATAATTTAAAATAACATAATTGTGGAAAGGAGGGAGCCACAGCCTAGCTGAAGGACATTTAGAAATATGGAGCATACACCCTATAGCAGGCCCGGACTGGGACAAAAAATAGGCCCGGGCATTTTAGACTGAGCAGCCAATTTTTCCATGGACCGAGGGGGGGGGTATATCGGTCCTCCATGCTGTAATGTGCAGGAACACTGATATAAATATAAAGGGGACTGCACTGTAATGATTACCCCCCTTACATCAGAGTCCGCACAGAGGTCCCTTACATCAGAGTCCACACAGACCCCCCTTACATCAGAGTCTGCACAGAGGTCCCTTACATCAGAGTCCGCACAGACCCCCCTTACATCAGAGTCTGCACAGACCCCCCCTTACATCAGAGTCCGCACTGAGCCCCTTTACATCAGAGTCTGCACTGAGCCCCCTTACATCAGAGTCCGCACAGAGGTGTCTTACATCAGATTCCGCACTGAGCCCCCTTACATCAGATTCCGCACTGAGCCCCCTTACATCAGAGTCCGCACTGAGCCCCCTTACATCAGAGTCCGCACTGAGCCCCCTTACATCAGAGTCCGCACTGAGCCCCTTTACATCAGAGTCCACACTGAGCCCCCTTACATCAGAGTCCACACTGAGCCCCTTTACATCAGAGTCTGCACTGAGCCCCCTTACATCAGAGTCCGCACTGAGCCCCCTTACATCAGAGTCCGCACAGAGGTGTCTTACATCAGATTCCGCACTGAGCCCCCTTACATCAGAGTCCGCACTGAGCCCCCTTACATCAGAGTCTGCACAGAGGTGTCTTACATCAGATTCCGCACTGAGCCCCCTTACATCAGAGTCCGCACAGAGGTGTCTTACATCAGAGTCCGCACTCAGCCCCCTTACATCAGAGTCCGCACAGAGGTGTCTTACATCAGATTCCGCACTGAGCCCCCTTACATCAGATTCCGCACTGAGCCCCCTTACATCAGATTCCGCACTGAGCCCCCTTACATCAGAGTCCGCACTGAGCCCCCTTACATCAGAGTCCGCACTGAGCCCCCTTACATCAGAGTCCGCACTGAGCCCCCACTTACTGTAAGGGGGAGCTCTGTGGACTCTAATGTAAAGGGGAACACTGGATTAAGGGGGTCTCTGCTCACCAAAGTCCCCCTCTTGTATCAGAGTCCACAGAACACCCCTTAAATTAGTTTTATATACACAATGGAAGGCAGGAGAGAGGGTGAGCTTACTCACCCCAGAATGAGCGGGCTGCCTGCAGCTTTTAAATCTTCCTTAATTCACCACCAGGGATGTGTGGGCGGGGCAGACGCAGGGAGTGTGGGCGGGGCAGACGCAGGGGGTGTGGGCGAGGCAGACACAGGGGGTATGGGCGGAGCAGATAGAGTAGAGGGGCGGGAAGAGGAGGAGCAGTGAAACTGTCAGCGTTGGCTGAGCTGTGTGTGAGAGAGACACACAGCTCAGCCACTCAGCCAATCAGCTGCTATTGTAGTTGCACCGGAGCCCAGAGATGACACAGGCACGGCCGCATAGCGGTGGGTGAGCGACGGCCGTGGCCTGTGTTAACCCTGTCCAGGCCACGGGCGCCGCTTACCTCCCGCTGTGCGGCCTGATCATCAACAGGCTATGGAGCTGAAGGTCCCAGCCCACCGGGCAAATGCCCGGTCTGCCCTATGGCCAGTCCGGGCCTGCCCTATAGCAAACCACACTTCTTAGTCAATCCACTATATGTATGCACTGGCATACACGCCTAAGCTTTAATAAATAAGTATCTATGTATAGTGTATTTTTCCCCACAGGTTGCTTTGTAAAATAGAGGAGCACTTATGTTGTTCTGCAGGAATGATGAGAGTCTAGTTATTGAGCAAAGTAGCAGAAGTAATTACCTAGATGGCAAAACAATTCTACATTCACAAAATATATTATATATTTGTAATGTGTGCATATAAGCATGCACTACAAGCTACATCAAAAGTACAATAAATTTATCAGCAAGAGTGATTTGTTATAAAATGTATGCTCCAGTGTCTAAATGTACACCCGCTAAGCTGCGGCATGCCTAAAATAAAAATGTGATGTTTTATAAGGTTTTTGGTCTAAATGCATTTTTAGATGCTCATAGTTAGGGGGGCACATGCTAGGGTGGCACATGTTGGGGTTCTTCCAATAAAGTGAGGTTCTTTAATTAAGTGGCACTTCCGCTCTTGCTCATCTGAACATCTTTTCTCGCCCTTCACAGGTAAACTTGTATCTATGTTACTGCTCCTTCACATTCACCTTAAACTGAATACAGACTGACTGCTGTTAATGTCTTTATAGTAAACTTGCATCTATGTTACTGCCTCTTCACATCCATCTGTAGCTTTAAGACAAGGGGAGGGGGTGCTGCGCTAACCAGAGATACTATTGAGAATGATCTGTGTGGGGGACTCCTATCAAGGTTGTCCAGCTGGTTAAGGGAGTGCTGATATCAAAATGTCAATCCTCTATCATGCCGCTCTTCCCATTACCAATATGCATAGGTGCAAAGTAAAGCAGGTACTGTAATAAACATATCCTGTGCAGATAAATAGTAGATATACGCCAATTAAACTTGAGATAAATATTCAAACATAGGCTGAAATAATTGTGATAAAACAGTCTAATAATAAACGCATACAAATGTGCAACCTAAATAAATATATTAAAGCATGCAAAAATGCATGAAAAGTGCATAGTGCTAAGTGACCTAAGAATAATCTATAAAATCGCACAGTGTACCAACAATATGTGATCCTCTGTAAACTATAGAAACAATTCCAAATAGCATAACATACACCTGTATATAAAAGTGAAAACGCACAATGAATAAGTATAATTGTGATAATGTTCACAGTGCAGAAGTGATAATGTCCTTTGAAGTGCAGTTAGAAGGGTTCAATGTGCTCAAAATAATAGCAATAAAAGTGAAGTGCCAGAAGAGTGATTGAAATCTGTGTCCTCTTCGTGTAATATCACACTCAAGTAAGCAGTGACCCCTTACCTAGCAGTGCTAGGTCAACCGCAAAGATCAACTAGCAGGTGGTTGTGGTCTTTACTTGGGGTCCTGGACTGCGCGGGTTCTGTCCCTACTTCCACGCCTGGTGGTGCTCGGTAAGCCGCAAGCTAATGTAGGTGGCTGTGGTCTTTGATTATGGTCCTGGACCAGCGCGGGTCTTATCTCCGCCTTCGTGCCTCAAATTAGGATGTACCAATAATAAAGGACAAGGGGGTACCGCATAGTGTAGTAGGTTAAAAGATAGAGCTTTATTGCAAACAGATACAGGTACTCACATTGAGAAGTATCAGACTGGTGCTTATCTCCCACGAGCGGCGAGCTCGTTAGCCTCAGTCAATAAGACGGAATGGGCACTTCTTATTGACTGAGGCTAACGACCTATGCAGGTCCCTGATCTACTTGTATCCTCATGGTTTATCTCTGCTCAAAATTATCTCAAAAGACATGGACTCCCTTTTAGAAGTCATCTGAAACTTTGCAATGTTTCTTTAAAAAAACATATTCATTTAATATACTTTAGGTGTGTTTAACAATGTCTGCCGCAATGAGTGAGCGTGTTACCCTAGGGCAAAGAATTATGTTAAGGCCATTTTGCACTGATCAGTTTTTGATATGCTTTTATTCAGCTTAAAGAAGTATGGCCAAAGCTATTTTGGCTCTATGTCTCCTGTAGGTCACAGGCGTTCAGTTTGTTCTGTACTCCTGTGACCCATTTCAGCCAACAGCAAATTAAAGTCCTCTGTCAGCTGATGTCAATCAGCCTGTCCAGGCTCTGAAAAGATCCCGACCATATGGTCAGTCACACCTCTCTGTTCAGAGTGGAGGGGGAGAACTGAGTGATCAGTCAAGTTTGATCACTCTGTTCTCACTGCAGAGCCGGCAGGGGACATATGCAGCATCGGATCAAAGCTTCATTCATCTAGGTGAGTATAAATGTTTATTTTTTTAAGGTCAATTCTTCTCTTTTAGGGGCCCTTTCACATTAACTCATTTTTTTTTTTATTATTATTAAAACTTTATTCAACATTTCTCTTTTTTTTTTTAACAGAAATATTCAACCATAAAATACATATAGTCTACATTTATAACAATCACACCCCATTTCCCTTCCTCCCCCTCTCTTCCTCCGCTGGTCTGTTTTCTGCCATCTTTCTTTTTTCAATCACCGCTGTCCTCCTTCCTCATCCCCTCTGCAAACTTCCTGGAAAACATTAATCCCACCCCTATTGAATGCCACTAAGAGACTAAAACCAAAAAATGTCTCTTACCAACCACTCTTTTATACTTGGTTTTTCTTTATGTAACCATTTTTTGGTATTAGTCCCTTAGTGGCATTCAATAGGAGTGGGATGTTTTCTTATAATTTTTTTTGTATTGTTTCTACCATGGAACATGTAGTGATTGGGTATATGTATGGGTGTATAGATAATTAATATTTAGGTATTATTATAATGATGATGTAAGTACTCTTCCGCAGCAACCCAATTCTTCCAGAGAGATGCACTTTATTGACTTCCAACACAGAACAAAGTCCAAAGTCCACAGATGACAAAAAACCCGACAGAGTATATAATTCAAAGTCCCATGTCTTAGGTCTGAGTGTGCATACACAGACAAGCCTCTCCTACAAACCTATAGACTGAATGCCGTGTTATATTCACTAAATATTGAATGGCTGAGCAATTTGATTGGCCGTTTCAATTTAGGACTTTGATTAGCTTTAGTCTTTCAAACAGACAACAACCCCCAGCCGTGAACAGCCGTGAACCACCCCAATTTGCACTCCCGCATATCAACATCAACAAGTCCCCTTTAGATATGTGTAATTATATTAACAGATACCATCTGAACACCCTTTTGAGCCCTTGGAATAGCTACATTCCTGCATATCAACAAGCCCCCCTGATAAATTAGCCCCACAGGAGGGAGCCTCCGCTAGGCCAACCCAAAACACTCCTTGATCCCATTGTTACCCCCTCAAGTCTAATTACCATCAATAAATATTTCTTCTATGGTCCTTTAAACAATGTACCCTTTGAAATGTTCAATTAGGTTAACAGCCCATACCTCACACCCCTAGGTAGACTTGCATGAGACTAACACATCAAAGGGTCTTCAACTGTTATCTTAAAATTGAGTTGGCTTGGACAACCATTGTCAATCTGGCCTGGTCAACATTGACTGCATGTGTACATACACACAACAATGTCCCACATAAATCGGTGAACATATTACAACATATACAACAGAACAGACAGGGACAAGGGTTATTTAATATTCTCTCCCCTGTTATCTCTTCCATGTATTCTAAAACTTCCTGCCAGTATTCTTTTATTTTTGGGCACTCCCACCAGATATGCATCATTGTGCCAATTTGTTTGCACTCCCGCCAACATTATGGGGATTTATCTTGTTGAAATTTATGGATCTTCTCCGATGTCAAATACCACCGTATAAAACACTTATAGTTTGCTTCGATAGTGTTTATGTCTATTGCAAAATTATGTACTGCTCCAATCATTTGTGTTTCCTCTACTTTTACACCCATTTCTTGTTCCCATTTCTCTATACATGGCAATGGCCCTCGTCTCTCTAGCTCTGTTAGGATGTCATATACTTGGGATATTCCATGTTATAACAATGTTTTTATGTTGCAGAGTTTTTCTAATGGATTTAACTCCTTACCACCCCTAATTAGATAGGGTATTGTACTCACTAAGTGTTTTAGCTGTAGATATTCCCACTCGCTTTTCTTCTGCCACCCATTTATACTTTTTAGTTCCTGTCTTGTCCTTATCCTGACCTGGGCAATGACGTCTTTTAATTGTGCCTTTCCCTTTTGACTTCCTAAAGGTGTCCCATTACCAGGGATAAAAAAAATTGTGCCCGTAAGTGGCATTAAAGGTGAATTATACTCCCAGTTTGCCTGTCTATATATTGTGTTCCATATTTTAAATACATTCTTAGTTAGTTTGTGTGTATCTGTGCCTAGTGCTCTAAATTTCCCTTTTATCAATATATTTTTTTTTAATAGTGTCATGCTTAAAGAGTCTTCTATCTTCCCCATCTCTTTTTACTGTATACATTTGCCCATTCCACCAACCGTGCTATTATAACCGCTTTATAGTATCTTTTTACATCTGGTGCTGCTAAACCCGCATGTTTTTTTTTTTTCTACTGAGAAGTATAAAATTTACTCTAGATTTTTTTTTTGCCATATATATTTTACATTATTGTTTTTATTACTCTAAAAAAAACTTTGTGGTGTTGCTTTTGGCAGCATTTGGAACTTATATATTATTTTTGGTAGCATCACCATTTTTAACATGTTTATCCTGCCGATCCAGGATAAGGGTCTTATCAAAATGTTCTTAATCTCTGTTTTAATTTCATTAAGTAGTAGGATGTAATTTGCCTGATATAGCTTCTCTAGGGTAGGTGTCAATTTAATTGCTAGGTATGTTCTTTTTTCGCCCACGTCAATGGGAATTCCCTTTGTAATGCTTGTTCTTCTTTTTTTATCCATTCCTATGTAGCACTAACTCACGGTGGAGCTGCTTATTTGTTGTGTGCTGTTTCCGTTACCTTTTTTTACCTGTGATTTCACCAACACCGGGTCTAGGGTCCCGTTGAGCTTACTATCAGACAATGTAGGCACCAGTCACTTGAATATTTTTTTCCAATGCTTTAATGGGATATAACTGGAAGAAGTAGCAGGAAAAAGGTAGAAGAAGAGTTGCAGGGAAGTTCAAATACCTTTTCTTGGTGTAGCACTGAATAATTGGAATTTTAGGGATGAATATATTTTCCTTTCAAAGTTAAATCTTTGCCCGCCCGGATAGATCTCTCTCACCAACCTAGCAGCCGGTACGCAGCACGAACAAAAAGTCTCTGCCACAGACTTGAGTGAAATAAAACCCATACGATCCTCTGCCTCAGGATGTAGTGGTTTTTGATGAACAGCAAACACAGTACCAGAACCTTTAAGCCGACCCGGCAGTACTTGTGCGTTAGGGTAGTTTAGGATACGTCCTCCAATCAAGTCACCAGGCCCTTCTCAAGACCAGCCTTGCATGGTCCCATCCAAGATGGGTCCTCCCCTGGATCTTCCCGATTGTCCGGCTTCTTCCCACAGGACAGACAGCACAGGACCATCCCAACAATAGCAGGCTCCAGACAGGCTTCTGGGTCCACGTGCACGGCTGCAGCTCTGTAACCCTCCAGGCCGGAGGGCTATGAGATAGCACTCACTGACACATACCTCTAGGCCAGGGGGGCCACGAGGCAAAAAGCTCCCCAAAACATGGCGACTGCCCCATAAATACCCTCTCCCAGAATGCAACCCGGAGGACCACCTCCGCAGAGTTATCTCCAGGACAGAAGAGCACTCATTCACTTCAGCATGTTGCTTTTCCAACACCGACCCATGGTGACAACGACACCCACAGGCACAGTGTGAAACTACACACAACACAGCCAAACTGGAACAGAGGCCAAATCTGACAATAAACTAAATCTGAACTATGTACAAAACATTTGACCCACTAAATTTACCTATAAGCAGTAGATTGAAAAATCTACCAGCGCTACACCTAGATTTAATATTTCTGTTTTTATTGGGTTCATTTTAAAGTTCATAAGATCCCTGTATTTTTTTAGTTCTCTTATTACGTTGGGCAAAGTCAGCCTTTGTTTGGTTATATATAATAAGATGTCATCGGCGTATGCCACCACTTTATGTTCTTCTTCGCCTCTCGCCCCTCCCATATCCACACCGTTACGCAACGTCGCCAATAGTTGTTCCAGTGATAGTATATACAGGAGTGGCAAGAGCGGACATCCATGTCTTGTTCCATTAAACATTTCAAAGGGTGGCGACATACTTCCACTTACCTTTACCATAGCCATGGGGTGATTGTGTAGATTTCCAAACCAACGCATGAAGCTTGGACCCATACCCAGGTATTGAAGCGTGTACATCATG
Source organism: Aquarana catesbeiana (assembly GCF_042186555.1). Taxonomy (NCBI): domain Eukaryota; kingdom Metazoa; phylum Chordata; class Amphibia; order Anura; family Ranidae; genus Aquarana; species Aquarana catesbeiana. Next base: position 307,339,152 of record NC_133325.1, read on the forward strand.
AATCCCCAGTCTACCCTGTCGAAAGCTTTCTCCACATCAATTGACAGAAGTAGCACTGGGGATTCCCTATCTTTTCCCTTTTGCAATATTAACATCGTTCTTATGCTATTATCTCTGGCTTCCATTCCCGGGAAGAATCCTGTGTGATCTAGATTTATCAATTCTGGCATCAGTTTTTTTAACTCTCGTCACCAGAATTTTTGCATATAACTTTATATCTGCATTTAGGAGAGCTATAGGCTAGGGATGAGCTTCGAGTTCGAGTCGAACTCATGTTCGACTCGAACATTGGCTGTTCGCAAGTTCACCGAACAGCGAACAATTTGGGGTGTTCGCGGCAAATTCGAATGCCGCGGAACACCCTTTAAAAGTCTATGGGAGAAATCAAAAGTGCTAATTTTAAAGGCTAATATGCAAGTTATTGTCATAAAAAGTGTTTGGGGACCTGGGTCCTGCCCCAGGGGACATGGATCAATGCAAAAAAAAGTTTTAAAAACGGCCGTTTTTTCAGGAGCAGTGATTTTAATAATGCTTAAAGTCAATCAATAAAAGTGTAATATCCCTTTAAATTTCGTACCTGGGGGGTGTCTATAGTGTGCCTGTAAAGGGGCGCATGTTTCCTGTGTTTAGAACAGTCTGACAGCAAAATGACATTTTGAAGGAAAAAACTCATTTAAAACTACCCGCGGCTATTGCATTGCCGACAATACACATAGAAGTTCATTGATAAAAACGGCATGGGAATTCCCCAAAGGGGAACCCCGAACCAAAATTAAAAAAAAAAATGACGTGGGAGTCCCCCTAAATTCCATACCAGGCCCTTCAGGTCTGGTATGGATATTAAGGGGAACCCCGGCCAAAATTAAAAAAAAAAAATGACGTGGGGTTCCCCCTAAATTCCATACCAGACCCTTCAGGTCTGGTATGGATTTTAAGGGGAACCCCGCGCCAAAAAAAAAAAAAAAAAACGGCGTGGGGTCCCCCCAAAAATCCATACCAGACCCTTATCCGAGCACGCAACCTGGCAGGCCGCAGGAAAAGAGGGGGGGACGAGAGTGCGGCCCCCCCTCCCTCCTGAACCGTACCAGGCCACATGCCCTCAACATTGGGAGGGTGCTTTGGGGTAGCCCCCCAAAACACCTTGTCCCCATGTTGATGAGGACAAGGGCCTCATCCCCACAACCCTGGCCGGTGGTTGTGGGGGTCTGCGGGCAGGGGGCTTATCGGAATCTGGAAGCCCCCTTTAACAAGGTGACCCCCAGATCCCGGCCCCCCCCTGTGTGAAATGGTAAGGGGGTACATAAGTACCCCTACCATTTCACGAAAAAAGTGTCAAAAATGTTAAAAATGACAAGAGACAGTTTTTGACAATTCCTTTATTTAAATGCTTCTTCTTTCTTCTATCTTCCTTCATCTTCTGGTTCTTCTGGTTCTTCTGGCTCTTCTGGTTCTTCCTCCGGCGTTCTCGTCCAGCATCTCCTCCGCGCCGTCTTCTATCTTCTTCTCCTCTGGCCGCTCCGCACCCATGGCATGGGGGGGAGGCTCCCGCTCTTCTCTTCTTCTTTTCTTCTCTTCTTCTCTTATTCATTTTCTTCTCCGGGCCGCTCCGCAATCCATGCTGGCATGGAGGGAGGCTCCCGCTGTGTGACGGCGCTCCTCGTCTGACAGTTCTTAAATAACGGGGGGGGCGGGGCCACCCGGTGACCCCGTCCCCCTCTGACGCACGGTGACTTGACGGGACTTCCCTGTGACGTCACGGGGAATGCCACAGGGAAGTCCCGTCAAGTCACCGTGCGTCAGAGGGGGGCGGGGTCACCAGTGGCCCCCCCCCCGTTATTTAAGAACTGTCAGACGAGGAGCGCCGTCACACAGCGGGAGCCTCCCTCCATGCCAGCATGGATTGCGGAGCGGCCCGGAGAAGAAAATGAAGAAGAGAAGAAGAGAAGAAGAGAAGAAAAGAAGAAGAGAAGAGCGGGAGCCTCCCCCCCATGCCATGGGTGCGGAGCGGCCCGAGGAGAAGAAGATAGAAGACGCCGCGGAGGAGATGCTGGACGAGAACGCCGGAGGAAGAACCAGAAGAGCCAGAAGAACCAGAAGAACCAGAAGATGAAGGAAGATAGAAGAAAGAAGAAGCATTTAAATAAAGGAATTGTCAAAAACTGTCTCTTGTCATTTTTAACATTTTTGACACTTTTTTCGTGAAATGGTAGGGGTACTTATGTACCCCCTTACCATTTCACACAGGGGGGGGGCCGGGATCTGGGGGTCACCTTGTTAAAGGGGGCTTCCAGATTCCGATAAGCCCCCCGCCCGCAGACCCCCACAACCACCGGCCAGGGTTGTGGGGATGAGGCCCTTGTCCTCATCAACATGGGGACAAGGTGTTTTGGGGGGCTACCCCAAAGCACCCTCCCAATGTTGAGGGCATGTGGCCTGGTACGGTTCAGGAGGGAGGGGGGCCGCACTCTCGTCCCCCCCTCTTTTCCTGCGGCCTGCCAGGTTGCGTGCTCGGATAAGGGTCTGGTATGGATTTTTGTGGCGACCCCACGCCGTTTTTTTTTTTTTTTTTTGGCGCGGGGTTTCCCTTAAAATCCATACCAGACCTGAAGGGTCTGGTATGGAATTTAGGGGGAACCCCACGTCATTTTTTTTTTTAATTTTGGCCGGGGTTCCCCTTAATATCCATACCAGACCTGAAGGGCCTGGTATGGAATTTAGGAGGACTCCCACGTCATTTTTTTTTTTTAATTTTGGTTCGGGGTTCCCCTTTGGGGAATTCCCATGCCGTTTTTATCAATGAACTTCTATGTGTATTGTCGGCAATGCAATAGCCGCGGGTAGTTTTAAATGAGTTTTTTCCTTCAAAATGTCATTTTGCTGTCAGACTGTTCTAAACACAGGAAACATGCGCCCCTTTACAGGAATACTATAGACACCCCCCAGGTACGAAATTTAAAGGGATATTACACTTTTATTGTTTGACTTTAAGCATTATTAAAATCACTGCTCCTGAAAAAACGGCCGTTTTTAAAACTTTTTTTTGCATTGATCCATGTCCCCTGGGGCAGGACCCGGGTCCCCAAACACTTTTTATGACAATAACTTGCATATAAGCCTTTAAAATTAGCACTTTTGATTATTCATGTTCGTGTCCCATAGACTTTAACGGTGTTCGCATGTTCGAACGAACTTTTTTCCTGTTCGCATGTTCTGGTGCGAACCGAACAGGGGGGTGTTCGGCTCATCCCTACTATAGGCCTATAGTTAGAGCAGATTGTTCTATCCTTTCCATCTTTTGGTATTGTTGTAATATGAGCCAGAAGGGATTCCCTTCTTATTTCTTCATTTTCCCCTATCATGTTCAGGTAGTCACAGATTTTTGGCACTAATTGTTCTTTACATTTTTTATAATATTTGATCGTAAAACCATCTGGGCCTGGACTTTTCCCAGATGGTATTTCCTTTAGGGCTTTTCTGATTTCCTCCTGTGTAAGTGGTTCATCTAGGGTTTCCAAGTTTTTTGCTATAATCTTTGGCAGGTTAGCCTCTGCCAGATATTTCTGTATTTTTACTTACTAATTTCTTCTTCCTTTTGTGTCTCTTTCTTTCTAACCGCGTATAATGCACTGTAGTATGTTTGAAAATCCTTTGCAATTTCTGTTGTATATTTCATCTCACCTTTCTCATTCTTTATCTTTTCATTATAATTTCGAGTTTTTTTATTTCTAGAGATTTTTGCAAGATATTGCCCAGGCTTGTTTCCCCATTTGTATCTTTCCTTTGCTACATTACCTTTCTTGTTTCCTACTCCATTAGTTCCTTTAATTGGTCTCTTTTTATAATTAATGCATGGTGGGTTTCCATATCTAATTGTGTTTTGTGCCTTTGTTCTAATTTGTATAATTCTTTTATTGAATTTTTCATGTTATTTGCTCTTTCTTTCTTTTTTCCTGCCCCGATAGAGATCAATTTCCCACTGATGCATACCTTGTGGGCCTCCCAAATTGTTGCCTTTGTTAGTTCTGGTGTCTCTTTAATAGTAAAGTATTGTTCATTTTCGTCTATTATTCTTTTTCCAACCTCAATATCTTCTATGAGATCTTCGTTTAACCTCCATATACCCTTCCTATGGTCTGTCTCATTGAACCTCATCTTCACTATTACCGGTACATGATCCGAGATCGATGTTACTCAGATTGATGTTTCTACTACATACTCCAGTACTCCATGGTCCACTAATATATAATCCAACCTGGAGTACGTGTTGTGCACTGATAAATGATATGTATAATCTTTTGTACTTGGATGTGGTATTCTCCAAGCATCAACCAACTGGTGATTATATATTTTTTTCCTAACCAATTTTAATTGTTTATTTTCCCTGATCAGTGCACCAAACGTACTATCCAGTTTGTGATCCATTGAGAAATTAAAATCCCCGGCCAGAATTAGGTAACATTGTTTAAAATCAATTAAGACATTCAGGATCCCCTTTAGATACTTTTTTGGATGTTTATTGGGGCAATATATGTTTGCCAACGTATACTTCTCCCCCTGTAGGGTCCCCTTCAAAAAAAGAAAACAGCCCTCTGGATCTACTCTCCTCTCCTCCTGACCTTTTTTCCTATTCCAATGGCTACTCATTTTGCCCTTTTATTTGGGAGTCTCCATAGAACCAAGTTGGTATAGCCCTTGAATATAATTTAATATTTGTGTCCTGTGCTATATGTGACTCTTGCAGGAATACTATCCCAGTGGTGTATCATTCCAGTTCCCTTAATACCATATGTCTTATGTCCTGTAGTACCATCAATAGGGGTTTTAAAGTTCTTCTTCTTCTTCTTAAAGTTTCTTGTGAAAGATCTTGAAAAATTTGCATAATATTTTAATTAAGGGCTTACCCCTCATGTTTCTCCATAATCGTTTTTTTTTCCTCCCAGTTGTCAAATCTAACTATATTGTCTTTTGGACTTTCCGTTGAAATTTCCTTCGGTCTTCTTAGTCTATTGCCGCGTACACACGGTCGGATTTTTCGTCTACAAAAGTCCGACAGCCTGTCCGACAGACTTCCGGCGGACTTTCGGCGGACTTGCAGCAGACTTTCTAATGAACGGACTTGCCTACACACGACCACACAAAAGTCCGACGGATTCGTACGTGATGACGTACACCGGACTAAAATAAGGAAGTTCATAGCCAGTAGCCAATAGCTGCCCTAGCATGGGTTTTTGTCCGTCGGACTAGCACACAGACGAGCGGATTTCGGGTCCGTCGTAGTTACGACGTAAAGATTTGAAGCATGTTTCAAATCTAAAGTCCGTCGGATTTGAGGCTGAAAAAGTCTGCTGAAAGTCCGGAGAAGCCCACACACGAACGGATTACCAGCCAGCTTTAGTCCGTCGGCGTCCGTTGGACTTTTGTAGACGAAAAGTCCGACCGTGTGTACGCGGCATTAGGGCTCTTTCAATTCTTATTGGAGTTGTTACCTCTTTATCCAAAAATGGATTAAAAATCTTCCTTATTATTTCTGTTAAATCTTCTGTTTGGGGGGATTCGGGAAGACCGCGTATTCTTAGATTCTTCCTTCTATCTCTGTTCTCTTGGTCTTCTAATCTATAAGCCTGTTCCTGTTGTTCTCTTTTTACAGATTTTATTTCTCCTTTTAATTCTTTTATTATGATTGTATGGCAATCCGTTTTTTTTTCTACGTTTCTCGACTCTTTCAAGCATATGTCCCAGGTCTTTGTGAATGATCTCCATTTCTGATTTTAAAGATTTTTCCAGGGCCGCAAACATGGTTTCCATGTCTGTTTTTGTTGGTAGTTGGGTTTTCCTCAACTGGTCCTCGTCTATCCCAGCTTCTAGCTCTATCTCAGGGTCTTTTCTATTCTAGACTCCGAAAGAGTGCTTGTCTCTATGAGTAGTTCATTCTGACCCTTTTTTTCTTTTTTTTCTTCCTTGGTCTCTGCTTGGTGACTTTTGGTACTTTGTTGTTTCTCTACACCGTTTTCTCTGTGGGTTACAAAGTTATTCATTAGGCCTGAGCTGGGGCTTAGGCTAGGATGGGGTAATTTGGGGACCACTCCTCCTCTCGCAGCCTTCACTCCTCATGCTTTTCCCTGAGAAAGGATGTGGGGTGGTGAGTATTTCAAAATCTAGGTATGTGTATATATTTTTATTTTCCTTTTCTTCCTCTTTCCTTCCCCTTCCTTAGTTATATAACCCGGGGAGTTACCTTAGACCTTTAGTCTCTAGGGTCTCTGCCCCAACCACCTCCCAGGTTTCAGATTACTTCAGCTTCTGTGCCCACAAAGCACCGTTACCTTTTCAAGAATCATCAGCCATGCAGAGGGAAGAGAAAACAAAAAACAAAGAAGTTCTTCCTTTCCTGGTCCACACAGAAATATTTCAAGCAGTACCATTCTTCAAGACCCACCATGTGAGACCTTATGTGCTGTATGTGTAGGCCCAACAGTCTGTTCGGGGTTATACCTGTGTATGTCACTACATATCACATGTCCTTATGTAACAGGTTAGCTCTGTGTGTAAAAAAAATATACATTTTGTCCATTGTACTCACAACACCCACTTTCTTCTGATTAATCTCTATTCCTGCTGTAATTCATAACTCAGTTGTCTCTCATATGCAGGGGGGTAGCCAATACAGGGGGGTGAAATGCTCCGCGGGTTCCCTTAGCGATGTTCCCCACACTCTCTCCAGATAGTAATTCAGCTCTTCTCATTGTCTCCCGACAGCCAGGTGTCTAGTGTCTCCACTAACACTCGTCTCCTTCAATCACCTCTGAGCACCTCTGATGCCTTTCAATTGACTTATAATGGAAGGTGCTTTTGAAAAACTGCACCAAACTTGCAGCATGCACAACTTTTCAGGCTGGATCCACACTATTGCGAATTGGATACAGATTTCCCCGCATCCAATTCGCATGTCAGGAGACCGTGACCAGCTTTCATTGGAGCCGGTTCACACAACTCCGGAATGGCTGAGGAGCGATTTTCAGAAGAGTCCTGTGCGTTTTCTGGTCTGTTTCAGGTCCGAATGCAGCTAAAAATTTGGGCCTGATTCGTCCCTGAAATAGAGAACAGGGACGCACTGGACCCCTGTTGTGAGGTGCTCCACACAGCAGTGTGAACCCAGCCTCAACGCACAATGCACCTGCAGTGTGAAGAATTTTTCTTCTGCTTTTTAAACCCCAAAAGCACATAAAAAATGTATCAGTGTGAAAGGCCCCCTAGTGGAAGAATTAACAGGTGAAAAAAAAAAGTCTGAAGTTTTTTCTAAAATTAGAACTGTGAAGAACAACGCAGACACTTTCTAGCACGAAGGGTGAGTTGATTATATCAGTTAACATGTGACACCATAATCATTCCTTGCTTCTGTTTTTTTTTTACCACTGTCACAAATCAGCACTTGCTAATGTGGGGGCCTACATACATCGAGTGAATACAGTTTCAACACAAATAAGTGTTTCATTTATCCTATGAAATATCTTTAAAAATATTGCATTGTGAATTGCTCTATGCAAATATATACCCAGCCTTCTCTAGGGATATTGACAGTCGTGATACTACCCAACACATATCAGATATTTTGTAAAGTGAGTCATAATAATATCTCATGTCTACATGATTAGGGGTTGAGGAGAAGACTTGTGATACTTAAAATCCATATATATATTCGTGTTTTAAAACAGACCCAGCAGCATCTCAGCCTTTTCTCCAAAGTGATCTTTATTGTACTTCTTAAGAGATAGCCAGAGGCATGATCTGGTAATTGGTACTATGCCTCCAGGCACATGCAGTCAGCTATAAAGCTATTCATCGATCTGTGCAAGAGAATGTTATAAATATTTATATGTATGCTTGGAGCAATGAGCCTTTCGTCACATGTCATAGTAGTAGTACAAATACCATTTACTAATCTACTACTAACTACTGATGTAATGCATGAATAAAACTGTCAGTTGTAGACAAGGCTATTCATTTCTATGAAATAAAATAAATTAGTGTGAACATTACATAATAGACAGCATAGTAACCAGTCAGCAATTCCTAATGTCCTACCTGCAGTAAACTAATGAAACATGAAACCTGATTAACTGCTATTAGTTACTGCACACAATAGCTCTTTTTCACTGCCATGTTATATATTTTTGTATGCATTATCTATATGTGTTATGCTCAGAACTAAAAAAACATTTTTTTTAGTTCAGTAAATCCTAAATAGTGCCTATTCATACTTTGTATTTTATTTCCATGAAGCAGGTTGAAATGTTTTTTTTTTTCACGTTTACTTGACTATTCTTAGCTCCACTGTCTTAAAAAAACCTGCTCTTTAGCTCATACTCAAGCTAAAAATGCACACATAGCTGTATGAGTCAGAGAAAAGACTCCTGCCCCTTCCTTCCTGTCTGTCTGCTCAAAAGAGACCTTACAGATTTTATGCCTGAGATAGTCTTAAAGCCTCGCACACACGAGCAGAATGTCAGGAGACATTTGCCGGTTCAAAAAACAACGGCCGACATTCTTCCTTGTGTATGTTGGTCTGTCGGACGTGCACAGGGCCGAAACTAGGGGGGGGCAGGGGGACACAAGCCCTAGGTGACGCATCTAGAGGCGGCGATGCCGAGGATTCCGTCACCCCCACCCACACTGGGAAGCGCTGCTCTAATGCCCTGTACACACGGTTAGATTTTCCGACGGAAAATATGCAATCGGAGCTTGTTGTTGGAAATTCCGACCGTGTGTGGGCTCCATCGGACTTTTTCCATCGGAATTTCCGACACACAAAGTTTGAGAGCAGGCTATAAAATTTTTTAGACAACAAAATCCGTTCACGTCAATTCCGACCATGTGTGGACAATTCCGACGCACAAAGTGCCACGCATGCTCAGAATAAATTCCAAGACGGAACTGCTCGGTCTGGTAAAATTAGCGTTCGTAATGGATATAGCACTTTCGTCATGATGCAATGTTTTAAATAGTTTAATGCAGCACACTCTCTTCTTCTTTATAATGCTAGAAGAATGAAGTTGTTTTGCTGCTCATATTCACACAGAGTTCTCACAAACTTCTTTCTTTATTATTTATCGTGATTTCATGAATATAATATTTTTATTTGTCACATCTACCGAAAAAAATTTAATTTTTTGATGTTTTTAGGTTAATTTTTTTTTTTAAATCCTGATCTCGTGTTATTTTTTGTTTTTTGTTTTTTTTTACTCCAGAATAGTTTTGGGTGTTTTGTGTGTCAAGTTACCACAAAACGATTATTATCTTGTATTATTTAATTTCAAGGAGGTTGTTTGGTGTTGGTGTCTCTTGTTAATTTCACATTGTATTTTTGAAATGTACCTGCCTCCTCACAAACAAACTGTCCTTTTTGAAGGAAAACACACACATAGGCGAGTATAATAAAACAAACCAAAAATGTATTAAGGGGTCCTAACCAAATAAAAAGGGAGGCAACGCTGGAGAGACAGCAGAAATTGGTGAAGCCTTTGGCCCCCAGGGTACACATCAATTATTTTACTGCAAAATTGGTGGCCTGAGGAGTCCATATATAAGGGAGTACAATCTGGTCCAGAAGTCCAAGAGATCATGAACAGCAGCAGATGACATACATGTCCCCAGGCTGTGGTCATACAAGAGCCTGCATCTTTTGTCAAACCAGACTGAACCCAGGCCATCACTTTCTTGTCTTCCTTCCACTCTTCCTTCCACGCTGTGTCTGTGGTGGTGGAGTTGTGGCAGGAGGAGGAGGAGGATGATGCAACTCACTCAGGTGGTTATTGGGTGTGATTTCGCCCCTCAACCCCTTATTTAATGTTTTATAAATGATTTCCTCACACATGAGGTTGGCCCTCCTGCATGTCATGCAGTTTTGTGGCAGCCATGGAGGCAAAGGCCTCTTCACGAGTGGGGGTGGCTCTGAGGGACGCAGAAGCCTCCTGAATCAGCCTGAGTGCTGAATCCGTCACGTTACACCCCTTCCTAGGTCTTTTGTTTGGAAGGCGGAGGGGAGGGACCTGTGATTCTGTCAGGCTCCTACTGGGCCCTGTCACCTCCTGGCTGCCACTTACCCCCGCCTCCTCCTGGCTGCCACTAACCCCCGCCTCCTCCTGGCTGCCACATTCCACAGCCTCCTCCTGGCTGCCACATTCCACAGCCTCCTCCTGGCTGAGGTCTTCCTGTGTATGAAAAAGGGACATAGTTTTAGTTTTTACTTCATCAATCACACACAATTTTCACCTCATGACTGTTGAAAATTGAATGTTAAGAAATATAAAACACTATCATTCAGCATTTTTCATTATTGTCCCAATTATTTTTCCCCACTACTGTCTATTGATATGTAAAACACTTTATTAAATCAGCAATTAGTGATCAATAATAACATCTAGTAAACATGATTTATGTTTTGCCCAGAAATCTGTAGAAGAATGCTATACCTGGCTCAAGCTGGGCTCCTCCACTTCTTCCTGGTTGTAAGTCCCAGGTTGGACATCTGAAGCCTCAGCTGGGGTGGAAGATAGGGTGGAAGGAAGAGTGGAAGGAAGGGTTGAGAGGGATTCCCTGACTTCAGTCTGGTCTGACAGAAATCACAGTCTCTCATAGTACCACAGCCTGGGGACATAAACGTCATCTGCTGCAGCTCATGACCTCTGGGACTCCTGGACTTTCTTGCGCTCCCTAAGATAAGTGCTCCTCGGGTCACCAATTTTGGCTTTTAAATGGGGCATGGTTGCCGTGGGGACCACCGGCTTCACCAACTCCAGCAGTTTCTCCAGCGCTGCCTGCCTCTTTTGTGTATGATTTTATTGCGGGTGTTTCACCTCCCACAGACAGGGCAGCTCCCTGTATTTATCTATGAACAGGGGGAGGAAGTTGTGGTCATTGAAGCCATCCATTTTATCTGCAATACACAAGACAAACCCTAATGTCAGGCTAAAGTCTCCTAATCTTGTCCCAATATAGGCCTCAATCTATAAGCAGTATATGCCCAAGTTTAAATGTTACCTTTGTTATCACGATCGGCGCTTCTGATACTCCTTCCTCCGTTCAAAGATCATACGTATGACGCACACATGTTACTCTTTATATACACTGCGCATACGTGAAACTCCGCCTGCCCCTGACGTTCTTTCTAGTCTATTCCCTGCCCCTTCTCGTTCGGCGCAGTGGAGAAGAGCACATGGCGGAGATAGAGCAGGTGCGTGCTAATTACAGCAATGAGGAGGAGGAGGAGGAAAGGCCAGAGCCAGAAACATCACGATCCCAGAGGAGACGATTTAAGGCCTCAAATATGTCCTTTGTAGAGATGGTGGAGATGGTCGACATACTGAAGAGGGCCGACTATGGCGGGAAGTATGGACCTTACCCCAACCCCAATGTCAGAAAGGCCAAGACCATGGCAAAAGTTGTGAAGCGTCTGCACCGTAATTTTGGGGTACGCCGATCCAAGGATCAACTCAGGAAGCAGTGGTCGGACCTCAAATTAAGGGAACACAATCAGTATAGAAGGATCAAGAGAGTGCTGCAAAAAAGTAAGTAGTTGTGCTGTGTTCCTATTCATTATTTTTAGAACGTTCGTGCTGCTCCATGTGCTTTTCTTTACCATTGTACAGTTTAAAATGGCAACTTTCATGTTCATGGACACATTATTCGTTTGTAGGAAACATTGTTCGTTCGGCCAATAAAACACCATGTTTTGTCCATATGCATTTCAATACATTTTTTCTAGCCTACTACTTCTCTTAAAATAATTTTGTTGTCTAGATGGGTTAGTAACTAGAATGAAATGCAAACTAGATTCTGTGTAAGGAGAGGACACTCAGCAGCTGTTTACACATCTGGACACTGGAGCACTAGTGTGGGACACAAGAACACCCTTTTTATTAGGGGGCCCACACAGGTGCTCCAGTGTATACTATAGGGGTGACTCCATCTGTGAAGCTTGTACAAAACAGGTAAGTATTCAAGCTTGACAAAGGGAAAAAATATTTCTTCATCTTGCAACTCTGCCAAAATAGACAATTGTACCCCACTTCCAAGCAATGTTTCATATTCCTATTTCTGCCATCAAATATCTGTGTGCTAAGTATACCTTTTTTTTTACATAGGAGGACACCACTCATCAGAGGAGACAACAGACCCCCCACCTCATGAAGAAGTGGAAATCCCCCAAGCCCAAGCAGAGGAGGAGGAGGGAGAAATTGTTACAACAGGTGAGTGTCTGCGACCACAGGTTCAGGTAAGAGATGGATGCTGGCATATTTATTATACATGGTGTTTTTGTTTTTTATATATTTTTAGGTGATCGGGATGTTGTGGAAGAAGGTCATTTCACCAGTGTAAGTGCCCGGATCCTGATCGGGGAGATCATGGGGTGTAATAGGGACTTGGAAAACATCAAGCAAAACATCAACGATGTTCAAAACAAAATGAAGAACATCATTGATGTTTTAGGGAGAATTTAAAATCCCTAGAAATCCCTAACTTATTTGTGCTTTGTGTTTTTGTTTTTCTGACAATTTTGTGAAAATTTTGTGACATATTATAGAAAAGCCAAATTTTGAAGATGCACACAGTGTGTCAACATGTGCTATCTGCCATTACGGGAGATCAATGTACGCGTTTTGTGGGTGCAACCCCTTCCTCAATAATAAAGTAGCTGAGAGGAAGGGGTTGCACCCACAAAACACGTCATTGATCCCCCATGATGGCAGCTAGCACATGTTGACATTCGGCAAATTGTGTGCATCTTCAAAATTTGGCTTTTCCAGGGGTGACTTCACCCCATCTGCTGAGCGCAATATCAAACACAGTTTATAAATACTCATGTCTAATATTGCCTTCACTTTCTATAAAAGTTGAACTTTGTAAGTTCCAGAGTTGTGTATTTCTTGTTGGTTTTAAACATGCCTGTTTTACCTTAAAATGCAATTTCTACTTTTTAATGTGACCTAAAAAATTGTTTTACAACAAACATGTTGGTTTGTTCTAAAAACCTTTTATAAATGCACATGTGATTGTGCTTTGATTAAAAAGATTGACAATCAACAATGTGTGGCTTCTTCTTTCAATGCTCAAAAGCATTTTTTGTAGTAAAGTTGGTGTTTTCAGTGACAATGGGGGTTAATTTACTAAAGGCAAATCCACTTTGCACTACAAGTGCAGTTTCAGTGCAGTCTCAAGTGCACTTGTAGTGCAAAGTGTATTTTTCTTTAGTAAATAACACCCAACAGTGCTTTATAATTTTATACAATCACGCCATTTTCAGGACTCCCCAAATTTCATTCATGGTCAGCGAAAAAAAAGACAAGCAGTAAATCTAAGCAAATATTTGTTCAGTTTAAAATATATTTTTATTTAAAAATGTCTCAGACATTGTCTGGCATATCAATGGCCCCCCTACCCGCAAAGTATTCCATGTATCTTAGATGGACCTCACGGGCACTCTGGGGGGGTTAGCCAGGATGGCCAGCTTCAAGCGCCGTCAGGTTTGGTTCATTCATATTAATTCCGGCTTCAGGCCCAACTGAGCCAGCATAGTTCCAAGAATTTCTCCTTAAAAAGTTGTGGAGAACACAGCAAGCCAGGATGATGTGATTCAGTTTATATTCTGCCATGTGTATGGGTGTAAGAAATAGGCGGAACTGGCTGGCCATTATTCCAAACGTGTTCTCCACCACTCTTCTGGCTCTGGCCAGCCAGTAATTAAAAACCCTCTGGTCCTGGTTGAGGGTCCTCATAGGAAATGGCCGCATAAGATGGTCCCCCAGTACAAACGCTTCATCTGCAACGAAGACGAATGGGAGTCCTTCCACATTGTCTTCTGGAGGTGGCAAGCCCAAGCTGCCATTCTGGAGACACCTGTAGAACTCCGTGTGGGCGATGTCTCCACCATCTGACATCCAGCCATTGTTCCCCACGTCCACATACATAGTAGCCGACACCACCGCCAACATCACAATACTATTGAACCCCTTGTAGTTGTAATAGTATGAACCCGAGTTGGGTGGTGGGACGATGTGGATGTGTTTCCCATCAATTGCTCCAACGCAGTTAGGAAAGTCCCACCGCTGGGCAAAGTGGGATGCCACAGTCTGCCATTCCTATGGGTTGGAAGGAAACTGTGGAGTCAAACAAGAAAAATAAATTAATCATTTTGCACATAAACATTGAAAGCAGATTAGACACAAACATTCTTGGCCAACATCAGTATAACATTTATTTTAGGGAGTATTTAAAGACAAAGGTATAAGGTCCACCTATCAGATCCCCCCTCTCATGGGCCATTTAAAAACATTTAGGGGGTGGAGATGTTTTGGACAGGTAACCTCTCCACTTCATTGAGAGATGAATTCCTAAATAATACTTTGGCCAGCCCCTCCTTACACTATTGGCAGCCCACTGGACAGGTAAGTAGTGTAATAATACAAAAATATAAATACACACTGTACAATTTGAAGCACATTTTTACATTCTGATATTACCTATCAAGATAATAATAGGATACAAAAACTTTAAACAGTACCATTTGAAAGTATTCAGGCAGGCCCTTGCACAACATGCTTTGAGGAATTCATCCAAAAATCTGACCACAAAAGAGGTAGGTATAGTGTGTATGGGTTTGGCAAAGTCAGCAGATAGAGGATTGGTATTAGCTGAGTTAGCAGTTGGGGGGGGAGGTAGGGTTCCAAATGAGTTTGGGACCCCCAAAAAAAGCCTCTGACACTCTGCCTGAATTTAAAGCACACATCACAATTTTACACATTTTAGGGGGGTATTTAGGGTAAAGCACTACTATGGAGAGACAAAATACATTGTTAAGTGACTAGGCGAGGTGGATATAGGCCCAGGAGAGCATGCTAGGGAGGTAAGTGAAGGCAAATATGTATGAAGGACAAAACATTTTTTTTTTAAATCCAGCATGCATGAGGACAAAGGGGACAGTCACAGCATATTACAATCATGGTAATTAGGGAATGAGGAAAGAAATACATTACATTAGCAAACATTAAATACAATAAAATGTGATGTTAAAGGATAAAAATCTTACCTTAATATACTCCTTCTGCAGGACCTGGATGATGGCAGAACAGGTCTCTGGAATAATGATCCCCAGAGCCTGGGGGGAGATGCCTGTCGAGAACTTGAGGTCCTGCAGGCATCTCCCTGTCGCCAAGTACCGCAGGGTGGCGACTAACCTCTGCTCCAGAGTGATGGCTTGCCTCATGCAGGTATTCTGCCTGCTGATATAAGGGGTCAGCAAAGCCAACAAACGGTGAAAAACGGGTCCGTCATCCAGAGATAGTTCCTGAAATCGTCATGATTAGTCTCACGGATCTCACAGAGCAAAGGCATTAAAGGGTTAGTGTGTGGGTGTGGCGCTGTCCTAATTCTTAGAAATACTTGGTAAATCGTGTGTAGCCAAATCCCATATGTAAAGTCGCATATAAAGTACAGACCAAAATTGCAAATAAAAAATTCAACGAAAATAAAACCAAACATAAAACAGCAAAGTGACCCCCTTTGGAGTGTGTAGGTGTAACGTTGTCCTAGTGGAGAAAAAAGTGGAAAAAATGGAAACAATGGAAGAAATTGCATAAAGGACTTCTGCCTCCACAGATGTGATTTTCACCAAGGTGGAAAAAACAGAAGGTAAGTGAGGGGTTAGTGTGTGGGTGTGGTGCTGTCCTAATTCATAGAAATACTTGGTAAATCGTGTGTAGCCAAATCCCATGTGTAAAGTCGCATATAAAGTATAGACCAAAATAGCAAATAAAAAATTCAACGAAAATAAAATAAAACCAAACATAAAACAGCAAAGTGACCCCCTTTGGAGTGTGTAGGTGTAACGTTGTCCTAGTTTAAAAAATACTTTGTAAGTCGTGTGTAGCCAAATCCCACATGTAAAGTCGCATGTAAATTATAAACAAAATATAAACAAAATCGCATATAGCAAATTTAACGGCTAGGTTGGCCCCCTTTGAATTGGGGGAGTGGAAAGGGGAATAGGGGATGAAATCAAAAAATGACTTTAGCCAAAACTATTCCATCCGCATAAAAACCCCATATAATGATTGATTTAAAAGTCTTTGACAAACATAACATTGCTGAATAATTACATAGGTTAAATCGTGACAAGTGCTCAGTGCAACTTAAGTGAAAAACTTGACATCTTTGTAAAACAAGGCAGGTATTTGTATTAATCTTGGTGACCAGGAGCTCGTGTCTTGTGATCATGTGGACACTCACCAGCTTCTTTAACCCCTGCGGGGGTAATGCGCAGTCACAGTGTATGCCACTGTGCGGCAATCCACAGGCTGTTTCTGGGTCATGGTGACGTTTTAGGCATAAGAGAAGAAAGAGGAGATTCCATAGTGTAAAACCATAAAACACTCTTTACTGAACGCAGATGACAGAATGGTACTCACATTTAAGCAGTTTATAATAGGCAACCAAATGTCATCAGAACAGGAGAGCGTCAGATTTAAGTTGGTGATCCTCTGGGAGATGATGCAAAAGCGTCAAAATAGGCCACGCCCTACGCGTTTCATCATAGGGACGTCAACTGGAGCGTGCCCCCTTTGTGTCACCTCCCCTCCTTTTATACTGTGTGATGTGCTGCATGCCTGCACACCGGAAACCTCTGGTGGCCATTTTCCCTTAGGTTTTTGCGCGGCCATCTTGCATGTGGCTATTGCAGACCGGAGCCATGTGTATAAACCTTTAGTGGAATATCCCTAGTGTTGTAAAAACAGGAAATAGAACAAAGGGAAATCTGTGGCCATTTTGTGAGAGATTTTGCAGACTGAAGCCCAATAGAGCAATTGATAGGTATATGCTATTTTGCAGGCTGTAGTCCGCGGCCATTTTCTTGTAGGTTCTGCAAGATCCATTCATAATCCTTTTTGTTTAGGATAACAAGTCCACCGCCCTTGGATTATGAATCCTAAACAAAAAGGATTATGAATCAGAAAAGGAGAAACTGCTAGCTATTCCTAACACATACAAAAAGCTAAGGGGCAACCCGAAGGCAGAATATAAGAAGAAGCTCAAAGCTTATATACAGAAAGGAGAGAAAAAAGGAATCCTGAATAAAAAAGAAGCAAAATTTCTATTACCTGAAGCAGCCAAGACCCCCGTAATATATTATGTCCCAAAAATCCATAAGAACCAATTTAACCCCCCAGGTAGACCCATAATAAGTGGGATTGATGGCCTATTCTCTAGACTGGGGGCATATTTGGACAGCTATTTGCAACCGTTGGTAACCGGAGGGAAATCCTACCTGAAAGACAGTAAACAGCTGATTAAGGAGTTAAAAAATTTCAACATAAAGGAGGAAGACATACTTGTGACTATTGACATCAACTCCCTATACACTAACATCATACAATCAGATGGCCTTAGCGGAGCAGAATGGGCATTACATCAACAAACCAATATGAAAGAAGAACAAATAAAATACATATTAGAAGGTTTAAAGTTAGCAATGAGCCATAACTACTTCTGGCATAAGGGAGACTTCTACATGCAAGAGAAGGGAATGGCCATGGGGGCTAAGTATGCCCCCAGTGTAGCCAACCCGCTCCTTAACAAATGGGAAGAAAAACAAATCTATAGTACCAATAGGCCAAATATGAAGTTATATAGACGATATATAGATGACATCGTTGTAGTATGGGGAGGCACAGAAGAAGAACTACAAGTATTTCTCGAAGAAATTAACCATAACATCTACGGTTTAACTTTCTCTGGTAACTGGAGTAAACAGGACATAAGTTACCTCGACCTCCACATATACAAAGAAAATGGGCAGCTTAATACAAAAACGTTCTTCAAGAATACAGACAGAAACGGCTACATACCAACAAGTAGCTGCCATCACCCGAAGTGGATAGGTAACATCCCAAAGGGGCAATTGATGCGAATACGCAGAAATTGCAGTAGCATCATTGATTTTGAGGAACAAGCAGACGTCTTAATCAACAGGTTCACCGATAAAGGATATAAAAGAAGGGACCTATTATTATTGAAACAAAAAGTGAAAAGTATGGATAGAAACGGGCTGATAGAAGGAACACAAAATTCACGTAAACAAGAAAAGAATAGAAATATAGGCTTTGCTTTCCTGACAGGATACAACAGGCAATATAAAACTATGGAATCAATCATTAAAAAATATTGGCCAATTCTCCAATCAGACCAGATTCTTAAACCAATATTACCAAACAAACCTATTTTTATTTACAGGAAGGCCCCAACCCTTAGGAACAAACTAGTGCACAATGCCCTTGACCCCCCAAAACAAATTAAAATAGGGAATAACCTTAGAGGCTTTTATAAATGTGGTAAATGTTTACCATGTAGAGTAAGTAAGAAAAAAGAAAAAAGTAAAAAGACAACTAAATTTAGGTCGACATCTAATGGAAATGAATATACCATCAGGGACCTGATCACGTGCAATAATACACACGTCACTTATGTATTAGAATGCCCGCGTCGGAAACAGTACGTGGGGCGTACAACTAGAAAATTGCACATAAGGATCAGAGAACACATTACAAATATAAAAAACGGGTTTAAAAAGCACAGTGTATCCAGGCACTTTAGAGACTACCACAAAAGGGACCCCTCAGGCCTTGTTTTTTATGCTATTGATAAAATCAAAGGGCACTGGAGGGGCGACAACAAGAAAATTAAAGTGTCGCAAAACGAAACTAGATGGATTTTCCAGCTAGACACACTACAACCATCTGGAATGAATATAGATATCGACCTAAATTGCTTTCTCACTAACTATTAGTACTACCAGTAAACTACCACCATTAGTAAGCTTAATCTTTTTTGACGTGAAAAATAAAAAAGGTTCCTGACGTATGACATTAATTTTAGGCTCCATGACGACACAAACACCATCTTCCCTCGGTCTCCTTCCCACCCCTCTTATTTTATCCCCCTTTTTATCATTTTTATTTTAATTTTATTATTAAATTTTTATAAATTTTTTTCATATTTAGTTAACTTTTTATACAATACATGTACATAGTGACATGCAATTTATGTTTAGTACTTTGGAGCAATAAATATTAAACATTTCTATGTATATGTATTTTAAATTTTATATTTTATATTTCTATGTATAATTCGTCATGTATACTTAATTATACTGTGCGAATAATTAATACTGCTCCTGCCTATGATGATTCTTTACGGGTTTATTTTCCATCTTGATAGAGTAAATCTGTGGCTCAGAGTGACACATACTCGAACGGAGAAGTTTTTTCATACTGGGTCACCGTATAATCCAAATATACCCCGCACATTCTAGAAGAAAATGGCCGCGGACTCAGGCATGTTAAATAACCTATAGCCTACATGGATCTTGCAGAACCTACAAGAAAATGGCCGCTGACTACGGCCTGCAAAATAGCATATACCTATCAATTGCTCTATTGGGCTTCGTGTCTGCAAAATCTCTCACAAAATGGCCACGGATTTCCCTTTGTTCTATTTCCTGTTTTTACAACACTAGGGATATTCCACTAAAGGTTTATACACATGGCTCCGGTCTGCAATAGCCACATGCAAGATGGCCGCGCAAAAACCTAAGGGAAAATGGCCGCCGGAGGTTTCCGGTGTGCAGGCATGCAGCACATCGCACAGTATAAAAGGAGGGGAGGTTACGCAAAGGGGGCACGCTCCAGTTGACGTCCCTATGACGAAACGCGTAGGGCATGGCCTATTTTGACGCTTTTGCATCATCTCCCAGAGGATCACCAACTTAAATCTGACGCTCTCCTGTTTTGATGACATTTGGTTGCCTATTATAAACTGCTTAAATGTGAGTACCATTCTGTCATCTGCGTTCAATAAAGAGTGTTTTATGGTTTTACGCTATGGAATCTCCTCTTTCTTCTCTTATGCCTAAAATGTCACCGTGACCCAGAAACAGCCTGTGGATTGCCGCACAGTGGCATACACTGTGACTGCGCATTACCCCCGCAGGGGTTAAAGAAGCTGGTGAGTGTCCGCATGATCACAAGACACGAGCACCTGGTCACCAAGATTAATACAAATACCTGCCTTGTTTTACAAAGATGTCAAGTTTTTCACTTAAGTTGCACTGAGCACTAGTCACGATTTAACCTATGTAATTATTCAGCAATGTTATGTTTGTCAAAGACTTTTAAATCAATCATTATATGGGGTTTTAATGCGGATGGAATCATTTTGGCTAAAGTAATTTTTTGATTTCATCCCCTATTCCCCTTTCCCCTCCCCCAATTCAAAGGGGGCCAACCTAGCCGTTAAATTTGCTATATGCGATTTTGTTTATATTTTGTTTATAATTTACATGCGACTTTACATGTGGGATTTGGCTACACACGACTTACAAAGTATTTTTTAAACTAGGACAACGTTACACCTACACACTCCAAAGGGGGTCACTTTGCTGTTTTATGTTTGGTTTTATTTTATTTTCGTTGAATTTTTTATTTGCAATTTTGGTCTATACTTTATATGTGACTTTACATATGGGATTTGGCTACACACGCTTTACCAAGTATTTCTATGAATTAGGACAGCGCCACACCCACACACTAACCCTTCACTTACCTTCTGTTTTTTCCACCTTTGTGAAAATCACATCTGTGGAGGCAGCAGTCTTTTATGCGATTTCTTCCATTGTTTCCATTTTTTCCATTTTCTCCACTTTTTTCTCCACTAGGACAACGTTATACCTACACACGCTAAAGGGGGTCACTTTGCTGTTTTCTGTTTGGTTTTATTTTCGTTGAATTTTTTATTTTCAATTTTGGTCTATACTTTATATGCGACTTTACATATGGGATTTGGCTACACACGATTTACCAAGTATTTCTATGAATTAGGACAGTGCCACACCCACACACTAACCCTTCACTTACCTTCTGTTTTTTCCACCTTGGTGGAAATCACATCTGTGGAGGCAGCAGTCCTTTATGCGATTTCTTCCATTGTTTCCATTTTTTTCCATTTTCTCCACTTTTTTCTCCACTAGGACAACGTTACACCTACACACTCCAAAGGGGGTCACTTTGCTGTTTTATGTTTGGTTTTATTTTCATTGAATTTTTTATTTGCAATTTTGGTCTATACTTTATATGCGACTTTACATATGGGATTTGGCTACACACGATTTACCAAGTATTTCTATGAATTAGGACAGCGCCACACCCACACACGAACCCTTCACTATGTGACAGAATTGGTCACGCCGGAGCAACCAATTCTTGGTCCATGAATTCCTCCTCGCCCTGTTCATGGACTGGGCTTGTATCAAAGTAAGGACCCCAACACCAAGCCCCCACACAACACAAACTCTACTGTCACGTACTTGGTGGGTGAGCCTGACGTGTAGATGAAGGCCTCTCATACAGCTCCGGCTCGAGAGCCCCTGATAGTGGGAAAGCAGGCTCAGGAGCTCGGTGGGGTAAGAGTGCCTATGATCTGTCCAGAAGTCTGTATCAGCGGAAGCCAGAAACCTGCAGCAGGAAGCCGGAACACAGCAGGTAGCAGACAGGAGAGGTGGCAGATGGCTGGCAGACTTGGCAGGAGATGGGTAGGGATGCACCACTGGATGCAGGAGCTTGAAGCAGGCTGGACAACCAGAAGCAGGGTCAGACAAATCAGGCAGGCAGCAGACAGGCAGATCAGGCAGAAGTGGCAGGCAGAAGCGTAGTCAGGTCACAGGCAGGTCTTGGTAACAGATGGGCAAATCAGGCATAGACAGCAGGCAGAGGCGTAGTCGGGTCACAGGTTCATCAACAGGTGCTAGGTAACAGGAACTGGAGACAGAGAATAGTCCGCGGAAAGGCAAGGGGTCAGGGCAGGAAGCAGGCAACGTTAGTAGGGAACAAGCCGGATCGGTAGCAGAAGTCAAACAGACAGGAATCAGGATTCAGGTAACGCTGTAGACCAAGTAGCAACCAGCCAGTGTTGAAGCTCCGTTTAAATAGACCGACTGGTGCTAGTTCTGGTAACAGGTGTGCGCACGCGCGCGCGTGCCAACGCGCGGTCCCGTTCGCGCAAGTGCACGCGTATCAGCAGAAGCGCCCACAGTCATTCTGGACATTCTTGGTTGGCGCCTGCGCACAGGTATGTGCCTGGAAACAACAGTAGTACTTTGCAGACATCTTCCCTGACACTGCCCCCCCTTACGGGCAGCCTCCGGATGCCCAATTGGTTCCTCTTCTGGGGGTGTCTGCGGAAAAAGGCGCGGACCAAGTCCATAGCGTGCACATCCTGTTCGGGTTCCCAGGAGTTTTCCTCTGGCCCATAGCCCTTCCACTTAATCAGATATTGCAGACGACCCCTTCTCCTCCTGCAGTCTACAATTGCTTTCACCTTAAATTCCTCATCCCCATTAACGATCACTGGTTCAGGCGGTCTAGTCCCCCGATTAGGAAAGGGATCCGGAACTGCGGGTTTTAGTAAAGATACATGGAACACTGGATTTATCCTATAGGAATCTGGTAAAGATAGCTCATAGGAAACGCAGTTAATTTTCCTCTTTACAGGAAACGGTCCCAAAAACTTTGGGGCAAGCTTCTTTGACGGGCAAGCCAACCTCAGATTGGTTGTGGCTAGCCACACCTGATTACCAGGCTGCAGGATCATTTCTCCCCTCCTCTTTCTGTCGAAAGCCTTCCTATTATCTTCCTGCGCTTTGATTACGGCTTCTTGCAACATCTTATTGTTACGACTGAAGAAGTCTACTGTATTCTGGACGTCTGGAACTGAGGGCTCGGAGACAAGGTCAGGCAAGAAGGTGGGATGGAAGCCATTGTTTGCGAAGAACGGAGACTGTTTAGTGGCTGAATGACAGGAGTTATTATAAGCAAACTCGGCTAATGGTAGGCGAGACACCCAGTCATCTTGGACAAAAGATGTGAAGCAACGGATATATTGCTCCAAAGTTTGGTTAGTCCATTCGGTCTGTCCATTAGACTGTGGGTGGTATGCGGATGACATAGAGAGTTTGATCTTCAGGGTTTCGCAGAGTGATTTCCAGAACCTGGATGTAAATTGGACCCCTCGGTCAGATACGATATCAACAGGTACCCCATGGAGTCTCACAACTTCCCTGATGAACACTCGAGCCGTCTCTGCAGCAGATGGTGTACCCCTTAAGGGTAAGAAGTGGGCCATCTTGGACAGGCGATCCACAATAACAAAGATGGCCGTACAATCTTCAAAGGGTGGTAATTCCACTATAAAGTCCATCGAAATCATGGACCAAGGCCTGTCGGGCACAGGCAGAGGTCTGAGCAAACCCCATGCCCTGTTTCAGGTGCTCTTACTCCGGATACAGGTTGTGCATGCACCTACGTAGCTTTTACAGTCTTTTTCCAGATTAGGCCACCAGAAAGTGCGTTGCACCAGCTCCGTTGTCTTGCGAATCCCGAAATGCCCCGCTAAGGGCTGATCATGGCAAAAACCCAACACCAGCAACCGAACTCCTTCCGGAACAAAAACTCAGTCCCCCTTCCAAAGAAGACCCTCCCTTGCCTGAAGGGTATCCCCAGTGGGAACAGGGGTAACTGTGGAAGCTTGTCTTAGCTGAGACACCAAGTCAGTCTGTAGTAGTAGGAAGTTTCCTGCTGGCAGAATGGTGTCTGACACTGGCAAGTCCTTAGGATCTTCAAACATGCGAGACAGCACGTCAGGCTTGACATTCTTAGACCCAGGTCTGTAGGTTATATGAAACAGGAACCTTGAGAAGAAAAGTGCCCAACGGGCCTGGCGAGGTTTCAGCCATTTAGCAGTCCGTAAATACTCAAGGTTGTTATGATCCGTATATATCAGTTTTGGTGGTGCTGCCCCTTCTAGCAAATACCTCCATTCCTCGAGGGCGGCTTTTATGGCAAGAAGTTCGCGATCATCGACATCGTAGTTTTTCTCAGCAGGGGCGAGCTTCCAAGAGAAAAAGGCTACAGGGTGAATTAGATTCTTTAGACCTTGACGCTGGGACAGAACCCCTCCGACAGCACTCTCGGAAGCATCTACCTCCAGAATGTAGGGAAGCACTGGATCTGGATGGCTTAGAATGGGGGCAGACGTAAACAAGAGTCTCGAAGGCAACCTGGGCTTCGGGGGACCAGTGGAAACGGACACCCTGCTTGGTAAGTTGTGTGATGGGTGTGATGATAGCCGAAAAATTCTTGATGAATCTGCGGTAAAAATTAGCAAACCCCACGAATCTCTGGATTCCTTTCTTATCAATGGGGGCTGGCCAGGTCAGGATTGCTGAGACTTTCTGGGGATCCATCTCAATCCCACCGGTGGAGATGATTAATCCCAAGAACTGGATACTTTGCTGCTCAAACTCACACTTCTCTGGCTTGGCATAGAGTCCATGTAAGCGGAGGCGGAAGAAAACATTCTTGACATGTTCGAGATGACTTGCAAGAGAAGTGGAGAACACAAGTATGTCGTCTAAGTAAACGATAAGAAAGATGTCTAGGAAGTCCTTAAAGACGTCATTAATGAAGTGCTGAAATGTAGCTGGCGCATTACACAGACCAAATGGCATGACGAGGTACTCGTAATGGCCAAAACGGGTGCGAAAGGCAGTCTTCCACTCATCTCCCTTTCGTATGCGGATAAGGTTGTAGGCTCCCCTCAAGTCTAGTTTGGTGAAGATAGAAGCAGAGCGAAGTCTTTGGAAAAGTTCTGGAATCAGGGGAAGGGGATAACAGTTTTTCACCGTGATCTTATTTAGTTCGCGATAATCTACGCACGGCTGTAGAGAATGGTCCTTCTTTTCCACAAAGAATATTCCCACCCCAGCGGGTGAAGTAGAGGGGTGGATGAACCCCTTTTTAAGACTCTCGTCAATGTACTCCTTCAGAGCACCTAGTTCCTTTTCGGACAGAGGGAAGATCCGACCAAATGGAATTGCAGTCCCTGACAGGAGTTCGCTGGGGCAATCGTAGGCTCTGTGTGGAGGTAGGGTGTCTGCCCCCGCTTACTGAAAACGTCCAGATATTCATGATAAGCCTCGGGCACCCTTTGGTAAAGTTCAGTATCAATTTCCATACAAAGTAGTGCAGTGGGTGACATGTTGGGCTCAGATAGACAGTGCTCCTGACAGTAGGATGACTGGTACTCGATGCTGCCAGAGCTCCAATCAATCAGCGGATTATTGGCCTGAAGTCGTGGTAGGCCCAGAATGACAGGAAACAGGGGTGAGGAAATTGCGTCTAAACGTAAACGTAAGCAACAATGGAGGAGTCTCCTTAGTCACCAGTCCAGACTTCACACAGGAGCCATCGGCCAGAAACACAGTAAGTCCTTCCTCCTTGGGTAGAAGAGGAATATGTTGCTGACCTGTGAATGCCAAGTCGATGAGGCAACTGCAGGCCCCGGGGTCCACAATTGCTGTTGTAGATACGCTTCTGCCTGGAAGCTGGAAGGTGATGGGAAGAGCCAGTTGAGCAGAAGTTGCTGGCAGGACTGACTGGGTAACTGAAGAAGCGGTGAGACATCTACGACCTTTAGTTGGGCAATTACGTACATAATGGCCGGTCCCCCCACAGTAGAGGCAGAGATTGCCCTGACAGCGTCGTGACCATTCTTCAAAGGAGAGTGACGGGCGGATCAGGACAAGTCATGTGGACGTTGCTGTTTTCGGGTTGGGTGAAGGTAACTTAACAGGTGTTGGCTGGGCCCGAACTGGAACTTTAGGTATCATCCATACAGGTTGGGATGGACCAGTAGACCTTTCTTGCCTGCGCTCTCGGAGACAACGGTTAATCTGAATGGATACAGAAATGAAGTACTCTAGTGAACTCGGCACCCCCACACGAGCTAACTCATCCTTCAGGTCCTCTGCTAATCCCAGGCGTAACTGATGCCGCAATGCAGCGTTGTTCCAACCTGTGTCTGCACTCCAGCATTGGAGATGGGTAGAGATGCACCACTGGACGCAGGAGCTCGAAGCAGGCTGGACAACCAGAAGCAGGGTCAGACAAATCAGGTAGGCAGCAGACAGGCAGATCAGGCAGAAGTGGCAGGCAGAAGTGTAGTCGGGTCACAGGCAGGTCTTGGCAACAGACGGGCAAATCAGGCATAGACAGCAGGCAGAGGCGTAGTCGGGTCACAAGCAGGTTCAGCAACAGGTGCTAGGTAACAGGAACTGGAGACAGAGAATAGTCCGTGGAAAGCCAAGGGGTCAGGACAGGAAGCAGGCAGCGGTAGTAGGGAACAAGCCGGATCGGTAGCAGAAGTCAAACAGACAGGAATCAGGATTCAGGTAACGCTGTAGACCAAGCAGCAACCAGCCAATGTTGAAGCTCCGTTTAAATAGACCGACTGGCGCCAGTTCTGGTAACAGGTGCACGCACACGCGCGCCAACGCGTGGTCCCGTTCACGCACACGCATGCGCATCAGCAGACGCGCCCACAGTCATTCTGGACATTCTTGGTTGGCGCCTGCGCACAGGTATGTGCCTGGAAACAACAGTAGTACTTTGCAGACATCTTCCCTGACATCTACGATGAGTTCGTACATGCAACATGGCTAGAAAACAGTCGGCTGGTCAGAACGAAGTAACAGAACGAACTGAAGAACAGCAAGGCCTGTGAAGAGCGACCTGAAAATCAGTAATGAATGGACAAGAACACAATGACAAGTCAATGGGAACTCGCTTCATGCACTGAAGACCAGATACAAACCCACAAGCACAAACTGAACAGCAGAAATACGATCTGAAAACCACGAGTCTGAAAAAGCGCGAATCATCTCTCACCAACTTTTTACTAACATGAGATTAGCAAAAGGAGCCCAAAGGGTGCCCCGCTTGGTACTGAACTGCCCTTTTATAGTCTTGTCATACTTGGTGTACGTCACCGCGTTCTTGGCGTTCGGAAATTCCGACAACTTTGTGCGACCGTGTGTATGCAAAACAAGTTTGAGCCAACATCCTTTCGGAAAAAAATCCATGGATTTTGTTGTCGGAATGTCTGATCAATGTCCGACCATGTGTAAAGGGCATATGGGTGTCACTGCCCCCTGATCAAGTGTAATAGACAGGGAGCGTCCTCTGCATAGTTTGCCAAAACAAGAGAACCAAATAGGAGGGAGACTGCACAGGTGCACTAACGCTGAATCACTCTGCTCCTCCTGCCCGCCAGCACTATAGAAAGGCATTCTAGAGCGACGCTTTATCATGAGAGAGCCTTCGTGAAACTGGAAGGCATTTATTAGGACAAGGAGAGGGGTTTGTGTGCAGAAGGCTCTGGAATAGGAAGTAGGGGTTGGTATGGCTAAGGATTGGGGAGCCTGGGGGGTGCAGAGAAGGCCCTGGACTGAGGAACAGAGGAGGCCCTGGACTGGGGGGGTGCAGAGGAGGCCCTAGGCTGGGGGGGTGTGTGCAGAGGAGGCCCTGGACTGGAGGTGCAGAGGAGGCCCCAGGCTGGGTGTGTGTGCTGAGGTGGCCCTGGACTGGGGGGTGCGGTGGAGGCCCTGTACTGGAGGGGTTCAGAGAAGGCCCTGGACTGGCGGGTGCAGTGGAGACCCTGGACTGATGGGGTGCAGAGGAGACACTGGGCTGGGTGGTGCAGAGAAGTCCCTGGAGTGAGGGGGTGCAGAGGAAACCCTGGACTTGGGGGGTGCAGAGAAGGCCCTGGGCTGGGGAGTGCAGAGGAGGCTCTGGACTGGGTGGGTGCAACGGAGGCCCTGGACTGTGGAGGTGCAGAGGGGGTGATGGAGTGGGGTGGTGCAGAGGAGGCCCTGGACTAGAAAGGGTTGATGTGAAAAAAGACCCTGGATTAGGAGAGGAGGCCCTGGACTAGAAAAGGGTTGGTGTGGCAAAGACCCTGGATTAAGAGAGGAGGCCCTGGACTAGGAGGGGAGTACACAGGAGGCCCTGGATTGGGAGGTGCAGAGAAGGCCCTGGACTAGCCGAGGAGTGCAGAGGAGGCCCTGGACTAGGGGGAGTACACAAGAGGCCCTGGACTGGGGGGTTGCAGAGGAGGCTCTGGACTGGGTGATGCAGAGGAGGTCCTGGACTTGGAGGGGTGTACACTGGAGGCGCTAGACTGGGGGGTATAAAAGAGGCCCTGAACTTGAAAAGTGCAGTTGGTGTGGCAAAGGACCTGGATTCGGAGGGCAGGGTGCAGAGGAGGCTCTGAACTTGGAGGGGGGGCTGTAGAGGAGGCCTTGGACTAGAAGGGGAGTGCAGAGGAAGTCCTGGACTGGGGGGGAGGGGGGTGCAGAAGAAGCCCTTGACTAGGAAATGGTTGTTGGTGTGGCAAAGACCCCTGGATGGGGGGGTTACAAGGGAGATACTGAACTGGGTGAGGGGGTGTCTGGAGGCTACAGATTAGGGAAGGGGGTATCTGGAGGCCCTGGACTAAGAGAGCTGGTGTCTGGAGGCCCTGGACTATGAGAGGGGAATAGTGAAACCCCTGTGGATTAGGAAAAGGGGTGCCTGAAGGACCTGCCAGCTTCAGGGAGAAAGAGCCTGGATCTAAAGCCCAGGTTGACGAAGAGCCTGCCTGGGCCCTGGAAGGTGAGTTCACAACATAAATGGAGACATTTATCAATTGTCGCAAGTAGTACTAAACAGTAGCAGAGAGACAAGTCGTGTGATTAGATTTATTGCTTGTTTGCCTGTACTTCTATTGTGGATCACTGCAGTGCAGATTGTTTTGCACTCCTGTGATCCATTTTTGATGTCACAGAGCCAGTCCAGGCTGGGTAAATATCACAACCTTATGGTTGGGATCCACTCACACGCCACTCTCGCCCTCTCCTAGCCTAGTACACACTAGCAGTTTTTTTTTCATTTAACTAAGCAGGGCTAAAGAAAAAATTTTGACAGCTCAGGAGGAGCCGCTGTACTAACTATTCAACGTTAGTACAGCGATTTCCCCTGCTGTGCTATTGTGTTTTGACAGGGGGACCGCCCCCCTGCCAGAACACTCCAATCAGCATTCTCTGCCATTGGCTGAGAGCACTGATCGGGATCCACACCAGGACACACAGGCCGATTGTTGGCCAGTTTCTATTGAACCGGGCCGATGCCGTCCGATATTAGGCCCGTGTGTACTAGGCTTAAAGGAAATATACTAATGTGCTCTCTCTATCTGGAAGCCATTTGCAATGTTCCCTGGATCCGCTTTTTTGTACAGGGCTGTTGTTTTGTTTGATTTTTGATACCTTGACTTTTATTTATAAAATCAATCTGTATAGTTTTACACTATATGGCACCTCTGGTATGTTTTTAAACATGTGCGGTTCGTTTGATTCCAAATTAATATTCGGACGAAATTTTTGTTATTCGGAGATTCGGATATATCCGAATACCCGAATTACAATATAAACAAATTTTACTGAATGCTCCGAATAACGTAAACTAAATTCGTCTGAATTTTGGAAATTCGGACTGGAATTCAAATCGAATTTTGTATTGAACTCCAGTCGAATTCTTACTACACATATTGCTGAAATCAAAGACTAGAGTGCCATTTCAAAATAATTCTATTTTTGTTAAGCCAAAGGTGTTAAGCCAAAGGTGATTTAAAGAGTCATTTTAATCATTTGATGAAGATTTTTCTTTTGTTTGTTCACTTTGCTGCATTCAAATCAAAAACAATATAACATTTTCGTTTCGACCGATTCGAAAATTTATTGATTTGGGCGTTTTGAATCGAAAAAATCAGTAAATTCAAAGAAAATTCTGAATACAAATTGAACAAATCAACCGAATTGCAGTAAACTAAATAACTAGATTAAGGCATCAAAACGAAACAAAACAAATTTTTGTCATGCGCATGTCTATATGTTTCCTTTTTATGAGTGTTTGTGAAAATCATAAGGAGAGTTGCAGACCAGAGAAGAGTAATGGTCATATCCAGTGACATAAATTATTTGTAACAAGTACAGGGGTTCTACAATCTCTGCAAACAAAGTTTACCTGTTTCTCTGATGAACTGTATCTTGTGTAGGAGTATTGTTTTCTTTTGTTTTCTTCTGCTGTCTTTTGGGTTTAGTGTGCACATTTATATTCACATGTGTGTTAATTTATTTCCCTTTGCATTGTAATCTCATGTCCTATTAGTGCAGCATTTGGCTTTAATGTGGTTTAGCCAATGTAATCTATGTATCCATGTTCTATTTAAAAAAAAAATTATTGCAGCAACCAAATTTATGTATTGAAAAGCTGCAATATCTGAATTTTTTGTTTTGGGTTTAGATAAGCTTTAAGTCCCCTGTAGGCCTGTAGGCCTGTCCCAATCAAAGCCCCTTGCTATTATCCTTGAGTATCACCATGGTGCACTCAGTTCAGCACTACTAAAATTTGGAATTTTATTTTATTCAGCAAGCTGTTCTTTTCTCCATGTTTCACCACCGCACACTGGGGGTTATTTACTAAAGGAAAATCCACTTTGCACTGCAAGTGCACTTGAAAGTGCACTTAAAGTGCACTTGGAAGTAAAGTAGCTGTAGATCCGAGGGGGAAATGCAAGGAAAATAAAAAACAGCATTTTAGCTTGCACATGATTGGATGATAAAATCAGCAGAGCTTCCCCTCATTTCAGATCTACCCCTTAGATTTAGAGCGACTGCACTTCCAAGTGCACTTTCAGTACACTTTCAAGTGCACTTGCAGTGCAAAGTGGATTTGCCTTTCGTAAATAACCCCCACAGTGTGCTTCACTATTACCCCATGAAGTTTTATACAAAAACATTCAGATAACTACATTTCCCCTACCCATTATCAGTATTTAATAAATTTAATAAATTTCATTATTACTACCAAAAAATAATTTTGACATATACAGAAGAATGAGATGGGGAGAGTGGGAGGGAGTGTTAAAATAATCTGTCCCAGGGGTGAGCTATCCTAGGTATGCAACTTCATCCACCACATCTAAAGCTGCAACATATTGTATTTTTGTTCTTGGGTTCCGTTATCTCTTTGCTGTATTAAGTAATGACAAAGATATTATCAAATCCAATAAAAGGCATAGAGGAGCTCAGCTATGAGGAAAGAAATGTATTTATTTTCTCTTGAGAAGAGGAGATCAAGGGGGGATATGATCAACATGTGTAAATACATAAGTGGTCCATATAGTGAACATGGTGTTGGGTTATCCACTTTAAGGTCATCACAGAGGACATAGGGGCACTCTTTATGTCTGGAGGAAAAGAGATATCATCTCCAAATACAGAAAGGTTTCTTCACAGTAAGAGCTGTGAAAATGTGGAATAGACTCCCTCCAGAGGTGATTCTGGCCAGCTCAGTAGATTGTTTTAAAAAAGGCCACAATTCTTTCCTAGATACACATAATAATATAAAAAGCTGTTCTCACTTTAGCATTTTCCTTTCCTGAATGGTATTGAAATGTCCTTAACGCCGAGTTCCACCCAAAAGTGAAACTTCCACTTTAAGCACTCCTTCCCCCCTTGCATGCCACATTTGCCATGTAATTTTTTGGGGGGGGTGGAGTGGGTGACTACTTTAGAGAGGGACTTCCTGTCCCACTTCCAACTTCCTCCCACAGACTGCCTAGGCAACTCCTCCTCTCCCCTAGGCGGTCCCTTCCTCTCGGCAATCTTTTGGGACACGTGACAGGTCCCAGAAGATTACCTGTCCACTGGGAGAGTGCAGCGCTACTCGTCCCCAGCCGTGAAGCTGCAAGCTGTCATGGCCGGGTGCCCACAGTTCCAATGGATGCGCCGAGGAGAGGAGTGGGAGAGGAAGGGGCTCCGTGCGGCTGCATCGCTGGACCATGGGACAGGTGAGTGTCTGTTTATTAAAAGTCACCAGCTAAACTTCTTATAGCTGCTGACTGTTAATAATAATAAAAAAGCCTGTAACTCCGCTTTAACCACTTCAACACTGGGTCTAGAACCCCCAAACATATATATTTTTAGCAGAATTCCTAGAGAATAATGGTGGGTGTTGCAATTTTTTATGTGATGTGATATGTTACGCCGAGTAAATAGATATCTAACATGTCACGGTTTAAAATTGAGTATGCCGCGGCACAGAACCAAACTATGGGACATAAAAATCTCCATAGACAATGCTTTAAACGCCTTTATAGGTTACCAGTTTAGAGTTACACATGAGGCCTGGAGCTAAAAATATTGATCTCACTGTGACATTTGTGATGATACTTCACATGTGAGGTGCAATCACCATTTACATATGCGCATGGGACTTCCATATGCATTTGCGCCTGAGTTCGGTGGGACGAGGCCGTTTAAATTTTTTTTTTATTATTAATATTTATTTTATTTAAAACTTTTTTTACACTGTCCCTTTAATTTTTTTCTTTATGAACCTTATTGCTATCACAAGGGATGAGCAGCATCCCTTGTGATAGCATGGGCCGTAACAGGTCCTCTTTATGGAAAGATCTGGGGTCTATTAGACCCCATACCTCTTCTCTGGCCTCCAATGCAGCTGATCAGACACAGATCAGTCTGATCAGCTGCTTCACTGGCCATTAAGGGGCAGGTAAACAAAGAACTGAAACCAGAAGTGATGAAATCCTTGTCATTTCTGGGGTCACAGAGAGTGAGGAACAATGTCAGTTCCTCTCTCTCTGTATAATGCAGCTGATGACGAAGGGAGGACCCCCTTTTGCCACCTGCAGAAGTGATTGAGTGGTTGTACAGCCACTCTAATCAATTATGCTTTACATTGTAATGGCTGCTGTAAATGTTGATACAGGGCTAATGCCATTATCCCGGTATAACCACTGAAAGCTCAGGACATCATATGATGTCCACTGGAGTGAAGTGGTTAAAGTGGTTCTAAAGGCTCAAGGTTTACTACCTTCATACATGCTATGCATGAAGGTAAAAACCTTCAGTATGCAGCTCCCCCCCGCAGCCCACCTAATACTTACCCGAGCCAGATCATGATCAAGCAAGGAGCAGCTGCTCTCCTGGGTCTCTGCCTCCTCATTGCCTAAGAGAAAGCAGTGGGAGCCATTGGCTCCCACTGCTGTCAATCACAGGCAGTGAGGAGGCAGTGGGGCTTGGGGACGAGTATGCAAAAATGCCCCCATAGCAAGCGGCTTGGAGGCCCGCAAAAGGATAGGAGGGGCCAGGACTGCTGGCAGGAGGCCCAAGAAGAGGAGGATTGGGGCTATTTTGTGAAAAACCATTGCACAGAGCAGGTACGTATAGCATGTTTGTTTGTTTTCTATTTACCTTTGATATCACTTTAAAGCAGACCTTTATTCTAAAATTACCCTTTCTTCCCTGCAACTCCCACCACAAGTTTAAAGTTTAAGATGGCAGGTTTTTTTTTTTTGCTTTGCCTACATTTTTATTTAATCCACATGTAACCTTACTTTTCCCACCACCACCATTCTCCTTTAAGTGAGCAGCCTCCAGGGATATCCCTGTCATATATTCCAGGAGGCTGCAGGAGCATAGAACTAGAGCAGTTGGAATGTAGAGTTGCAAGCATAATCTATTAGTGTGCTCCTAAATTGCTGTTTAACCCACAGAGACAGGCGGGAATTCACTAAAACTGGAGCAGCTGTGCATACTAACCCAATCAGCTTCTATCTTCCGCTTGTTCAGTTAAGCTGAAAGATGTAAGCTGATTAGTTGCCATTCACAGCTGCTCTAGTTTTCCCTCACAGTACATTTGCTGCTCTAAAATCCAAGGTAGTGTTGTTATCCCTGCCTGCTTGACTAAAGAACTCTGCCCCTATCCATTTCTGTGCTGCTCCACATGCATATCTATTTCTTTATCAGCAAAATGATGCAACTGCATTGACTCCCACACACGGTGGTCTGATTATAAGAAATAATGTCTAGTAGGTGTGCAGCAATTATATTTCCTGTGTCCTGCTAGTGTGTGTATATGCAGATTAATTTTTTCAGAATTTCTGTCCGATTTTACCGACATGGTTGCTATTATCACACTGAATGAGATACACCACATTAATGGAAGTACAGCTATGGCACAGTATTATTGAATGTTCCTTTTGCAAGTGTGATACTTTTTTTTTAAAGATATAGTTGCACAGTTTTGCATTTTTATTGTTGCAAGGGTTTGTTCTTTTGTCAGCATCCCTGTTGCCTCTTTCTTTTTTTATGGAAGGAATCTGTTAGTGCTCTGAAGTGTCTATTTCTGTTTTTTGGGTCAGAGCATTTTCAGTGGTATCTAGCGGGCTGACTGTGCATGACAACAATATATTTGGTGTACTGAAGGTTAAAGCTGGAGTTGTAGAGATACAGCAGTTACATCTGCCAAAGGTTTCCTGTATGTGTAGGTGTCCATTTTGTCAATGATAACAACCACTGTATTATCTATATAATGAAAATATCATCAATATAACAGTGATAATTGTAGAATTCCTGTTGCAAGTGGTTAAGAAACGTGTCCTCTAGGTCCACTAAAAATAGGTTTGCATATTGTTTTACCATTTTGCATTCAATTATTTTTATTTGGAAAATCAGTGACAGACAAAGACACATGTGGTACCAAGATTGATACGATCCGTGATGAAATCTCCACTCTATAGGTATCTCCCCCAGTTAAGACCCCATGTCAACAGGTACAATTGACACTCCCCTTATTCAAATCTGCTACTACAGATGAAGCTGCTAGACTCCTTTCTAACAACCACCTAACCACCTGTCCCCTGGACCCTATTCCCTCTCAAGTACTACGGTTGCCCTCTGACTCAATCCTATACTCTCTAACCCACATCTTCAATCTCTCCCTCAACTCTAGAATCTTCCCCAATGCTCTAAAACATGGTCACCCTCTTACTTAAAAAGCCATCCATGGACCCTACCAATCCTAACAACCTACGCTCTATCTCCTTGCTCACCTTTTCCTCTAAACTCCCTGAACGCCTGGTTTACAACCAACTGAGTGACCACCTCATTAAGAATAACATTCTTGATCCGCTTCAATCTGCATTTCGCCCTCAACACTCCACAGAAACTGCTCTTTTAAAACTCACAAATGACCTACTAACTGCAAAAACCAACGGACACTATTCTGTACTCCTACTTCTGGACCTTTCAGCTGCCTTTGACACGGTCGACCACCCCCTTCCTCCTCAAAAAACTTTACACTCTCGGTCTCGTGGACTGTGCTCTTCAGTGGCTCTCATCCTACATATCCCAATGCACCTTCAGTGTCACTTACAATTCTACTTTCTCCACTTCTCTTCTCTTCTCCGTCGGGGTCCCCCAAGGTTCTGTTCTTGGACCTCTTTTATGTTCAATCTACACCTCCTCCCTGGGTCATCTGATAGCCTCTCATGGCTTTCAATATCATTTCTATGTTGACGACACACAAATCTATCTCTCCACCCCTCAACTCATTCCAGTCTCCTCATGCATCACTAGCTTACTAACAGACATATCTGTATGGATGTCACATCACTTCATCAAACTCAACTTGTCCAAAACCGAGCTTATAATATTTCCTCCCCCATGTGCCTCTTCCCCTGACTTATCTGTCAAGAACAATGGCACAACCATCCACCCATCCCCACATATCAGTGTGCTAGGTGTTATCCTGGACTCTGAACTCTCCTTTCAGCCTCACATCCAATCACTTTCCAAAGCTTGCTACCTCAACCTCCGCAACATCTCTAAACTACGTCCCTTTCTAACCAATGAAACCACAAAGCTCCTGATTCACTCCCTGGTTATCTCTGGTCTTGACTACTGCAACTCTCTCCTCATTGGCTTACCTTTAAATAGACTATCCCCCTTCAGTCCATCATGAATGCTGCTGCCAGACTCATCCACCTTACAAACCGCTCATTCAAAGTACTAACAATAAGTTACAAAGCCATCCACAACTCTGCCCCCCACTACATCACTAGCCTAGTCTCAAAATAAAGTCCCTAAATCGCCCTCTTCGTTCCTCCCAAGAGCTCCTGCTCTCTAGTTCCCTCATCACCTCCTCCCATATCCGCCTCCACGACTTCTCCTGAGCCTCGCCCATCCTCTGGAATTCCCTACCCCAATCTGCCAGACTGTCTCCAAAATTATCCACTTTTAGGCGATCCCTGAAATCTTTCCTCTTCAGAGAAGCCTATCCTGCCTTCATCTAACAACTGCACTATTTTCTCTATTAGCTCATCCCACATGGCTATTAACCTTTTGTATAACTTGACCCTCCCTCCTAGATTGTAAGCTCTAACAAGCAGGGCTCTCTGATTCCCCCCTGTATTGAATTGTATTGTAATTGTACTGTCTGCCCTAATGTTGTAAAGCGCTGCACAAATTGCTGGTGCTATATAAATCCTGTATAATAATAATAATAATAATAATTTTAACTCCCATAGAAACCTCCATAGGGTGTGTGAATTAGATCAATTGTAAAATATCTGCAGACCTGCTTTTTTGTTTTAGTGAGGGTGGTAGTAATCTGTGATATGCATCAATGCTATTCTTGTGAGGTAAGTTGCTTTACATAGTCACAAGCAATATTTAGTGCAAGTGTCCCTATATTGTAAGGTTTGTAAAGGAATTCTGCTGCATCTTACCAAAAACAAACAGTATTTATGGCAAATGGCTTTAGCACAATTTACCCTTTGCACGTGGGCGTCATAACTTACTGATGTTTACTCAGGAACTTGTGACACCCATGTGCAAGGGGCCAACAAAAACTGTATATAAAGACCTGAGTAATGTTGAGTATAGGCGAGTAAATGTGTAAGGACATATAGATGAGTATAGATGAGTAAAATTCTTCTTCATTGCTAGTAGGGATGAGCTTCGTGTTCGAGTCGAACCCATGTTCGACTCGAACATCGGCTGTTCGCCCGTTCGCCGAATTGCGAACGATATGGGCTGTTCGCGCTAAATTCGTGTGGCGCGTCACGGCCCATAATTCACTGCGGCGTCGCAGTGCATTGCTGGCTGATGATTGGCCAAGCATGCACTATGACCCGCATGCTTGGCCAATCACAGCGCCGTCAGTAGAGAGAGCTGTAATTGGCCAAAGCCAGGGTGGCTTTGGCCAATTATGGCTCAGGGGATTTAGTACACACCCCACACTATATAAGGCCGCCTGCACGGCGGCCCTGTGTAGTGTGTGTTCCGGTGTGCTGAGAGATAGAGAGAGAGAGAGACAGTGTCATTTGATTTGAGTTAGATAGATTAGGCAGAACAGTCAGTCAGTTAGCTGCACTTACAGTGTATTGTGTATATATATGCATCCCAGGTGTTGCATATATATATATACACTGTATTCAGTTTAGCTAGATCCGTTCCTGTTATCTTCTATCTAGACTATTTACATTTAATGAGGGGGTCCTGCTCACAGTGTTCAGCTAGATCCGTTCCTGCTATTTACATTTAGTGCAGTGCGTCCTGCTCACAGTGTTCAGCTAGATCCGTTCCTGTTATCTTCTAGACTATTTACATTTAGTGCAGTGCGTCCTGCTCACAGTGTTCAGCTAGATCCGTTCCTGCAATTTACATTTAGTGCAGTGCGTCCTGCTCACAGTGTTCAGCTAGATCCGTTCCTGCTATTTACATTTAGTGCAGTGCGTCCTGCTCACAGTGTTCAGCTAGATCCGTTCCTGCTATTTACATTTAGTGCAGTGCGTCCTGCTCACAGTGTTCAGCTAGATCCGTTCCTGTTATTTACATTTAGTGCAGTGCGTCCTGCTCACAGTGTTCAGCTAGATCCGTTCCTGCTATTTACATTTAGTGCAGTGCGTCCTGCTCACAGTGTTCAGCTAGATCCGTTCCTGCTATTTACATTTAGTGCAGTGCGTCCTGCTCACAGTGTTCAGCTAGATCCGTTCCTGCTATTTACATTTAGTGCAGTGCGTCCTGCTCACAGTGTTCAGCTAGATCCGTTCCTGTTATCTTCTAGACTATTTACATTTAGTGCAGTGCGTCCTGCTCACAGTGTTCAGCTAGATCCGTTCCTGTTATTTACATTTAGTGCAGTGCGTCCTGCTCACAGTGTTCAGCTAGATCCGTTCCTGCTATTTACATTTAGTGCAGTGCGTCCTGCTCACAGTGTTCAGCTAGAGCCGTTCCTGCTATTTACATTTAGTGCAGTGCGTCCTGCTCACAGTGTTCAGCTAGATCCGTTCCTGTTATCTTCTAGACTATTTACATTTAGTGCAGTGCGTCCTGCTCACAGTGTTCAGCTAGATCCGTTCCTGCTATTTACATTTAGTGCAGTGCGTCCTGCTCACAGTGTTCAGCTAGATCCGTTCCTGTTATCTTCTAGACTATTTACATTTAGTGCAGTGCGTCCTGCTCACAGTGTTCAGCTAGATCCGTTCCTGTTATCTTCTAGACTATTTACATTTAGTGCAGTGCGTCCTGCTCACAGTGTTCAGCTAGATCCGTTCCTGTTATCTTCTAGACTATTTACATTTAGTGCAGTGCGTCCTGCTCACAGTGTTCAGCTAGATCCGTTCCTGTTATCTTCTAGACTATTTACATTTAGTGCAGTGCGTCCTGCTCACAGTGTTCAGCTAGATCCGTTCCTGTTATCTTCCTACTGACAGGCAGGCTTGTCTGGTTACAGTATATAAAGCTACCTGAAGAAAATTACAGGTGTTCTATTTGATCCTATTAGTACCACGGTCAGGCAGCTAGACTATTTACATTTAGTACAGTGCGTCCTGCTCACAGTGTTCAGCTAGATCCGTTCCTGTTATCTTCCTACTGACAGGCAGGCTTGTCTGGTTACAGTATATAAAGTTACCTGAAGAAAATTACAGGTGTTCTATTTGATCCTATTAGTACCACGGTCAGGCAGCTAGACTATTTACATTTAGTACAGTGCGTCCTGCTCACAGTGTACAGCTAGATCCGTTCCTGTTATCTTCCTACTGACAGGCAGGCTTGTCTGGTTACAGTATATAAAGCTACCTGAAGAAAATTACAGGTGTTCTATTTGATCCTATTAGTACCACGGTCAGGCAGCTAGACTATTTACATTTAGTACAGTGCGTCCTGCTCACAGTGTTCAGCTAGATCCGTTCCTGTTATCTTCCTACTGACAGGCAGGCTTGTCTGGTTACAGTATATAAAGCTACCTGAAGAAAATTACAGGTGTTCTATCCCAGCTTAGTGCAGCTACAGGCCATTAGTATGTCTGGAAGGCCAAGAAGGAGAGGCAGACAGTCACAAGCCAATAAGAGAGGGCAAGCAGGCTCTGTGTCTAGTGCTGGTCGTGGAGACGGTGCATCCTCATCAGCACGTGGCCATGGGACACGCTTGGCCTTTTTTTCGGCAGCTGGCCGTGTTGAGCCGCAACATGCGGAAGACTTGGTCGAGTGGATGACCAAGCCGTCCTCATCCTCCTCATCCTCTCTCACCCATGCCCAGGGTGCTTTGTCTGGCAAAGCAGCGGCCTCTTCCCTCAGCTCAATGTCATCAGTGACTCCTTCCCTAGCTCCACCATGTCCTCATGAGGATTCCCTCGAACTGTTTGACCACAGTGTTGGGTACATGCTCCAGGAGGATGCCCAGCGTTTGGAAGGCTCTGATGACGATACTGAGCTCGATGAAGGCAGTAACATGAGCACGGACAGAGGGGGTGCCCAAGAAGGACAGCAATCTGGCAGTCATGCTCCCCCTGCTGCAGCATACTGCCAGGTTTGCTCCAGTGATGAGGAGGGAGGGGATGATGAGGTCACTGACTCAACGTGGGTGCCTGATAGGAGAGAGGAGGAGGAGGAGGAGGAGGAGGCGGCGGCACATCACCAACGAGGCAGGATGCCCTCCAGGGGCCAGCCTAAGGGCAGCACATTGACTGCATCACACCCCAAAGCTCCACATGTGCAGGGCGCTGCAGTCTCTGCGCGTTATTCAAAAAGTTCTTTGGTGTGGGCCTTTTTTGAGACGAGTGCATCAGATCGCACCGCTGCTATTTGCAACATATGTCTCAAGCGTATCTCGCGTGGCCAAAACATCTCCCGCTTGGGTACCACATGCTTGACCAGACATATGTTGACCTGCCATGCAGTTCGTTGGCAAGCGTATCTAAAAGACCCACACCAAAGAACAAAGAGGATCTCTCCTTGCTCCTCATCAGCTGAGATTTCCAACCCCACTAGACCTTCAGTCCTCTCTGAGACCTGCAGTGAGAGGAATGAAGGTGTAGAATTAGGTGTGTCACAGCCAAGTACTTGTGGGCAATCTGCTTTTGGTACACCGACGTCAGATTGTACCAGGCAAATTTCCCTGCCCCAGCTGCTGCACCGCCGAAAGAAGTTTGCTCCCAGCCATCCACATGCCCAGCGGTTGAATGCTAGCTTGGCAAAATTGCTAGCACTTCAACTGCTGCCTTTTCAGTTGGTAGACTCTGCCCCCTTCCGTGAGTTTGTGGAATGTGCGGTTCCTCAGTGGCAGGTACCCAAACGCCACTTTTTCTCACGGAAGGCGATTCCGGCTCTCTACCGGCATGTGGAAGGCAATGTCCATGCCTCGCTGGACAGGGCGGTCAGCGGTAAGGTGCATATTACCACTGACTCATGGTCCAGCAGGCATGGACAGGGACGTTACCTAAGTTTCACGGCGCATTGGGTGACTCTGCTGGCAGCTGGGAAGGATGCAGGACAAGGTGCAGTAGTGTTGGAGGTTGTTCCGCCACCACGCCTCCAAAATGCTGATTGTGACACACCTCTCTCCTCCACCCCCTCCTCTTCTTCTTCCTCCATGGCCTCTTCCTCGGAACCAGCGGTGCTCCGTAGGCGTTCAAGGGGCTACGCAAGTACGCAGGCCAAAAGATGCCATGCGGTGCTTGAGCTGGTGTGCTTGGGGGACAGGAGCCACACTGGGGCAGAGGTTCTGTCAGCTCTGCAGGGGCAGGTTCAGAGGTGGTTGACGCCACGCCAACTTAAGGCAGGAATGGTGGTTTGCGACAATGGCACCAACCTCCTCTCTGCCCTCCGACAGGGACAAATGACCCATGTGCCCTGTTTGGCTCACGTCCTTAACTTGGTGGTGCAGCGGTTCTTGGGCAGGTACCCGGGCTTACAGGATGTCCTGAGGCAGGCCAGGAAAGTCTGTGTGCATTTCCGCCGGTCATATAATGCCAGTGCTCGGCTGACGGACCTCCAAAAGGAGTTTAACCTGCCCAAGAACCGCCTAATCTGTGACATGCCCACCAGGTGGAACTCAACGTTGGCCATGCTGCAGCGGCTGCACACGCAGCAGAGGGCCATCAATGAGTACCTGTGTGACTATGGCACCAGGACAGGGTCAGGGGAGCTTGGTTTTTTTTCCCCACGCCAGTGGGCCATGATCAGGGATGCATGCACTGTCCTGTCACCATTCGAGGAGGCCACGAGGATGGTGAGCAGTGACAGTGCATGCATCAGTGACACTGTCCCCCTTGTCCACCTGTTGGAGCACACGCTGCGTGGAATAATGGACAGGGCACTTGAGGCAGAACAGAGGCAGGAAGAGGAGGACTTCCTTAGCTCTCAAGGCCCCCTTTATCCAGACAGTGTTCCTGCGTGCCCGCTGATCACACAGGAAGAGGACGAGGAGGAAGAGGAGGAGGAGGAGGAGGAAGATTGTGTCAGTATGGAGGTGGAGCCTGGCACTCAGCATCAGCAGCAGTCTTTAAGGGATCAGTCCCAAGAAACACATGGACTTGTACGTGGCTGGGAGGAGGTGGCTGCGGACCATGTCGTTCTTAGTGACCCAGAGGACTCCGGACCGAATGCCTCAGCAAACCTACGCTGCATGGCCTCCCTGATCCTGCAAAGCCTGCGTAAGGATCCTCGTATTCGTGGTATCAAGGAGAAGGACCAATACTGGCTGGCAACCCTCCTTGATCCACGTTACAAGGGTAAGGTTGCGGACCTTATCTTGCCATCGCAGAGGGAGCAGAGGATGAAACATCTTCGGGAGGCCTTGCAGAAAGGTCTGTGCAACGCGTTCCCAGAGACTGGGAGGTTACAAACTCCTGTTTCTGGACAACGTGTTGCTGAGGCTTCGGTCAGTCAAAGAAGGAGCGGTGGAGAAGGTGGCCGTCTGACCGATGCGTTCAGACAATTTTTTGGTCCGCAGCCCCAAGGTATGATCGGTTCCAGCAACCATCGCCAGCGTCTGTTTTACATGGTGCAGGAATACCTAGGGGCAAGATCAGACTTGGACACCTTTCCCACCGAAAATCCTCTGGGTTACTGGGTCTTGAGGATGGATCACTGGCCAGAGCTTGCACAGTATGCAATTGAGCTACTGGCCTGTCCTGCATCCAGCGTTCTTTCGGAATGCACATTCAGTGCTGCTGGAGGCGTGGTAACCGATCACAGGGTGCGTCTGTCCACCGACTTGGTCGATCGGCTGACCTTCATAAAAATGAATGAGTCTTGGATCACCACCAGCTACCAAGCACCTGATGCTGATGTAACCGAATAATTTTTTTTGAAATCTCAGATCCCTTCAAAGACTGCCTATGCTGATGCTGAGTGACTATCCCTGAGTAATTATCCTCTTCCTCCTCAATCATCACGCTGATAGCTTGTAAGAACATTTTTGGTTCTGGGCGCCACCACCAGTGCCTAAGGCACAATTTTTCAGCCCCTGTTTAACAGGGGCGTGTAATTACAATTTTTGATGTAATACTTTGCAGCAGGGCTCGTTCCTGCATTCCAACTAGAGTGTCTGTGAGGGGTTGCAGTGTTGTGGCACCAGCACCAGTGCCTAAGGCCCAATTTTTCTGCCCCTGTCTAACAGGGGCGTGTAATTACAATTTTTGATGCAATACTTTGCAGCAGGGCTCGTTCCTGCGTTCCAACTAGAGTGTCTGTGAGGGGTTGCAGTGTTGTGGCACCAGCACCAGTGCCTAAGGCCCAATTTTTCTGCCCCTGTCTAACAGGGGCGTGTAATTACAATTTTTGAAGCAATACTTTGCAGCAGGGC
Source organism: Aquarana catesbeiana (assembly GCF_042186555.1). Classification (NCBI taxonomy): domain Eukaryota; kingdom Metazoa; phylum Chordata; class Amphibia; order Anura; family Ranidae; genus Aquarana; species Aquarana catesbeiana. The sequence goes on from NC_133325.1 coordinate 307,382,083, forward strand.
TCGTTCCTGCGTTCCAACTAGAGTGTCTGTGAGGGGTTGCAGTGTTGTGGCACCAGCACCAGTGCCTAAGGCCTAATTTTTCAGCTCCTGTTCAACAGGGGCATGTAATTACAATTCTTGATCTAATATTTCACAGCAGGGCCCTGTGAGGGCTTACAGTGTTGTGGCCACAGCAACACCTAAGGCCCAAATTTCTGCTGAGTATATAGGGCAGGACCCTACTTTCAAACATCTAACTTACAAATGACTCCTACTTGCAAACGGAAGGAGACAACAGGAAGTGAGATGAAATCTACCCCTAGGAAGGGAAATTCTCTCCTGTAAGAGTTAATATGGGAAAACAATTTCTCCTTTCCACTGATGCTTTCCAATCCTTGTTGCACAAAAAAACCCAAATTTTCAAAAAACATTTTTCATTGGGACAAAAAAGTGAGGTGAAATCTTCTGAAGAGGAGGAAAGACAGCAAAACAAATGTCACAGGGGTGATAACCCTTCCCTATGTTTTCCAAAAAGCTTAGAAAAGATTTTTTGGCTGGAGCTAAACACGTTAAAAATGTTCAAAATTACAAACAGATTCTACTTAACAACAAACCTACAGTCCCTGTCTTGTTTGCACCGCCTGTATACTGCTGTTCAGAGTATATAGGGCCTGGTGGCCCCACACCTTTCCTTATTTTAATTTGGGTGCGGGGTTCCCCTTAATATCCATACAAGACCCAAAGGGCCTGGTAATGGACTGGGGGGTACCCATGCCGTTTGTCTCACTGATTTTCATCCATATTGCCATGACCCGACATGACATTAAACCCGCAAGCAGTTTTAAATGAGATTTTTTCCTTTAAAAATGACATTTGGTGCAGGGACTGTTCTAAACATGGGAAACACGCGTCACTTTACAGGCATACTATAGACACGCCCCAGGTACGATATTTAAAGGAATATTTCACTTTTTTTTTTTTTACTTTAAGCATCATTAAAATCACTGCTCCCGAAAAAACGGCCGTTTTTAAAAGTTTTTTTTGCATTGATACATGTCCCCTGGGGTAGGACCCGGGTCCCCAAACCCTTTTTAGGACAATACCATGCAAATTAGCCTTTAAAATGAGCACTTTTGATTTCGAACGTTCGAGTCCCATAGACGTCAATGGGGTTCTAACGTTCGTGCGAACTTTCGGTCCGTTCGCGGGTTCTGGTGCGAACCGAACCGGGGGGTGTTCGGCTCATCCCTAATTGCTAGTATTGCAATATGCTCACTTATACTCGCGTAAACATTAAGGACCAGTTCACACCACAAAAATGCACTCTAGATACGTTCCCGATGAGTTACAGTTCACACCACATGCAGTTGCGGTGCGTTTTTATATATTTTGCTGCGTTCCAGTACAGTTCTGTGCAGGAAAAAAAATGCAGCATGTTCTTTCTTTTTCTGCATCGGAAACTAGGGCTATTGGAATACATGGAAAACACCGTGCATGCATTTGTCATGCAGAAAAAAAATGCACTGAACTGCATCTGGTGTGAACTAGCACTTAACGAGTAAACACGCGAGTAAATTATTGTATTTATACTACTATTGATCTTTACTCAACTGTGTGCAATGCCCCATAGACAACAATGCATCTCATTTTAGATCAGTCAAAAAACTCAGTATTTTTTACTCCCGTATGCAACCAGCCTAAAGCCTGCTGAGATCACATTTGGCACCTTTCAGGGGGGAGGGGGGAATGGGTAACTGTTTTTGACATGTACCCTTCCCCCTTTCCAGGAGACTGTGCTGTGGCGGTGTCCCTCGGAAGTTCGGCCTTCCCCTCCTCCTTCCTCTGACGCCAGGCCAGTTAGACAACACAGCGTGTTTCGCGCATGCACAGTAGGGAACTGGCTGTGAAGCCAAAAGGCTTCACTGCCGGTTTCCCTTACCCTGAATGGCGGCGGCAGCACCCAAGAGCCGATCCAAAAATCGTCTGGGGGGCCGACATTGCGGAAACCTCGGACAGGTAAGTGTCCTAATATAACAAGTCAGCAGCTACAGTATTTGTAGCTGCTGACTTTTTATTTTATGTGGGGGGTGGAACTCCTCTTTAAGGTAAAGACAATCGAAGGACATACTCTCTAAAGTTGCTAACATTCCCAACAGTCCTGGGGCAGCTAATCAAATTTTGTTTACCAGAATTCCCCAGGAGATCTTTGGTTCTCAGATTCCAAGTCTTATAAGACTTTAGCCAATATTTAATTTAATGTTATTAGGCTAACATAAATAGAAACATACTCCTCTAAATTTTAATACTAATTTTATTTTCTGTAAAAGACAGTGAAAATAAATGGTACGTTTCAATTGTAAGTAAATTATAACAATTTAATGCTGACAGTTTAATCCTGTGATCACATGTTATTAAAAACACATCACAGGTCCTAAACTACCGTATATACTCGAGTATAAGTCGACCCAAATATAAGTCGAGGCCCCTAATTTACCACAAAAAACTGGGAAAAACTTATTGACCCGAGTATAAGACGAGGGTGAGAAATGCAGCAGCTACTGTAAGTGGAAAAAGAGGGTCAACAATTGCCCATCTGCAGCTGCATGCCTCACTGTGACCTGTGCATGTGTTTTGTGCATGTGTCCTGTGCAACCTACTTGTATCCTGTGCATGTGCATGTGTCCTGTGTCCCTGTGTCCTGTGTCCCTGTGTCCTGTGTCCCTGTGTCATGTACATGTGTCCTGTGTCCCTGTGTCCTGTGTCCTGTACATGTGCATGTGTCCTGTGTCCCTGTGTCCTGTGTCCCTGTGTCCCTGTGTCCTGTACATGTGCATGTGCATGTGTCCCGTGTCCCTGTGTCCTGTGTCCCTGTGTCCTGTACATGTGCATGTGTCCTGTGTCCCTGTGTCCTGTACATGTGCATGTGCATGTGTTCTGTGTCCCTGTGTCCTGTACATGTGCATGTGTCCTGTGTCCCTGTGTCCTGTGTCCTGTGTTCTGTACATGTGCATGTGCATGTGTCCTGTGTCCCTGTGTCCTGTGTCCCTGTGTCATGTACATGTGCATGTGCATGTGTCCTGTGTCCCTGTGTCCTGTGTCCTGTACATGTGCATGTGCATGTGCATGTGTCCTGTGTCCCTGTGTCCTGTGTCCCTGTGTCCTGTACATGTGCATGTGCATGTGTCCTGTGTCCCTGTGTCCTGTGTCCCTGTGTCCTGTGTCCCTGTGTCCTGTACATGTGCATGTGTCCTGTGTCCCTGTGTCCTGTACATGTGCATGTGCATGTGTCCTGTGTCCCTGTGTCCTGTACATGTGCATGTGCTTGTGTCCTGTGTCCCTGTGTCCTGTACATGTGCATGTGTCCTGTGTCCCTGTGCAGCCTACCTGTGTCCTGTGCAGCCTCCATGTGGCGATCTCCATCCTCCATGTGGCAATCTCCATCCTCCCTGTGGCGATCTCCATCCTCCAATCAGCTTGTGATAATACCATTCGGCGGCCATTCCACTGTTCAAAAGCCGCGCCTCCTCCTTATTCGTGATAGGCAGAACACTCCATTTCCCAGCAGTCAGCCTATCATGGACATTCTCTCATTCTCATATCACGGACGAGGATGAGAGAATGTCCGTGATAGGCTGTACACTGACTGCTGGGAAATGGAGTGTTCAGCCTATCACAGACGAGGAGGGGACGCGGCTTTTGAAAGCTGGAATAGCCTCCGAACTGTACTATCACATGCTGGCCGCCGTCTGACTGCATGACACGCTGATCATGTAGGCAGACGGCGGTGACTCGAGTATAAGTCGAGGGGGGCACTTTCAGCCTAAAAAAAAAGGCTGAAAATCTTGACTTATACTCGAGTATATACGGTAACTTTAATACTTTAAATTTACATTTAAAGTTCCTTAAATTGAACCTGTGCACAGGACATTTAGACATTTCCAAATTCTCAAAAAGCAATATATGAGCTTTAAAACAAGTCCTCACTGAACTCTGTAGCTGTGGCCACTGAGAAGAAATTCAACTACAAATTTCACAGCAGGTTCTAGTTGTTCTATCAGCAGCTCAACTCCCTTGCTCCCCCAAACAAGCAGTGATTTGGGAGCCTTCCAGCCTTTTACTCTCTAATATAAACACAGAGCAGATACTCTGGGAGGACAACGTACCGTAAGTTGAGATCTGACTTGAACAACTTTTGTTGCTTCTCTTGTGAACTTTGAAGAAGAGGTTTAACTTTTCTATGTACCCTGGATGACTGTCATCACTGGGACAAAAAAAGATGACAAATCTGACACTGGAACAAGAGGCGAGGGTACATTTTCCAATGGGGCTACTTGTTCATATGAAAACTGACAAAAAAGGGCTGGGGGAAGACAATAGTGCTGCTGTGCCGTTTTTCTGGCATAATTGCATTTTTTAATGTGTTGTGCCTGATTTAAAATCATCTGCAATACATTTGGTGCTGACAGATACTTGTGACCCAAATTCTGGTAGTTCTAATTTTCTCCATTTCTATATTGTGGTGCAACACCTGCTCCAAATTCAAAATAAAATACAAGCAGGTTGTATCTTACAAAAATAGAGCTAATTATGGTCAACTACTTTTTGTTGTTCAGGGACAGATTTTATTAAAGTGTCTCATATGCACTCTAAAAGTGGTGCAGTATGCACCAAATTCAAGTACAAGTTCTGACAGGTATATGAATTTGGAGCATGCTGCACAATTTTTAAAATGTATGCAAAACACTTTATGTCTGCAGCAGTCTTTATGAATTCCAGGTGGAATTTTTCCTCACTTTGGAGAGGTTTGCTTTCACTTTTCTGTCTCTGTGACAAGTGAAGTGAAGGGAAAGCTTCACTTCACTGACCCAGACAGCAACCAAAAGACTGATAAGAGTTTTAATGACCCCATATTCTATCCAAAGCTAAAATCAAAAGTTTTGGTTCTTGATGTTCTTTAAGCATCAAACACAACAACTTATAATAGGAATAAAAAATACACACTTAGTATAAAAAATAAATAAAAAAGAAAAACGTATTCTTATACACAATAGTCTCTTCTATCAGGATGTGATCAAAAAAATATTCATTTGATGTTGGGTTTCAAACAATCTATAGTCAGGATGTTGAGATTCCCCCGCCCTTTCTCATCTTACTTGTTTTGCAGACAGCAACAGTTATCTGTCATGGTAATGCTCTTGGACTTAAACAATTGTTGTGCTTGCAGATTAGATGCCCTTTAGTTACAGCAAGAATACGCAATTGTTTCCAAACTAGAAGAAATAAAGACACTGATATCTTTAGGACAGTTAAATGGTGCCTTAAAGTTACTTTTACAAATACAATCTTGGTAGTATTTACAACAAAAGAAAATAATAGAAAAGTAGAACTATTAAACACACATTTATATTTCAATGGGCATCCACTGTGATTTTTTTTAAACTATCAACAAAGTTAAAATGACTATTCCTTACAATATGGCAATCAAGTTTTAGATAAACCACCAGCTGTTTTATTTCTAGTTATATCATTTTTAATGCTATTTCTAACCCACAGCTATAAAGATACTGCAATTTTTCCTATTACAACACTAATGCCGCGTACACACAAGCGGATTTCCGTCAGAAAAGCCATCATATCTTTTTCCGACGGAATTCCGCTCAAGTTTGCCTTGCATACACACGGTGACGTACAACACTATGACGAGCCCGAGAAAATGAAGTTCAATGCTTCTGAGCATGCGTCGAATTGTTTACGAGCATGCGTAGGGATTTTGCATGTCGGAATTGCCACAGACGATCGCATTTTCGGATAGGAACTTTTCCCGACTGAAAAATTAAGAGCATGCTCTCAATCTTTTGCTGGCTGTAATTCCACCAGCAAAAGACCGATGGAGCATACACACGGTTGCATTTTCTAACGAAAAACTTTCATCGGTCTTTTGTGGGCCGAAATTCCGATCGTGTGTACGCGGCATTAGACTAATCAGTTGGTTCATAATGAAACCTGACCCTTCCATTCATGGAAATGGTAAATCAATAATTCATTTTTTAGAACAGAATAGGTTTTATACATAACAAAACAAAAAAAAAACGATTTGTTATCTGTATTTTATTTCAGTTTACATTCAGAGTAATTTGCACATTTTAGTTTTGAGCCAATTAATCTGGCAATAACTTTTTTTTTGTATTATTTGAGAGAAGAAATAATGTATGGTATTGTTTTTTGCAATAATCAAAGATTATTTTCATTGTATGGTCTATCACATATTATTTAAATTTCTGTCTATTATTTTAAAAGTAAACAGACATATAAAATAGAAAAATGTATGTTTTTCCAGTTTGAGCAGTGATCATTTTTTGTTGAAATGCATTATTAAAGGTATAAAGTGCTAGTTTTATTCTGAGATTTTCCCCCGACATAATAAAGCACTACAATTATATTTTTAGTATAGTGAAGTTTTTTTACAAATAAAATTACATTTTCATTGGTGGTTTTTAAAGCTTATTAAAACACAAAAACATAACAGGTTAATTTGGAAAGATTTTAGTTTACATAGTTGGCAAGGTTGAATAAAGACATAAAACCATAGTTGGTAAGGTTGAATAAAGTCCATCCAGTTCAAACTGTGTGGGTGTGGGCGTGTGTGTTTATGTTAATACCATTTCTAATATCCCTGTATATTGCACTCGCTGAGATGCCCAGCTAAGATTTTCTTGAGATTATCGACACTCTCTACTGACCCCACCAACTGTGGAAGGGAGTTCCACATTCTTACCGCTCTAACAGTAAAGAACCCCCCTTGGGGGTTGATGTTAGGCTGACTGGTCTGTAGTTTCCAGGTATGTCTCGCAGCCCTATCTTGAATATGGGTAACACGTTAGCTGTTTTAAAGTCTGCTGGTACCATTCTGGTCATTAAGCTGTCCTTATAGATAACCTGACTAATTTCTTTGAGGACTCTTGGGTGTAAACCATATGGTCCTGAGGATTTGTTCACATTAAGTTTTTTCAGTCTCCTTTGAACTCTGACCTCTGTTAGCAACAGGCAAACATGTAATGCTGTGTTCATAACAATACTGTCTTTTCTGTTACACCCTTCCTTTTCCTTAGTGAAAGACGAGGCGAAGAATGCATTTAACACCGTTGCCTTTGCACTGTCACTTGTAACTAAATTTCACTGACTAGCTAACTACTATGAAAATTGAGATCATCGACACTCTCCACTGACCCCATCAATTGTGGAAGGGAGTTCCACATTCTTACCGCTCTAACAGTAAAGAACCCCCCTTGGGGCTTGATATTAGGCTGGCTGGTCTGTAGTTTCCAGGTATGTATCTCGGCCCTATCTTGAATATGGGTAACGCGTTAGCTTTTTGAAAGTCTGCTGGTACCATTCTGGTCATTAAGCAGTCCTTATAGATCAGGAATAATGGTCTAACAATAACCTGACTAATTTCTTTGAGGACTCTTGGATGTAAACCATATGGTCCTGAGGATTTGTTCACATTAAGTTTTTTCAGTCTCCTTTGAACTCTGACCTCTGTTAGCAACAGGCAAACATGTAATGCTGTGTTCATAACAATACTGTCTTGTCTGTTACACCCTTCCTTTTCCTTAGTGAAAGACGAGGCGAAGAATGCATTTAACACTGTTGCCTTTGCACTGTCACTTGTAACTAAATTTCACTGACTAGCTAACTACTATGTATCTATGTTTATTTAAATTCAATAAAAGTGTTGATGCTGAAACACATGGGAGAATAATCATTGCTGAAATGGCTGCTGACAGCAGCTCTGTTGCACAGATCAGAACCTTGGCTGTTAAACTAATTGCAGGTCCCATCAACTACACTTTAAGGCATGTGCACAGTGAGGAAAGGCTCTAAGACTAACAAGATGCATCCAAGATTCTTAACTAAATAAACAGCAAGGCGTTTATTTACTAAGGATGGAGAGTACAAAACCGGGCTCACTTCTGCATAGAAACCAATCAGCTTCCAGGTTTTATTGCCAAAGCTTAATTAAACAAGCTGAGGTTAGAGGCTGATTGGTTTCTAAGTAGAAGTGAGCCTGATTTTTTCACTTTCCAGCTTTAGTAAAAAGCTCTTACTAAAGCCCTTTTTGCATGACATGGATTACCTACTGTTCCCATAAAAGTTTAACCTTTCCAAACGTGATATTGTTTTGCATGTAAATTACTTTTTTTCATAGATGTTTCCAATAGGTACAAATGGCTACCTGCCAACAGATGCTAGATACGTTGAGTACGGGCATACATGTCCTAAACACCCAAGTGGCAGTCCAGGGGATGCAGACGCCTCTTCTGAAAAAGTATGGAGCAAGGGAAGAGGTGGAATTGTTATGGGTAGAGTTACAAAGGGAGGAAACCAAGGAGAAAGTAATAATGGGAGTATTCTATAGGCCCCTTATCCTGAGGGAGGAGGGGGAGATGGAGCTCCTATCACAATTTGGAATGGTGGCAAGGATGGGAAGTGTCATTATAATGGGGGATTTTAATTATCCAGACACAGACTGGGCGAAAGGAACCGAGCGTTCAAGGCTCGCCATTTCCTAAATGTCTTACCGGACAATTTAATGGGTCAGATGGTAAATGCACCAACAAGAAACAATGTGTTATTAGACCTACTGATTACTAACAATACAGACTTGATTGCAGATGTAGAAATACGGGTCAACTTAGGAAATAGTGATCATAGGCCAATTAGTTTTAGCATAAATCACACAAATAGGAAACATAGGAAACACTTCTGGCACTGTGGGCGCTTTATTGTAATCAGGGCACTAATTATCAGTGCCCTGATTACATGCCTAGATGTCCTCTGTGAGGAGATGCCGCTGATCGTCTCTCCTCGCCTCACACTCTGTCAGTGTGAGGCGAGGAGAGCCGATTACCAGCATCTCCGTGTTTACATGTGACCGGCTGTGATTGAACACAGCTGATCTCATGTTTAACGAGCCGCATCCACTGTTCTTTTCAGAGATCGGTGTTGCTCTGTGTCCTAGCCCACTCTCCGCGCGTGAGAGCAGGGGTTCTGGGCGCAGTCGTATGACATCCACCCAGAACAAGAGCCGCACCGCCCCACCGTCATTTGACGTTGGGCGGGCAGCAAGTGGTTAAAAAAGGACCAAGCTATATCCCTGGGAACTACAGACATCAATAGTATGCAAGCTCTTAGAAGGGATGATAAGGGACTCTATACAAGATTTTAGTAATGAAAATGGTATCATTAGCAGTAATCAGCATGGATTCATGAACAAATCTATTAAACTTCTATGAGTAGGTGAGCTGCCATCTAGATGAAGGAAGGCTGGTAGACATAGTGTATCAAATGGGGAGTAGAATATTGACATGCATTAAAAAGGGAATTAACTTCAGAGATAAAACGATAATGCTCCCACTTTACAAGATTCTGGTCCGGCCGCACCTGGAGTATGCTATCCAGTTCTGGGCTCCAGTCCTCAGGAAGGATGTGCTGGAAATGGAGCGAGTACAGAGAAGGGCAACAAAGCTAATAAAGGGACTGGAGGATTTTAGTTATGAGGAAAGATTACAAGCACTGAACTTATTCTCTCTGGAGATGAGACGCTTGAGAGGGGATATGATGTCAATGTACAAATACCATGCTGGTGATCCCACCATAAGGATACAATTTTTCCACAAAAGTGCATTTAAAAAGACTCGCAGCCATTCACTAAAAGTAGAGGAAAAGTGATTTAACTGGAAACTGCTTAAAGGGTTCTTTATGGTAAAAGCGGTAAGAATGTGGAATTCCCTTCCACAAGCAGTGGTTTCAGCAGGGAGCAGAGATAATTTAAAAAACTGTTAGATAGGCACCTAAACGATTAAAACATACAGGGATATACAATGTAATATTAACATAAAAGCGCACACGCACAGGTTGGACTTGATGGTCTTGTATTTTTTTTCAACCTTACCAACTATGTAACTATGTAGCTATGAAAGATCAATACGTCACCCACATTGGGGACAGAAGGAATTGAGGGTAATCAATCTATCAAGTATTGATTTAACTGTGGACCAGACTTCCCTTTTACATAAAGGCCTGTACTTCTGTCGTTTTCAAAAGGGTGATGTTTTTGAAATTGTAAAAGGCATATATGTGTTTACTAGGAAATTGGTATTACAGGTTCTACATAATAGGAAGTTGAATGCAGACCCTTTAGGCCTGCTTGGTGACTGGTCCAGTCTAAGTAGACAAAAGTATCAGACCCTGAGGGATCTTATTGATCTGTGTGAGGAGGGTCATGTAGACCAGGATGATGATTTAGAGGATGAATTCTCTTGGTGGTTGATTTTGCCCTAGACATTAGTGGGAAATATGTACCAGAGCAGGAACAGCCAGTAGATACTATCTCTTTAAGGGAGGTTAATCTGTTTAGGAGATCCAAATCTTTCCCCCCTTTGTCTGCTGTATCAGGCATAATTTGTTTTTTTAAGGCAGTGACCAAAGAAATTAGGCACCTGAGATGGAATTATATCACTTGCGATAATTTGACTTGGGCAAAGAGAAATGCTCAAAAGCTCAGGAGATCAAGAGTTGCACCTTAACCCAGACCTGGTCATCAAAACAGTGGACAAGGGGGGAAATATTAAAGTGGTACCCTACTGGGTGTTAATATATATGGGTCCCTTATGTTCAGGCACTAGTGAGGGTATCCCATGGGGATAAATTTACCTTATACAAGTCGGAGATAGTGATCCACATTACTGTCTCCTCCTTGGTATTGGTGTTATGCCCCCATTTTTTTGCTAGACTTGAGTGTTTTTTGGGTCCACATTACCACCTATTTGGGTGGGTAGACCCATCATTGATTCCTTTTTGCTGGGATACATTATGTAGCCCCCGCCCCCTCTTTCTCTTTCTGGCTCTGGAACACTCTGTAATTTTGCATCTTCTATTTGGCACAAGTACATTGATGATGTCCTTATCTTTTGGACAGGCTTTGAGGAACAAGCCATGGATTTTGTGCAAAGATTAACACCTAATTCTTATAATCTGAAGTTCACTTGTGATTGTCATTCTAAGAGGGTTATATTTGTATATCTGACTATTGAGTTGGATGACAATAGCCTCTTATGCGCCAAAAGTTTTCATCCAGAGCCCTTGTTCTGGGCTATTCCCAAAGGCCAGTATTTGAGAGCCGTCAGAACTGCTTGAAACAAGTGGATTTCGAGCAGGAGGCACAGGATTTGCGTGGGAGGTTTCTGAGACCTGGGTATAAGGCAAGGTATTTAAGGAAAGCCTATCAGAGGGTTAGAGACTCAGACCGGGAGGCCTTTATTTTAAAAACAAAATAAGCCAAAGTCAGAGGGGAATCTTACTAAACTCTGCTTACTATATACGGAGTTGACAGATAGTGTGAAGGAGATTTGGCATTTGTTAAGGGATGACACCTCAGTAGGAGCAATGGTCCCGCAATGACTACAGATTGTTCATAGGAGAGCCCATTCTCTGCGTGACCTCTTTTTACACAGTGATGTAACACAGAATCAGACCAAAATATCCAATGAGGACAGGGATGAGGAGATGTGGTTCATGTGACTTCTGTCCTTACATGATCGAAAGTAACACCTTGATCAAGCTAACTGAAAGGACCCTTAGGTGTAAACAGAGTGCACTTTGAGTCATCTACATCATTGTGTGCTGGTGTGGGTCTTTCTATGTCAGTAGGAACATTGAGATGGTGCAGAGGTTACAGGACCACATCTATGAGATTTCCACATACCATCTAAAGGCCCCTCTAGCCCAACATGTTCTTGTGCAATATAATAGAAACCCTTCATGTGTGAGGTGCTGGGTTTTAGAGATCATTCCACAGAGCCCCAGAGGGGGTGTTTTTTATTGGTAGGTGTTACAGTGGGAGACCAGGTGGATTTAGGAGCTTCATGCCACTAAATCCTCTGGTCTCAATGATCGTTTAAGTTTTGCATCATTCCTTGGATGCCAAACTCTTGCATATCCTAGTTGCCACAAGCATTGGTCCCTGGATGTTAGTTCATAATAAGGAATAATTATGTATAATGAGTGTGTTATTTATGGCAGTATAGAATTAGGTGAGAAATTATATAACTTTTTGAACAATAGTTTTTGAATTTGGTGTACGTGGCATGCATACTACGCCATTAAACTGCCCCCTCCATCTCCTCCCATCTACTAAAAGCCCCATTTACCCTTCTTCTTATCTCTAGCTGGTATCAGAAATAAAGAGCCTACATCATCACAGGAGGACAACCTTCCTTGGACAGCAGGATCACTCTGTATCTGTTACACTTCAGAGCTGCCATCTTTGCTTAGTTCTCTTGCTTACTTCTAACGTTCTAATGTTTCTGTAACTATGTAGCCCCTGCAAGAGCATTTGTTCTGCTATATCTTATTCTTAAAACTAATAAAATATTAATATAGAAATGTATAGTCTCTCCCAACATAATGTGAAAGGTAAAAAGTGTTAAAATTGAAGTTTAAGTTTAAGAAGCATAAAGCAAACTGTAAAGCATGAGAAGAATGCTAAGGGATCAGAAATAGGTGAACACAGGTGAGACAGAAAAATAAAGAATTAAATAAATACAAGAAAAATATACAAAGACATTATCCTGCTGCTAAGATGCAAGTACTGAAACACAAAGGTTCTAAACAGAGATAGCACAAAATGGTATTTGTTAAAAATACATTCCTACTGTTATATACTCATTTGTTTTCATATCTCGAGAAACCTAAAAATGAGATTTTGAAAAATATCTGTGCCAATGACTCACTCGATCTAATGAATTTGATCTGTTCAAAAGCAAAAAAAAATGCTATGTTAGATGTGGTTAATGCTATTTTGGACTTTTTGGGGAGTAATATTTTATATTTGGTTAGAAATTATATTGTGAATACAAAAATATTGTTCTTCTTGTGTAGGGAAAATTTTGTTTTAATAAAGGTTTAACAATTTTGCAGGGGGTACACATTTGCAACTTGGCTCTTTCTCAAAGTGGCGATTTCTACAAGTGAAATGCACTTCTGACTCTGCACTTATCACTCATCATCTGACTGTCTGATCTGAAAATATCATCTTTGTCCTCCCACAGGTATGCTCCTACTGCTACAACTCCAGCCAGAATCGCATTAGTGAAATCTGTCTCCTATGTCTCTTAACTCTGGTATGCTCCTACTGCTACAACTCCAGCCAGAATCGCATTAGTGAAATCTGTCTCCTATGTCTCTTAACTCTGGTATGCTCCTACTGCTACAACTCCAGCCAAAAACTGAAACACTGCTATCTTTTTTTTTTTTTTCTTATGTGTCTCTAATAATGCTGGTATATTATTTTTACTTAACTATCTGTAGACCTGTCCACATTACAATGCTTTATTATCTCCCTTGTCTTACCCAAAATGATGGCTCTCTTAACTTTAGTTCCCTCTTGCTAGTCTGTTTGTGACTTAAGAATTTTGCCCTATTAACCAGAAAAGCTTTATAACCTCTTGATTGCTAATTGAAATCCGCCCACACCCTACCCCTATCAGTATATATTTAAGCTTCACTTGGGGGAAGCATTTGCAGGGGGTACACATTTGCAACTTGGCTCTTTCTCAAAGTGGCGATTTCTACAAGTGAAATGCACTTCTGACTCTGCACTTCAGCGAAGGCACAAAGCAAAAGGACACAAGATAAACACTTTGAAAAACAGCACACAGACATCAGGTGAACTTGTTTACTCCTTTAGCTCTTTTGCCTTGGAACATGCTTTCTCTACCACTGCTTTTGACAACTCTGTCCTCCATCCTAAAACTATCTCTCCTTCACCCCTCTTCTCCCCCCCACAGCATATATATATCACCCTCACTCCTGTCCCTATTACTGCACCCACCAACTCCTGCTAATTCTAAATCCACATACACTAAAAATCTCCAAGACCCTGGGGCATGTCACTTCATATAAATCCCACTCCCATATTACCTCCCTCACCCTCTTGCTTCTCCTAACCTCTGGAGATATATCCCCAAACCCTGGGCCTCCATCATTTAACTGTACCCCATGCACCCATCACCCTGCACCCTCTGGCAGCAGCCGCCGCAATCAACACAATTTAATTCCCATTTCTATTCTTCCCAAATCCAGACTCTCTTTCTCTTGTGCCCTTTGGAACTCGCGCTCTGTCTGCAACAAGCTCACCTCTCTCCATGCCCTCTTTATTGCCAACTCATTTAACCTACTCGCCATTACCGAAACCTGGCTCCACGAATCCGATGCATCTTCTGCTGCCCTATCCCATGGTGGTATTCTCTGGACTCACTCCCCCAGATCCAGTGGACGTAAGGGAGGAGGTGTCGGAATCCTTCTAGCCCCACATAGCACCTTTCAGGTACTTCAGCCACCTCCCTCTCTGTCACTCTCCTCTTTCGAAGCACACTGTATTCGCCTTTTCACTCCAATTTCTCTAAGGATAGTTGTGATCTACAGGCCCCCTGGACCAGTATCAACCTTTCTTGAAGACTTCTCTGCCTGGCTACCCTACTTTCTTTCTTCTGAAATCCCCACTATCATTCTCGGGGACTTCAACATCCTTATTAATACTAACACTCCTTCCACTTCCAAACTTCTCAGCCTAACATCCTCCTTTGACCTGAAGCAGTGGATACATGCTCCAACTCACTCAGAAGGCAATATCCTTGACCTCGTGTTCTCTCACCTTTGCACTCCATGCAACCTCTCTAACTATCCATCCCCTCTCTCTGATCACCACCTTATTAGTTTCACTCTCTCCCTCTCCTTCACCTCCTCTCCCTCCAACCACCTTAAAGTTACCCGCAGAAACTTACGTCATCTCAACCCTTCTCTTCTCTACTCTGCTATCAACAACCTCTACGACAAAATCTCACCCCTATCCTGCACCAACCTAGCCACTTCTGTGTACAACGCTTCACTTCTAGCCTCACTGAACTCACTTGCCCCCCTCACTACACACAGAATCAAGCCCAGACTCCTTCAACCTTGGCAAACAGATGATACTAGAAGTCTGAAAAAACGTAGTCGTGCTCTGGAGCGTCTGTGGCGTAAGACTAAGTCCCAGAGAGATTTCTACCAATATAAATCTGCCCTCCAAAAATACAACTCCAGCCTCCTCTCTGCCAAGCAGACCTATTTTACCACTCTCATTAGCAACTTATCATCCTGTCCCCGTCAACTCTTCTCCACCTTCAACTCTCTACTTCGTCCTCCACCACCTCCACCCGCCAACTCACTCACTGCACAGGAGATCGCCAATCACTTCAAACAGAAGATTGATACTATTCGCGCTGAGATCTCTACTGTGCCGACACCCTCCATGCTTTACACTTCATGCCCACAGGCACAATCATTATTTCCCTCTTTCAACCCCACCACTACAGACGAAGTTGCTAAACTAGTTGCTAATGTCCACCTTACCACCTGCCCTCTGGATCCTGCTCCCTCACAAATGCTACGTTCACCCTCTGGCCCTATACTACACTCTCTAACCCACATCTTCAATCTCTCCCCCTCTTCTGGCATCTTCCCTAACTCTCTAAAACATGCACTTGTCAGACCCATACTTAAAAAGCCCTCACTGGACCCATCCAATCTTAACAACCTACACCCCATCTCCTTGCTCCCCTTCTTATCCAAACTCCTCGAACGTCTGGTCTACAACCGACTGAGCATCCACCTCGCTGATAATGGCCTTCTCGATCCCCTTCAGTCTGGATTTCGTCCTCAACACTCCACAGAAACTGCTCTCCTAAAACTAACAAACGATCTACTAACGGCCAAAACCAATCGACACTATTCTGTACTCCTACTCCTGGACCTCTCTGCTGCCT
Organism: Aquarana catesbeiana; assembly: GCF_042186555.1. Lineage (NCBI taxonomy): Eukaryota > Metazoa > Chordata > Amphibia > Anura > Ranidae > Aquarana > Aquarana catesbeiana. Next base: position 307,397,928 of record NC_133325.1, read on the forward strand.
TTGATACGGTTGACCATCCCCTCCTCCTCAAAAAACGACACGCCTTTGATCTCTGTGACTGTACACTTCGCTGGTTCTCTTCCTACTTATCCAACCGCACCTTTAGCGTTTCTTATAACTCTACTTCCTCCTCTCCTCTTCCTTTCTCTGTTGGGGTCCCTCAGGGTTCTGTTCTTGGACCTCTACTATTTTCAATCTACATTGCCTCCCTGGGTCAGCTGATAGCCTCCCATGGCTTCCAATACCACCTCTATGCTGATGACACCCAAATCTATTTCTCTACCCCTCAACTCACTCCCTCTGTCTCCTCACGTATCAGTAATTTACTCTCAGATATATCAGTCTGGATGTCTCACCACTTCCTTAAACTCAATCTATCCAAAACCGAACTTCTAATTTTTCCTCCCCCCTATGCCTCTTCCCCTGATCTCTCTGTCAAAATCGATGGCACAACTATAAGCCCATCCCCACATGCCAAGGTTCTAGGTGTAGTCCTAGACTCTGAACTCTCCTTCAAGCAACACATCCAATCACTGTCCAAATCCTGCCGCCTCAAACTCCGCAACATCTCCAAAATACGCCCCTTTCTAACCAATGACACAACAAAGCTCTTAATTTACTCGCTGGTCATCTCTTGCCTCGACTGCTGCAACTCCCTTCTCATTGGCTTACCTCTACATAGTCTATCACCTCTTCAATCCATAATGAATGCCGCTGCCAGACTCATCCACCTTACCAATCGCTCTGTGTCTGCCACTCCTCTCTGTCAATCCCTCCACTGACTTCCGCTCGGCCAAAGAATTACATTCAAAATTCTAACAACTACGTACAAAGCCATCCACAATTTCGCCCCCAGCTACATCACTAGCTTAGTCTCTAAATACCAACCTACTCCCTCTCTTCGTTCCTCTCAAGACCTCCTGCTCTCTAGCTCCCTTGTCACCTCCTCCCATGCTCGCCTCCAGGCCTTTTCCAAAGCCTCTCCAATCCTATGGAACTCCTTACCCCAATCTGTCCGCTTATCTCCTACTTTATTAGCTTTCAGAAGATCCCTGAAAACCCTTCTCTTCAGAGAAGCCTATCCTACCCACACCTAACAACTGTACTTTCATTTTTTTCCATCAGCTCATCCCCCACAGTTATTACCTTTTGTCTCCACTTGACCCTCCCTTCTAGATTGTAAGCTCTAACGAGCAGGGCCCTCTGATCCCTCCTGTATTGATTTGTATTGTAAGTGTACTGTCTGCCCCATGTTGTAAAGCGCTGCGCAAACTGTTGGCGCTATATAAATCCTGTATAATAATAATAATAACAAGTATATTGTATTGTAGGGCATGTCTGTGATATGGGAATATTCAATGTTTTCAAGTATCACAGCTAAAAGCCATAGCTCTAGTATGCCCTTTCCTCATGTGATTACAGAAGGCATCTGAACAGTATATGCGTTATACACAAAAACACATATTGTATATCAAAATATTATTCAGTAGTGGTAGGTGCAAATGTTAGTGAAGTAAAGAAAAATTACAAAAGGCTTTTAAAACTAGCATTTTTATTCAGCCCCATGGATATGCCGGAATTTAAAAAAGTTTCTAAGCTCAAGAATAAAAATGTAATATATTGCATCTTTCCTGTCCTTAGATATGATTGGTGTATTAGTCTTCTTTGTTTCTGTCAGTAACATAGTTCCTGACATTGGGTGTTATCATTGTATTTTTGGAGGGGCATCATTGTCACGCTCTTCTCCATAACATAGTGGGAGGTTATCTGTAGTCCACAGAGATTAAGAAAATGCTAACTAATGAAAGTACAGCACAGGCAGAATGCACACAGACTTATCAGCTCACATTAATTCCAGCAAAATCAACATTTTTGGGGTTTTTGTTTTGCACTTTTCATTTTGCACAAAATGCTTTCAATTGTACATTTACGGTAGCAGACCAAATGGAAGCAATTATGAGAAGTTCATTGTTAGGGTTTACATTTTACATACACTTTAATTTATATATCCAATATAATTATTTTTGCAAAAAATTCCTGGTGCTATTAACCACATCATTGATAAGAAACTGTTTCTCAAGTAAATTATGCATGGAATCTTGCTGAGGATGATTGTCTTCGTTCTAAGGCAAAGGTTTAAGATGTACAGTATGTCACTAGTGAATACAGGCCTTAATACTTCAAGTGTGTTTTTTCCCAAACAGATGAATTACCCTTACAAGGTAGCTTAATTAAAGGAGAAGTACAGCCAAAGCTTGTTTGGCTGTACTTCTCCTGTGGATCACAGGAGTGCAGTTCATTCTGCACTCCTGTGACCCATTTTCAGCAGACAATGGGCTGAAGCCCTCTGTAGGCTGACATCACAGAGCCGGTCCAGGCACGGCAAGATCGCGAGAATGAAGTTGGGATCAGTCTGCATGCCTGCATCGGCACCCGGCTCAGCCTTTCAGCAAGCCATTGAAAGCCTGAGGTGGACGCTCCTGCTCCTTCTACAGCCCAGCGCTTCAGTGAGCGAGGGGGGGGGGGGGCAGAGCAGTGACTGAGAGTCACAAGCTCTCTGCTCAGGGAGCACTGAGAACTAAGCAGTCAGTGATGTTTTATCGCTCGGTTCTCAGTGTTAGAGCTGGTGGGGGACAGATGCAGTAGGTAAGTATGATTCTACAATTTTAAAAAAGTCCATGCTTCTTTTTTAATAGAACTAGCTAAATTCATCAGTCTCTGTCCTCCTATTATCATGTGCACTGGAGCAGAATCTGACTAGTTCAGAATGCTAATCCTATCTCTCCTGACTGTACAGGGGAGTAAAGGAGGCTGATACAGTATCAATGAACCTTCAGGTACTCACAATAGCTACATAGAGTTCCCTTTAACAACCTAGTTTGAAAATGGAATGGGCTGCTTTAAACATAGAGTAGAAAATAAAGGTTTTTGAAATACTTTCAATAAAGACAAATTGTCTATTCTTCACATATTGTGAACTCATTTCTATTGTTTTCTTATTTCAGGTCACAAAGCCATCATTTTTTGCAAAACTGAAATATTATTGTCTGAAGATATAATGCCTTAGCACTTAAAAAAAATCACACTGTATCCAACACCTATAATAAATCACCAGACTACCAGATGGCAAGGAATATTTGAAATAACCCATCATATTGAAGTATTACTTAAACTATTGTTAAGCTACACAAATCAATTGGGGATACTTTTAGCTGGTTTCAAGACATCTAAAATGGATTGTCAATAGTAGTTTGTGTATTGAAGTATGGTTTTTTTTAACTTTTTAACAAGGTCTTAATATAATTTCTTGAGGTACTCTTTGTCTTTCATCAAAAGCATTATATCAATAAAAACAAAAAAAAAAACAACTCAAAGCTCTTTTTTGCTTTTCTTTTCTAACAAAAAAGCTATTATTTTAATGTTCAAAATATAGATTAATGAAGCCTGTACCAACACACAAATTTGCTCTCTTTTGATACTCAAAACCTATGTATAACGACATAATAACTTGCTTATAAGAATCAAATAAATCATGTATGCAGTTTTTGTTTTTTCCTGTGACTAATATATTTTCAAATAAGCATGTCAGCTTCCAAGCTTTATTACAGAAGCTGTCTGCTATGTCCATCCAGGAAAAGCATAGAAGCAAATAACAATGTTCTTGGTCATATATACAGAGAAACGGTTTACTGCACACTTGCTAATTTTGCATTTTTAGCTAGTAAAACAAAGAAAACTGTTTTAAAATAATTTTCTAATGCAAACTCATATATTTTTATAGTATCCATTTATTATCCTCTTGTGACCAAAAGTAATTTTATTATATATCCATGTTGCTTAAATAAATGCATGCCGAATAACTTTTAATTTTCATAGCAATGCCAGTTTTATTTGTAGTTTTCCCCTGGCAGATGTTTCTCTATATTTTTAAACATTTTATTAAGATAAAATATGCTTTCTCTCCTAATAAATATCGACAGTAGTTATATTGGCAGAATTGAAATTTTGTAATTTAATTTAATATTATAAACTAAGAGCCAGAAATAACTGAGCAAATGCATTTTCAGCTTTCAAATTATGCCTGGAAATCAGACTCCTTTGAGACAGGTTTTACACACAGGCCCTGATGTTTAATAAGTACGTGTTTAATAAGTGTGATTTATCTGCAGCTATTATTGATGCTTTTATTGTAGGCAATGCATTTTTTTTCATTATTTTAATTGTATTAGTTTGGAAATTTTGTTTAAAAATCTTTTCCTGACAGACTCCATGGCAGACTACGTGTGGGTTAACCCCGCCTCCTCTCCAATGCTATAGGACCCCATACCCATAAGAGTAAGCTCACCTGCTCAGGACTGCGTTCCTTTTTTGTCCTCCTCCACGGACCATACATCTCGTGTTACTCCTGTGTGACGTCCAGTCAAGAACATTCCTTGGTACAATTGTGCGGTGCATACCTTGGCCCAGCCATGGGCGGGCGAGTGGTTTCATTGGGCTTGTGATACCCCTGTGGTGGAAAGGAGGTAGCCCACGTATACCAGGATAGACGATGGAGTTAATTATCGGCTGGCAAGGTCTGAAGATTATATTACATTTATGGCAGACTGTTTGTGTTTATATTTAAACTCCTTTTTTTCTCCCTTTTGTGTGTTATGGCGTCTGGGGCGCTTCTGCGTTCCAGATCGCCGATTCTCTTCCTGGTCCCTGGCCGCCGTGTCCGTCGGTTTCATTCAAGGATGGTCTTGAAAGAAGGATAGACCAAGATCTCAAGAGAATCTATGGGCTGACTGGGATGGCTTACAAGCCAGCTTTGGCCCTTGCGGCCATGTTCAAGGCCATGGAGGCCTGGACGGAAAATGTGGACTCTGTACTTAGGGGAGTCTCAGTTGATCTGGCCCAGGGCTCGGCAATTCAGGAGCTAAAGCTGGCAGTGGCCTTTCTGGGGGAGGCCTTGATTGACCTAATCCGCCTGTTGGCCCGATTGATGCTGTCCTCGGTTACAGCCAAACGGGCCTTGTGGTTGCGCCCCTGGCTTGCCGACCCAGCATCCAAGCAAGCCTGGTGTAGGATCCCCTTAAAGGGGCCCTCATTATTTGGTAACAGGCTAGATAGCGCCATAACTCGGGCTACGGGGGGGAAGTCGGGTTTCCTGCCCCAGGACAGGCATCTGTCCGGTCAGAAGAGGCCCCAGCGAAGACGCAGTACTGAGCGTTCAAGAGAAGCACGCTCCTACAAACCTGGACGGGATTTCAGGAGAAATTGGAATAGAGGGCAGTCTTCTTTCAAGAGATCCATAAAAAGACATGCACCCGGTGGGCGTGAGCCAGCTAAAGCCTTTTGAGATTGGGCCTGCTGGTCGGGTGGGGGCCTGTCTGCTTCTTTTCCGGCACACCTGGGTGGCCTCAATCTCGGATTTCTGGACCATCAGGACGGTCTCTTCAGGCCACACATGGTCCTTCATCAGTATTCCCCCCCTCCAGACCAATCTCTACCCTTCTACCACGATCGGAGGAAAAGAAGCAGGTGTTGCTATCCTATGTGAATTCGCTGGAATCTCAGGGAGCGGTGGTGCCTGTTCCGAAGGAAGAAGAATTCAAGGGTGTGTACTCCCCCCTTTTCCTTGTGCAAAAGAAAAATGGCTCATGGCGATCGGTGATAGACTTAACCTATCTAAACAAATTCATAAAGTACGAGAGATTCAAGATGGAGACCTTGTCTACCATTCAGAAAGCAGTACAACCAGGCGATTGGCTGATCTCAATCGACCTAAAGGATGCGTACTTTCACGTGCCTGTGGCAGAGGCTCTACACAAATATCTTCGTTTCCAAGTTGAACAAAAGCACCTGTAGTTCATTTGCCTCCCATTCGGTCTGATAACCTCGCCTCGCGTTTTCTCCAAAGTCCTTCTGGCCGTAGTGGCTCTCATCAGAGTAAAAGGGGTACACCTATACCACTAGTTCGACGATCTCCTGGTGTTATCCCAAGACAGAGGACAACTGTTAGTCCACAGAGAGTTGGTTATCTCTACTCTAACCAATTTTTGTTGGCTCATAAATCAAGAGAAGAGCCATCTAGATCCGGTCCATGTCTGGTATACTTGGGAGCCTAATTCGATACGGTGGAAGGCACCATCTCCCTTCCAGTAGAGAAGATTCCGGTCATTCGGGAAAGAATCTCGCGGGCCTTGGGTCCCTCACACCTGAAGGCATCACAATGCCTAAAAATTGTAGGAACGATGGTCTCTACGACCCCCATGGTCAAATGGGCACTATGGAGGTTACGTCCCTTTCAATCGGGACTTCTCCAGCAATGGAGGTCAGGGGACGTCAATCAACTGATTTACATAACGCCATCGATGAGGAACAGTCTCTTCTGGTGGCTTCAATGCAAAAATCTTCTCACCTGCCACTTCATTGCCCCATCACATGGGTTACGGTCACGTCCGATGCCAGCGGCACAGGCTGGGGAGCCCTTTGCGGGTCAGAACTTGCACAAGGCAGATGGGATGCCCGCCTTCACAACCCGGGCTTGAATTTCCTGGAACTTCGGGCCGCCTGGTGCGCCCTTCAATCCTTCACGCATCTCCTAGTAGGGGAATCGGTGTTACTGAAGATGGACAACACCACAGCAGTCTCCTATGTGAAGAGACAAGGGGGTACTCGGAGCTTCACTCTACTTCAGGAGGTCGAACCTATCATGTTGTGGGCCCAGAAAAATCTAGTCTAGTCTTTATCCCCGGGGCTCAGAACATCCAAGCAGATTTTCTATCCCGCAAATGGTTGGACAACAACGAGTGGTCCCTCCATGCGCAAACATTCAAGTGGATCCAGTCCCTAGGCGTCAATCCCGAAGTGGATCTGTTTGCGTCCCCCTGCAACTTCAAATTAAAGAAGTACTTTACACGAGGCCGCTGCAGCCAGGCCTTCGGAATAGATGCCTTGACAGGCCAGTGGAACTTCAACAGGGCATATGCCTTTCCCCCTCTTCGGATCATCCTCAAGTTCTTGCAGAGGCTCCAAACAGAAGCAGTCGAGGTGGTGACCATAGCGCCTTACTGGCCGAACAGGCCATGGTTTCCCCTCCTGACCCAGCTGAGCTTCCGGGATCCAGTGCCTCTTCCCCTCAGGCCGGACCTTCTGTCTCAAGGGACAGTTCTGCACCATTGTCCAGCAGTACTGAGACTGACGATCTGGTTCTTGAGAGGGAGAGGTTGGAACTTCTCGGGTGCGAGTCAGGGGTAATTTCCACTCTCATGACTTTAAAAAAGATGAGCACAAACAAAGTCTATGGGAGAATATGGGCCAAGTTCGTTGAATTTTCTTCTTCTACTGGCAGACCATGGAGAGACCCTGGAATCCAGGATATACTTAGTTTTCTTCAGTCTGGCCTAGATCTGTCTCTTTCCATCAGCTCCCTCAGAGTTCAAGTCTCAGCTCTGTCGGCCTTCTCTGGAACGCCATGGCCTGTAAACCCTTTAATTCAACAGTTCTTTGGGGGGCAACAAGGCTTAGGCCTCAAAGAAAACCAAGGTTCCCCAAATGGGATCTCCCCTTTGTCCTGGACTCTCTGTCTACTCTCAGTACCACAGGTTCCACTCCATCCTCTATCAAGGAACTCATTCCTATGCTTGGCTCAAACCCGAAAGTCACCTCGGTGTTTCATGAAAACCAAGAAATCGTCTTACCTACGTTCAGGTCCCCGGAGTCTACAGAGGCACATCCTCTAGATGTAGGCCAAATACTGAAGGAATACCTACAAGTTACCTCTTCTTTCAGACGTTCTGATCACCTGTTCGTTTTGCATTCTGGCATGAACAGAGGGAAGCGAGCTTCATCCAAAACAATTGCAGCCTGGATCGTCCAGGCTATTCGACAAGCTTACAGGGCTAAGGGCTTGGCTCCTCCAGAGGAGGTGACGGCACATTCTACCAGGGGCATGGTGGCCTCTTGGGCAGCAGCTCGACATGTAGCTCCTGATATCATCTGCAAAGCAGCCTCATGGGCCTCAATCAATACCTTTATGTCACATTATTGCATAGAGCCTGCTTCTCTTTCCTCTGTGAGCTTTGGTTTAAAAATCCTGTCAGTTGATGGGGCGAATTATTAATTAAACTTTTTTTTGTTCAGCATACCCTCCCGTGTGGTTTGGCTAGTTATCTCCCACACGTAGTCTGCCATGGAGTCTGTCAGGAAAACGGAAAATTTATTATCAAATACTTACCGTAATTTTCCTTTCCTGATGGATGGGTCTAGAGTCGGCTAATTACGGAACGCAGTGCTCAGCAGGTGAGCTTACTCTTATGGGTATGGGGTCCTATAGCATTGGAGAGGAGGCGGGGTTAACACATATGTAGTCTGCCATGGAGTCCATCAGGAAAGGAAAATTACTGTAAGTATTTGATAATAAATTTTCCGTTTTCTATATACTGTTTATGCAGTATGTGCTGGTGCCGAAGCATGTCTGCATTTTCACAAGCTTAAATTTAGAACAATTAATAGAATGTAGTATAGTTGTTTTGTACATATATTTTGTCTTTGCTTATCATGGTCGCAATTAACAAAAAAAAAAGTAAAAAATAAATAAATAAATACAAATAATATGTAGTCTTCTATTCAGCCAGCAAGTGGAGCACTGGACACCTTTTGCACATGTTTTCCTTTGTCCCTTGTAGAAAGCCTGATGTTTACAGAGATCATAGATGCAGGGAGTAACTCTGTAGCTGTTTTTGCTGTGCTATCTTTTTAGTGTACATCAGGCCATCTTCCAGTTATTGCATATGAGTAACAGTTGGTTACATCTACACATATAGTATTGTATGTGATTCTTCAGCACTGGCCTTTTTACCTGAAAATCCACCAATATGATCACTACCACTCTATGCACAGCACATAGCATAATGGCAACAAAATGGTTCATATCATGTGACAGTCTATTCCATATATCTACACATAGCAGGATAATGCATTGCTAGGAGACACGTGGCAACTGCAAGTTGTCCAAACATTTCTGTTCAAATAACACCACCTTATTTTACACATGATAAAATTAACATTAAGTCATATGGAGATTTTCCAAGATGTTAGAAAATCCCTGTATAAAATACCAAACTGAAATGTAGGTTATCATCAACATTACATGGCCCAACATTCTTCAGAGTATCACAATCATTGCTTGAATCAGCTGAATAGCTTGCAATCACTTTGCTATATATGGGCACAATTAGGGTTTGAAATTTAAACCCATGCTTACTGCAGCTATAGGCATACATTAGATGAATGCAACTGTTTTGGTATACTGAAATTCTAAAATGTGAAGCAAATCATACTTAGCCATTTTGTAGAGACAACAGTGGTTAGGATAGAAGGAAGTGATATTTATCCAAAAGGCAGGCTGAGGCTGAGATTCAATAAAATGTGATGCATTTAAATCATCTACTGAGTACAGGGTCATGGAGAATCAGTCCTCACAGAGAGATCTACAGATAGAAAGTTTTTGTGTGTGTGCACCAAGGGTTCTTCTATTTATGCCCATTTGAAAGGTAAGCTCCACGCCATAACAGGACACAGCTTCCCCTCCATTTAATTGTTTTATGGCAGAGAAAAGGTTACAAGGGACAGCTGAATGACAGATGGCGGGGAGTAATTTTGGAAAGGGGCACACCTTAACATTCAAATGGACAGATATTGGGGCTTTTTGTGCAGTGCTCGTCTATGATCATAGGAGTCTCCAAGCACGTAACCTCCAAGCCCATAACCCAAGCACATAATTCTCCAACACACACAGTCTCCAAGCACCATGGTTTCTGTAATTTGACGACAATCCACATTTTCATCCATGTACTCCAAACAATTACCACCTGTCCCAGACTTTATGGTATTATGGCAATTGAACTCGTGCAATGAGAATAGGTGGCTTCACAAACTTTTATAACCCCCACAGTGTTGTTGGACAGTGATCACCTGCCTTATCAGATTCCATGGTGATTGGTTTAGACTGACTGAGCTACACGTGTGTATATATTGTGACAAAAAGCCAGGAAAATCTTTGGGTTGTGTCCAAGATGGGAGATACATTTGTCCAGGTTTATGCTGTACACTGATTGCTTTTGGGTTTCTGCTGGGTAGTGAGCTTGTTTGAGGCTCCATGAGGGTTAACAAGTTCAGGTGTAACAGATGAAGCACTCAGGGCTCTATAAAACTCCCAGGTTGCTTCAACAAGGGGCTCCACCCTGGAACCAGATTCCTGCGTAGGACTGGGGAGCAGCGTCTTCTGAGTGGTGAGATTAAGTCTGTATGACTAAAAGACTGTTTTTCTGTGTGTCAGGCAGGTTTTTGGGCAACTGTAGGCTGTTCCAGACCAGATAGATAGGTTCCTGTGTTTTGCAGTTAGACACCCAAAGTGGCAAGGGTTTATTTTCTGTTTTGTTTTATTTTTGCTGTTTTTTAAACCTGTACTTGTAACCACAGACTTGGAAATAAACCACTGTTTTGTTTTTACAAAGATTCTGCTGTCTGTCCATGCCTACTTCACTGTGCTGTGACCCATCCTGCACACCCTGCTACTGAGCTAACCCTTACACATGGTGGAGGTTTGTGGGACAGATGAAGTAAGGCCAGCATGGAGGAAATACTGAGACAGCTGGCTCTAGCAAATGCAAATCAACAGCAGGGAAATGCAGGTTTGCAACAGAGCGTAGCAGCCCAGCAACAAGCCCTAGAATAAACAGAGGCCCGCCATAGGGAATTACTGACACAGCAGGAACAGAGACACCTGCAGCAAATTGAGGCCATCATGAAACAGCTTCAGCAAAGGCAGCAGACCGAGGCTGGGAGTCACAAATGACCTTATCCACTTGAACAGGAAATGGCTGCAGCCAGAAACTCTATCCGGACAAAAAATTGTGGAGCGGGTAATCATGGACAAATTTCTGATGTCTCTCCCTACCATATAGCAGAAATGGGTGAGCCACGGAGATCCGGAAACAGCAGACAAACTTGTAGACCTTGTGGAAAGTTAATTTGTTACTGTTGCCGGGAAGAGGGACATGTAGCTGCAGTTTGCCCAGCTATTGATGAACCAATGCACTGTGACTTTCTTACAGAGAGACGGTAGTCCCTATTTTCAACTACATGCACTTCAGTAAAGGGAAATGCGAAACCTTTATGCAAAATGTGTTTAGATGGTAAAAATGTTGCTGTATTGCTGGATTCAGGTAGCCTTGTTACCTTGGTAAAAACTGAACTGGTGGTGGGAAAAACCTTGCACCCTAGGAAAATGGCGTTCATTTGTGTACATGTGGACACTCGAGAGTATCCGGTGACTATGGTATCCTTTGAAACCTCCCTCTGTAACTTGTGTCACCAGGTGGGTTTTGTTCCCCAACTACCACATGACGCCATTGTGGGAAGGGATTTCCCAAAATTCTGGGAGCTCTGGGATTGCCCAGATTCACCATTAAGTGGTTCTTCAGGGCCTGAAGTTTCTACTAAGGAATTCTCTAAGTGTGAGGTTTCTCCTGAGTTTCCCTTGTCAGTCTTAGCAGGGGAAACAACAGGGCCTAGGGAAGAGCCTGCAACCTCAGAAGAGGAACAGCGACCTCTAGTGTTTGATGATCTGGAGGTACACAGAAATTTTTGCCACTGAACAATTAAAGGACCCCACATTACTAAGGGACGGGAGAATGTAATGAAAATAGATGGGGAATTAGTTAACCCCGATGAGAGGATTGCCCTCCCTTACTTCATCATGGAAAGGGACCTGTTATATCTGGTGTCACAGAGGGTAGAGGAAACCATTGAGCAACCGGTGGAGTCCAAACTTTACTGCAAATTGGTCTTAGAACTGGCCCATGGGCACATTCTTGGGGGACATTTGGGAGCTGAAAGACCCGGGAAAGAATCACCCAGAGGTTCTATTGGCCTGGGATCACTAAGGAAGTGGAAATGTACTGTTCCTCCTGTTCAGTGTTTCAGATTTACCCATGACACATTTCCGCAGTCCTTTGGTACCCCTGCCCATCTTTGAGGTCCCTTTTGAGAGGATCGCCATGGATTTGGTTGGCCCCTTGCTGAAGTCTGCTAGAGGACACCAGCACATCTTGGTGATAATGGACTATGCCACCCGTTACCCAGAAGCGATTCCTCTCCGAAACACCTCTGTCAAAACCATTACCAAAGAGCTATTTCAGGTTTACAGCTGTGTGGGCCTTCCTAAATAAGTACTAACTGACCAGGGCACCCTGTTTATGTCTTGAGTAACCAAAGAGCTTTGCAAACTTCTGAAAGTGAACCAATTACGTACTTCAGTGTATCACCCTCAAACAGATGGGCTGGTTGAAAGATTTAACAAAACGTTAAAACAAATGCTGAGAAAGGTGGTTGATAAAGATGGAAAGAATTGGGATTGTCTACTCCCTTATTTGATGTTTGCTATCAGAGAGGTTCCCCAATAGTCCACAGGGTTCTCTCCTTTTTAAGCTACTGTATGGGAGGCACCCACGGGGACTACTGGACATTGCAAGGGAAACATAGGAGAGTGAGAGTTCCCCTCACAGAAATGTGACTGAACATGTGGCAAAAATGCAAAACAGAATTGAGCAAGTGATGCCTATTGTGAAGGAACATTTGGCACAAGCCCAGTTGGCTCAGCAGAGGATTTACAATCGTGGGGACCAGGTCCGTTCTTTTGCACCTGGTGATAGGTTTTTGGTGTTGGTGTCGAAAGTAAATTCCTAGCCAAATGTCAGGGTCCCTATGAAGTGTTGGAAAAAATGGTTAATGTGAATTATAAAATTAGCCAACCAGGTAGACGAAAGCCTGAGCAGATATATCATGTGAATTTGCTAAAACCATGGAAGAATAGGGAATCCTTGGTCGCTGAGACTACCCCACTTTCTGGTCCATCTAACCTGGTCATCCCTGAAGTCGGGATAGTGGAGACTCTGTCCAAAACTCAGCAACAGGAAGCTAGAGAGTTTGTGCTCTCAAATTTTCAGAATTTCCAGGTTGGGTGTCTGGGGTTGAACATGACATTGTCACCGCACCAGGGGAAAGGGTCAAGTTGAAACCTTAGTGAATTCCGGAAGCCCGGCGAGATTCAATTCGCCAAGAAGTAAAAAAAATGCATGAGCTGGGGGGTTATAGAAGAGTCAAATTGTGATTGGTCCAGTCCTATTGTGTTAGTTCCCAAACCAGATGGAAGTTGGCAGTTTTGTAATGACTTTCGCCACTTGAATAAAATCACTAAGTTTGACACCTATCCCATGCCCTGCATAGACAAACTGATTGATTTCAAGGGGGAAGAACACTCTGTCATTTACCTCAGCTGGAAATTCAAGGCCCATGAAGAAAATTACGCCACCATTGAGAAAGAATGTTTAGTGATAAAATGAGATTTAGATTCTCTCCGATACTATCTCTTGGGTAGACAATTTGAACTTGTAACAGATCATGCTTCATTAAAGTGGATGGCACAGAACAAAGAGACCAATAGAAGGATGAATAGTTGGTTCCTTGCCCCTCACTAATTCAGTTTTACAGTGAAACATCGCCCCAGTGTTAGAATGGGAAATGCAGATGCTTTGTCCCGAAGGCACGCGTGCCTGACAACCTGTGTACCCAACCCTAGGGTTGAAACAAGAGGGGGAGGGTATATGACAGGAAGCCAGGAAAACCTTTGGGTTGTGATCAAGATGGGAGATATATTTGTTCAGGTTTATGCTGTACACTGATTACTTTTGGGTTTCTGCTGGGTAGTGAGCCTGTTTGGGGCTCAATGAGGGTTAAAGAGCTCAGGTGTAACAGATGAAGCACCCAGGGCTCTATAAAACTCCCAGGTTGCTTCAACAAGGGGCTCCACCCTGGAACCAGATTTCTGAGTAGGACTGGGGAGCAGCTTATTCTGAGTGGTGAGATTAAGCCTGCAGGACTAAAAGACTCTGTTTTTTTGTGTGTCAGACAGGTTTTTGGGCAGCGGTAGACCGTTACAGACCAGGTTGATAGGTTCCTGTGTTTTGCGATTAGACAGCAGAAGTGGCAAGGGTTTATTTTCTGTTTTGTTTTATTTTTGCTGTTTTTGATACCTGCACTTGTAACCAGACTTGGAAATAAACCACTGTTTTGTTTTCACAAAGATCCTTCTGTCTGTCCGTGCCTACTTCACTGTGCTGTGACTCATCCAGGGGGTCCTGCACACCCTGCTACTGAGCTAATCCCTTAAAGAAAAATGGGATATATATATATATATATATATATATATATATATATATATATATATATATATATATATATACACTGTATTGAGGTATAGGGTATGTACATGACAATTCATAAATAGAGCCAAGTAATCTACTTGAATAAATAGCTAAACATGTTTCACAATGCAGAACAAGTTCAGATGAATTTCACTAACTATTATTAGACATAGCCTTTTCTGTATCTGTCTTCCACAGAAAATGGTGGCTGAGGTTTTGTAGTGATGGAAAACTTTTACCTTTCATTTCCTTTAAACACAAGAAGATGATATCAATAGAGGTGTATTATTGTATGCAAGTGCATAATGTCATTAATGCACTACATTGCTCATATTCTCTGCTATATGTATTCCATGGTCCTTGACTGGTTAAACATCAATTCCTGCTTGGCAAAAAAATGCTTATATCAAAGTTAACCCTTTATTTTTGCAAACAAAGTATGCACTTTTATTTAAAAGTGTGCACATTGCAGTTATGATGCAATTAAGGCACGCTATAAAGTATCCAATGTACAATAATTACAGCTCATCATTTGGGAGTGTACAGTACAGTGTACTGCACACAATGTACAAGTATCCTTTTTTTTTTCACTTTTGACATATAGGGGTTAATTTACTAAAAATGGTAGAATGCTAAATCTGGTGCAGCTGTGCATAGTAGCCAATCAGCTTCTAACTTCAGCTTGTTCCATTAAGCTTTGACAATAAAACCTGGAAGCTGAAGGTTTCTATGCAGACCTGCGCCAGATTTTGCACTCAAAGTAAGGATGTTTTACTCCTCCTACTGTATAACCCACAATACAAAATATAATAAAACCGAGTTGGAAGAGTAAGACCCCATCATTTATTTATAGGGGTTGAACTGGGGACTGGGTGCAGAGATTCTGCCATGGTAAGAAAAGTTGGTTAGTTAACCCAGAAATAGCTGGAGTGTTAGTAGGCAGATGCTTGCCCTAGGAATAGATATTTTTAAAGCTGAAATTGCTTAAGTTTACTTTAAACATTTTAAAATATATATTTTTTTGTTTTTGCTAGCAAACACATTATCATCTCTCATTAATTCTATATTTTTGTGCATGCAGCATTTTTTCTGTACCCATACTTAAAAATATTATGTGTGTAGAAATACAGTCAAATTTATAGTGTTAAAAGACAAGGTGAAAACTTGAGGTACTATAGTGTTATGAAACTATAATTTATCCTTGTGGGACTTGTGGTATAGAAAAAAAGTGAAATTCAATTACTAATTAAGCCATTTTGGTGACAGTATGTCTCAATGATAAATTTTATATGCTTTTCTAAGTTTCCTTGGGCTGAGGCTCTATTCCCATTCCTTACATTTTATGGATTACCAGTCAAATTTGATCACATTTAATTATTGGATTGTTCAACCATTCTCCAACCACTGCACAGCAATGTACCTTGATTCCAGGTTTAAATATTTATTTTTGTATATCCTTTTTTATATCCTATTGCTGTTAAAATTAAAATATTACTTTAATTAAAGTGTATGTTACACAAACATATACTTCAGATAAGTCTGGTGCACCATATACTTATTTAAAAGTTGCATTGCTTCTTTGCATCCTTTGTGTGAAATATTTGGTGACCCAGCCAGTCCCTTTGCTTTCTTATTTCAAAATGAAAATGTTAAACATGGAAGCACATCCACCCCAGTGTGTTCAGTCCTCTTTTTTAAATTATACTTGGGAGCACAGCCTAATGGTACTCCAGTGGTCAGACTTCTTTTGACCCCCCCCGCTGTTTCTCGGTCTCCTGCTGATACATGCAGCTTCCCAGCTCATCATCCAGCTCTGTTCAGGCTGCTGTTGCCACACACCCCCACCCGCCCACTGTCACAAGAAGTCTCCACCCCACCTCCCTAAGCCCTTTATGCAGCTAAGAAAAGAGGCATTGTGGTCACTTAAAAAAAAGGTATTTATAATGTATATTTATATACAGTATATACACAAACATTTTGCTTTGCATTTCTATTTGAAACTGAATAGGTTATTTTACAAGGTAAGGGTTCACATATATGTAGCATCCTCTACCATAGGTAGGTGCTAAAGTGAGGATTTTTGGTAAGGAACTGTCAGTACAGGTAAATTTAAGCAGGCCTATGTTGCAAGCTAGGTCTGTTTGTTTTGATCTTGGGCAGGGAGTGGTTAGTGTAGCAGTGGGTGTGACCACCTGTGCTTTGGTTCTGAGGCACCTCCCCTGCTTCCAGGGAGAATATTCTGGAAGAGGGGAGGGCCTAGAACTGGAGTGGCAGACAGCTCATGTGAGAAGCCCTGACCAATCCCCAACTGGAATTGGCAGGGGGCAGGCCTTCCATATAAGCTGAGATAACAAGCCACTGGGAGGAGTTGTCAGCCAGTTGAAGTGGAGAATGGAGTACTAGACAGCAGCAGGAGGGCACCCCCATCAGAAGGAGGTCCAGGAGAACTGTGAGGGAACTTCACCCTTACACGGTCATGGGTGAAGTCCTCAACTTTAAACAGTCAATGATGAGGAATTCCTGGGGAAGAGGGGCAGGAGAAGCTGTCAGAACGTATGGTCCGGTTAAGTTCTCCATCATGGACTCAGAAAGGTCGGTGAGTATACCACAGTGGAGGGCTGGATGTGGAGACATGCCAGGAAGTCTGTGAGGGAACTTCATCCTTACACGGTCATGGATGAAGTCCTCATCTTTACACGGTCATTGATGAGGAGTCCTGGATCAGAGAAGAGACTGTGGGGAATAGTGTCAAATCGATGTGGTCTGAGGGTGTAGGATTTGCAAGCTGGACTAGCTGGGAACAGTAGTCCACCTTTCAGCACATGCTATTAAACTACTAGGCCTCCTGGGAGAGGTACTGAAGACCTCTGGCCTAGTAGCAGCAACTAATCAGAGTCAGCGTTAGAGACTATTCAAAGTGGGTTCTTTTTCATATAGAAGAGAATGTGACAAGAAACATAATGTGCTACAGCATAACTTTGTGCAGGAGGGAAGGATTCCCAGGAGCAATAGTCTGCAGGAGTTACGCAGAGGAGCAGCAATAACCTGCATGGTGATGCAGGGAAGAGACTGTAGATGTTATACATGTGCATCATTTCTTCAAGGCTCAAACAAAGTTCTAATTTATAATATGACGGCAAAGTAATTTGATCTATGGGCATCCCATATCCCCTTTCCCCCAACCAAGTTATATCCCCCCAATAAACAAAAACAAAACAAAGCAAATGACTGTTCAGTGTCTCGGAAGTGATATATGGAGGTTGGGCAGCAGGGTGATATGGTGGATGTTTGTTACTAGTACTACATGTACTTTAACAATTTCCTATTGCCTATTCCCTAGAAGCAAAATTACATCCCATTGCATTAATTTGTTTTTTAATGACTGCACTGGAGGAACTACCACCATAGAGGTCTATTCAGTGGCTATGAGGCCCGGACAGGCCCCTGAAATGAGAAGCAGTGGCTAAAAAAAGGGCATTTTGCCATCCCACTGATTACTGGCACTGGGGCTGTCACAGACCTAGCCGGGACAGAGGCTGTTGGAGAGGACTGTATGCAAGCCTGTTGCCTTTTGATTATGGGCCCTGGATTTTCAATGGATTCATTCTGCTGGTGTCATCAACCTGTGTTTATGTTAATTGAATGAGCTAATGACATTGTCCTCTATACAATGTAGGAGACGGGACGACTGCTATTGTGTTAATTAACTGTGTGAAGCTCGGGGACCACAAGTCTGGGCGAAAGGTCATGTCTCAGTCACCTAGGCTGTATAAAGGATTAGATAATTAGCTCATGTTAATTAGGTTACATTTGTATTGTTAGAGTAATCTTCTCCTGTGTATATAAGACTGTATTCTGGTTCTGAATAAAGTGAGTTCTTGGTAGCAACAAGTAAGTGTCGCCTTGTTTGTGCTCAGAGAGGTTGGGATATCTGTATACAGACTGGGAGGAAGTGGTATGACGGAAGCACTCAAGCGGAGTGTGGGACGTTCCGTGACAGGGGCAATTTTTTTTCCAACTGCTGACCACTGTTGTACTGATCTCAAGACATTTTTTTCCTGCCACTGACCACTGATGAGGCATATTTCCTCTAACTGTCAATCGACACCTGGGCATTTTTTCCTCCTATTGACCACTGATCCAGCAACATTTTTTTCTCTGGGCACTGATGCTGGGTCATTTTTTTTCCTCTTTCTAACTACTAACCCTGAGGCATTTTTTCCCTTTTCTGACACTGGGGATTTTTTTTCTACCCACTTACTAGGGATGAGCTTTCTGTTCGGGTTGAACATGAGTTTGACTCGAACATTGGCTGTTCACCCGTTCGTCGAAAACCAAACATTATGGGCCATTCCCGCCAAATTCGAGCGGCGCGTAATGGCCCATAATGCACTGCTGGAGCGCAGTGCATTGCTGTATGATGATTGGCCAAAGCATGCACCATGACCTGCATGCTTTGGCCAATCCCAGCACCCTCAGCTAAGAGAGCCATAATTGGCCAAAGGCAGGGTGCCTTTTGCCAATCATGGCTCAGGGGGACTAAGTCCACGCCTCACACTATATAAGGCTGCCTGCACGTTGGCCCAGTGTAGTAGGCAGGCAGGTTATTCAGTTAGCTGCAGTGTATTTAATATATCTATATCTATATCTATATATATATATATATCCAGTTTAGCTATATCTGACTGCAGTCCGTTCCTGGTGTACTGTCTCTAATATACTTCTGGCAGGCAGGTTATTCAGTTAGCTGCAGTGTATTTAATATATATATATATATATATACAGACAGAGATATATATATATATCCACTTACCTAGTTTAGCTATATCTGACTGCAGGCCGTTCCTGGTGTACTTTTTCTAATATACTTCAGGCGGTGTACACAGTACTGTGCACCCATAGTGCAGTTGCTACTACTTTTCTGGTGGTGTACACAGTATACCCATAGTTATTACAATTCTGTTGGTGTACACAGTACCATGCACCCAGTACACCCATGGTTGTTATTACACTTCTGTTGGTGCACTGTACACAGTACTGTGCACCCCTAGTGCAGTTGCTACTACTTTTCTAGTGGTGTACACAATACATACAGTGCACCCATAGTTGTTATTACATTTCTGTTGGTGTACACAGTACCGTGCACCCCTAGTGCAGTTGTTACTACTTTCCTGGTGGTGTACACAGTACACAACACATACAGTGCACCCATAGTTGTTATTACACTTCTGTTGGTGTACACAGTACCGTGCACCCCTAGTGCAGTTGCTACTACTTTTCTGGTGGGGTACACAGTAAACAATACATACAGTGCACCCATAGTTGTTATTACACTTCTGTTGGTGTACACAGTACCGTGCACTCTGTCACCCAGGCTCAGAGTAGTTTGCCTGTCAATGCAGTTGCCAAAGCGGCCTATTCCATTGGCTCCATGTCAACAGTCACTCCTTCCCTAGCCCCACCATCATGCACGGAGGAGTCCTCCGAACTATTTGACCACAGTGTCGGGTACATGCTGCAGGAGGATGCGCAGTGATTTGAAGGCTCCGATGATGGTACCCAGGTTGATGAAGGGAGTAACATGGGCCTAGAGAGAGGGGGTGCCCAAGAAGGTCAAGAAACTGGCAGTCATGTTCCCAGCATATTGCCAAGTTTGCTCCAGTGACGAGGAGGGAGGGGATGATGAGGTCACTGACTCTATTTGGGTGCCTCATAGAAGAGAGGAGGAGGAAGAGGCACATCTCCAATGAGGCAGGATGTCCTCCAGGGGGCAGCCTAAGGGCAGCCACCCTATTGCATCACACTGCAGAGCTAAGCAGGTGCAGGGCGCTGCTGACTCCCCACATATTTTGAAAAGTTCTTGTGTGGGCCTTTTTTGACACGTGTGCAGCAGATCGCACTATTGCTGTTTGCAACATATATCTGAAGCGTATCAAGCATGGCCAAGCATGCTTGGGCACCACATGCTTGACCAGACATATAATGACCTCCCATACAGTCCGTTGGCAACAGCACTTAAAAGACCCACATCAAAGAACAAGGTGGACCTCTCCTTGCTCCTCATCAGCTGGGATCTCCAACCCCACTATACCTCCAGTCCTCTCAGAAACCTGCACTGAGAGGAATGAAGGTATAGAAATAGGTGTCCCAATTACTTGTGGCCAACCTGCTAGCGGTACACCAACATCGGATTTTAGCAGGCAAATTTCCCTACTCGAGTTGCTAAACCATCAAAAGAAAATTCGGTCCCAGCCTTCCACATGCTCAGCATCTGAATGCTAGCTTGGCCAAATTGCTAGCACTGCAACTGCTGCCTTTTCAGCTGGTAGACTCTGCCCCCTTTCGTGAATTTGTGGAATGTGAGGTACCTCAGTGGCAGGTTTCCTAATGCCATTTCTTTCATGGAAGGCCATTCCGGCTCTCTATCAGCATGTGGAAGACATTGTCTTAGCCTTGTTGGACAGGGCTGTCAGCAGTAAGGTACATATGACTGCTGACTCATGGTCCAGCAGGCATGGACAGGGACGTTACCTTTCTTTCACGGCGCACTGGGTAACTCTGCAGGCAGCTGGGAAGGATTCAGGACAGGGTTCAGTTATGTTGGAGCTTGTTCTGCCACCACACCTAGTGGTGATTCTGCCACAGCTCTCTCCTCCACCCCCTCTTCTTCTTCCTCTATGGCCTCTTCCTCTGCAGATTTCTCCTCTGAACCAGCGGTGCTCCATAGGCGTTCAAGGGGCTACACAAGCACTCAGGCAAAAAGATGCCATGCGGTGCTTGAGTTGGTCTGGTTAGGGATCAGGAGCCACACTGGGGCACAGATTTTGTCAGCTGTGCAGGGGCAGACTCAGAGGTGGTTGACGCCACACCAGCTTCAGCCAGGAATGGTTGTATGCCACAATGGCACCAACCTCCTCTCCGCCCTCCGACAGGGACACTTGACCCATGTTCCCTGTTTGGCTCACGTCCAGAAAAATGGTGGTGCAGCGGTTCTTGAGCAGGTACCCTGTAAGAGAAGTCTGGATAACAGATGCGCACCTGCACACAAGCACAGGCACACCAGTGTGTGTAAAAAGGACTTGTATTGGCACATGCACAGGCGTGCACCAATGCGCGCGCACACAGACGCGCGCCGATGCGCGCATGCATACGTGCACGTCTGGGCGCCAAGTAATTTATTTAAACTGAACACTGACACATGAGCCTTGCTGAGTGGTCTTTCAGCTAGTACCTGTTATCTGAATCTGATCTGTTTCAGTGTTCCTGTGTTTGACCCGGCTTGTACCTGAACCTCCTCTTGGACTTCTGCCTGCCTTCCTGTGACCCCGGCTTGTGTTTTGACCCTGTTCCTGCTTCATGCTCCTGTACTGCACTACCCGACTGTGTACCGAACCCGGCCTGTATCCTGTCTTTGATTCTGTCTCATGTTCCGGTACCTGCTCTGCTCGGCTATTGATGACCTCCTGGCTTATTTTCCAACCACGACTTTGCCTGCTGATCCAGCAACATGTTATTCCAGTCCTCAGTGCCTATCCGGTGATCTGCAGCTATCGGGTTCCTGCCAAGTCCTGTCCTGAGCCACCTGCTACATCAGCCCTTGTGCCACTCTGTGTCTTTCATTCCCTGTCATCTCTATCAGGGATGCTAGACAGGAGGTGCAAGAGAAGCCCTCTCTACAGCTCAGTCTCCACCAGGCACTTAAATACATACCCTGAGGCAGGCCAGGAAAGTCTGTGGTCATTTCCGCCAGTCATATAATGGCAGTGCTCGGCTGACTGACATTCAAAGAGAATGCAACCTGCCCAAGAACCGCCTCATTTGTGACATGCCCACCAGGTGGGACTCAATGTTGGCAATGCTGCAGGGGCGGGAGGTCATTATATGTCTGGTCACGCAACAGAGGGCTATCAATGAGTACCTGTGTGAGTATGGCACCAAGACAGAGTCAGGGAAGCTTGGATTTTTTTCACCACACCAGTGGCTACTGCCCTGTCACCATTTGAGGGGGCCACAAGGATGGTGAGCAGTGACAGTGCATACATCAGTGATACTATCTTGTCTTCCTGTTGGATCACATGCTTTGTGGAATAATGGACAGGGCACTTGGGGCAGAACAGCGGGAGGAAGAGGAGGACTTTCTTACCTCTCAAGGCCCCCTTTATCCAGATACTAGTATTCCTGCAGGCCTGCTGATCACACAGGAAGAAGAGGAGGAGGAGGAGGATTGTGTCAGCATGGAGGTGGAGGATAACACTCAGCATCAGCAGCAATCTTCAAGGTATCGTTTGCAGTCCCCAGAAACCCATGGAGCTGTACGTGGCTGGGAGAAGGTGGTTGAGGATCATGTGATCCTTTGTGACCCAGAGCACTCAGGATCGAATGCCTCTGCAAACTTACTCTGCATGGCCTCCTTGATCCTGCAAAGCCTGCGAAAGGACCCTAGGATTTGTGGTATCAAGGAGAGGGATCGTTACTGGCTGTCAACCCTTCTTGATCCACGTTACAAAGGTAAGGTTGCAGAACTTATCCAGCCTTTGCGGAGGGAGCAGAGGGTGAAACATCTTCAGGAGGCCTTGCAGAAAGGTTTGTGCAATGCGTTTCCAGAGCCTGGGAGGTTACAATTTCCTAGTGCTGGACAACGTGTTGCTGAGGCTTCGTTCAGTCACAGAAAGAGCGGTGGAGAAGGTGGCCGTCTGACGAATGCCTTCAGACCATTCTTCAGTCCTCAGCGCCCAGGTCTGATCAGTTCCAGCAACCATCGCCAGCGTCTGAATTACATGGTGCAGGAATATCTAGGGGCAAGATCAGACTTGGAGACCTTTCCACCAGAACATCCACTAGGTTACTGGGTCTTGAGGATGGACCACTGGCCAGAGCTTGCTCAATATGCAATTGAGCTACTGGCCTGTCCTGCAGCCAGCGTTCTTTCTGAACGCACATTAAGTGCTGCTGGAGGCTTTGTAACCGATCACAGAGTGCGCCTGTCCACAGACTTTGTTGATCGGCTCACATTCATAAAAATGAATCAGTCTTGAATCACCAGCTACCAAGCACCTGATGCTGCTGTAACCGAGTGACTATCCTATTATGCTGAGTGACTATCCTATTCCTCCTCAATCTTCATGATGATAGCTTCTAGGAACATTTGCGGTTAAGGGCACCACCACCACTGCCGCACCACTGCCTAAGGCCCAATTTTTATGCCCCTGTTTAACAGGTGCGCATAATTAAATTTTTGATCTAATATTTCACAGCAGGGCCTGTTCCTGCGCTCAACAAAAATATCTGTGAGGCTTTACAGTGTTGTGCCACCACCACCACCGCCCAAGGCCCAATTTTTATGCCCCTGTTTAACAGGGGCACGTAATTATAATTCTTGATATAATATTTCACAGCAGGGCCTGTTCCAGCGCCCACCAAGAGTAACTGTGAGTGCTTACAGTGTTCTGGTATCACCAACACCAAAGGCCCAATTTTCCACAGAATGTATAGGGCAGGCCGTATAGTATATACAGGCGGTCCCCTATTTTCAAACATCGGACTTACAAATGACTCCTACTTAGAAACGGAGCTAGACAACAGGAAGTGAGAGGAAATCTACCCCTAGGAAGGGAAATTCTCTCCTGTAAGAGTTAATATGGGAAAAAGGTGTCTCCACTGATGCTTTATCACCAATCCTTGTTTTCCTAATAACCCAAAATTTTGTAACTCCAATTGTCATTGGAACAGAAAGTGAGGTGAAATCTTCTAAACAGGGGCACAGGACAGCAAAACAAATGTTACAGGGGTGATGATAACCCTTCCCTATATTATCCAAAAAGCTTAAAAATAGATTTTTTGGCTGGAGCTACACTTACAAAATGTACCGGTTCCAAATTACAAACAGATTCAACTTAAGAACAAACCTACAGTCCCTATCTTGTTTGTAACCCGGGGACCGCCTGTATACTGCTGCTGTTCAGAGTATATAGGGCCTTTTTTTTTTTTTTTGGGTGCGGGGTTCCCTTTAATATCCATATCAGACCCAAAGGGCCTGGTAATGGGCTGGGGGGGGGGGGGCAACATTACATTACAGCCGCAAGCAGTTTTAAATTACTTTTATTCCTTTAGAAATTACATTTTGTGCATGGACTGTTCCAAACACGGGAAAAATGCGCCACTTTACATGCATACTATAGTCACCACCCAGGCACAATATTTAAAGGAATATTTAACTTTTATTGTTTCACTTTAAGCATTATTAAAATCACTGCTCCTGAAAAAACGGCCGTATTTAAAACTTTTTTTGCATTGATACATGTCCCCTGGGGCAGGACCTAGCTCCCCAAACACTTTTTATGACAATAACTTGCATATTAGCCTTTAAAATTAGCACTTTAGAATTTTCACGTTTGAGTCCCATAGACTTTAACGGTATTCGCACAAATTTTATGCCTGTTCTTATGTTCTGCCGTGAACCGAACTGGGGAGGGTGTTCGGCTCATCCCTACTACTGACCACTGTTGAGGCATATTTTTCCTCATTTTGACAACTGACCCCATGGCAATTATTCCTATTAGCTATCAATGCAGGGGCATTTTTTCCTTTTTCCTATCACTTATGGGGTATTTTTATGGGGCACAGATGGGTATTTTACATAGTTGCATACAAAAGTACCATTTATTCTTCTTATGTGAGTTGCCAATGTAATAGTGTTTCCCGGTACATTTAATACTGCACTTAGTTTGGCACCCCCAGTGTGTTCTCTTGGTCCTGCAGATATATCCATCCATCCACCCAGTGTCTATCCTGATCTGAGGTTCCATGTTATCATTTGTCTTTTCACCACAATAAATATGTTAATATACTACACTGAGATTGTGCCCTGATGTTCTTCTGTTTGCCTAGAGATACTTCAGTCTCAGAGATGCTGTATCTGGTACATTGAGATTAGCGGGAAGTTATCCTGAATGCTCCAATGCTGTTCTGCATAGACATTTATGTACACACCACACTTATTGAGCCATATACCCCATTACTGCTGTAAACTTTACTTTTTGCTGTGCGCACAGTGATGGTAGTTAAAGTGCTGATTAAAAAAACGAATGCTGATCACAAACCTGGAAACATACTAAAATAATTTGACATGTAAAGGCTTGCTAATTCCTTAAAGTGAGCCGTGCACAAGCTGCAGTTAAAGAGCATTAAAACAACAAAGACTCTAGGTTTTAGTCAATTTCTAACAGCTAACACACTCCTGCTGCTTGTTTACATTAGAAAGCTGACATCACCAAGAGAAAAGATCTAATCCTGCGCTATTCAACCTTGATACCCACTGTTTATTGTTTAACAAGGTTCACAGAGTTCAGCTGCTCTCCTTAGAGGTTGCCAACAAGGTCAGTGCTGCAATCTATATCATAAAACTGGAAAGGGAAAAAACAAGAGAAGCGCTCTCCTTTATGCACTGCTTTGTCTGAATGAAGCTTTAGAATAAACCATTCAATAAGGGATAAGTAACTGCTGTGAGACATTGAGCTGTTTGTAAGTGGCAGCGTGGGCTATTGAGGTCTGCACACATCCAACCTTTCTCTTTCAACAGGCTGTATAGAGAAAAGGGAAAACATAAAAAGAAGCTCCACCTGATTAAAAAATACAAATATACAAGATTTTGTATTTACTTGGCATAATAAAAACTTTAAAATTCATTTAGTTCTGACCATGTTAAGAAAAGCAAGAAAATGTGTACAAAACCAATAAACATATATTTTAAAGTTTCTAAGAGAAAAATAATAAAAATAATGAGATATTTGTTATTTTTGACATTTCAGTTTAGGTGGCTGTAGTTTCAAAATGCAAAGTTACATTAAAAAAAAAAACTTGAATCTACAAAATGATATTTGTTGCAGATAGCTAGATAGATGGATAGTGTCTTTTGCACAAAAAGTAGATCAAGAAACTCAATTTGTCTTGATTTTTGTCTTTGTGCCAGCATTAACACTTTAAGCAGCACTAAAAGCTAATCAGAATCCAATGCTTGCATATGTGTTGACAGAGAATATGCTGTGTTGTGAGTTTGGTGTGGAATCTTAATTGAGATCTCAGTGTTTTATCCCTCAGTGCCTCCAACCATACGGTAATTTTGTGGACCTAGTTCAGAATATCAGTACATATCACAATCCTTTCCTGAGTTTGTTCATTTATGGGGGGTTTTTTTACCAACAGCTTAAAATGGGAAGATGTCTGCCAATATCTCAGTACATCGAGTGGTTCCAGTCACAAGGTCCAGCAAGATGGGAAGTGGTTAAATATCAGCAGACTTCTTGATCGTCTAGGGGTGTATCTGGTGTGTGGGTCTGTGATCCCTTCTCTATGGCCCTCACAACCTTTAAGCTCAAAAAATTATCATAAGCTCAGCCCAGAAGGTTTGGCTCATTCTCCATTGGTTGGGGAATTATGATTTACCTGGTAAATTTAGGTAATATCCTCTTCAGCCACTAGGTGTGTCTGAGGACAGAAGATGTATTCAAAACTTTTTTGTTAAAAGAAAGAATATGTTTTCTTTTATAATGGGTATTTATCTATATTTTTGGGATATGAATATATGTCTTTACTGTTTAGGGACCCCAGCAATTGGTACAAAATATAATACATTTAGTATAAATTTGATTAATTAATATCACACACAATGGATATTTATATGAACAAATACATGACTCCTGTATATCCTATGCAAACCTATTTGTCTTGAGACAACACATGTAATATGGGTATTTTCATATAGACGCGGTCACGGTTTCAATGTCTTTACCACCACGATGGGTATCTAAACACAATTCTTGATTTGTACTATATTAAAATATTACATTTCTACTTTTAGGATCACATATATTTACAATGCCACATGTATACAGGTTTTCGGTGTTTTCTCACAGCTTCTGAAATGAACCTTGAACATTTCAGACACATTTCCATTATTTACTATTCCGATATTGGTGTCTTATTTGTCCTTTTGGTGGACCAAGAAAAAATACCCCCCTGGATGGGACTTTGAAAGACCACCAACACTAGATGAATGTAAAAAAGTTTATTGCACAAATGTTGAAAATATAAACAAATGAACAAATGTAAAAAGACATGTAGCGTCTAATGGTGCATACAACAAACATGGCAGAACACAAAACAAATCAAATGGAATACATGTACATCCATGTATTCCATTTGGTTTGTTTTGTGTTCTGCCATGTTTGTTGTATGCACCATTAGATGCTACGCGTCCTTTTTACATTTGTTCACTTGTTTACATTTTCAATATTTGTGCAATAAACTTCTTTACATTCATCTAGTGTTGGTGGTCTTTCAAAGTCCCACCCAGGGGGTATTTTTTCTTGGTCTGCAAATCAGGGATGGGACCACCACACTTACTTCCTGATATGGTGGAAGCCTCTCTTTTTTCCATTGCCTTTTGGTGTAACATGAACTTCGCATCTCAGTCATTGTCTGAGGGACCGCTTCAGTCAACATTGGGGTTGACTAAGGATATACGTTGACCCTTGGAAACAATGGGGTTATTTATCCACTCCATTTTTATTAATCGAAGGCTTTGTGACTTGGCTTTGGAAACACAAATTTTGTTTGTCAGCTGGTTTCGTGTAAGATGACAATTAGTGTTCATGTTTACTCAGCTTCAATACAGGATTCTGTTTCTTGCTTTTAGCCTTCCAATGGGTCGTATAACTTAGTCAACTATTTCTATTGGGAGGGGACTCAGTTTAAAGTCTAAATGGAAAAATATGATATTTTGATGTGTCTCCGCCATGACAAAATCCCCCTTTGAATTCCAGGTATGTTAGGGAAACGTGCACGAAATTCACTCCATAACATGGTGAGAGTCAGATGTTTGTTGGTAGTCTTTCCTGGTGGGTGGTAACTTGGTGTGCAGTGTATTGAAGATTAAGGTTGCTGGTACCCTCTGCTGATGAGCCTCAACACTGTCAATATGATTCCGGGGGCTTCCTGGATCAGTATGCCCGAGGAAGGTCTCAGTTGAGTGATGAGGCTGGCCCGACCTGGCATGGACATCCATAGTAGACTACCAATGACTTTCCATACAGTGGTTTCCTGGGGCGGTCTCGGTATCGGGTCTCTGTTTCGGAACCCTGGGAAATCGATGGGCCTTTCTTTGATCATCCGGTCACTATTACCTGTGAGTTTCGATGGTGGCAGGGATATCCTTTTGCGTTTATGTATACACTGTTTAAGGAAAATAGACAGTTTGAGTATCACGTAGATATATAAAAAAAAAATTATGTTCTGGTGAGTTAACCCTTTTTATTGACCTTCAAAGTATATGTTGCCGAGGGTTATTCCTCCAGCAACTGTAATTGGGACTTGGGGTGGCAAGCACGTAATTGATTAATGTGCACCCATCTCTCACTGATTTCCCCATTCCGTGGAATATGCAGTTTATATGCCACAGGGGAGATCTTGTCCACAATGTTGAATGGACCTCTCCAGGATGGCAGGAATTTCCGTTCCTTTACCTGGTTTCTCATGAAATTGTAGAGATATACCTTGTCATCAATCTCATACTCCTTCTTTGTAGTTTTAAGGTCATAATATGTTTTAGCGCTAGTTGCAGCTCTTTCAATATTCCTTTAGGCAAATGAGAACGCATATTGTAAATGCTTCCGTAAATCTTCAATATATTGGTGAGTTGTGGTGGTATCGATCAAGTTATGATCAGTGGTGCAGTACAGGAGGTGTTGGGGCAGGACCATCCGCCTTCCAGTCATAAGTTCGAAGGGTAACATTTTTGTGACTGTATTCGCTGCTGCCCTTAATACCATCAGGACAGGAAGCTTTACATCCCAGTCCTTGCCTGTTTCCTTTACAATTTTCTAAAGCATGTTTACAATAGTCTGATTGTACCGTTCCACTCCACCACTAGAGGTGGGCCGATAGGGGATGTGTAACTTTCTTTTTACTCCCAATATCTTCCACAGTTTGGTCATTACTTCGCTAGTGAAATGAGTACCCCTATCAGATTCTATTCTCTGTGGAAGGCAGAAGCATGAAAATATGTGATTTATCAAAAGGGCGGCACGTGTGTCGGAGCTGTTATTTGGTGCGGGAATGCATTCAACATATTTGGTAAATACGTTGTTACGGTTAATATATATCGATTCCCACGTGTAGATTTCATTACAGGCTCAATGAAATCCATTTGATGGTCTGACCAAGGCACGCATATCCCCCTTTCTGAAGGGGTGCCCTATGGGTGGGCGAAGCCGGTTGAAATTGAGGACATACTAAGCATCCTTGACAGTATGCCTTCACATCACACAGCATATGAGGCCAGTAGGTGTAATCCCGAAGGATCACATAGGTGATTTGTTCTCCGCGGTTCCCAAACGTGGGGGTGTCATGGGCATGCTGTAGCATTAAACCTCTGATTTTAAGGGGGACTACCCATTGTTGAATACCCCCTTGGAGGTGCGGATCAACAATCCCCTATGCAGCATGAACTGGGATTTGGATTTCATTAATATATGTAAGTCTTCCTTGCCCGGATAATTTTCTTGACTAAGGGGATTCTGGCTCGGGCATTCTAAATGGTTATAAACAAGCCAATTATTGGGTCTTCTTTTTGGGCTGTGATTAAATCTTCACTGGGGTTTTCATGACACCATTGCAATACATTTGAATTATCAGTCATCCTAACTTGTTGCCTAATGACAGCTTCTGACTGTGCTGACCCTAAGAGATGATCTATATCTAGCAACTTACCTGTTAGAGCCCCTTCTTTGGATAGGGTATCGGCCAGATCATTCCCTTTCTTTTCTTCTCCTAGGACTTTGGAGTGGCCCTTGGTTTTCTTAAAATACAGAGTAATCTTGTGATCCCTTACCAAGTGGTCGATTTGACAAAACAACTTGCCATGTTTGACAGGTTTATGGTTCCTTTTTAGTTTTTACCATATTGTTCCATTTCCATCGGGGGAGATACTCAACAAAACTATTCCTGACATAATTTGAATCTGTGATGATGGCAAATTCTTTAATGTGGTAACCAACGGCCATCTCAATGGCTTTAAGGATTGCAGTGAGTTCAGCAACTTGGCTGCTTCTTGACCCAAGTTTGTATCCCACAGAGATTGGGGCTACACCTTGGGTCCATATGATCCCAATGCCAGCCACTAGTTGGAGTTGGTCCTTGTCCTTGTGATGATAGGCACAGCCATCTACATATACACATGGTAACTGTTTACAGTATTCATCATCATAAACCTTGTAGGGAGACAACAGTTGTTCTTCCAAAAAGTCAGTGTCCGTGGTCCCCACGCAGGGATCAGGGGCGGAACAATCGTGCAGCTCAGCAAGGCCCTGGGCCACTGGACTTTTCTTGTTCTGTTTGTATCGAATTTCCAGGGGCCACCCTTGCAAGGACAGGGTCCAAGCAGTGATGCAGGTATTAGACACATTTCCATCCCTGATATGTTCACTCATGTAAATACTGCAAATGCTGGTGTGTGGACTCAACAATAATTCTTTCACCTTGAATGTAACTGCGGAAATTCTGTAATGCCCAGCCAGTAGACAATAAAGCTTTTTCGCAGTCAGAAAACTTAATCTCAACTGAGGACAATGTTTTACTGGCATAAGCAATAATCTTACTGACATTCTCTTGTTTCTGATAAAGAACAGAACTCATACTTACCTGCGTATACCCTGTCTCAAGAAAAAAGGGTTTACCTCCTTCTGGATATGCAAGGCAGGGAGCTTGGGTGAGTCGTACCTTCAGTTCCTTCATGGCGTCTGTTTGTTCCTTGCCCCATGACCACTCAGTGTCTTTCTTCAGCAGATGAAGTAACGGTTTGCTAATTTCGGCGTGATTGTCAATGAACTTACGCGAATAGTTAACCATTCCTAGAAACAATCTTAATTCTTTAAGCTTAGTAGGGACCTTACAAATACTGCTTCAACCTTTTTCTTTTGGTGGTTTAATCCTTCTGAGGTAATTTCATGGCCTAAGAAGTTTACTCGGGTGCGAATGGATAACTTCACTCCAGCCATCCTTAACTGGCCCAAAATGTGTTGGAGTTCTGTGAGGTGTTTGGTCATGTCAGTACTTTTGATGAGGATGTCATCGCCGTATGCCAATGTTCCCCACTCCAAGGCATTTGGCACGGCCTTGTGCATGAAGACTGCAAATTCATGGCCAGAATTGATCTAGCCGAAAGGCTGTCGCTTAAGATCATTGGTGCAGGCATCGGCTAGGGCTATGATCTCCTTGACTATCTCTTTGAATCCCGGAAAGCTTTCAGGTTTCCCTATCTCATAGGCCTCTTCAAGCCTGGTGATCAGGTCATTGGGTGTGCGAGGTGTAGTTTTCTCCTAATCAGGTCCCTTGGGGTACTCTTGTTCTTTGATTGGTTGATCAAAGACAAGAGATGTCTCTTCAATTCTACAAGTACCGTCCTTAGAATCGAAGAGGTAAATGGACTCTATGGTGAATATACCCTCGGGTAAAGAATTGAACGATTGTTCAATTAATTTCCCCTCAGATAAATATTCATCTGGTATGAGTCCAATCACTTGGTTGGTGACTCCAAATGTATAATACCCCGTCTCTACCGCAAGGATGATAAGGGTGCCCTTGGGTAGGTTAAGGTCCTGATATTAGAGATTTTGTAGATGGACATTATTGATTGATGCGTATTGATCAAAGGTGCATGGGTAATTTTTATTCCCTCTTCCTGTATTCCCTGGACAGGCATACTAATGCATCTGATCCTTTCAGTTGTTGTCCCTTTTTTGACATTTATGGGGAGTAAGAAATTTTTTATGTCCCTAGGGATGATAATTCCTCGAGCTACCTGAATCTCAACAGCATAAGGCATCTGTTGCTGGAACTTCAGGGCTGAGGTCATATCGTGGTATCCCTCGTGGTCCCCCTTTAATCGACTCCATAAGCAGCCGTTTATTAGGTCAATTTGGGTGGCAAAACGATGCAGTAAGTCGTTGCCGAGGTAAATTTGGGATTATCCAGCACTATGAACATGTAGGTGGTTGTCTTATTACCTATAGTGATATTTAAAAGGCATCTAGTGACTGAGTTGTGGTCTTCAGAGTCATCGATGGTATCTGTCATCCAATGTCACTGAGGAGTGGAGAAAAGGATCATTTTCATGTCAAAAAGGTGACTAACAAGGCCATGGCTCACAAATCTATGTTCTCGTTTTAGATCAATTTTGGCATATTTTGACCTATTAAGGTCATTTATACGGATAGGGATAAAGAGGTCGCTGCTAACCCTTTCTATTTCTGTCAGGAACAGGGCATGATTTCCCCCTTTCTTAATTTTATTTTCTTGATGGAAGGATATGGTCAGTACGTTATCCTGGAGGGAGATCTCTTTTATTTTATCCCGGGGAATTTTAACGATATGGCCCTCATCTTCTACTTCCAGGCCATGATTGTCAGGTTGGATAACTGTGACATCGGGGAACTGACTATTCCTAAAGTGGATTTCTAGGGAACCAGGCCTTTCTTCCACCAGGTGGCAGTGTTGCCAGGAATGGGGAGTTTGAAGTCTTTCATATTTAATCGGGGAGTTGACCTGTGACCACATTACTTGATTGACGCAATCAACAATTGTGTTGAGCCTCTTAAGGCGATCCATTCCAATGATCATGTGATGGTGTGGGAGATCTGCAATAATAACAGGGTGCCTGATTTCCTTATTACCTAATCTGAGTTTCAGCCAGGCAGTACCCATGACTTGCAGTGGCTCTCCCCCCACCCCGATTAGTGAGCAATCAAAGCTCCTAAGTCTCGGTTTGCTGGGCATTGAATTTATTGCTTCATTAAATTGTTCCTGCGACAGGATGCTGGCTTGGGATCCCGTGTCAATTAAACCTGAAATAGGGTGATCACCGGCCTCATGTACCTTTACAGAAGTGAAATATCTTCCACCAGATTCAGTCAACTCACACATGAAATTAGCGTGGTTGAGGATCTGTGGGTTTTCCAACAATTTTACATTTGGCATTTATCTCACTGCATGTCACAGCTTCTTTGTGCTTATGATTCCTGTGGGATGGCCTGCAGGGCCTACTCGAGACGGAAGCACACAGAGTGGGAGGCATCCTGCCCGATTGGTCATTTACAATGGCTCCCAGCGGCTCAGCTATATTAGAGGGGTTAGAAGGATACTGAAAAACAGGAGCAAAATTAACAATCCCACCCTGATCCCCCCCCCCTGTTTAGGGGCATGTCAGGGGTGTGTTGTGTGTCTCCTGTCATCGCACCCAGGGTTGTCCCCTGCAGGAGGAATGTCTGGCGTTCTAAGCCTTCTGTGATCCTGTGTTGGTCACAGGAGCGGCCCCTAAAAAAGACGGGTTGGTAGATTTGGTAATTGATCAGATGTGTCATTTGTTCGCACATCTGATTTGCATCTCTACCTGCTTGATTCACCAGCCCATGGTATTTTGGCAA
The DNA here is from genome assembly GCF_042186555.1 of Aquarana catesbeiana. Taxonomy (NCBI): domain Eukaryota; kingdom Metazoa; phylum Chordata; class Amphibia; order Anura; family Ranidae; genus Aquarana; species Aquarana catesbeiana. Next base: position 307,431,655 of record NC_133325.1, read on the forward strand.
TTTGCCATATTTTGCCTGAACCGTTTGCGTTCAGGACGGGACTGCAGTGCTGCATCAGATTCATCACCACTCCTCTGGTCTTGGTGCTGTGGCCTTCCTCTCTGGGGTTCCTGTGGTTCCCCTTGATTTTGAGGAATTTCGGAAGCCACACTAACCCTGGGGTGATTGACATGTTCTTGATTGGGAGGTGCCCTGTGATTATCAGAATTCTCATTAAAATTAGGGTCTCTTATGAAGTTGGGGTCTCTGTAGTAACCAGGGTGGCCGTGAAAGTTTGAATTTCTGTTAAAGCATGGGTACCCTTGAAAATTTGGTTCTCTGTTAAAATTAGGGTTTCTGCCAAAGTTGGGATTCCTACCAAAGTTAGGGTTCCTGTTATAGTAGGGGTAATAGAATTGGGATCTCGATTCCAATTTGATTGTTGGTTGTTCTGGGACCCCTGCAGATATCCCCTCTGGCTATTTTTGTACCCGGGGCCCTTTCACCCTCACTACCGTAACCTGGCAACCTCTGTCTGTCCTCCATCATCTGCTGTGGCTGGGGTGAAACTCCGGGAGGTCACATGGGTTTCCCATCTCGGACTGCCTCAGCATATGATTTCTTCTCTGTTTGTAGACCATGAGGTTGGGGGTCATAGTAGTGGCTGCTATGGTTTTAAGGCTAGGTTTGGCTTCTCTTTTCACCCCACCTTCGCTGTACTATTGAATTGAGTACAGGTGATCACGTTCTCTGACTAACCAATCCAGGGAATGTACTTTTTTCAAATTCCTTGCCAATCCTAATTTGATATAGCCGGTAGTGCTTCAAAAAATAGAGTCTGGAAGTCTGGCTGGTCCGGATTGGGGTCCTTTTCAGCCAGAAAGTATGTGCTTCTCAACATGGCTAGGAATTCTGTGGGGCTCTGATTAGGGCCACATTTTAAATTGTAGGCCGCAGCTTTGGCAGCGGTAACAGTTTTGTAGGGTCCAAACTCCATTTGACACCTATGTTTAATTCCTCTCCATGACTGACCGTATAGAGCCTGCAATGAATCAAAGAATTGTCCGTACTTTTCTTCAAATATCCATGGCAGTAACTCAATTTTGGTACGATCGTCCTGAATGTTTAAGATTTTCAGGGTACATTCGTAGGCTCCTATATGGTCAGTGATGGTTTGGAAACCCTTCTTGGAGAAAACGGGAACAATTTCTTTTAAGAATTGTATTATCTTGGGGGGCTCATATTTTTTTATTAGGGTCCTAGGCTTCCTTTTCTGTCCATATGAAGCTCTTTCTACTTCCTCCTCTGTACATTCTGGGGAGTATCTTTGCAGATTAGGGGGTGACCTGTCTTCTGACCCTGTCTCATTGTAACTTACCTGTGTCCCCTGGAAATATGAATATTTCCGTTTTTCCATTTCCTGTTCATCTAAACGACTTTGGCTCATGGATTCATAGTCTAATTGTTCTGTTAATCTCTCTATCCGTCCCTCCAGTGCGCTCTGCTTGGATTTGAGTCTCTCAATTTCTGCTTCACTCTCTTTATCAGCAGAGTTTGCTTCAATGGGGCCTTTTTTTCTTGTTTGTAATATTCTATTTCTTGTTTACATTTTTGATATTTCTCTTGTAGATTTTTAAATAGGTGACTGGATTCTTCATATAAGTTTTGAGCATTTTGGATCTGGCCCATTAACTCTTCCTGGCCTTCTTTAGATTGTCTGAGTCTACTCTCAGCCCGCTGGATTTGGTTTGACAGGGATTCCATTGTTTCTGTTTTTTTTTTATTTACGGTGGTGTGGGTGTCCAACAATTCTCTCTTTAAAGCTGGCATTTGTTCGGCAACTTCATTACACAAAAACCACAAGATCGGCCAAGACTCTATAATGAGCCGGTCTCAACTTTTTGTGTCTTTTTTGCTAGCAAAAGCCATAATCATTTGGTAAACCCGACCATCTTCAATAAAAAAATTATCACTTAACCTCAGGGCCTGTTCTTTCTTTTCTTTAATACATTTCTCTAAACTGCCTCCTATGTCTAATCTTTTGTGAAAATATTCGGTCACACCATACCTAATTCTTCCTGAGGCCCAGTGGCCTTTTTCTGGCTTGAGGTAGCTACCGCTTCTGCGTTATCACCATCCTGGCCCTTTCTAGATGAACAAGATTCATTATCACTACCAGCCATGTTAATATACAACCAATATTTTTCACAATGTATATGCAAATACAATCACCAGTATGTTCTGTAATGTGGTAAGATTCCCTCTTACAAAATATCTCAGCAGTGCTTGCCAATTTTATGTTGTGAGTGTGGTATGGAATCTTAATTAAGATCTCAGTCTTATTTCTCAGTGCCTCCAAACTTACGGTAATTTTGTGAACCTAGTTCAGAATATCAGTACATACCACAATCCTTTCCTGAGTTAGTTAATTTATGCAGTTTTCTTACCAACAGCTTAAAAGGGAAAGATGTCTGCCAATATCTCAGTACATCTAGTGGTTCCAGTCACAAGTTCCAGCAAGATGGGGAGTGGTGAAATACCAGCAGACTTCTTGATCATCTAGGGGTGTATCTGGTGTGTGGGTCTGTGATCCCTTCTCTATGCCCCTCACAACCTTTATACCATTTGGGACAATGAGCTTATAAACTTATCACAAGCTCAGCCCAGAGGTTTTGGCTCATTCTCCATTGGTTGGGGAATTCTAATGATTTACCTGGTAAATTTATGTAATATCATCTTCAGCCACTAGGTGTGTCTGAGGACAGAAAATGTGTTCTAAACTTTTTTGTTAAAAGAAAGAATATGTTTTCTTTTATAATGGGTATTTATCTATATTTTGGGGATATGAATATATGTCTATACTGTTTAGGGACCCCCAGCAATTGGTACAAAATATAATACGTTTAGTATAAATTTTATTAATTAATATCACACACACAATGGATATTTATATGAACAAATGCATGACTCCTGTATATCCTATGCAAACCTATTTGTCTTGAGACAACACATGTAATATGGGTATTTTCATATAGATGCGGTCACGGTTTCTATGTCTTTACCACCATGATGGGTATCTAAAACAAGTCTTCATTTGTACTATATTAAAATATTACATTTCTACTTTTAGGATCACATTTATTTACAATGCCACATGTATACAGGTTTTCAGTGTTTTCTCACAGCGTCTGAAATGAACCTTGAACATTTCAGACACATTTCCATTATTTACTATTCTGATATTGGTGTCTTATTTGTCCTTTTGGTGTAACATTAACTTTGCATCTCAGTCATTGTCTGAGGGACCGCTTGAGTCATTGGGGTTGACTAAGGATATACGTTGACCCTTGGAAACAATGGGGTTATTTATCCACTCTATTTTCGTTAATCGAAGGCTTTGTGAGTTGGCTTTGGAAACACAAATTTGTTGTCAGCTGGTTTCGTGTAAGATGACAATTAGTGTTTATGTTTACTCAGCTTCAATACAGGATTCTGGGGGTTATTTACGAAAGGCAAATCCACAAGGCACTACAGGTTCTAACTACAAGTGCAAAGCTCACTTAAAATTGCACTGAAAGTGCACTTGGAAGTGCAGTCGCTGTAAATCTAAGGGGTCGATCTGAAATTGGGGGAAGCTCTACTGATTTTATCACCCAATCATGTGCAAGCTAAATTGCTGTTTTTTATTTTCCTTGCATGTCCCCCTCGGATCTACAGTGACTGCACTTCCAAGTGCAATTTCAAGTGCACTTTGCACTTGTCGTTTGCACTTGTAGTACAAAGTAGATTTTCCTTTCATTCCTTTCCCTTTGTTTCTTGATTTTACCCTTCCAATGGGTCGTATAACTTGGTCAACTATTTCTATTAGGGGGGAAGTGCTACTTTGGAGCGCTGACTCAGTTTAAAGTCTAAATGCAAAAATATGATATTTTGATGTGTCTCCACCATGACAGCTGACAGTAGGAGAGACTGCAAAGAAATGACTATTTGATCACAGTTTTACTGCTTCTTTATTTTGCATTTAGCAATGTGGGGACATGAAGTATAATGTTGTACAAAAAAATACATAAAGCAGTTGTTTCAAATGAATTTCCACTGCATGTTTAGCCTCTGACCTGAAGTTCAGTTCTAAAACAGCCTAATTCAATCAATAATCAAAAAATTATAAACAATGGCTTTGAAATAACAGAGCTTAGCTCTTGGAGGACAAGTGAATGTAAGCCATCTAGTCAGGTAATTTATTTACCTTCATTTTGTCTAAATGTTTCAGGACCATATCAATTTTGACCCATTATGGATAATTTGAGGCTATGTTAATACTACCCCCATAATGAACTTGGGCTCCTCCATTTTCTTTGTATACACAGAGCTAAAGGATTTATGTAATAAATTTGCCTACTCTTTGTTCCCAGTAATCAACTCAAAATTATCTTTTAAAGGACCTACATGCTCAGACCTGAGCTTTTTACTATTCATATATTTGACAAATTTTGGGGGTTTGTCCTACTTGCTTTGCAACCTGTCTTTCATTTTTTTCATAGTGTGTTTCTTATTTATATATTTTTTAAATGCTATTTTCTTATTCTTGATATTTTTGTTTTAACTTTGCAAGATAATATAGTCAGTCAACATACATAAAAGCAATAGAAAATGGGTATATATTTTGATAGAAATAGGATGATGCAATAAACATGAGTTGCATAGTGTGAATGTTTGCTTTGATTGTCTGTAGATGATAGCCACATAAAATACTTCAACATGCATAATATTCTATTTTATCTAAAACAGTGCAGATGTAACTGGTATGTTCATTAAGTTGTAATAATGTGGTCTGGTTTTCCAAAACAGAAATGTTTTGTTATATTTAGACAATTAGCTGTTTGTGATCAAGGTTTTCTGTAACAGATATCTATTTCCTAATAAATTTGCAATAACCTCTGTTTCCTATATGCTTTATGTGGCTTCTGAGGGTTACAGAAACTCCTCCAATTATCCTGGACCGGTTATCTGGCTGAATAGGTCCCTCATTAGCCTCCTTACACAGAAAGAATAATCAGACTGGAGGAAAAAATCAAATACACAAAACAAAACCTATTAAAGGACATTCAATTAGATAAACTAAAGTAAATCTTAATACATTCCCCAAAAACACAGCCTCTACAGAAAAAAAATCATAAAAAAGGAACCTTTTTTTTTTTTTTTCTTTCAAGCTAATTTTGCTTAAGTAGGTCAATCAGTGAAATGAAGAGTTTCCAATATGGTGAACTTTTTCAGATTCCTAAATTAGTAATTTTGCAGCAAAACCAATTTTGCAGAAATTACTCCACTCACCCCAAATCATATCTACTGCCCGGTTTTAAATTGCATGCATTAAATTTATTCTGGGCACTCTGCAAGACAAGACAACACACTTATACCTGTGCCTGTCTGCCTAGTCTAGTTGTGAAACCTGGCTGTCAATTAGGTACACGCGAAACAAGATTTGTCTGATTCAGCAGTGACCAGCCAAACTCCAATCTGTTTGTGGTCCTCCCTTTCCAACATAACAGACATCTGTCCAGCAGAAGTCAATCAGTAGAACGACTTTTGGGGAACAGGACTGCTAGAAAACTTTCATCCAACCAGCCACTGCAGCCAATTGGCTGCAGTGCTGATCATTGTATTCTGACTTTAGAGGAGTCTCGCTGTCAGAATACAAAAACACAGCAAGGAGGATTTCTCCATCCACCTTGCTTGTGTGGATGGGGATTCTGTTTTCTACAGTACAGGCTGGCAGCCCAAAACTTGGTTTTATCAATAAAAGGCCTAAACCTGTTAATTTTCGATGAGGTGCAAAATGTAAATCAAGCATTGTGAATTTATTTGGCAACATAGCACTCTTAATGCAATATTCAACCCTATTCCTTAACCATATGCCACCACTTGACAAACATGCCAGCCCTTTGTTAACATGAAAACATAAATGCACCCTGGCATCAAAGAAACATGATATTTATTTGAGTGCATTAAAGTTTCTGGTTAGGAAGGAACCAAACATACCTGGGTCCGGTTGGAGGTGGGTTTGGTGAACTTTACTGAAACTTGGATGGCAAATCCAAACCCCACTGAAGTCAACAGGAGCCAAATGTTAAAAATGGCCATTTAGGCTAATAGGCAACGGATTGTCAAACAAATGTAATTGAGGATGGAAACTGTTCTGGGGATATAGCAAAGCAAAAAAAAGATTAAAAAAAATGAGATTGGGTGGAGAGCAAGTGACCCACTATCAACACTGTGCTAAAGTTAGGACTGAAAACATAATTGCTTACAGCCAGTGGCAAAGCTAGGCATTCTTTCCCCTGGGACAAAGACTCAGTTTGGGCCCCCCCCACCCAAGAGAGACGTTCTCCTTCCACACACCCCCAGTCCCCTGCCCAACAGAGATAAACAGAGAGATGCGAAGACAGATCGAAGCAAAGTGAGATTGAGGCAAGAGAGTGGAGAGGAGATAAATGAAAGAGAGAGAGAAGATGGGAAAAAGAGAGGCAGAGAAAGAGAGAGAGAGAGAGAGAGAGAGAGAGAGAGAGAGAGAGAGAGAGGGGCAGAGAAAGAGAGAGAGGCATACAAAGAGACAGACAGAGAGAGAGAGGCAGAGAAAGAGAGACTTGGACAGAGAAAACGACAGAAAAGGACAGAGAGAGTGTCATGGTTATGCAATAGAGGTTGTTTGTCAGCTCACCTGTTTCCATGTGTTCATCTCCTAAGACCAGCTGTCTCTCACCTGACTGCTTTTATTAACTCTCCTCTAGCATGGCTCCACCCCAGCTCCTATCAGAGAACTCTATATTAACCTTTCCAGTGCAGGTCAGCCCTGCTGATTAACCTTTGTGTGTTTGGCTTCCTGTTCCTGCCTGCTGTGTGCTCTACATTTATTTCTGTTGCCGATCTTGGCGTGTTCTATACTATTCCTGTCTGCTCGTGACCTTGACCTTTTGGCGTGTCCCGGACTATCCCTGTTTGCCTGTGACCCTGAACCTTGGTGTGTACTCTGTTGTCCTTGTTTGCTTGTGGCCCTGACCTTGGCTTATTCCTTTACTATCCTTATCCTTCTGTTGCCTACTGTGGGTGTGAGCTGGGGGACCCTGGGGGTCGCGACCTAGAGCCAGTTGCAGCCCAGTCCATCCTCACCATCAGAGGCTCTGGTGAAAACCTGCTGGCTCTTAGACTCCGCGCCCCAGGGAATCCTACGCTCTAACCCCATGGGATCTGTGTTGGTGTTCCAGCGACCCTGCCTTCCTTATACCCGGACTCCCATCCGCAGCAGTCAGCCATAGGGTCCACTGCCTTGTGGTGCACTCCTGTTCCCAACGGTGAGCATCTGTCACCCAGCCTCTAGGTGACCTGACAGAGAGAGAGAGACAGAGAAAGACAGAGAGGCAGATAAAGAGACGAAAGAGAAAGAGACCAAGAGAGGGGCAGAGAAAGAGAGAGAGGGGTGGGCAAAGAGACAGAGAGAGAGGCATAGAAAGAAAAAGAGAGAGGAAGGCAGAGAAAGAGAGAGAAGCAGAGAAAGAAAGAGAGAGGGAAGCAGAGAAAGAGAGAGAGGGACAAAGAAAGAGAGAGAGGCAGAAAAAGAAAGAGAGGCAGACAAAGAGACAGAGAAAGGGGCAGAGAAAGAGCCAGAGAGGGAGGCAGAGAAAGAGACAGAGAGGCAGGGAGAAAGACAGAAAGAGAAGCAGAGAATAGACAGAGACAGAGAGAAAGAGACAGCGAGAGAGAGGCAGAGAAAGAGACAGGGGCAGAGAAAGAGACAGAGAGAGGAGCAGAGAAAGAGACAGAGAGAAAGAGACAGAGAGAGAGAGAGAGACATAGAGAGAGAGGCAGAGAAAGAGACAGGGGCAGAGAAAGAGACAGAGAGAGGAGCAGAGAAAGACAGAGAATGAGAGGCAGAGAAAGAGACCGAGAATGAGAGGCAGAGAAAGAGACCGAGAATGAGAGGCAGAGAAAGAGACCGAGAATGAGAGGCAGAGAAAGAGACCGAGAATGAGAGGCAGAGAAAGAGACAGAGAATGAGAGGCAGAGAAAGAGACAGAGAATGAGAGGCAGAGAAAGAGACAGAGAAAGAGGGGCAGAGAAAGAGAGAGAGGCAGAGAAAGAGACAGCATCTTGGCATCTTTGCTAGCACATCTCTGATATTCTCTTATCAATCAAACCTGGCGGGCTTGGGAAGGGGGCGGATAACAGCAGTGCCCTCTGGCTAAGAGAAATCTGCTGTAGTAGCTGTAGTTAACCCCTCGGTTTCTCCCTCCTAGTGCTGCTGACTGGCTGGCTGCCGTGCCGTTCCTTTACAATTTCAGGCTTATTCCTTCCTATCACTTCTACTTTCAGAGTGATTTACTGACAGTTTACTTCTCTCATGGACATATAGTCAGGGACAGTTGTAAAATGTACCGATTTGTGCAAACTGTCAGTGAATTTATGGACAGCAGAAGGAAGGGGAACAGAATAGACAGGAGGGACATTATTTACTAGAACCCATCAGCAGTATTTTCCTCCTGCAGCAGCTGAATGCTGACGGGAGGGAGAGGAGGGGAAGCTGACTTTCAACTCCTTCAGGAGGAAAACAGTGCCAATTCCTGTCCAACAATTGCCCTTCCTGTCCAAGTCTGACAGGGTGGCCCCTCGGGTCTCCTGGAGCATAGATAGATAGATAGATAGATAGATAGATAGATTTTTTTTTATAAATATGGATTTCTACTTTTGTTAGAGTGGATCTCAACAAAGAACATCAAATATATTCTCTTTTTGTTTAATATCATAGTGCAAAGGGCAATAATACGCAGTAACCTATGTCTCTGTTAAGAATAAGATTTAATTTGGTAATCCATGTACTAAAAGCCTACTGCTTCACGTTGATTTATGATTAATGACTGTTCTAGTGAACATAACTGTCCTTTACTTTATCAAATAAAGCCCATGATCAGGAAAACCAAGAATTTTGTGTGCAAATCAGTTGAAAAAAAGTATTCCTTTGCTTTAAAGTTTTCATGTTTTACTAGTATAGAAATGACCTTATATATAAAACATCCTTTACATGTATTCTCTTTCTAAAAATACATTACCTTTATTAAGGGCTAAGGAATACAATTCTCTCTCTGTGATAATGATTTCTTGGCATCATGTTACTTGGAGCTTTACTCCCCCTGCTGGAAAAGGTATATGCTATACCAAAAAAAAATGTTAGAGATGTTAATTGTTATAAACCATACACAGGCATATACAAAAATAAACATAAGCGAATATGATATTCAGAAAATAAAATAAATAAGAATGTCTAAAAAAAGTGTGTGTGTGTGTATGTGTATATATAATATCTCCATTGTTTTTCGTTTTCCATCAATGTGTGTCACCAACAAATGCCCTAGAGCCACTTGTGTGAATCACAAGATATTTTATGGAAAGTCAGGTTATGTGTATTAGATGTGTTTTTGGATGTGTATTAGTTTGTAAACTCTGTATGAAGAGTGGACTGAAAATCAGTGCGTAGATATAATATTTGCAAAGCTTTCCACAAGCTTGTTACAACTTTCCTGAAGCCACTAACCAGTCCAGTCCACTAACATTGTCATCAAAACATAAAGTGATGGAAAATGCAATACTCTTCAGTTGTCAATAAAGCAAGATGGGAGGTAAATCTTCCAATGGGGAGACCTGTTCAGGTGACAAATATATACGAGAAGAGTTCCCTTAATTTGTAGCGATATCCCAGTTACTAATGCATTTCCTGGGCAGGAAGTAAAAAGAAATCTACCTGATAGGACACAGACTGAAAAAAACCTTTCCTATTGTAAGTAACATTAAAAAAATGACTATGCATATACTTTAATGGACATGCTTTCATTATTAAGCAAGCTGTTTCACAAGCTTTAAGTAAATGTGCAGTGATTTAGTATGCATTTGTATTTTTAGTCAGCACAAAGAAAATGTTTTTAAATATTTTCTTTTTGGGTCAGGTAAGTATGGAAAATTGTATATTAAAGTAGAACTATATTTTTTTTCATGTTGGATAGAGTAATAAAGGGTTATAACGCATGACAGTTTTTTTGCTATCTGCGTCCCATTGGGGAGAATTACCTTTGCTTACTGTCCATAGCAAGAATTGGGAGTGAGAAGTCATCCCTGCAAATGAAGGGATGCCTTTGGGGTTCCCCAGCTCACCAGAACTAGTGTTCCTATTGCAATACACTCTCTTTATTACTATTCTCTGGACAACCCAAAATTTGGGATTTTCTTTTACTGTCTTTTTCATTGATAAAAGTAAACAGGACAAATAGAGAGAGGGAATCTCCCTAATGGAGACACAGAGAGCAATAAAAACCTGACAGGTGTTGTAATCCCTCTCTACCCTATCCAAAACTGAAAAAAAGGTTTGCTTTTAGGTATACTTTAACATTTTGCTTCCTCCTTTTTTTTAGTTATTTATTTTTATACCATACCATACAACAAAAATGTATGAACAAGGTTAGTATTTTTTAAGTGACATATAACAAATAAAGGTGTACATACTGTAGGTCTGCAGTACATTTATCAGATTGTTGAGGTGTGCTTATCCTTATAAACCCCAGACTGGTTAGTTCTGCGGTACTACATTGTACTGTAGCTATAGGTTAATTCCCTTTTCAACCTGGTGTGGAAGTAGTGTTTATATTTAAAGCGGAGTTCCACCCAAAAGTGGAACTTCCATTCATTTGTCTCCACTCCCCCTCCAGTGCCACAATTGGGGGGGGGGGGGACGACAGGATACCTGTCTTTGACATTGCGGAACTCCAGGACAGGTAGGTGTCCTATTGTTAAAAGCCAGGAGCTGCAGTATGTGTAGCTACTGGCTTTTATTTATTTTTTTGGGGGGCAGAACACCGCTTTAAGAGAAAATGATATGGAACACAAGGAGTGGGTTGGTAGACAGATACTAATGGAAGTTGGGTGCAAGGGTAAGGCAAAAGGGGATATCACAGGGAAAGGGCGGAGGCCCAAAGTCAAGATCCAAATATGGGGAGGCTGAAATCAACCCATGGGGGATGGGGAGATAGTGGTTGGATTCTTACTAAATGTCAGTAAGATGGAATATAACTTGATGGATGTGGGACCAAAAGCTACAGTATCTAGTTCAGGGCATTCCCAGAAGATGTGTAGGATAGTGTCTTTAGCAGTGCCTATATCATCTGGTCAGAAGCTTGTAATTTAGTTTCTAATACTTTTTACAAACAAAGAAAGACATTATGTGTTGCATCTGTTCAGAGGAGAAGGGTGTATTCAGGTCCTCCTCCCACTTTTGTATAATGGAGTCAAGGGGCACCTGGAGGTTAGATAGGAGCAGATGGTATGTCTCTGACAGTGTGCCCTTCAGAGGTTTTGTTGGGCACAGAATTCCTGGAAAAATGGCAAATGTCTGCCAAAGGCCTTAGGATTGGGTAGAGAGCCTAGGAAATGTGAGTTGCATACATCTCCAGAAGTCCAGATAGAGAATCTTTGAGTCTAAGGTAGATGGACAACAGACTTGCCAGCTTGTTTTGGTTGATTCCTCCTTTTGGGACAGCAGGAGGAGCTTTAGGCTCATTTTGGCTTGTTAACCTATTTAGCTCTCTGGGTAAAAAGTCAGCTGTTCACAGATATGAATAGCTCAAGGTAAATGTACACAACAAACTGATTCACACATGTTTCATCGGACAGCTCATATATATCAATCAACCTACTCTTCATCTTCACACAGTTGTAACCCACCAGTCACACTGCTTTTTGGGCCTTGTAGTGTGAAGACCTGGTATTCCTTACTCCTGATGCAGAAGGTATATGCACGTCTCACTTCTAATAATCCTATTTAAAGGACAGTGGGCATGCTATGCAAATCTTTCTTTTATGTCTTTGGGCCAAGTGCATAGTCAACATACATTTGATATGTTGATTGTTGGCCGTCATAGGTGTAGTGTTTGGAAACCTTGGCTTCTACTGATCAGAGTTTAGGAAGCAATGAAAAAAAGCATAGCATGTCTGGTTATACACACTAGTGATAACTTATTATCACTAGCCCTGAAATTTTTGAGTGGGGACACTAGTTTTGAGGGCCTGGGGGGGGACGGATTCCCTTAATTTGCATAGATTTCCTTTCACTTCCTGCTTGGCTATGGGGCAAGAAGTAAAGGGAAATCTCAGCAATGGGACAGGGATGGTAAAAAATAAATTGACAGGGGCTATAACCCTCCCTTATTCTATCCAAAATGAAAAAAAGTGTTGCCTATAGTTCTACTTTAAGAACAAATTTCTGATAATTTTTTGGAGAGGACTAAGAAGATATAACCATGCCAATGGTGCAGCAGAAAACATATAGCACAGTGAGGAAGGTTTGTGGTCCAGGATAATAGGACAGTTAAAATTAGAAGCGGCGCCCCCCCCCCCCCCACAGTTGTGGAATGCCGTTCGCCAGCATACCGGAAGCAGTGTGGCCTCTTTATAGGGGCGCTAGACTAATTTGCCTCTCAGCCCAGTCCGCCCCATAAGACTGGCGCTACACTAATGCCGCGTACACACGATCGCACATTCTGACAACAAAATCCATGGTTTTTTTCGATGGATGTTGGCTCAAACTTGTCTTGCATACACATGGTCACACAAATCTTGGCGTAAATTCCGAATATCAAGAACGCAGTGACGTACAACACGTACGACGAGCCGAGAAAAATGAAGTTCAATAGCCAGTGCTGCTCTTCTGCTTGATTCTGAGCATGCGTGGAATTTTGTGCACCGGAATTGTGTACACACGATCAGAATTTCCAACGGATTTTGTTTTTGGAAAATTTGAGATCCAGATCTTAAATTTTGTTTGTTGGAAATTCAGATGGAAAATGTTCGATGGAGCCTACACACGGTCGGAATTTCCGACAACAAGCTCCTATCGAACATTTCCCATCGGAAGATCTGACCGTGTGTACACGGCAGAACAGTGTAGCGCAAGCCGGCAGGGACTCTTTCCGTGCTGCCCCCTTGCAAAGTGGTGCCCTAGGCCTGGGCCTTGTCGGCCTAGACCAGGATGTAGTGTTGGGTAAGCCTATAATAAGCCTTACCTGTAGGTACTGTGAATATCTCCTAAACTTGCACAGTTTAAGGGATATTCAGAGTGCAGGCAGCCATTTTTTTTCAGCAGTTGCTTGTTTACTACTGCTTTAAGCTGTGACAATAAAACCTAGAAGCTGATTAGGTACTATGCACAGCTGCACCAGATTCTGTGTGCACCAGTTTTAGTACATCTCACCCATAGTTTGTGGGTGGAGTCACAGTAGATGACAGATGATGGAAGTGCACGAAAAAGCATGTGACAAGAAGCTACAGGCCAGCCCAGTTGATTAATGCAAAATGTAGCTACAATGTATTTCAGTAAATTTAGATCAAAGATACACTGAGTGTCTCTTCTAACATTTTATGTCACAGTTCAGTGTTTCTAATATTTCACCTCCAGTATTTTGTTAGCAGTTCATTGTTTTATTACACTTGTTGAATTAGCTTTTTTATTCATAAGCATGTTGGCAACACAACCATGAGAACATTTTCTTGTTGCTTTACACATACTGTCAGATTGCAGTAAATGGGTTGATATAAGATTCTTTAGATTTCTGTGTATACATTGGATGTCTTGTGTAGTCAATCGATCTTGCAGTTCCAAGAAGGCAGTTTCAGTTGCTGTCTGTTAATAGCGAATTTACTTCTCATGGATTGGATAAAAACTTCAAGATAAAAAAAATGTACCTAAACTGGCAATTAAAATAACAACTGGAGAGCAAGTGAAACAATTGCAGGCCATTTATTATTGTAAGAAAGGTAACTGTTCACTAAACAATAAAATGTATCCTGGCATTTGGGTTGTTACTATTGGTTTTTGCACCTTGCACGTGGTCATTTCGCTATGCATGATCTTTTTAAAGCAATTCCTTTTGTCTATTTATCCAGAAGATAGAGAAAAAAAAAATTTCATTGTTCTCTAAACAGAGAGAGGCTTTCCTATTATTTTCAGATTATTACCCAAATGTTTCTGGATGATTACTTGAAATAAAATTAATAACAGCTCATTTCCACCAGCTGCTCGCAAGTAACATATGCATCTTTCCATGGATCTTGTCAGATTTTCTAGCAGTCTTTAGAACACAGTACTACAAATTCTGCTTATAAACTGTGCGTTAGCCAAAGCAGCACTGCAATGCAGAACAGAGAACTTTAGGAATAATCCGCATTCAGACCTCACTAAATCTGTTTCTCTTGACTGATCACCCAGTTCTTGTCATCTATATGCTCTCATTTTCATGTTGCAGTGGTTTTGGCATGACTAGGCAAGTGCTAACTTCATCACTTTCCTGCCTGTGGAGCATCTGTAAGTATTTCAGGAAATTGCTTAATCATTTCATAGCAGGAGCATTTTACTAGAAGGCAAAGGGAAAATGATCACGGGTAGAAGCTTAAATAGAAAGAAAAAAGCCAAATTAACTGGTAAAGATACCGTGAACATATGGAGTTCACATTAAACTGCCGAAATTATATTTCAATGTACTCTTTACTGGCATTTCACTGGAAATGAAACAAATGTAATTTTAATAAATTATATAAATTATACAGTACATGTGTTTGTTAAAGCCCAGCTCTGGAAATTTAAAAGAATCTACCATTGCAGTGGTGCCCCGCAAGGTTCAAGGGCTATATGTTCATTATATCAACCCATTAAAAAGTGTTACTTTAAAGGAAAGGAACCTTCAGTATTACAGTATCATACAGCTGTGCACTCCAGTAAGGTTGTGTACATAATTCAAAGCCAAAAATGCAAACATGGATTCTAAAGGGGATGATCTGAAATGAGGGGAAGCTCTGCTGATTTTATCAACCAATCATGTGCAAGCTAAAGTGCTGTTTTTTATTTTCCTTGCATGTCCCTCTCAGATCTACAGCGACTGTACTTCCAAGTGCATTTTCAGTGCACTTTCAAGTGTCTCGCAATAATGTCCCATAATGTTCACAATAATTTTTTTTTTTTCAAGGGGATTTCAAGAATTTTCAAAATACTTAGGAAGGCAAACCTTTGAACTAGAAATTATTCTTCTATTTTTCACAAAATAGACTGAATGTATACTTCTGTTTACTAAATCAATATCCAACAATCCTAAGACCTCTATCCTCCCCCCTCCCCTTCCTCTCATTCGCAGCCACCTTCTTTATCCCTTATCTAACCAACTTTCTTAATTGTATTAGCTTTTTGTCTTTTTTTCCACCTCGACCTTTGTACTGCCTGGACCTTAGCATAAGAGAAGTAGGCCCTAAAAGCTTGTCCTGAAAATGTAACTGTTAAAGCAAAAAAAAAAAAAGAAAAGATCACAGACAGTGCTTAACTTTGGTAATAAGGAACATAAATACTGATTTTTTTCACATTGGGCTTTTTTGTATGTGAAAGGCGGCATGAGGTCTGTAATGATGAAGTGGAAATAGCTCATATATATCATAAGCAGGGGTCCTCAGACTCTCTGGACAAGTGTACTACAGCAATGCCTATATTACAAAAATGATATACTGGTAAGCTGTGTTCCCTCTATGAATTTTAGGCCCCTTTCACACTTGTTCGACTTGTCCTGTGACTTGGGACTGCAAAGTCACATGACAAGTTATACCCATGATTTCCAATGAGTAACATTCATGTCTGTGCGACTTCAAGTCACAGTGACTTCAAAGTAGTCCCTATACTACTTTAGTCTGTCTTTGATGCAACTTGAGGTCCATAGACCTCAAGATTGCACAGGCATTGCTTCAAGTCTCATTAAAATCGTGGCAAAATTGTGGCAAAATCGCAGCGAAATTGCGTGACTTTCAGGTCGCACAAGTGTGAAAGGGGCCTTAAGATTTTTAAGTTTTGATAGGATTTCACCTTTAAGCGATATATATATATATATATATATATATATATATATATATATATATATATATATATATATATATATATATATATATATATATATATATATATATATATATATATATCTGAAAATGGGATAGAACGAATACTCCTGTACCTTCCATTATATTTATGGCACATTTAACAATCACTGCCTGTCTTGTCATTTATTCATCACTTGTAAAACATATAAAAGCTGCAGGAGAAAAAAACAACAAAGAATGTTTTAAGTGTCAGAAGTGAAAACACTCACATAGATGGCTCTTTGTGTAGATAATTGCATTGAGAGCATTTGCCAAAGATACAGGGGAAATAGTGCACTGATTATCTATTCATCACCAGGGTCAAAAGATAAATTGATAGAAACAACATGCTCAGGGTTAAGGCTGGATTCACATCTTTGCTTTTTTTATTGCAATCAATAAAACATGTGCTGTTAGGAAGACATTCAGCTTTTTCTATCAGCTGAGGGTTAATGTGGATTCTCAGACTCCTAGCTACTTCCAATCGCTGTGTTGTAATAAGTCTGGCCACATGCCCCCTACCTGGATTGGTTCTCAGTAAGGATGAGCCAGATGTTCGAGTCAAACGTAAGTTCGACTCGAACATCGGGTGTTTGCCCGTTCGCTGAATTTAGAACATTATGGGGCGTTCACGCAAATTCGAGCATCTCCTGACTTGCATGCTTTGGCCAATTACAGTGCACTGTGCTGAGAGAGCCATAATTGGCCAAAGGCAAGGTGCCTTTGGCCAATCATGGCTTAGGGGTCCACGCCAGACACTATATAAGGCTGCTCCTTACACGGCGGCCGTATACTACAGTGTAATGAATGAAGAGAGATTAGGCAGCTTAGTTAGTGGCATGCAGGCAGTGTATTTTATATATATATATATATATATATATATATATATATAATATATATCTGCATTTAGAGTAGATTAGATATTCAGTGTAGAATCTATATTCAGGTCTGGTAAAGATTTTAAGGGGAACCCTGCGTCAAAATGAAAGAAATGGTGTGGTGGTCCCCCAAAAATCCATACCAGACCCTTATCCAAGCATGCAACCTGGCAGGCTGCAGGAAAAGGGGCGGACGAGAGAAGTCCCCCAAAGAACCTTGTCCCCATGTTGATGGGGACAAGGGCCTCATTCCCACAACCCTTGCCCGGTGGTTGCATGGAGCTTATCGGAATCTGGAAGCCCTCTTTAACAAGGGGGCCCCCAGATCCTCCAGCCCCCTCCCTATGTGAATGAGTATGGGGTGCACCAAAAAAAGTGTCAAAAAATAAAAATGACAGGGGACAGTTTTGGACAATTCTTTTATTAAAAATTACAAAAAAAGTGTCCCATGATGTCCATCCATCTTCAATCACTGCGCCGACGGTCCCAAAAAAAACCCCATGGGAGGCGTCCCCGCGACTGCTGTCTTTTTGCTTTGACAGCTGTTATATAGTCAAGGGCGGGGCCACCCGGTGACATCAGAAAATGTCAGAAGGGGTGGGGTCACTCAGTTACGTCAGCGGGTGGCCCCACCAACAGATGTCATTGCAAAAAGGCTGCAGTTGCGGGGACGCCTCTCGTCAAGGCAGTTTTTCCGTTTTGTTTTCAGGACCGCCGTCGCTGTAATTGAAGATGGATGGACATCGCGGGATACTTTTTTTTTTAATAAAGGAATTGTTCAAAACTGTCTCCTGTCATTTTTTACTTTTTTGACACTTTTTTTGACAATGTACCCCTACCCATTCACATGGTGGGGCGGGATCTGGGGGACCCCTTGTTAAAGGCACTTCCAGATTCCGATAAGCTCCCTACCTGCAGACCCCCACAACCACTGGGCAAGGGTTGTGGGGATGAGGCCTGTGCCCCCATCAATATAGGGACAAGGTGCTTTGGGGGGACCCCAAAGCACACTCCCCATGTTAAGGGCATATGGCCTGACACATTTCAGGAGGAGTTCCTGAAGGGCCTGGTATGGATTTTGGGGGGGACCCCATGCCATTTTTTTTTTTTTACATTTTGGCACAGGGTTCCACTTAATATCAATAACAGACCAGAAGGGCCTGGTATGGATTTTGGGGGGGACCCCCACTCCATTTTTTTTATTTTGGCATGGGTTCCTCTTAATATCCATACCAGAAGGGCCTGGTAATGGACTGGGGGGAAATCTTTTTTTTTAATGATTTTTTATGTATATTGCCGGGATCTGCCACGGGATATTTTAAATGACATTTTTTCCTTTAGAAATGTCATTTTGCTGCGGGACTGTTATGAACATGGGAAAGTGCCACTACTTTACAGGCAGACTAAGGGGACCCCCCAGGCATGATATTTAAAGGAATATTTCATTTTTATTGTTTCACTATTAAAGCATTATTAAAATCACTGCTCCTAAAAAAATGCAGTTTTTAAAACTTTTTTTTATCGATACATGTCCCCTTGGGCAGTACCCAGGTCCCCATGCACTTTTTATGGCAAAAACTTGCATATAAGCCTTTAAAATGAGCACTTTTGATTTTTCATTTTCATGTCTCATAGACTTTAACGGTGTTCACGTGTTTGCACAAATTTTTTGCCTGTTCACATGTTCTGCTGTGAACCGAACCAAGGGTGTTCGGCTCATCCCTAGTCCTCAATACAGAAGGCACCTTGTTTAAACCTCATCAGCCTATGTTTTTTGCTCATGGTAGTGTTAGCTTCCTGGCTCCCTGTTTCCCTGCCTGACCCTTGTTGCCAATCTTTACCATGTACATGGATTATTCTTTGGATTGTCGTCTGCACTTAACCTTGGATTGGTAACTGGACTATGCTTGTTTGTTACCAGCCCTGACTTCAGAACTGTTTTCAAACTATGCTTGCTCACTTCCTGTCATGACCTTGGACTGTCCCAGTATTATTGGACTGTCCCTGACCAGCCTCAGGACTACAGGTACCCTTCCTTGTCCCAGTCACTTAGTCCCAGTGCTGTCTGGCCATGAACTACAAGATTGTGTTCTAAGACCTGAGGGCAACCAAATACCGGTATACCTGCTTGCCTTAAGGAAATAGGAGCTGCTATAAGCAGAAGAAACACCAACTATAGTTCCTGACCCAGGCATCTGGCTGTGCATTACATTTGCAATTTTCTTTTCTATTGAGTGGCAATGCTTACATTTGAATGGGCTAACTAACATATAGTTAAATAGTTAAAAAGTTTGTATGGTTAAAAAAAAAACCCAGGGCCATACAGTTCACCCATGTGTGTGTATGTTTTTTTTTTTCTAACAATTCTCATGGTCTTGTATATTCTGCTTCTGTGGAAGACATCTAAAAGTCTTTTTGAAGTTGTTGACACTCTCAGCTAGTACCACTTCTTAGTTGTGAGAGTACCACATTTACTGCTCTAACAGTAAATAATTATTTTCTTCAAGTTAAGGTTAAACCTCCTTTCTTCTAACCTCAAATGGCCTTCTTCTAGTCAATCCACTTGCAGATTGTATGTTTGCCAAATGGTGTGGGGATGTTAAAGTGCAGGGAGCCATGATGGGACTAGTATGTATGAAGACATTGTGGACCAGCTCTTTTTTTCCTTTTCCTTCTTTTTTTTTCCCCTTTTTTATGGTTTATTTGGGGAAGTTCCTATTGGATCTCCCTTTCAGTATATAATGTTTATGTGCAGCCAACAACTTTATACCTCCTTGTCTCCTCTTTATTGTAGTGATCTTGCATTCAGATTGTTGATATACAGGCCCTTTTTATGGTGGTGTCTCAGTTTGACTATTTGGTAGAAAATCTCCGGTTATTATTTATCAATTTAGATAAATGTTCTCCTGCCTTGGCAAATAGGGGGTAAGGTATATTTAACATTAGGGTAAATTTCTGATGGTTTCAAGTTTATTTATTTTTTTTTTTTTCCCCTCCCTGCCTTTCAGTTTTTGTGACATCTTTGGTGTCCCCATCTTTGAGGGGGTCAGGTAGGGCTGACTGGCAGCTCCTGACTCCTGGATTCCATCCACACTGAGTGGTTGGTAAGAGTGAAGAGTGTGTGTTGTTTTTTTGTTTTTGTTTTTTTCTTTCCTGGACAGGAATTTTTCATGCATTGAAATATATTGTGTAAAATTTAGGGTATAAATGTATACAATTTTTAATCTAAGCTGTGTATTTCTACAGTTCAGTGTTTTTTTACTAGAAGACATTACAGACATCTTTAAGGCATGAATTATCCTGATGAAGTAGTGTATCTAGCGAAACGCATGGACCAACCACTGACTTCACCATATCCTCATCTGAAGTCTATATATTGTATTGTATTAGCCTTTGATGTCTTTAAATGTGAAATGCTGCAACAAAATATGGATTCAATTTTAATGGATTTGATTTGGTGATTGTAATTTTTTCACTACCAGAGGCATAATTAAAGGCCCAGCTATTTATTGTTGGATATCTAGTTTATTGTTTGAGGATGATGCCTCCTGAAGTGTAATTGTCAGGACTTGTGTCAATACCTGCTGGTGGCACTGTTGTTCTCCGAGTCAAAGGGAGCAGTTCTGGTGGCCACCAATTTGTGTCTCCCAGCAGCCAGTCTATCCAAGTAATTAGGCTGCACCTGACGTGGGCTGCTGGAAGATACTTAATCCTGCCCATAACTGAATTTCAGTGTTTCAGTGTTCTTCCTGTGAGCCATGTCCCTGCCTGATCCTGCCCCTTGTTCCTGGTTCCTGTACCTGATCCTGAGACCTGCTCCTATGACCTGCTTCCAGTACCTTGTGCCCTACTCCATCTTGTTTCCTGTCTCAGTCCTGACCTTGCCCTGCTTATGTGTGCTCCCAACACTTGTACATAGTTAGGTTATTGTTTGGGTTTCTGTACTGGTATATTTATGTTGTCATTTTACGTTGCTTATGTTTTACTCGTGTTGGTCTTGGATGTGTATTATTTGTTTAAATTAACTTCATTTAACCTCATTTAGCCTGGTTCCTAATTTATTAAGGTACAGCCCACTGATCTGGTCATCCTTGCTGGATACCTGCATTTTATAGTACCGATAGTATATGATCATTTTCAACAAACCATTTACATTCCTTTATTGTATACACTATGTGTCCTCTTCAGGGACCTTAGACTAATCTATGTAATCAATCCTCATAGCTGGGTCCTCCATGCTCCTTATCAATTGTGTTGCCCTTTGCTGCACTCTTTCTAATTCAACAATTTCCTGTACTGCATCTTCAAAATGAGGTGGAACTATTGTTTTGTAAAGGGGGAGAATTATTGATTTATCCATTGAATGCATACCCCCCTTTAAATGCATGACATTATCTGCTTGTTTTGTTAGCTGTGGCTTGTCATTGCATGATATTGCTATGTCTGTGATCTACTAGCAGCCCCAGATTTGTTTCTATTACATTCTCCCAGGGGAGCTCCTCCTAATGTGTACTTTATACTTTTTTTTGACACCCATGCCAATAATGTGAGGTCCAATACCTATGTAATGTGCATTGCCACAAACTGGTAAAGTGAAATAAATTTAACTGCTTATTGGCAGTAACCTCACTTGCTGCACCTTAAAATCATTGTGATGCTGATAACATTATAAGCAGTTGAATCTCTCAGTAGCAGACAGATGTAATTGTCAGTGTTAAGGCCCATACACACGATCTGACTTTTTGACAACAAACATGCAAATTAGCTGTTCTGGAGCAACATCCGACCGTGTGCACGCTCCATCGGACAAACTTTTTCTGTTTCCATCGGACTTTTTTTGGCTGTGCGAACGGACAAACTTTCCGGCAACAAAAGTCCGATGGAGCAAAGTACAATCTTGTGTACACAAGGGCATCGGACTTTTGTACAAACTACAGTACGCGGCCGTGAGAATGTTTCCAGTGCGAACCCATCGCGCTGGTTCTTGGCGACAGGGTACTGTAAATCTTGCGCTGGCTGCAATAGGAAAAACACATTTTCCTATTGCGGCTAGCGCAAGGGGGAATTCCCCTCTGGGGGCATGCCAGGCCCTTAGGTCTGGTATGGATTTTAAGGGGAACCCCCTACGACGAAAAAACGGCGTGAGGGTCCCCCCAAAATCCATACCAGACCCTTATCCGAGCACGCAGCGCGGCCGGTCAGGAAAGGGGTGGGGACGAGCGAGCGCCCCCCCTCCCGAATCGTACGAGGCCGCATGCCCTCAACATGGGGGGGTAGGCGCTTTGGGGCGGGGGGGCACCCTGTGGGCCCCCCACCCCAAAGCACCTTGTCCCCATGTTGATGAGGACAAGGGCCTCTTCCTGACAACCCTGGCCGTTGGTTGTCGGGGTCTGCGGGCGGGGGGCTTATCGGAATCTGGGAGCCCCCTTTAATAAGGGGGCCCCCAGATCCCGGCCCCCCACCCAATGTGAATGAGTATGGGGTACATAGTACCCCTACCCATTCACCTAGGGAAAAAGTGTCAATAAAAAAGCATATTACACAGGTTTTAAAAGTAATTTATTAGGCAGCTCCGGGGGTCTTCTTCCAACTTCAGGGGTCTTCTGCCGACTTCGGGGGCCTCTCAGGCCTCTTCTCCCTCTCTCCGGTGTCATCTCCGCACTCTCTGGTTCTTCTCCGGTGCCTTCTTCCTTCTGCCGGGCCACTATCTTCTGCTCTTTTGCCACTCTTTTGCTAGCGGAGGAGCCCGGTCTTTTCAGACGTCTTCTTCCCTCTTCTCTTCCAGAGATGTTGACACGATGCTCTCTCCGGCTGTAATGCTGTCTGTGCGCTCTGCTATGACTTATATAGGCGTTGACCCCGCCCCTATGACATCACAGTCTTGGGGCATACTGGGACTGTGAGGTCATAAGGATTCCCAAATTCCGATAAGCCCCTCGCCCGCAGACCCCAACAACCAATGGCCAGGGTTGTCGGGAAGAGGCCCTTGTCCTCGTCAACATGGGGACAAGGTGCTTTGGGGTGGGGGGCCCTCCTCCAAAGCACCCACCCCCATGTTGAGGGCATGCGGCCTGGTACGGCTCAGGAGGAGGGGTGCTCGCTCATCCCCACCCCCTTTCCTGACCTGCAAGGTTGCGTGCTCGGATAAGGGTCTGGTATGGATTTTGGGGGGACCCCCACGCTGTTTTTTTGGCATAGGGGGTTCCCCTTAAAATCCAGACCAGATCTAAGGGCCTGGTATGCCCCTGGAGGGGAACCCATGCTGGTTTTTTATTTAAAATTTGGCGTGGAGTTCCCCCTCAAGATTCATACCAAACACAGTGCCTGGCATTGGCGGGGATCCAACTCGGATCCCCGCACCAGTGTGAACCCAGCTCGCAAGATGTCAATTTCGCCGATAAAAGTGGCAAGATTGACACAATATCAGACAACAATACAGAAGTTGACCAAAGGGTGGTGGTAAAGAGCTGAAAAACCACGTGATTTGGTGAAAGTTGGCTGGAAAATTCCTGCCGTCTGTATGCAAGACAAACTTCTGGCCAACACCCTTTGTACAAAAATCCAAGGGAAAGTTTGTACAAAGTCCTATCATGTGTATGGGGCTTTACACCGTAAGCTTTCTGACAGGCAGAGAAAGCAGAGTGAGAACAGTGATGACATTTCAGTATGAAAATGCTCCTTTACTGTTCAATTAGCAGGTTAGGGGTCGATTGGTGACCTAAGGGTATTGCTTAACTGCAGTGGAAAAAAAGGGAGTTTGCTGACCTGGTTATGCTGTCTGGTAAGGGTTCCTGCACCTTGCGACTGAGTGAATGGAATTCCATTTTTTAATATGTACATAAGGCAGTTCACATGCACTCATTTCTGTCACTGTTTGCTTGGAGTTCAGTTTTCGGTAATACACCTATTATACAATGAATGAAACCCGCACAGAGTGCGATCTTTCCTAAATGAAAAATATCTATATGTCACGTTGTTATTTCAAGTCCTCCTTTATTTCACATACCAAACCGGTTAGATCACATTTGCCAGTATGCTTTGCTAATCAACATTCATATTAAAGGTTGTGGTTTCTTCTTAGACCCAATGCTTGCAAACCATGCATCCTTACATTTAATGCATAAGTTGTTTATGTAGCTATTTATGTAAATAGTAGCATTTATATCGCATTAGTTTACATTACATCTAATGCAATATTTTTTATGATTCCTAAGAGCCTGACATTTCATTGCTGGTAGTTAAATTGGCTTCTGTCTATACTGGTCCTAGAATGTGTGTACATATGCATGTGAGATAGGGGCCTTAGATTTAAAGCTCAATATATGTAAAACACTGCATTTATTGTTTGTGCTATATAAATACCTGTAATAAATAATGAATAAATAGATAAATATATGTGATTGTGGTTAGTATAGTTTAGGGGTAGCTCACATACCCACAACCAGACACTGTTCATTTGATTCTAGTTAGATCTCCATAATACGAGCTCCATTAAAAATATGCCTGTTTGACTTTCCATCATTAGTGTGACATCCTGGTTTGCAGGGCAAAATTGGAACATGTTTAAACTAAGTCATCTTCAGATCCTGTGTTATCTCACTGAACTGGCACATCCTGCTGGTATATTCTGTTGTCTCATATATGTTGGATTCCCAATTATTGGAATCATGTACTGTTTACAAACATTTGTCAGGGTAGATTTAAATATTCTTATTATTACTCTTGCCATAAAATCCACTTATTTTGGTTTCTGAATGAAATGTAACTGCTGTATTAAGAATTCATTGTTTCAAATCTTCTTAATAATATATTAACATAATCTAACACGACTGGACTTTTCCAGTTAAATAGTGCAAGGGTCTGGCTCCAGCTAAGTGAAAACTGATTATATATGTTTCGGTTCTTTGTACTTTGCCATGCTTCCTGAATGAGCCAGGATATGTGACCAAATAAAACACAATGGACAATTGCATAGTACAATATAGTGTAAGCAAGCTCATAAGGGTCAAAATGGTGTAGGCATTCCAAGGAAACAAAAGCTGTATATTTTTCTACAATATTAGAAAATGTGTTTTGTGTATCATTTATATTTCTACATAATTATAAACACGCTGTAATCTAGTTTGTACTTTTAAAAAGCCATAGAAAGAACACAAAGTGTATTTTAAAGTCAGGAGGCAACATACTGTAAGTAGTCAAGGTGGCTGTAATCTGTAAACTGAACTTGCTGCTTGCAGGTAATATGTGGATTTAATAACTTCTCCCATTTTACCTTTTAAACTCAGTGACAAAATCCTTAGAGAGTGATGTGCTGCAATTGCCTTTCTTTTTATTTCTTTCTCTAAAGTTCCAGCTATAAAGTTTATATGTGATCTTTTCAGCAATGTTTGAAATGCCCCCAGCAAAAACCAAAGAGACGTGGTTTCATTATCATACAGACAACATATGACCCAAACATCAATGTACTCATTTTGTGGCAAAATGGAATGTTTTTTTTTTTTTTTAGTTTTGTATATATTTTTTCAATTCTGATAGATGTTTGTTGCTGTACGTGTCCCCCTGGTGGTTTTCCATTCACCTCCTCTCCAAACTCAGGGGAACTCCCCTTTTAGAAAGTTGTCAATAGTTTATATATTTTTTCGGTTTGGTTTTGTTGTCTCCTTTTGGGGGATTTTGGGGTTTGAGTGTTTTTTTTTTTTTCACCAACGTAGGAAGCAGTGGGTGGTTGGGGGGTGGCAGGGTTTAGGAGGAGTGGCCAGGTAGACCGAGACTATAGTTGGGAGGAACATCAGAAAGGGTACCTATGCTTGTCTCTTGCCTCCTTTTTTTTGGTGAAGAAACGTGATATATATGGATGTAAGGATATGTTTCCAGGAGATATTTTTTGTATTTTATATTTATTATATGTTTGTAATGATAGATATATATATAGTGGCTCATGTGAAACGTTCCTGGTTTCTTATGGTTGTTTTTTTTTATTATTATTATTTCAGGAATATTATCTGGGTCTTTGATTGTCTTGTATTGTTATGTCCTTATTGAATAAAAAGAATTGAAACGAAGAAAGTTGTCAGTGAAAGAAGTGTCCCTATTGGAAGATTTCCCCATGTCACTTTTTTCAGTGACCAAGACAAATAAAGATGATGAATCTCTGCAGCAGGAACTTGTACAGCAATTAAAACCTGATAGACATTGTATATCTTTTAAAATCTATCCAAATTTAGGAAAATGTGTGTGTGTGTGTGTGTGTGTGTATATATATATATATATATATATATATATATATATATATATATATGTGTGTGTGTGTGTGTGTGTGTAGGCTTAGAAGGGCCTAAAGGGGGATTTTGGTTAAGCCAATAATAGAGGGGGGGGGGTAGAGGGGGCACAGAACAGCTGTATTGTCAGTGAATCGGAAGTTGTTGCAGGGACAGCTGAAAAACTGCTATAATTAAATCTGTTAAATTGTGTTAGCGTCTTGTTCTTCCCACACAAACCCCCTTAAAAGACCAGCAGACTTGGAAGGGCTAAAAAGGGGCTTTTGTTTAAACCAGCCCCGTCATCATAAAATGGGAGGGCCACAGTGAAGTCAGTGTCAGTGAAATTAAAACTGTTGCAGGCAAAGTATAGAGAGATGCTAAACTTTTTTTGTTTTGTTTTTTTGCTGTAAGGCAGAGGTGTCAAACTCAATTACATTGCAGAGCTCATCAGCATTATGGTTGTCCTCAAAGGGCTGGTTGTAGCTGTAAGATTATATAAATTTATGTAAGGCTTTTTTTCTCAGAGAATAGGTGCAAGAACTCAATCACACCTCCCACCAGAAGTGCATTATGTGTGAAGTTCAGGGGTGTGCTATCTACAGAATGCAGAATTCAGGGGTGCGCTATCTACAGAATGCAGAATTCAGGGGTGCACTATGTACAGAGTGCAGAGTTCAGGGGTACACTATGTACAGAGTGCAGAGTTCAGAGGTGCACTTCGTCCAGAGTGCAGAGTTCAGGGGTGTGCTACCTATAGAGTGCATGGTTCAGGGGTTTTCTATGCATAGAGTGCTGAAATACGCTCTCTTTCACAGGCTGTTCGCATATCACTTGCACCCTTCCCCCTGGGTGCAAGGGCTACATGAAATTGGAGGGCTGGAATCGTCCCACGGGCCTAGTGTACGACACATGTGCTGTAAGGTCTTCCTTTAAAAAATGGGATGTTGTTTCAAGAGTTGATATTTGGTGATTTCATACATTTTGGGGGGTATATTCGTTTTTATGCTATGTTGAAAGGGCTGCTATTGTGAATTTTTCACAGCACCCCATCCCAATAATTAAAATAAAATTTAGGCATACACCATCTAGGCACCTGCCTGTACTTTTTGAATTTAGGTCTAGCCTTGCTAATTTGTAAATTGTCCTGCTTTTGGTCTTTATGTCCATGTAGCAAAACAACTGCCTATATTTTTTTTGAGCTTCAGGTTTGGGTCAAGGTTAAACTCAACCCATTTGCAGTTCATGGACAAGTGTGAACTAATGCATCTGTTTGTCACTATAGTAACTAATAGGGATGAGCTTCGAGTTCGAGTCGAACAGCCGAACAGCGAACAATTTTGGGTGTTCGCAGCAAACACCGCGGAACACCCTTTAAAAGTCTATAGGAGAAATCAAAAGTGCAAATTTTAAAGGCTTATATGCAAGTTATCATCATAAAAAGTGTTTAGGGACCTGGGTCCTGCCCCAGGGGACAAGGATCAATGCAAAAAAAAGTTTTAAAAAAGGCCATTTTTTCAGGAGCAGTGATTTTAATAATGGTTAAATTGAAACAATAAAAGTGTAATATTCCTTTAAATTTCGTACCTGGGGGGTGTCTATAGTATGCCTATAAAAGGGCACATGTTTCCCGTGTTTAGAACAGTCTGACAGCAAAATGATATTTCAATGGAAAAAAAGTCATTTATAACTACTCGCGGCTATTAATGAATTGCCGGTCCGACAATACACATAAATGTTCATTGATAAAAACGGCACGGGATTTCCCCAACGGGGAACCCCGAACCACAATTTTAAAAAAAATTACATGAGGGGTCCCCCTAAATTCCATAACAGGCCCTTCAGATCTGGTATGGATATTAAGGGGAACCCCGGACAAATTTTTTTTTTTTAAATGGCGTGGGGTCCCCCTCAAAATCTATACCAGACCCTTCAGGTCTGGTATGGATTTTAAGGGGGACCCCGTGCCAAAATTTAAAAAAAAAAATGGCATGGGGTCCCCCTAAAAATCCATACCAGACCCTTATCCGAGCATGCAACCTGGCAGGCCGCAGGAAAAGAGGGGGGGACGAGAGAGCGCCCCACTCCTGAACTGAACCAGGCCACATGCCCTCAACATTGGGAGGGTGCTTTGGGGTAGCCCCCCAAAACACCTTGTCCCCGTGTTGATGGGGACAAGGGCCTCATCCCCACAACCCTTGCCCGGTGGTTGTGGGGGTCTGCGGGGGGCTTATCGGAATCTGGAAGCCCCCTTTAACAAGGGGACCCCCAGATCCTGGCCCTCCCTCCTGTGTGAAATGGTAAGGGGTACCATTTCACAAAAAAACTGTCAAAAATGTTAAGAATGACAAGAGACAGTTTTTGACAATTCCTTTATTTAAATGCTTCTTCTTTCTTCTTTCTTCTTTCTTTTATCTTCTCTCTTCCTTCGGTTTCTTCCTCCATCTTCTTCTTCTTCTTCTGGTTCTTCTGGTTCTTCCTCCAGTGTTCTCGTCCTGTATCTTCATCCGCGGCATCTTCTTCTCTTCTTCTCCTCGGGCCGCTCCGCATCCATGATGGCATGGAGGGAGGCTCCCGCTGTGTGACGCTTCTGCTCTTCTGACAGGTCTTAAATAACGGGGACGCACGGGGACTTGACGGGGACTTCCCTGTGGCATTCCCCGTGATGTCAGAGGGGGCGGGGTCACCCATTACGTAAAACTGCCCCCTTCTGACGTCACGGGGAATGCCGCATATGACCTTCTGTGAAAAATATTGACAGCTGAGTATCTGACACTGTAATGGGATTGCAGCAAAAATAAAAAAAAATAAAAAACACCACTTCCTCGTAGCCAGCTGGTGGGGATATGGCTGGATTAACTGAGGAGGAGGAAAGTTGACATGAGCAGCCATAGTGTTAAGCCAAGTGGCTTTTCTGTGCCCTTACTGCCAACTTGTTTTTAAGGTGCTGCCCTCACCTAGCTCTATGTTGCTGAGTCATGTGTTTTATCATGCATGTGAAATTCTTGCAGCAAAAAAATAAGTTTAAAAAAAGTTCAAAGTATAACTAAAGACAGAACTTTTTTTGTAAATATTTGATCGTTACGATCGTTACCAGGGCTGACTACTCAGCTGCCACTCAACGTGCACCCCTAATATTGTGCAGTAGTGATTGAATCAAGAAAGAAGAGCAACACTAACCTAATAAATCAAAGTGCTCAATGTGTCAAAATCACAACATAATGTGTTTGTTTATCCAAAAAGTCTCTAAAACACAAACACTCCCCCCAATGTGCATAAATAAATACCTAATAATAATCATATGCGTCAGGGAAGACTCATGCATGTGCACAGGCTCATGGTTCCTGTAACCCCTGTTTGTGGCCGTTTAGCGAGTGTATGCACATGAGTGCGCACACAGGTTCACACATGCACGTGCATGAGTGCACATTGGCGTCAGGCGGGCTATTTAAACACTTCAGCCCCGGAAGATTTGGCTGCTCAATGACCAGGTCATCGTTTGCAATACGGCACTGCGTTGCTTTAAGTAACAATTGCACAGTCGTGCAACACTGTACCCAAACAAAATCCTTTTTTTCCCACAAATAGAGTTCTCTTTTGGTGGTATTTGATCGCCTCTGCGGTTTTTACTTATTACGCTATAAACAAAGGAAGAGTGACAATTTTGAAAAAAACACAATATCATTTACTTTTTGCTATAATAAATATCCCACATTTTTTATAAAAAAAAAAAAAAAAACAAAAACAAATGTTTTCCTCAGTTTAGGCCGATATGTATTCTTCTACATATTTTTGGTAAAAAAAATCGCAATAAGCGTATATTGATTGGTTTGCGCAAAAGTTATAGCATCTACAAAATAGGGATAGATTTATGGCATTTTTATTATTATTTTTATTTTTTTACTAGTAATGGCGGCGATCTGTGATTTTTTTATTGGGACTGCGATATTGCAGCGGACAAATTGGACACTTTTGACACATTTTTGGGACCGCTGACAATTATACAGTGATCAGTGCTATAAAAATGCACTGATTACTGTATAAATGTCACTGGCAGGGAACGGGTTAACACTAGGGGGCGATCAAGGGGTTAACTGTGTTCCCTAGGTGTGCTCTAACTGTAGGGGGGATGGGACTGTCTAGGAGGAGAGAGAGATCGGTGTTCATACTTAGAATGAGCACACAATCTGTCTCTACTCCCCTTACACACACAGATCCCGGTTCTCGCTCTGTCACAAGCGATCGCAGGTGCCCATTTCGCACAGCTGTGCCATTCTTCCACAGTAAAACTGCTGCGGCTGATCGGCAAGCAGTTAAACTGCACTAGTTCCTTCTGTCAGTGCTGTTTGGCCTATTACATTTCTGAAGCATCTGTGTATTTGTTCCTGTGTTGCTCTTCTATTGCCCACCCAATCTGCTCCTGATTTTTCCTGAACTCTGCCTGCACCAACTCCTGGTTTGCCTCTGGTCCACGCTTCTGCCTTACCCTTCTGCTCATCTGCCTTGTTGTTACCGACCCCAATCTGACTCCTGACTACTCTTCTGCCTGCTAGTTGCTGACCTGGACTGTCTGACCTTGCCTTGGTTCTTCTTCCTGCACCTGATCCAGCTGTAGCTGTGCCTGACATCAGTTTCTACTCTTCTGTCAGCGTGCCACCAGTCAGCTGCTCCTGCGTATCCTGACACACATCAGCATTCTCCAGCAGGAGTCTTATCAGGCACCTGTGCCACTCTGTACTCCCCTGTTACTGTACCAGGGCTCCTGAGCCAGGGCTGTAAGAGAGGCCTTCCTCTACACTTCAGGCTCCATCACCAGGTACGTTACAATATGTACAAATATCAAATATTTCAAATCACTATAAGATGCTTTAAAACTGTGCAAATGTGCCACACAATATTGTGTGCCACACAATATGTTTAATATGATTTATTAAACTGGAGAATGCAAAATCTGGTGCATCTCTGCATGGTAGCCAGTTTCTAACTTCAACTTGTTCAATTAAGCTTTGATAAGAAATCTTGGAAGCTGGTTTTTATGCACAACTGCACCAGATTTTGCACTCTTCATTTTCAGGAAATCAATCCCAATAGTGTCAAAGTTAAAAAAGGTGCTTCAAAAAAGTCCATAGAAGTGTTGTATTCCAAAATCAGTAAGGCCTTAGATGTGATCCATCTGAATGTGAGTGCCACACTATTCCAGCTCTTAGAGGTGCTCTTTTTCTACATATCTATGTACCAATATACCTGTTTGTATTTCATAGTCAGAGTCTAAATTGCAGTTTCTTCTATTTCTGATGAGCTGCCCCTCGGGTGTCCCTTTTATCCACTTAGGATGACAAAGTACAGGATAGTAAGCCCTTTGACACAGCATTTTTCACAGGGTATAAGTACAAAATGATAGATAAGATTGTAAAAAAATATTTGCCCATATCCCACTCTAGGTAAAATATTACCCAAGAAACCAAAATGTATATACAGGAAAGCCCCAGGACTTAGGAATAAAAAAGTACAAAATATTCCAGACCCACAAGAAAACGTTCTGTCTGCAAAAATTAGCATTTTAAACAACATTCAGAAAGGGTTCAGGAAACACAGCTTCCAAAACATTTTAGGTTGGCCCAAAATAAAGATCCAACCTTTTTTTTTGGGGATAGGCAAGGTTATTAAACATTGAAGAGAGTCCAACCTGCAGAAGGAAATTTCTAAAAATGAGACACATTGAATGCATAAGCTGGAAACGCTGTCCCCAATGGTATGAATATAGATAATAATCTTAAATTGGTTGTAAAGTCTTGTTTTTTTCCCACAAAAATAACAAACATGTTATACTTACCTGCTCTGTACAATGGTTTTGCACAGAGCAGCCCAGATCCTCCACTTATCGGATCCCTCTTCTGTGCTCCTGGCCCCTCCCTCCTGTTGAATGCCCCCACAGCAAGCAGCTTGCTATGAGGACACCCAAGCCGAGCTGCAGTTGTTTGTCCATTCAGACACGGAGCTGTGGTTTGCCCCCCCCCCCCTCTCTCTCCTGATTTGGCTTACTGACTTTCATTGACAGCAGCAGGAGCCATTGACCCTGCTGCTGTGTTTCAGCCAATCAGGAGAGAGAGACCAGGATGGCCGAGACACTTGTGGACGTTGCTAGACAGAGATGAGGCTCCAGTAAGTATTAGAGGGAGACTTTTTATCTTAAGATAAAAAAACTTTACAACCACTTTAACTGTTTTATTATGGACTTTTAATGATTGTACAATTCTAGTAGGTTTAATACACAATCTTTGAGGTAAACGCAATCCCTGAAGGTCTTTTTTATTATTTTTTATTCACTTTTTTATTATCTTATGGTAATTATAATATGATAATATGATTCAATTTGATATTTTTATATACATAGTTAGAGAAACCTGATGCTTCCAGGGCTCATCCAAAAAGGGAGAGCATTATGAGTAGAGATTGTATTTAATAAAAGCTGATTATATACTATATGCTAATTCAACCCCTAGATGGCACTGCTCATATTGCATGGTTTATCAAATTATAGTACTAGTTGTATTTAAGGACATGAGTTTGTACCTTGGTATATAAAAATATTAAGAATGTAATTGGAAAGAGGTAATATACTGAAAAGCATGACCGGTGTTCCGTCAAAAGGGCCAACTCTTTAAAATCTCCAATTACATCACTTCCGGTGACTTTCCAGCAGCAGTAGTTGCAGATTTCAACAACTTGGCTGTTTTCACAGAACACCAGTAGTGTATATACTACGGTACACGACTAGTTGGCTGTTTTGACAGAACACCGGCTGAGGTGTAAAAAAGTTGTCGCCGCCTTGAAGCTGGCCATGTTGGTTACTAGCAGGCAAACTAACAATATCCACTCTTTGTATTGTGTACCATAGTGTATATGCTGCAGATGTTCTGTGAAAACAGCCAAGTCCTCAAAATCTGCAATTACTGCTGCTGGAAAGTAGGGATGAGCTTCGAGTTTGAGTCGAACTCATGTTCGACTCGAACATCGGCTGTTCGCAAGTTCGCCGAACAGCGAACAAATTTGCAGCAAATTCGAATGCTGCGGAACGCCCTTTAAAAGTCTATGGGAGAATTCAAAAGTGCTAATTTTAAAGGCTTATATTCATGGTATTGTCATAAAAAGTATTTGGGGACCTGGGTCCTGCCCCAGGAGACCTGGATCAATGCAAAAAAAAGTTTTAAAAACAGCCGTTTTTTCGGGAGCAGTGATTTTAATCATGCTTAAAGTGAAACAATAAAAGTGTAATATCCCTTTAAATTTCGTACCTGGGGGGTGTCTATAGTATGCCTGTAAAGGGGCGCATGTTTCCTGTGTTTAGAACAGTCTGACAGCAAAATGACATTTCAAAGGAAAAAAAGTCATTTAAACTACTTGCGGCTATTAATGAATTGCCGGTCCGAAAATACACATAAAAGTTCATTGATAAAAACGGCATGGGAATTCCCCACAGGGGAACCCCGAACCAAAATTTAAAAAAAAAATGACGTGGGGGTTTCCCCTAAATTCCATACCAGGCCCTTCAGGTCTGGTATGGATATTAAGGGGAACCCCGGACAAAATTAAAAAAAAAAAATGTTGTGGGGTCCCCCTCAAAATCTATAATAGACCCTTCAGGTCTGGTATGGATTTTAAGGGGAACCCAGCACCAACATTTTTTAAAAAAACAGCTTGTGGTCCCCCAAAAATCCATACCAGACCCTTATCTGAGCACGCAACCTGGCATGCCGCAGGAAAAGAGGGGGGATGAGAGAGCGCCCCCCCTCCTGAACCATACCAGGCCACATGCCCTCAACATTGGGAGGGTGCTTTGGGGTAGCCCCCCAAAACACCTTGTCCCCATGTTGATGAGGACAAGGGCCTCATCACCACAACCCTGGCCTGTGGTTGTGGGGGTCTACGGGCGGGGGGGTTATCGGAATCTGGAAGCCCCCTTTAACAAGGGGATCCCCAGATCCCGGCCCTCCCCCCTGTGTGAAATGGTAAGGGGGTACAAAAGTACCCCTACCATTTCACTAAAAAAACTGTCAAAAATGTTAAAAATGACAAGAGACAGTTTTTGACAATTCCTTTATTTAAATGCTTCTTCTTTCTTCTATCTTCTATCTTCCTTCGGTTTCTTCCTCTATCTTCTTCTTCTTCTGGTTCTTCCTCTGGTGTTCTTGTCTGGCATCTTCCTCCGCGGCATCTGCGTCTTCTTCCCTTCTTCTCTGGGCCGCTCCACATCCATGATGGCATGGAGGGAGGCTCCCGCTGTGTGACGCTTCTCCTCTTCTGACGGTTCTTAAATAACGGGGAGCGGGGCCACCCGGTGACCCCGCCCCCCTCTGGCGCACGGTGACTTGACGGGACTTCCCTGTGGCATTCCCCGTGATGCCACAGGGAAGTCTAGTTAAGTTACCGTGCATCAGAGGGGGGTGGGGTCACCTGGTGGCCCCACCCCCCCATTATTTACGAACCGTCAGAAGAGGAGAAGCGTCACACAGCAGGAGCCTCCCTCCATGCAATCATGGATGTGGAGCGGCCCGAAAAGAAGATGAAGAGAAGAAGATGAAGAGAAGAAGATGAAGATGAAGAGAAGAAGATGAAGAGAAGAAGATGAAGAGAAGAAGATGAAGAGAGAAGCGTCATACTGCGGGAGCCTCCCTCCATGCCATCATGGATGCGGAGCGGCCCAGAGAAGAAGACGCCGACGCCGCCGAGGAAGATGCCGGACGAGAACACCTGAGGAAGAACCAGAAGAACCATAAGAAGAAGAAGATGGAGGAAGAAACCGAAGGAAGATAAAAGATAGAAGAATGAAGAAAGAAGCATTTAATTAAAGGAATTGTCAAAAACTGTCTCTTGTCATTTTTAACATTTTTGACACTTTTTTAGTGAAATGGTAGGGGTACTTATGTACCCCCTTACCATTTCACACAGGGGGGAGGGCCGGGATCTGGGGGTCCCCTTGTTAAAGGGGGCTTACAGATTCTGATAAGCCCCCCACCCACAGACCCCCACAACCACCTGCCAGGGTTGTGGGGATGAGGCCCTTGTCCTCATCAACATGGGGACAAGGTGTTTTGGGGGGCTACCCCAAAGCACCCTCCCAATGTTGAGGGCATGTGGCCTGGTACGGTTAAGGAGGGGGGCGCTGTCTTGTCCCCCCTCTTTTCCTGCGGCCTGCCAGGTTGCGTGCTCGGATAAGGGTCTGGTATGGATTTTTGGGGGGACCCCACGCCGTTTTTTTTTTTTTTTTTTTTTTTTTGGGCTGGGGTTCCCCTTAATATCCATACCAGACCTGAAGGGCCTGGTATGGAATTTAGGGGGACCCCTCACGTCTTTTTTTTTTTTAATTTTGGTTCGGGGTTCCCCTGTGGGGAATTCCCATGCTGTTTTTATCAATGAACTTTTATGTGTATTGTCAGACCGGCAATTCATTAATAGCCGCGAGTAGTTTAAATGACTTTTTTTCCTTTGAAATGTCATTTTGCTGTCAGACTGTTCTAAACACGGGAAACATGCGCCCCTTTACAGGCATACTATAGACACCCCCCAGGTACGAAATTTAAAGGGATATTACACTTTTATTGTTTCACTTTAAGCATTATTAAAATCACTGCTCCTGAAAAAACGGCCGTTTTTAAAACTTTTTTTTGCATTGATCCATGTCCCCTCCCGACTGTGCTCCACTCATCAGCCCTCCTGGCTGCGACCAGTTGTCCTCCCTGGAGTCTCTTAACAGTGTTCTCTCCCGCTGTCCTCTCCTTGCTCTTTCTCTTCTTGTGTCTATGGACTGAAGGTTTGTTGTTATAACTCACCTTACTCTATCCAAAAACAAAAAACAAAGCTTTGCCTATAGTTCCCTTTTAACCTACAATTAACAGCAAATTAAATGCAACCCAAAAAAATATCCCTTGAAATAAAAGTCCAGCCAAAAATCTGTAGGCCTTGCAGCACATAAAAGAAAAATTCACTGTGGATAGGACACCAGCTAAAAGTTACCACTGACCTTAAACACACTACACATAAAATAAAAAACAAAAAAGCTCCCAATAATAAAAACAAAAAGGCAGAAAAGTACCATAAGTGATTGCCCAAAGACCAAACAATCAGAAATAAAGTTGATTTTTTTACTGACCCTAATCTCTCACTCTGTCTTTTGTCAGCTTCAACTTCACTGACACTATTGGGTTGATTTAATAAAGTCAAAAAATGCTGTTCACTTTGCAAGGGAATTTTTACTTATCTTAGTGAATGAGGTGAAGCTCTGCAATCACTATGTATGCAGTGTCATATAAAATGCTAGTGATGTTGAAATGTTATATTAGAGGCGGTGTGGACTCTAATGGTACTTCCATGGATAACAACACAAATTTCATAAAAACATGATTTTATTAAAAAAAATGTTTTTAAAACATACACTATCCTAGTGATAGTTGAGCAGATAACTACCAGAAGAGTGATTGGGGACAATAGACAACATACAGAATAAATACTGTATACAATATTTGGATTAAAGAATACAAGCAGAGAATAGTCAATGTAAGTTTTCTGGAACTGTATTTTTAACCACTTCCCGCCAAGCCTATTGTCAAATGATGGCTGCGAGAGACCTTTGTTGCTCTGGGTGGACGTTGAGTGATCAGTGTACCGGCCTGCTGCCGGTACCATGTGATTGCTTCCACCAAGCAAGAAGTATGCGGAAATACTTTATTGCACTGTTATCTTGATCAATCCCATACCTAATGTATCACTATTTGTGCACTAGTGTCCATACTGTGACCCACTGAGCTTAAGATGTCAGCATTGCATTATAATGAGGAAAAATGTTGTTTTCCAGGGGATACACAATGTGAACAAGATGTCATTAGTGGCTTCTTTTTATTTGACAGGGTAATGCAGTGATAGAAAAAGTAACTTCCTTACGTACTTGCCTCTGTTTGTAATGTCTTTTTAATGGCCTAAAAGAATTTTACTCCTCAAGGAAGTTAACCTTCTCTTTTCACCAAATTAATGAGTAGCTAAGCATTACATTTACTTCATATGAAAAAAATGCTGTTGGGAAACTTATCTGACCTGTGAATATTTGTATATACTATGTATATTACATTAATTTGGTAATCTAAAAAAAAACTTTTGCTTTCCTATCTGTAATTTCTGTGGTATTCCTAATCACATCGTAGGTTCCACCTTTGCTCCTTCATACAAAAATTGTGGTTTATTAGAGTAATACTACTAAGATTTTTTATCAGCCACCAGTTAGGTTCATACCTGCCTTTGAAAGGAAAATCTAATTAGAGATACATCAAGCAGAAAGAGAAGTTAAGCAGATCTGGCTACTCTATATGTGGGGGACATTATACAATGTGGCTTCAGTGAATTGTCTTAAAATTAAATGAAAGCAACTGAAGGGAAATTTATGATTTTAAAACAGTTAAAACTGTTTACTGTTCTACTTGTCTCCCAGATTCCCTTTACAACTTGGAGCCCAACTTGGGTTCCCTGCTCCCCCCATTAATAAACAACCTCTCCTTTGTGGGCCCTGCTGCCTATATCTTGTTCTGTTTATGGTTTTCTACATACCTGTTCTGAAGTCTTAAGGCCATCAATGTGGCCACAGGGTCATCTTAATTTTTGCCTCCAATGCAGGCCAAGGTGTCAGTGAAATACCCTGAGTTGAACACCACCACTAAATGAGCATGTGGCAGGTGGAAACACAAAATAACATGTTCTAAGCTGTATTAAAAATGCAGCTACTGTATATATGATTCAAAGTATCTACCTAACAGGTTCTTGAGGGAGGGGGGGTTTCAGTTACAGTCACAAGATAAAAATAGCTGCTCTATAAATATTGGGTTTTACCACCAATGCCCTCCTCTTTAGTTCCATGAGAGTTAATGACATCAGGGCTAGTTACTTGTAAAAACAGGGTTTCAAATTAGAAGGGTGCTCAGGAAAGTTACACTTTAAAGAGTCCTTACTATTTGCAGGTGACCTTAAAATTCTTGTAAAAGTAGTGTGCTAGAATATAGAGGTTAAACATCTGGTTACACACAGTACTGAGGCAAAACAGTCTAATTGTTTAAAGTGGTATTAAATCCCAAAACAAAAATGGAATATATTGTAGCCTATGAATCTTTAGTTTTTTATTTTATTTTCACATGGTGGTCTGACCAGTAACATACTGTTTATCTTAAGGTGTCTTCACTTTAGATGGAGGTGCAATGAAGACACCTTCAGGCAGTATCATTGTCAATCTGGGGAGAGGGTAATGTTAGATGCACTAGGTTTCGATGGACTTGACTAACCAATTATTGGTTAGACTTGACTAACC
This sequence comes from Aquarana catesbeiana, assembly GCF_042186555.1. Lineage (NCBI taxonomy): Eukaryota > Metazoa > Chordata > Amphibia > Anura > Ranidae > Aquarana > Aquarana catesbeiana. The sequence goes on from NC_133325.1 coordinate 307,470,096, forward strand.
ACGTATTACTAATTTACTATCAGATATATCAGTCTGGATGTCACACCACTTCCTCAATCTCAATCTATCCAAAACTGAACTTATAATTTTTCCTCCCCCATATGCCACTTTCCCTGATCTCTCTGTCAAAATCGATGGCACAACTATAAGCCCATCCCCACATGCCAAGGTTCTAGGTGTCATCCTAGACTCTGAACTCTCCTTCAAGCAACACATCCAATCACTGTCCAAATCCTGCCGCCTCAACCTCCGCAACATCTCCAAAATACGCCCCTTTCTAACCAATGACACAACAAAGCTTTTAATTCACTCGCTTGTCATCTCTCACCTCGACTACTGCAACTCCCTTCTCATTGGCTTGCCTCTACATAGTCTATCACCTCTTCAATCTATCATGAATGCCGCTGCCAGACTCATCCGCCTTACCAATCGCTCTGTGTCTGCCACTCTTCTCTGTCAATCCCTCCACTGGCTTCCGCTCGGCCAAAGAATTAAATTCAAAATTCTAACAACTACGTACAAAGCCATCCACAATTTTGTCCCCAGCTACATCATTAGCTTAGTCTCTAAATACCAACCTACTTGTTCTCTTTGTTCCTCTCAAGACCTCCTGCTCTCTAGCTCCCTCTTCACACCTCCTCCCATGCTCGCCTCCAGGACTTTTCCAAAGCCTCTCCAATCCTATGGAATGCCCTACCCCAATCTGTCCGCTTATCTCCTACTTTATTAGCTTTTAGACGATCCCTGAAAACCATTCTCTTCAGAGAAGCCTATCCTACCCACACCTAACAACTGTATTTTCATTTTTTCCATCAGCTCATCCCCCACAGTTATTACCTTTTTGTTTCCACTTGACCCTCCCTTCTAGATTGTAAGCTCTAACAAGCAGGGCCCTCTGATCCCTCCTGTATGGATTTGTATTGTAAGGCGGTACACAGTACACTTGTAAAGCGCTGCTCAAACTGTTGGCGTTATATAAATCCTGTATAATAATAATAATAATAATAACTAATTTAAGCCAATCTCCAGCTAACACTTTCTAAGCAGTTACAGCAAACAGTATTTTTTTTTCCTTTTGGGATAAAGGTTTGGAATAAAAGCTGATTAATGTAAGCATTCCTGACAGTGTTAAATGGTTTGTCTCCATGTGTCTCATCTAACTGCCACTTTTGCTGGAAAGTTTGGTCTGTTAAAAGAAGTCAAAAATAGTAGACTTGATAGCTGGATCATAAGGAGAAAATAAAGGGGAAAAAAAACTTAAAAAAAAAAATGTAATGCTGCCACCACATCAAAGAATTGATCACTTTAGATATGATAATTTTGGGGGGTTTAATAGCACTTTAAGTGATGGCATTAGCCTTTAGAATGGTTAAAATATAGCAAAGAAAGTTTCATTTGTGACAGTGAAGGTAATTGAATGTTATAATTATTTAGTGAATTCTGTTTCTTCCGGGAAATTTGTAAATCTTGCTGAAAAATTAGTCTCACTATTTTTATCCTCAGTAATCCAGGATTTGTCTTTTGTATATATTTAATATTGCAAAAAAATTTTATTGACATTACTGTATTATTCACATTCGTATTACAGTTAACTTTCCTTTTTCCTGAGCTGCCTTAATTTTTTCCCTAACTCAACCTAGCTATTCCCAGATCCAAAATTGCATTTTTTTCTTAATAATCCTCCCACTTTTAGTAAAGCCCTGCTCTCCTAGCTGCGGTAACACAAGAATACACAAAGCAAGTCAGAAAATTGGTCAAGTATGAAATAAGATGCATACATACATACTTAGTTTGTGAAAATCTTCCATAGGATGGGATCAACTTGGCCTGTGTACCACCAAACTGTCATTTTGTAGCAACAGGAAAGTACAAAGAAACAAGATTAGTGACTCACGAACTGCCACTTGACCTAAATAATTAATCCAATCACCTAGCTTTTTTTTCTGTTCTCAGGGATTTCTGTGTGACATATCTGGTTTACATACAGCAAGGTGCTTAGCCTAAAGAGCAAGGCGTAGTTATGTGAAAAAAAAAATAGCTGTAATGCTTGATTTCAAGACTCAAAATTAGAATTTCTCCATTGGAATGGAACTAATTAAATGAATTTACAAAATGCAGAAAGCAATGAGCCAAAAATCGCTTGGCAGACTTAATGTATATTGGCAGATGAGTGCAGATGGATTGCTGTAACATGGCTAGTTGTAATTGCTTTGATCTTACAAACTATATTTTTAATTATGTTGTTTGTTCCTAGCTGAAAAACATGATCCAAAATATGCATGAATTTATTCTTTTTTATAGTCCTGTGGAATTTAATGTCAGAGGAATATGTTTATGTGACATTAGGATAAAAACAATAATAAATTATAAAATCAAAAAGTTCAAGAAGTTTTAGAGCATTGCTTTATGGTATATTGTGGGTTGTTAATGTATACGTTATCATTTGATGATATCAAAACAGTACAATTATTTTTGCATGTTTGTTCCACAACAAACTTCCTATAGGATCCAAGTGGAAGATCTGACTTTCCCTTTGTGTCCAAGCTGGAGTAGTTCATTAATTCATTAATAGAAGATCAATCTATTTTAAAATAGAAAAAAAATATCTGTATACATATGTATTTCTTAACAATGAAATTCTCTTATTTGCTCCTTCATTGATACGGTAGGTTAGTGAGCATTCTCAACTTAGGACAAGAAGTGTGTTTTTGTCAGGATCAACAGGTCAGACAAAAAAGCTTGAAAATAAAGAAAATCAATGTAACCACCTTGTCTAAGATGGGTAAGATGCCACATAACACTTTGTTTTCTTGGTTTTAGATATATTAAAGCCAAATGTTTGCTTGTGTGGGTTAATTTCAACTGTTTCCAATGTTTAATTGGAAGCACTGCTGCTCCTGCATTTTAAACTTTAGGGCATGAGTATAAATAATAGATTTGGTAGTTTCTGCATGTACTTGAAGTCAGAAAATTCTACTGTAATATGAAAACAACTTTGTGCATATCTGCTGAGTGTTTGCTGCTTCATTTGAAGACATCCAAGTATAATTATTTTAGAATTATTTACAGGTTTTATTTATTTGGACATCTCAGTTGGTATCCACCATAAAGGATAAAGGGACAAGTAAGAAAACAAATCATTTGCTGTTAAACACCTTTTATTTTATTTTTTTTTTTTTTAGTGAAACAGTGTAAATATATGCCAGCACATCACAGATCTTCACATAAAGTCCAAACTTTTTTTTTATTTTTCACAATAAGTGTTTATTGAAAGTTAGGTTGAATACATACAAGGTATAAGTCAAAAGGAAAAGAAAAAGTTTTGTTTTTTTTATTGAAGAGAAATCACATCACAGCAAAGAAATTTAATGTTTGGGAGCTGCACAGGACCCTTTCACCAGGCATGTGATACTTGCATATAATTGTGAAACGCTATGCTGGTGGTAAAATTATAAAAAGCAAATATCACAATCTACATAGTGGTGAAGAGCAGGATTAATTAATTAAGGATTAATGTTTTTACCTGTAGGTTTGTAGGCACCCTTTGTGTCAATGCTGGCTAAGATAAGGGTGGCATTAAAATTATACAGGTCCCCCTGTTCTCTCCTATGGGTGTAGAAGGGTTTGGGTATCACTGAGTATACACTTTGGATAATGATTTTATACTCTTATTTGATATGCATTACAGATGTCTCGATGTTTTTCTATATATGTTAATAAGCAATGTGGTTACTGTACTGTTGGAATGTATGACTGCTGCTGTTTTATTGTGTTTTGTATGTCTGCTTTTGTTGTTTTTTGTAAAACTGTAAAAGTTTGAATAATAAGTATTTGATGGGAAAAAAATATACAGATGGAGGAAGCAATGGAGCTCATCCTCAGAATTGTCTGTTTGGTGAAACATGCCTTCACTTTTTAAAACTTTGCAAAACTATCCCGTTTTGCTTTTATAGTAATAGTTAACAGGATCATCTACTATGCAGTTTAGTATGAATGATGCACTTGTCACTTCAAAAACAATAAAGTATACAGCTCATCAGCCTGTTCAACTCTGATGCCATAGTTCTGATATATGCCATTGACAGCAATGTTCATCTTTGTCATCACTGACATGTCCATGCTGTGTCCGTTATACATTAGTCTCATTGCTCAGGCACATAAATGACATTTCCCCCACATTTTCCTTCATCTAAAACTCAGTGAAAAGGTGACCCTGTCCTTTTATCCACTTTTTCTAATACTCTAAACCCCACCATATAAATCCCAGACACCAACAAGTTGCCAAGTTAGTCACCAATCTTAGCTATTTTCCTGTATTACTGTGAACATTTTGTCTTACGTATATAAAAATAAAGGGGCCTACATTTCTTTCCCTATGTAGTTTTTTTTTAATTTTGTTGATTCAGAAAGTACAAAATTCTTTTCATTGAGTCAGGGAGACTTTTCAGGTGTCAAACAAGACTTGGAGGAGCTCTGTATAAGACTCATGTTTTTTATTACATCACATAGAGTACAACATGCACTGTATATCAAGTATAGATTAATGTTTGTCCCAAGCATGTTTGAGTCCTCTTAAGCCGTGTACACACGACCGGACTTTTCGGCCGGACTGGTCCGACGGAACAAATCCGTCGGACAATCCGACCATTTGTGGGCTTCATCGGGCCTTCAGCGGACTTTTTCTGTCGAAAATCAGACAGACCTTAGATTTGGAACATGTTCCAAATCTTTCCGACGGACTCGAGTCCAGTCGAAAAATCCGTTCGTCTGTTTGCTAGTCCGACTGACAAAAAAGGACGCAAGGGCAGCTATTGGTTACTGGCTATGAACTTCCTTATTCTAGTCCCTTTGTACGTCATCACGTTTAAACCAACTGACTTTCAAACGGACCTTAGTCCGTTCGTGTGTGGGCAAGTCCGGTCGTCCGAAAGTCCGTCGTAACTCCGTCGAAAGTCCGTCGGAAAGACAGTCGGACCTTTGATGCTGAAAAGTCTGCTCGCGTGTGTGCGCCATTACTGTTGACTGACTCTGCTGGAAGTCGATTCCAAACATCAACTACTCTATCACTAAAATAATATTTCCTAAGATTAGTTTTGAACTTTCCTCCTGCTAGTTCCCCATGTTCTAGATGTTGGCTTCATATTGAAAATACTACTCTCCTGAACCTTATTCACCCCCTTGATATATTTACAGGTTTCAATCATGTCTCTTCTATCTCTTTTTTCCTCCAGGCCGTTCATATTAAGTTTCCAAAGTCTCTCCTGATATGTTTTATCCCTCAGTGAGGTTTTCAGAACTGGACACCGTATTCTAAATGAGGTCTCACTAATTATCTATACATAGGAATTAGAACCTCCTTCCTCCTGCTGGTGACCTATTTAGTGATGTATCCTAGAATTCTATTTTGCTTTTCCCACTGCCTGGCCACACTGTTTACTGATTTTGCAATAATCTGAAATAAGTACCCGCATATATGTTTCCTCTGCAGTGCTGGCCAGCACACTGTACCCCCATTGTTGTACTCTGTCAAGTGATTCTTTTACCCTAGGTGCATATATTTACACTTAGAAACATTGAACTTCAATTACCACAGCTTTGACTAATCTTCCAGCAATGCCAAATCACGTTACAGACACCTCCAGACATATCAGCCCTATTACGCAACTTTGTATCATCAGCAAAAAGACATATCTTACCTACCACTTACCCTTTAGCTATATCATTTACATATAGATTAAATGTAGCAAAACCTATTACAGAGCCTTGTGGTTCACCACTAGTGCCTGGTTCCAAATGATCCTCATTTACAACCACGCTATCTATCTTATAGCCAACTGCAAATCCACTGAACATTTATAGTAGATCATTATGTGGAACTGTATCAAATGCCTTACTAAAATCAACTTTGTCCAAAACATTAGTAATATAGTCAAAAAATCAGAATACTTTGGCATGATCTGCCCTCAGTAAGGCCATATTGCTTTGGATCCAGCAAGTTGTGGGTTTTTAAGTGTTCAATGATCCTTCTTTTCAGGATAGATTCTAATAACTTGACTACATCAGATGCTAAACTCACTGCCCTATAATTGCCAGCTTCTACTTTGCTGCCCTTCTTGTGGACAGCTTTAATATTAGCTGTCTGCCAGTAATAGGAAACTTCTTCTGTTAGTAGAAATTGATTAAAAAGATCAGTTATTGGTCCAACAACTATATTTCAAAGTTCTGTTAAAAGCTTCAACCAAGCCAGTTCCGCTGCTACCTCTGTCTCCAGAAATCCTGAAAATGAACCATCATTACTAGAACCAATAGGATCCCCCAACTTGTTATTGTTAGTGCAATTTATTTCTGAGAAGAAGTACAGAAGTAATTGTTTAAATGGTTTGCTACATCCGGGTCTCCCTTAGCATAATTGTTGTGCCCAGTTTTCATTTTAGTGATCCAGAAGGTTTTGTTTCCTTTCTTAATAGATTAAGCCATTTACTCTTTCTGTTACTTTGGCAGCACTAATAATGTGTTTGGCCTCTTTTTGTCTATTTTTATACACTTTAGAACTACACCTTCTGTTTCCTTGAATCTTATATATGCTGATTTTGTCACAGTCACGATAAAAATCGTTGATCGCCGCCCTTACTAGTAAAAAAAAAAATTATTAATAAAAATGCCATAAAACTACCTCCTATTTTATAGACGCTATAACTTTTGCTCAAACCAATCAATATACGCTTATTGCGATTTTTTTTTTTTTTTTTTTTTTTTTTTTTTTTTTTACCAAAAATATATAGAAGAATACATATCGGCCTAAACTGAGGAAAAAAATGTTTGTTTTATTTTTGGGGATATTTATTATAGTAAAAAGTAAAAAATATTGCTTTTTTTCAAAATTGTCACTCTTTTTTTGTTTATAGCGCAAAAGATAAAAACCGCAGAGGTGATCAAGTATCACCAAAAGAAAGCTCTATTTGTGGGGAAAAAAGGGCATCAATTTTGTTTGGGAGCCATGTGGCACGACCGCGCAATTGTCAGTTAAAGCGACGCCGTGTTGAATAGCAAAAAGTGCTCTGGTCTTTAGCCAGCCAAATGGTCCGGGGCTTACGTGGTTAAGTAAATAGTCCATACGAGTGGACAACTAACCAAGATATATTGATATTGATTTTTTCATCATAGTGAGCCGAGAGTGAGCCTTTCTGTCCTTACAATCTCCATGGACAAGTTGAGAAGTAAATACCATAATATTGTTCCAGAATAAAGAGATACAGCACAGCTTGGCAACAATTCATTATACCCCCTCTCCTTTCTGTAGAGTGGTTAATATAAAGCACACCAATGAGTCACTACACCTAGCAAATGTACATGGGGTGCAGCCTGAATGGAGGTTCGAAATGAGGTTGTTGTTTACAAGCCACGTGAGATGTGCTAAGCAAATAAAACAATGACCAAGTCTTTGAAGTAGAAAGAACCACAGTAGCAACAACTGGGAAGCTGGAAGTGGTATAATATGTGGAGAAACACACAAAACATTTCTATAATATCATTGATTCTAAAGATGGGTTATATATCTTTATGAATCCAATGACGTTCCCAGATAACACATGTTTACTCTAATAAAGATTCCTGCTATTCTTACATCTGTCTCTCCCTGCAATCCACACAACAGAGTGTTATCTCCATTTTCACAGTGTAGTAAAAACATGCACTTCAATCAAATTAAATAAGCAGTAAAAATGAAAAGTCTGGGGGGCGTGGCCTGACACAGCATGGAGTAGGACGTGTATTCCCTGAGCTCCATCCATTACTCCTGCTGTAATTAATCCTGGACTACTTATACTGCTCCAATTGCTGGATCAACCTCCCTGGGACATCTACAATACCCAGAACTGACTTTTAGAGGGACCGGATAAACGGCGACCCGAGCGGAGCGGCGATCCTCCACACGGCGGCCGGATTCAGGCAAGTTCGCGGCTTCGGCCTATCCCTGGAGGTCCACGGCCATCTTGGTCCTCCTCTGCCTCTGGCCTACCTTAAGGGAGTTGTGCCCTGCTGCTGTCCAGCTATTGGGGAACCTCCTTGGGGATCGGGAACACATTCCTCCCCACACCTATAGACTTCCTTGACCCTCAGTACCCCAGAAGGAGTGGCGGCCGCATCTAGGCTAGGCCGGGGTTTCGGCCTGTGTTCAGAGCCCTGCGGCCATCTTTGCACACCTACATATTCAGACTTTGCTGCATCCTCAGCCTGCTGCCTTTTTGATTTCTGGTGAAAAACTTCTTTTAGGGACCTTTCACACTCCCCACTACTCCTCCAGATTACAAGCACCCCAGACGGAGTAGCAATATATCACGCACTTGCCACATAAGGGCAAACTTTACCCCCGGACATCTTGGTGGCTTTGAGGCCCTAGCCAGCACTCTCTCCTCTCCCACAGGCTGCTGCTTTCACCAACACAAGATTGGGGGCTTGCTGGGTGATACCCCGGACCCTCACAGTATGTCACCAACCAAATCGCAGAAGGCAGCGGCAGCAAGGCTTGATCAGTACCGCCGACAAGACAAAGAGGACATGGAGGAAGATGGAGCCTCTGAGAAAGCTGGGGGGGGAGAACGAACAGCGAATGATACTGACAAACTACTTGAAGCAATCACCTTTTGCAGAACTTCCCTCACAGCACAAATTGAGGAAGTCAGGATGGATATTTCCCTTATTAGGCAGGACTTTCAAAAGCTCAGAGACAGAGTGAAGGAAGCTGAGACCAGGCTGAGCATGGTGGAGGATGCCATTCCACTCTTACAAACATCCTCAGACCGCGTACAACAACAAATACATCAACTCCTTACTAAACAGGATGATATGGAGAATAGACTAAGAAGATGTAATATACGCTTGATCGGCCTGCCAGAGGGGACTGAGGGCAAGGACACTAGCACGTTCTTGGAACAACTTTTGATTAACACCTATGGGAGAGAAGCCTTTTCCCCAATGTTTGCGGTGGAGCGGACACACCGAATGCCAGCAAGACCCCCCCCAACCGCAGGGAGCACCTCCTCGCACGTTCAAAGCTAAACTCCTCAATTACAAAGATCGAGATACAGCTTTGAGGATGGCAAGGGAGAAGGGCAACATCCCAGTAGGGAATGTTAAAGTAGCTATTTTCCCAGACTTCTCAGCGGAGGTATAACGCCGTCGGCAGAGCTTTACAGAAGCCAAGCGCAGGCTGAGGAACTTACAATACAAATATTCCATGCTCTTTCATGCCCGCCTCAGAATAGAACATGACGGTCGTGCAGTCTTCTTTGAAGATCCTGAGGAAGTGATTTCCTGGTTGGAACGTCTTGCTATTCCTGAAAGAGCTGATTGATCAAATCCCAGATATGTACATACAAAGGTCCAACTATTATGTCCGCATTCATCTACAGCGTAATTTTTCTTCAGAGTCGCATAGCTACATTGTCCCATGCAGTTGCATGGAACTCTTTTCTTTTCTCACTTTTTGATGTGAACTGTTTCTTACTATACACAACAACTGCGTGACTGCGACATGGAACCAGCGCAAGTACAAAATACAAACCCTGGACATTCACAGTATAAGAGTCCACTTACTCTTCGGGGCTCCGGAGGGGTAGAAGTCCTACCGACAACATGCATCTTGCAGCGAGACTTTACCCCACACAACACTGGGAAGCAGTACCATGATTACTGGAATCTTTTCTGGAACTTGTTCGTTGCAGTTGACTCGGTTAAATTGATGATAGGCAACTCCTATCCTCATATTGATTAGTGGTTCCAAATTAATAACTACTGCAGTAGGGAACAGACACAAAAGATACACTCAGCATCTTTCCAAATTACTGTTCTGCTTTATTATGACGCAATTGAAGATTTTTATGCACATGATTACGTAGGTATCACATTAATATTACAATTGTAGGTTTATCGTAACAAGGGGCGTTACATAGGCAGGCTTATTCTAATCAGGACTCGAAAGAATGTAAACATTTACTGAAAACATTATTAGTGCTGTGTGCACAGTGAGGGCAATGTGCAATACATACAAAATACAATAAAATTATATACAGAACTTACAAATTTCCATTACAGTCTCCCCTCTTTTGATCAATATTTTGATCACTAACCATACCTGCTATCACCTTTAACCTGGAACCTCCACACGCTTAGGTGGAGGTAGTCCTGGCCAAAGAGGCAAAAAAAAACTCCATTGTGGAGAAAATAATAGCTGAGCAACTTTTTCATTACAAAATGACTTTTCATTGTGAAAAACAGATGATTGATAAGACATATTTACAGAGTACTGGCTGTACACTCCTGTGGCCAGAATGGCCTTCTAGCTGAATTGTTGGCATGCTGACTTATCAGCATATGTAAACACAGACAATTCTACATAAAATGGAAGACGTACAAAAGACAAATATGACTTCAACATGGCTGAACTACTTTTCAAATATATTTATATATATCCCTTACAATTAAAGTAATTGAATCAAAAAGTACCCTAGACTGTGATCACAAGAGGGAAAGAAATCAAACACAGAGATTTCTTTAATTTAGTCATTTTTGCAGTGTCTGGTGTGGATCCAGGTGACTTTTCCTTCAAGTTTTGCAAAAACTGTACATGAAATAGATGCTGTATTGAGTCTCCAAACATTTCCTTATATATAAATGTCTCTTAACAATCCACAAGTCACCTGGCTTTAGTTTAAGATCCTTCCAAACTTTAAGGATCTGGAATTGGGGAGAAAACACATAAATGAGTTTGTCAAAAAACCTTAAAAGATCAGCAACATTCTCTGTGAGATCGGAATGGAGGACTTCAGCTGCTGAGACAAAATATAAGCAAGTGAGTAACACACTCCCAAACCAAATCCCATAGGGAGAGAGTCCAACATCCCCCTTAGGGGCTTCATAAAATATAAGAAAACATTCAGGCAAAAGTTTTCTAGTTTCTTACTCTACTTTGTCCACTACATTGTAGACAGTAGGGGGTGTAAAAATAAAACCTCAAAACTTCTAGTAAGGACTCTCCTATAAAAAATGATTTCCTCTGTTACTCCCTGTACTTTCTGGCACTCTGTACTTACAAACTACTTCTGATAACACTTTTTTCTGTTGCCTTTGCAGTAGCATTTGCCACTGGATATCCAAAAAACATGTCCATACAGACAAAATGCATACTTGTAAGATCCTGACTTGGGCATCTGGATATATCTTTTTGTAATCTCTGGAAGGGATGTTCAGCTTTTGGTAACACCTTTGGTAACAGGTAAAACAAGAAGTGGTATGTTATAAAAACAACTGTGGAGAACCCTGGCTCTATCCCACGCTCATTTACTAAGGCAGCCATAACTGCTTGTGACTGATGACACGGTCCATGTGTCAAGCTGGAGGGAAAAGAGTGGCTGGCAGACATAAATGATCACCTTTTTCCAAAGTCCTGTTTCATAAGAAGTTGCCCCCTGTGGACCACTTGTTCTTCTCGTTCTGGGGTCCTTAAAGTTGAATTATTAATCCCAGCTATACTGGGCCAGAACTAGGGTGGAATCTGTGAGTTGCACAGACCCATCAAGTGTCCGGGGCTGTAAATGCAGCATACTTAGTGCATTCTGGTCTGCTTCCATGTGTGAAAGTTAATATGGCTACCTCAGCAAGAACCTGGAAGACTGAAAACAGCCGATCAAATTAACTTGGCATGCTTGGTTGGTTTACCTGCCGAAGTAAAAACAAACTTCTAGCCCTTCAAATGGAACCAAAAGCTCTCTATATCTCGACTATCTATATAAATATACACTCTTTTTTATAGCTCACAGGCTTTGCTAAAACATGGAGCTCTGCTTCTTGAGCTGGGCAAAAAGGATCCAATGACTTTGAATACAGAGTATCCTTCTGGGTGATAAACTGCATACTCAAATCTACAAAAAATGTAATATCTGGGTCTTCAGGGAGTGTGTCCTGCACTGGGCTCACAGCAGCTGATTCCTACACCATCAATTTAACACATGTGGTTTCCTTTCTTTTGAATAAATGTACGCATTTTTCATTGTTAGATTTGTACATAACCAAACTCATCTTTTAAACCTTTCATTAGACAAACATTTAGTTAGCTGTATATTTGCTGCACAGAATGTCGGACCATTAAAAATTAAATGTTTGACCAAAACAATATCTAACTTTGTCTAATAGCACCTTTGCATAAAAGCTGCAGCTCTGATATATCGGGGTGAACCCTTCATTACTGGGTCCAGCTTGCATAAATATATTACAATGGCTTGTTTTCTATCATGCTATTTGTGTAAGAACTCCAGTTTCATGTTTCAAAACACAACTTTTTCCTGGCAATATTATAATAAATGATAACAATACCCTGCGGTCATGCAGAGATGTCCATAAATTCAAAATATCCTTCTGCTTATACCACTGTACTTACAAGGAAAAGGGGCACGTCATTTCACAATCCACACATTCTGCTTTGGATTTCAAAAATAAAAATAAATAAAAACAAAAGGATCAATAATCTGTATGATGAACCAGAAAGCATCAAAAACTATAAAACAACTGGCTGCAGGTGGCATCTATCCTAACAGGGTGTGTGGACTTGATGTGATGGGTCTGTTATATTTAAATTTTATTTATTATTACTCTCACATCATGGACCGCACATCAAGTTATTATCAAAAACCTTAAAATTTCATTTTTGTAGAAAAACTTCTTATGTATTCCATCCATCTTGGCTTTATTAAATATTATGGCAGCTTTATTCAAAATAACAACCTCATCTTAATCTTTTTTTTTTCTCTCAATAAGGGCTTATTGTATAAATGTAAAATTACAAAATTGTTATCTTAATCTAAACTAATCTCATTCATCACAAATTTCCCCATTAACCTGAATTTCATTTCCAACCAAAGGTTGTCTAAACCAGTTTCAATATATCTATATTATTAATAAAATTGTTAAACTCATATTAGAAATTAATACTCATTATTACTTAATTTTACTTTTTTAAATGCACTGTTTCCACTATCAAAGGATATTCAATGTGTGTAATACACGGTTAAATGTAACCTTCATTTTACCATGTTTGGAAAACAGATTCAAAATAATTGTGATCACATTGTTTACCATTAGATTCGTTAACCCGGCACATGTTTTGTCTAAAAAACTGGAATTGGCATGGCGTCCTTCCAGCTTATCACTGACCACATTCTTTCAGGAGAGCACAAAGGAGGGGGTCACATCTGTGTACATGACACACACAAGCAATAGAACTAAAGGTCCCAGCATTCGCACACACATACACCAATATATCTCTCACTTTCTTTTAAACTCTCATTACTATTTCCCTGCATAAATTCTGCATTCCTTATTTTGTTCAGATATCTTTTATATCTAGCTTCTATGATCAGACGGGCAGCCAGAGTGCTCATCCCATCTTCCCTCTCTGACAACATATAAAGTATTCTGTTTTACCTCTCATTTCTCTGTTTCTGACTCTAATAGTTGTAGTGCCTGACCCCAAACTCATCCCACAACTTAACATCAAAATGTCCCTTTCTGTCTAGTGTTAATGTCACCCTTGATCCATCCTGCTCACATAGATAGCTGTTTCTCTAGCTGTTTACTCTGCATGATTCTTAGTCCCTGTGGACCTTGGTAACCCAGTTACCCATTGTGGATCCATGTCCACTCTAACCATTAATCTAGGGGCTCAGTATAGGCGGAACCGCACCTTTGGTTCATATATAGCGCTCCTCTTGCGCTGGGCATTTTTGAGGGTCTCTTACCCTTCATTCCCTTACTTAATTCAATGCCCATAATGATTGGCCAGTATTCTCTCTTCTCTACGTGTGCCTATACCCTCTTGCCTCTAAACTACTTTATCTAGCACATTTACTACATATACCTGTGAACAGCACTATTCTTCCCTTTCTTATCTATAACACTCCGATGGACAATAGACAGGGACAACATAACATATAACCACCAATCAATACAGTTCGATTAAGGGGAGTGAAATAGGTACCCTTTGTCCCGAAAATGCCTTACCGATCAAGGAAGTCTGATAACTCAAATGTAATCAAAAGGCTTACCTCAGCTGGCTGATTATCAGAAATTCCCGGATCGTCTCAAGCTCCTCGTTTCGGATACTCAGGGTCACCTGGAATCCCCTCCTGGCTGGCTCGCCATGCTGACTCGGTTAAATTGATGATAGGCAACTCCTATCCTCATATTGATTAGTGGTTCCAAATTAATAATAACTACTGCAGTAGGGAACAGACACAAAAGATACACTCAGCATCTTTCCAAATTACTGTTCTGCTTTATTATGACGCAATTGAAGATTTTTATGCACATCATTACGTAGGTATCACATTAATATTACAATTGTAGGTTTATCGTAACAAGGGGCATTACATAGGCAGACTTATTCTAATCATGACTCGAAAGAATGTAAACATTTACTGAAAACATTATTAGTGCTGTGTGCACAGTGAGGGCAATGTGCAATACATACAAAATACAATAAAATTATATACAGAACTTACAAATTTCCATTACACAGTTAATTGGAAGCAAGGGGATCGGGAGACCATGCCATACCTTGTACAACTGATATGGATGATATCCCTCGTCTTACTCAGTCCCCGGGGACTTACCCAGATGTTTTGCATTTTACCCATAACCTGGAAGATGGAATGTTTCCCAGTTAGACACAAGTTAAGGGAATATGCCCGCAACAGTTTGGGACAGTGCAGGGCAGGGAGGGGGGTGGGAGTTCATTTGTTTATAGTTTGGTTAAACTTGATTGTGCATACTAATCATAGAAAACAGGTAACATCTAGAATGCTATGTTCATGTGAATGTTCATATATGTTGCGTGAATTGTCCACTGACCCATTGGGCCGATATGTATTTATCCTTGCTAAATTATATGGAGAACTCCTACTTATAATGGCTTTCTATGTACCACCTCCATTTAACATCTCCATAATTAAAGAGGGACTATCGTTCATGGCCCGTCATTCGACTATATCTGCAGTTTGGCTAGGTGACTGTAGCCTCCCTGGCGGTTTTCCCGAGTGTGGCTCGGGGTTACATTTCAGCACCATTAGCGGTAAACCCGAGCCACACTCGGGATTACATCGCAGGATCCTGGTGTGGCTTTACTTACCTTGTCCCCGGGATCCTGCGATGTCCCCCGCTGTGTCTGCGGGCTCCGTCCTCCTCCGAAGCCTCTCCTTGCCAGGCTCCGTTCCCTGCGAGCGTCGCGACGCACGGGGGCGGAGCCTTGCGGCAAATTCAAAAAGTTGTAAAAATCATAACACATACAGTACTGTAATCTTACAGATTACAGTACTGTATGAAATGATTTCACATCCCTTTTGTCCCCAGTGCTTGGCCCATGCCCTGCATGCAATTTTATAATATATATACTGTTCTTTCTGCCTGGAAACTGGAGATTGTCCATAGCAACCAAAAAGTGTCCCTTTACGTCAAAAGTGGCTTTAGACCAGCTAGAAAACAGCGATAGTAAATTAGAACACTTGCAGAATTGGACGATAGTGAATCGTGGGGAAATTTATTTTATTATTATTATTATTTTTTAATTATTTATTTTTATTTATTATATTATAATTTATGTTTTTGTGTTTCAAACTTTATCATACCCGGGATATCTACTAGACTCTTGTTTGGACAGATTTAAGTGTGTTATTGTTAAGAATTACAGACCTACAATATAAAACGCCAAATTTCCATGCAAAATAATTGTACCGCTTTCAGCACCTAAAATCCGAAATAATCATACCGCCAGGGAGGTTAATACCACACTAAACCCGACTTTAGACAAGCTGCAACTCACTTCGCCTGCCCTTAATACTCCCACCGAAACTAGGTTTTCTAAGCTCATCTCCACCTTCCACATAATAGACACGTGGCGCCACAAGTTCCCACAGGCCAGATCATACTCGTGCTTCTCATCTTCTCACAATTCTATGTCCCACATAGACTTTATACTCATCTCCCATAGATTGACACCAAGACTATCTGAGGCTGCATTTTGCCCCAGAATACTCTCGGATCATAGTCCCTACTGGATTACATTAAGTATCCATATAGCAAAACCACCACGGTCATGGCGTTTAAACCCGTTTTGTCTCTCTCTTCTACCTGAGGATGATGAGCTTATGGATAAGTGGAGACTATACTCTGTGGAGAATGACAAGTCAGCATCGCCCTCCGCAGTATGGGACTCCTTTAAGCTATTCGCTCGCTCCACATTAATTACTGCTATCAATAAAATTAAGACAAATTCTTCCAGTGCCCTCGGTAAGGCGCTGGAGGATCTATCCTCTGCTGAAAGATTTTGCCACCACCCCGACTCCCACAAATGCAGACCTGCTTAAACTACAAACTAGAGTAGTTACCCAGCTACAATACCAGAAAGCTAGACAAAAACTATTTTTCTCCAAACAAAAAATGTTTGAACATGGGGAAAAAGCAGGCAAGCTACTGGCATACTTGGTACACAGTGAAGATAGGCCCCCGGTGGTTATCACACTACATGGCCCTGGAGGACAACAAATAACAGACCCACCCAGAGTAACCTCTATGTTTAAAGATTTCTTTGCTGACTTGTACAAAACGACAGCTCCCATTGAGACACAATCCATGTCTCTCTTTCTTGAGAAGGTGATTTTCCCACAGCTGACAGAAGAACAGGTAGACCTACTAGAGGCACCCCTCACCACAGACGAAATTGCAATTGCTATTGCCAGTTTCGCTAGGTCTAAATCCCCAGGATCAGAAGGACTCCCAATCAAGTTTTATTCCCAATTCAGCGAAATAATAATTCCTAAACTAACGCTATATAATCATTTTTTCGAGAATGGGACTTTACCTCCATCCATGACAGAGGCAACAATAGTCCTCATCCCCAAACCAGGAAAGGACCCGGGATACCCAGAATCCTATCGACCAATATCCCTTTTACAGGTTGATATTAAAATATTAGCCAAAGTACTATCCATTAGGCTTAATCAGGTAATCTTATCACTAATACATGCAGACCACGCAGGTTTCATGCCTGGCCGCAACACCTCGTTTAATCTCCGGAAACTATATATTAATATACAGGTTACACACGAGGAGGTTGGCTCATGAGTTGTGGTGACTCTAGACACAGCAAAAGCCTTCGACTCGGTAGAGTGGAGGTATCTCTGGAGATGCTTGGAGGGTTACGGCTTTAGCCCGAAATTTATTAAATGGGTCCAATTACTATACCAGGCACCCAGGGCCAGAGTGGTGGCTAATGGGTGGTCGTCTCAGATGTTTGACCTCAGCAGAGGCACAAGACAGGGCTGCCCCTTATCCCCATTATTGTACGCCCTTGCGGCAGAACCCCTAGCGATATCCATCCGAGTGAACCCAGAGATTAAAGGACTAAGACTGGGCTCTTTAATTGAAAAAATAAGTATGTATGCAGATGATACGCTACTATATTTTGCGGATTCGGGCCCGTCATTATGTACTGCACTCCACACGATTGAACAATTCGGAACATTTTCAGGACTAAAAATTAATTGGGATAAGTCCCAGATTCTACCAATTGATAGCTTCCCACCCCCAGAATCCCAAGCCAGACTACCGCTTCAGAGAGCTGATGTTATTAAAAAATCTAGGGATCCATATATCTAGATCCCCTGCGGACTATGTATCCCTCAATATAGACCCTCTCATTTCCATGGTCAAAAATAAAGTAAGGGTTTGGTCCAAATTACTACCGGGAACTTGGGTTCGCATAAATTTAATTAAAATGATCTTACTCCCCAAAATACTGTATGTTCTCTGGCATACTCCAGTTTACTTACCCCTGAAACATTTCAAATCTTTAGAATCCCTTCTTAAGCCATTTGTGTGGGGTGCCAACAGACACAAACTAGCATGGCAAACCCTCAAGAAACCAACTGACCTTGGCGGCACAGCTCTCCCTGACTTTAACCTATATTACGTTGCATCACAACTGTCACAGTTTTTCCACTTAGATAAAACGGACAGTGAGAGATTTCTCACGCTCCTATGCCCAAAGTGGCCACAACACACCAAGGACTCGCTATATGCAATAACATCGGGCTTGGGGGGAATGGAATTGGGAGAAAATAGACATACCATGATATATCATTACAGGAAAATATGGGACTTAGCTACCTCTAAACTTGAAATTCCACAGTCCAATGATTACACGCCGGTATGGCTTAACAAGAACCTTCCTGAATTCAATAAAATTCATGACACATTTTTATGGTCCATGCAGGGAGTATTTTATCTGCATCACTTACTAAAAGACGGACATCTCAAGACCTTTGATTCACTTAAAGAAGAATTTGCAATCCAGAACCAGATGTTCTTCAGATTTCTACAAATCCATCATGCGGCACAATCACAATTTCCTGACACCCTCCCAAACCCTACACCTAATATTCTTATGGCAGTAATTAAGAGCACAGACCCTCATAAATTGATTTTGGCTTTTTATAACATGCTCTCAACCCCCGTATCTACTAAAATAGCATATGATCTCAAACCAAGATGGGAAAGAGAAGTGGGACCAATAGAGGATGAGGAGTGGGGGGAGGCACTGGAGTCTTGTAAGGCTGTGTCCCCAAATTATCAGACCGTTTGTCGCAGCTTTACATTCTTCACAGGGCATATTTTACACCCCTTAGAGTGGCAAGATATAAGCGTACACAATCTACCACGTGCGAGATGTGTGGGAAGGAGACAGGTACTTTTTTCCACTTGATCTGGACATGTCCTAAGATTCAAGGCTTATGGGAACAAATTGTGACATTTCTACACGATACAATGGGCTCACCCTTAGCTCTAGACCCAAAACAATGCCTTCTGGGTATAATTCCAGACACAACTGACAAATACACAAAAATATTTCTCCATGAAACACTCTTTGCAGCCAGAAAGGTTATAGCCAAAAAATGGATGAGACAAGCGCCTCCTAAAATGGTGGAATGGAAGGTGGAGGTGAATAATACCTTGCCATATAAGAAATGCATATATATTAATAGAGGATGCCCTGCCAAGTACAATAAGATATTGGATCGTTGGCGTCAAGAGTCTGCTACCTGTGTCTAATGCAACCAAATTAGTATGGAGTGATTTATTGGATGTGCGTCTAGATGTGTAGTTTTTACGTGTTAAATGTGTACATCTGGAATATACTCACATGACAAGCATAATGTACTCAATATCATATATACTGACTTTACAACAACTATTGTACTAGTTACCAAGTTCATATGTTAAAGCAAACATATCATGTATGCACCAGTTGATCAATAAAACCTTGTTTGATGTAAAAAAAAAAAATGAAAAGTCTGAACTATGGACATTTTGTATGATTTCCTATGGATTTCTATAACAATTGATGTGAATATGTGTCACATAGATTATCTCTATGTTTCCGAGGAAGATATTCACTAAAGGTGTCAAAATGTAGCCATCTCTTCATCTACTGCATACACATGCCTGTACCCATATAAGATTAAGCAATTATCTGGATCCAAAGATGCTCTAAATTGACAATGATAAATATGGCTGTATGTAAGTAACATTTAAATGTTAGAGAAGTTACAGGTGGGCTAACAATCATAAATGCAGACGACAACATATATGGATTCATTTTATTGATTGGATTTATTTTCTATTACATGGATATTTTATTGGTGATTTTTTGTGATGCAATAAAAAGCATGCCTTTTATATAAAACTCCTCCAATAGTCTTGTTTGGCACCTGAAAATTCACACTGACTTAATAAAAAGCGGTTTGTATTTTCTGAAATTTTAAAGGATTGTGTATTTATGATCATGTAGCAATCATATTTATGATCACCTATCAATCCACTGAATATAAAAAAAAATCTGGTTGCTTCTTTACAGGTCTCAGTGGGTGATGTGCACCATTTATCAACTCTGAACCAAGAAGCAAATTGATTTTAATGGCAAGTGCACCAGTAGCACATACTTGCCCTACCTTTACTCCCCGGAATAATACCTAGTAGATCTGGGTATGAAGAACATGTGACTGACTCCCCTTCCTCTCATAATAAAGCATTGGTGCTTAGTGACTGCCTGCTTAGGCACCAAGTCCGTCACATGCAGAATGCACTTAGGACCCACTAGGAGTACATAGTATAAAGGCTCCTCAGCACTTGTGTTAGAATGTAGGATCAAATTGTTATCCAGTGCCTGTCTGAAGTTCTGAAGCTCCATGCAGCATTATATTATGCAGATATCCAAAGGTGTAATTTAATATGAAAATTGTGTTAAGGCCAGACACTCTAAAACATAGTTATACACTAAATCTATAACTGCAAATAAAAAAAAAGTGTAGTTGGCCCTGAAAAAGATAATTATGTAGTATTGTAATTTAAAATAAATGTGATATGCAAGAGGAACTAAGTACACAAAGACAATTTACACTGCACAGCAAAAAGGTCTTATGATGAGACAAATATATTACATTATTCATTTTAATGTATTTTAATACTACCTGTGTATTGTTTAATCTAATGATAGCATTTTCATTTTCCAATTAAGTTGTGAATAGAAGTTTACTTCACCAGTCCATTTCCCTAGAAATAGCACTCAAGCTGTATGCTAAAATTCAATTAAAACCAACACAAAGTCATTAGAAAGTCTCCATTTTGTAAGATGTAGTCACAGAATCTTTATCTTAACCCAATAATGATAGGTTCTGAAATGTTTTACCTAGATGTCTAAAACATCTATGCATATTCCCTATGGCATTTCCAGTATACAGTGGCCCAGAATAAAATCCCATTAATGAAGATGTTCACATTTCCAGGATCACCTGACACTGTTTCCTTAAAGTTGATCAATTCAAATGTGGTAGCATTAAAACTGTCTCCTAGAAAAATCTATATTAAATGTTTGTCCTAAACAGTGCATAATATACTCTTCATGAGTTGGTACTATGGAACACAGTGGTCAACAGTTTTGTGGTTTCAGATTCAATACTATTGCTACGATTATGATGCTGGTAACTACAGAAATCTAGCTAAGGGGATAGCAAAAAATATTGATGAATACCTGGATGGGAATTAAAGTCATTTAAATATAGAATTGCCATGGTTCAGTTAAGTGTACCTTTTTATCCTGTCGGTGTCTTTTAACACATACTGTATACCTTTTACAGTACAATGATTCTTTCACTCTTCAGCACCACAAGAGTCCTTAATCCCAGTTTGTGCAGTGAGCTGCCCTGCTTCACCTGTCTCTCTCTCTTTCTCTCTCTCTATATATATATCTATAGATATATCTATAGCTATATAGATATGTCTATATATCTATAGATATATGGATATATAGATATACAGTATCTCACAAAAGTGAGTACACCCCTCACATTTTTGTAAATATTTTATTATATATTTTCATTTGACAACACTGAGATAATGACACTTTGCTACAATGTAAAGTAGTGAGTGTACAGCTTGTATAACAGTGTAAATTTTCTGTCCCTTCAAAATAACTCAATGTAGAATAATTATATTAATTTGGCTTTATAATCAAGATCTGTATTTGTGCAGTCTGAGTTCCCTTTTATGCTTTGACATTGAAAAAGCTCACTCAGCTCAGCATAAGACGAATCTTGAAATAGCTAGGTTGTGTACATGTCATTTTTGTAACAGTTGTTCCCCATGTACAGGGTTAATGACTAAGGGTCAGTAGGTCAGTGGTTTCACAGATAAGAATATACTCAGAGTATTTGTCATAGACTTTATTGTAAAGATCTTTTTAAAAGTAAAAACATATATTATCTATAATATAGTTAGTTATTTGATATAGTTATTTAATTAGTTAGCTAGATTGAGTTTGTGTGAAGTAATATATATTTATATATATCCAATTATAGTTTAATATGCATTTGTAAGGTTTGGTACAGAATTGCATTTCTGTAGCTTAAAGAATATCCATTACAAGAATTCGGCCATTTGGAAAGGTCATTCACCTTGAGTTTTTTATAAGAATCTGTTGTGTGTTACTGACAATCAAAGAAGCTTAAGAGACGTGTCAGCTGTTGGCAAAGAGAATATTTAGAATAATCACGAATATGATCATTTCATTTTTAGTTCTAGCCGTATATGGCTATGGCTATAGTCCGCTGACTAGTAGATTTGAAATAGTATAAAAACAGAGTGACACTTCACTTCAGGACGCACGACACGACACACTTCACTACACTTCACTACACGACACACACTAAAACATGTCCTTTACTCACACACAGAAGGACTTCAGTACTTTTTCACACACACAAAGAAGAAGGACACACACATCCTTATACTACAGAAGACATTTTGTTTACATTCGGCCTATATACAGCCTACCTCACAAACAGCTACTAGAGCAGACACCTCTCTGAAATAGAGAAGCAGACGGAGCTGAAACATCTCTTGAACTCTCTTGATACAAGTTTTTGTTCCTATTATCTTTTGTTTTACTACATCAAGCTGTAAGAAGAATTTAACTTTGTATATATTTTCAAGTTGTTGCCAAGTGTGACCAAATAAACTCACACTTTGTTTAAAGACAGCCTGGCTACTGAACTTTTGAACAAAACGCCTAAGACACTGTTGACATAACACGTGTCTGAGAAGAGAAGGTTTTTTACACCCTTCTCTACATTTTTACATTGGCGATTGCCAGCCAGTCCAGTTTTTTTTCCCTGCTCCTTGACAAAGGGGGGAGACTCACACATTTTCATGATTGATCAAGTCTCGGGAAAAAACGATCAAAGAACCTAGAATGAGGCGTTTGTGTTCCATCAGATGAGGACGAAAGGTCCGAGGAACTGAGCCAGCTAAAGACGAGAAATTCTTCTAAATAAGATATGGCATCTGATAATCAAATATGGAGGAACAACAAGCTCCAAGAAGAAACTAAGTAAAGAACCTAGAAGGAGGCGTTTGCGTCAGATGTGGACAACAGTTCAATAAGAGTCGAGGGTGAGTTTTTCTATGTCTGTTTTCTCACCTCTAGCCAAAGTTTGTAACTTTGAAAAAAAAACAAAAAAAGGAAGACCCAGCCTACGAAGTTGATTGACAAGGCCATTTGGACGGTATGCTTCAAGCTATTGTTGGAAATCCAAGACTTTGTTTGTGAAAACGTAACGTTACGTACGTGAAGATTTCTGCCAAGGTTAGTTCCTAAGAAGGTGAGAAAGTCTCACATAAGAAAATATTGGGTAGTTGCCCAAGAAGAAAAAAAATGTTGAATCAGGAACTGAGACTTCACGTTATTTGAAAAAGCTACCATTGTGTACAACTGGCAGAAGTACTCTTTTGGGTAAGCTAAGATGAAAGTCGGATTTTGATGTTTGAAGATGGAAAGTCCAAGAATCAGGCAAAGAAAAATCAACAGGCAAGTACACTAAAGCACACTAAAGCACACTACAGCACACAATACAAGGAACAAGGCAAAAAGCTACAAGAAAATGATTCTTCCAAGAAAAAGCAACAAACGAAAGAAAACGCAACGAACTAAAGAAAACGCAACAAATGAAAGAAAAATCAACTAACGAAAGAAAAAGCAACAAACTAAAGAAAAGGCAACGAACAACAAAGTTAAAGGACATTATTCATCTCTTCTTTTTTTTTAAGTGCACAAGGACTATCATACTAAACAAGGGGTGAGTGTGTTTTGTTTATATAAAAGGGTAACATGGGATGGTTAACATCTCAAGGCTCAGAAGTATTTTCCTGTACCATCGGGAAATTGATACATTCCATATATATGGAATACAGGAATACATGCAGTAGTAAGGTAATTAATTAATGCCAGAGTGTAAAGAAGTTATTAAATAAGGAAACTAAGTTTAATGCTGCATGTAAATGTTTATGAATATTTTAGCCCTGAAAAACAGAAATGTGTGTTATTACACGTGGTCATTTTAAAACACATATATATGGGGCAGAACGTTTTTAGAGAAAAAAGTATTGATTAAGATTGTGGAAAGAACTGCATGAAATTGAGATAATGGAAAAAACATGGAGTATAGTGTTTTACAAAAATCCTAACAGATTTGGTTGTAGGAAATAATAAGTTAAGGATTGAACAATTTTTACAAAAATTCCAAACTTAGATTTGGTTATTAAATTAAAAGTAGTAGATTGTTCTAATTTATTTAAGACTACCCAGAGAAAATATTAAAATATGAAAGTTTTGTTCAATCTAAAAAAATTTGTAAAAGTAACAATTGTTAAAAGTCTTTGTAAATTAGTATTTCTGGTAAAGGTAAGGATTTTGATTGAGGGAGGAGTTTTCTCGGGGAAATGGCCAATCACAGTTTTTGGGCAGGATCCAATCTGTGAGTTTCACGAGATTGTCATCTATACAATTTTTTTGTCATTACTATAATCAGGAAAGTCATATAACGTAGTGTACATGATTTTTGGCAGATGTACAAACAAAATATGTTTAAAAAGTGGTAAAAAGGTTAAACATTTTAAAAACGAAAAACTAGATTGTTACCCAATTGTACAGTGTATTGTATACAAAGCATGATAGCTAAGACTGACAGTAACAGATCATTCTCTGAAGAGTTTGTGACATACGAGGAGTGTATTACCAACAGAGAAATGCAGATCAAGTTACACAGACTAGTCGTCATGCCATGACAGTTTTCACTTTTGTGGATCAAAGTCTTCCAAATATCTGGAAGAGGGTTCATGGATGAGAAAAAATACATTTTTAAAAGGTATTATTACTTACTAAAGTAATTGTTTTTAAAAATTAAGATTTTTTGGGCCTTAATAACTTTTCTCGAGAGTTCATTGAGAGTTTTCTAGACAAAGTATCTGTCTGGGTAAATTTTAATGAATTATATAGGCTTAATGTAGGGCAAATATTTTTAATTACAAGAGAGAACTTATATAAAATAATTTGAAGATCTAAAGAAAGCCCTTATTAATTTTAGTATTTTTTTATTAATATAGAGATCTCTCTCAGCCATTTTACATTTAAGTATATGTGGGTGATGAGACAAATTCATTGGTATTTATAAAAAATGTGTTAGGAGTGCATTGTCCAATGATACAGATCTGAGACATTGTGGGTTTTGCACCATTTGTTTTGAAAAACATCTTATGTTACACTAAGGGTGTTATTATAAGGAAAACAGAAGGTGTCAACACACACAGCTTTGTCTAGTGGCAACTGGATGTTAAAAAGATCAGTTGTAGTGGTATTTAAAAATACATGGGGATTAAATAGATGCAGTGTGAGGGATAGAACCACAGTTGTGTAAATTAAGGAAAAAGTCACTTATTCAATTTTTTGTGGACATTTATTGGGAAAGAATTTCCTGTGTTTATATAGATAGCTCTAAATATATTGGCACAATGGAATGACAATATTAAACTTTCTGTAAGTGTCTGCATTAAAAGCTGAACTTAAGACTGCCATGTGTTTAGCAGTCAGAGTGACAGGCATGTGTGGTTCATTCAATCATACTGTATAAGAGGAATGTTTTTAGTTCTGAAAAGAAAGTTCAACATGATCAAATTTCTTTCAGGAATAGAATATTTAGGAAAGCCCAACCTAAATTAATGTTCTTTTACAAAATTAAAGAATTTGTCAGTGTAAAGAAAAAATACAATAATCTGGTAAAATTATTCTTTTACACAATTTAATATTAGTCACAGGATAAAGAGGGGGACTATGACACTTTGTCTTAGTTAGAGTCAGTACAGATTGATTATGGAGATAAAATATTTATTGTAAAAAATAAGTGATTCCAACAAAAATGGATAGAGTTATTTTTAAATGAAAATATTTCTTTTTGCATATCCAGGTACCTGACTGACTGACTGACTGATTGATTTTTTTGTTTAAGCTAATGAAAGAAATTCTGAACTACTCATTTTAGAACACTTTGTCATCAAACTTCTGAATATTGTTTTATTTGTTTATAGAACAATCCAAAAGGAAAGAGTAACCTGATACTACAAAGTATTGAGGAATTTGGCAAATCTATATAGACTGATTATATTAGTTTTTTCCTGCTTAAGGAGGATACAAGGATGTTGTTTTTTTAGTTAATGTTTCTTTTTGATAAATTAATTGAGGTTATTCTAGGAAAAATATTATTTTTAACAAAAGCTAAGTTGTTGTGAACTTATGTCATATTCCATTGGGGTTGGATTTCAAACCATGGAATCAGATTATAATTTAAAATTTTATAGGACATGTATGCAATTTTAGGTATTTAGTAAAGTTTTTGTTTCTTATCATCTTAAGTACTCAGGTATTGTAGAACGTATGATTAGTATTATAAAGTCTAAATAGGGTAAGATGATTCAAGAATAAGGTAAAGATTGGGTGACTTATTTACCTGCTACAGTTTTAGTTTAAAAACTTTATTATTTTCTAAACATAGGGTTTGTTAACTTTTTGAGTTAATGACAGGATGTCTTTTGAGATTAGCATACTCCGTTATTTTGATATAATCTGTTGTATAGAAAGAAGTGTGGTTGCAAACTTTGCAAACAACAGGTGCAGGTATTTCAGAAGTTTGTTCACAAAACATGGCTAGGCCTTTGCTAAATTTAAATAGAAATGATGTCTTGAATGAGATTTCTACTTCTTATGAGTATGTTTAGTAATTTATTCCAGTAGCTAAAGTTATGGTTAAGAATTATAGATCTGAAGGTACCAGGGATGCAAACAGAGATGTCAATTGGGATGCCAATTGGAAAGATTATTTTGTTATTTTTAAGGTACATTGGAATTATAATTTTTTGTTTATTGCATCCTATAGTTATTATATTTATTATCATGATATTATGTATTTTATTTCAAATCTGTATTATGGTTAGAATGAAACGATTTTATACATTGATTAAGGAAGAAATGAAAAAAGGTGAAAAAATTATGACAGGTATTTTTAGTCGGAAAATTACTTCTGGCTTAGCTGATCCTGTGATTGGCTTTGGTACATCTGGAGCAACTGATTCAAAATGTGTATGAAAGGGCGCCATAAATGGAGTGCGCGTGATTTAGTTAATATAATAAATTATATTCAGGGGGAATTGTAGAATAATTATATTAATTTGGCTTTATAATCAAGATCTGTATTTGTGCAGTCTGAGTTCCCTTTTATGCTTTGACATTGAAAAAGCTCACTCAGCTCAGCATAAGACGAATCTTGAAATAGCTAGGTTGTGTACATGTCATTTTTGTAACAGTTGTTCCCCATGTACAGGGTTAATGACTAAGGGTCAGTAGGTCAGTGGTTTCACAGATAAGAATATACTCAGAGTATTTGTCATAGACTTTATTGTAAAGATCTTTTTAAAAGTAAAAACATATATTATCTATAATATAGTTAGTTATTTGATATAGTTATTTAATTAGTTAGCTAGATTGAGTTTGTGTGAAGTAATATATATTTATATATATCCAATTATAGTTTAATATGCATTTGTAAGGTTTGGTACAGAATTGCATTTCTGTAGCTTAAAGAATATCCATTACAAGAATTCGGCCATTTGGAAAGGTCATTCACCTTGAGTTTTTTATAAGAATCTGTTGTGTGTTACTGACAATCAAAGAAGCTTAAGAGACGTGTCAGCTGTTGGCAAAGAGAATATTTAGAATAATCACGAATATGATCATTTCATTTTTAGTTCTAGCCGTATATGGCTATGGCTATAGTCCGCTGACTAGTAGATTTGAAATAGAATAAAAACAGAGTGACACTTCACTTCAGGACGCACGACACGACACACTTCACTACACTTCACTACACGACACACACTAAAACATGTCCTTTACTCACACACAGAAGGACTTCAGTACTTTTTCACACACACAAAGAAGAAGGACACACGCATCCTTATACTACAGAAGACATTTTGTTTACATTCGGCCTATATACAGCCTACCTCACAAACAGCTGCTAGAGCAGACACCTCTCTGAAATAGAGAAGCAGACGGAGCTGAAACATCTCTTGAACTCTCTTGATACAAGTTTTTGTTCCTATTATCTTTTGTTTTACTACATCAAGCTGTAAGAAGAATTTAACTTTGTATATATTTTCAAGTTGTTGCCAAGTGTGACCAAATAAACTCACACTTTGTTTAAAGACAGCCTGGCTACTGAACTTTTGAACAAAACGCCTAAGACACTGTTGACATAACACGTGTCTGAGAAGAGAAGGTTTTTTACACCCTTCTCTACATTTTTACACTCAACACACAGCTATTATTGTCTAAACTGCTGACAACAAAAGTGAGTACACCCCCTAAGTGAAAATGTCCAAATTGGGCCCAAAGTGTCAATATTTTGTGTGGCCACATTAATTTCCAGCACTACCTTAACCTACTTGAGCATGGAGTTCACCAGAGCTTCACAGGTTGGCACTGGAGTCCTCTTCCACTCCTGTATGACGACATCATGGAGCTGGTGGACGTTAGACACCTTGCTCTTCTCCACCTTCCATTTGAGGATGCCCCCCAGATGCTCAATAGGGTTTAGGTCTGGAGACATGCTAACTCAGTCCATCACCTTTACCCTCAGATTTTTTAGCAAGGCAGTGGTCGTCTTGGAAGTGTGTTTGGGGTGGTTATCACATTGGAATACTGCACTGCGGCCCAGTCTCCGAAAGGAGGGGATCATGCTCTGCTTCAGTATGTCACAGTAAGTTAGCATTCATGGTTCCCTCAATGAACTGTAGCTCCCTAGTGCTGGCAGCACTCATGCAGCCCCAGACCATGACACTCCCACCATCATGCTTGACTATAGGTAAGACACACTTGGCTTTGTACTCCTCACCTGGTTGCCACCACACACGCTTGATACCATCTGAACCAAATAAGTTTATCTTGGTCTCATCAGACCACAGGACATGGTTCCAGTAGTCCAGTAGTCCATGTCCTTAGTCTGCTTGTCTTCAGCAAACTGTTTGCAGGCTTTCTTGTGCATCATCTTCAGAAGAGGCTTCTGGACAACAGCCAGGCAGACCAATATACCATTTTGATGCAGTGTGCGGAGTATGGTCTGAGCACTGACAGGCTGACCCCCCCCCCACCCCTTCAACCTCTGCAGCAATGCTGGCAGCACTCATATGTCTATTTCCCAAAGACAATCTCTGGATATGACGCTGAGCATGTGCACTCAACTTCTTTGGTCAACCATGGCTGTTCTGAGTGGAACCTGTCCTGTTAAACTGCTGTATGGTCTTGGCCACCGTGCTGCAGCTCAGTTTCAGGGTCTTGGCAATCTTCTTATAGCCTAGGCCAACTTTGTGTAGAGCAACAATTCTTTTTTTCAGATCCTCAGAGAGTTCTTTGCCTTGAGGTGGCATGTTGAACTTCCAGTGACCAGTATGAGAGAGTGAGAGCGATGGCACCAAATTTAACACACCTGCTCACCATTCACACCTGAGACCTTGTAACGCTAACAAGTCACATGACACCGGGGAGGGAAAATGGCTAATTGGACCCAATTTGGACATTTTCACTTAGGGGTGTACTCACTTTTGTTGCCAGTGGTTTAGACATTAATGGCTGTGTGTTGAGTTATTTTGAGGGGACAGCAAATTTACACTGTTATACAAGCTGTACACCTACTACTTTACATTGTAGAAAAGTATAATTTCTTCAGTGTTGTCACATGAAAAGATATAACAAAATATTTACAAAAATGTGAGGGTTGTACTCACTTTTATGAGATACTGTATATATACATACAGTATATATACTGTATATATATTTTTTTCATTTTATGCTATACTATTTAATCCCTATTCAAAGACAAAGCACAGCAAATAAGATTGTATGTTTAGACCAACATTCAGCTGCTCCCATAAATGCCAAAAATTTTGTCAGTCCCATGTTTAATTTGCCAGATTTACCCATAGTTTTGTGAAACCACTCAATTACTGCTTACATCAGCAACAGCTCCTTACAAGAACATAGCAAATATCATCTGACCTTGTTAGAAAAGCTTTCATGCTGTTCAAATCGTAATTTATAGATATTCTTGGAGGAATGGAAGAGCTTCAGAAGAGATAGTTATCACATAAAGAAAAAAAAAAACAATAAAAAGATTATGCCATGGCCATAAGCAAGGAGTTTCATTTATCACTGTCTATAGACCATACTAGATTATTGTCAGTGAATCATATGAAATCTCCTATTTATTGTTCCCTCTTTTGAACATGTGATACTCTGCTCGTGTAATTTTTAGAATTGCATGTACACTGCAGACATTAGTGAATTACCACCCTAAGACAATCTATGTATCCAGAAAAAAGAATGCATGTAAGTGACAGCAGCAAGAATAAAGCAAATACACATTAAAGTGAGATAGTTCTTCATATTGTCAGGCTAGCATTGATGTAGATTAAAAAAAAAAAATTACAAACGCAAACTATACTGACAAAAACATAAGTCTCTGCATTCAGTCCAGCAAGGACGTACAGTTATTACCAAACAGCAAAGACACTTAGCAAGAATTTCAAGTATGGGCATATTTGCTAAAAATAAATGATGCTTAGACGTGTCTTTAGGTAGACCATTAAACCTAGTGTGTGTGTTTGTACGTTTATATATAATGCTGAGAGGTCAGTATTTACAAAGAGTTAGTGGAAGCTAAATGATTGTTCACTGTGGCCACTGGATAGTTCATTTTACCTCTATTGTTGCTGAGGGAGGGTGATTTTTTTTGTAGGTAGTCCATTGTTGCTGGGGGGATCTATTGTTGCTGGGGGTCTATAGATGCTGGCTGAGAGAAGCTCTGTTGATGCGGCAAGGGGTCTATTGTTGCTGGGGAGGGGAGTATTTTGTTGTGGGTGGTCCAATGTTGCTGGGGGGATCTATTGTTGCTGGGGATCTATTTTACTGCTTTTCTTGTTATCTTTAACAAGTTTTATACAAATTAGTTAGTACCACAAATGTTACTGTATTCTCTAAAAGGGGTGGTCTTGGGAGGTGGGTAGGGGATGGAACTAAGGAATGGTGCTTGGAGGTGAGTAGGGGCATAGACAAGGGGTGACTTGGAAAGAGGGAGTTCCTGCATCTGTTCTTTGAGAAAATAACCCCCAATAACAGTAACAATAATGAACACTGGTCAAAGTGGCCTCTAGACAAAGAGGCACCTCTTTAGTTTTATTAGGACATTCTGTTTATAGATTGCATACAAATAAAATCATTTTTGCAAGAGAGCATCAAAGAAAGCCGTGCATGTCTCAAAAAGGATTATTGTGCTGAAGGTTAAGGTATGTGCCACTATACATATGCGTAATTTTCAGCCTCTATGTATGGTAAAGATATGTAGGTGTCTCACTGTTACATCAGTTTGCTTTGATGTGTTTAGATCACTGTAGCTTTGGACACAGATTGATACCACTGCATAAAATAGCATATTGAAATATGTCTGTGTATCATATGGCCTAACAGGACACCCTTGGCAGCAAATAGGCTGGTTATGTTTTTCCATCTGAATTTATGAATTAATTAGTGATAGCTCAGTGATCCACATTACTGCCTCTTTGGCAGTAAAGGGGACATCACTTAATTAGAACCTAAAGTGTGAAAGCTGTACTGAAAGTAATGCAGATAGCAAAGAACTAATATTCAGAATTTCCTGTGATGTTTCTGTGGCTGATGTTTTCCCAATTAAAGTGGTTGTAAAGTCAGAAGGTTTTTTATCTTAATGCATTCTAAAAAGCCTTCTGTGTGCAGAAGCCCCCCTAGCACTTACCTGAGGTCCCTCTCTGTCCAGGGATGTCCACAAGTGTCTCAGTCATCCGAGACTCTCCCCCTGATTGGCTGAGACATAGCAGTGGTGCCATTGACTGTCACTGCTGTCAAACAAAGTCACCTAGCCAATCAGGGGAGAGAGGGGGCAGAGCCTGGTCAGGGCTCTGTGTCTGAATGGACACAGGGAGCTGTGACTCGGCTCAGGTGCCCCCATAGCAAGCTGCTTGCTACGGGGGCACTGAACAGAAGGGAGGGGCCAGGATCACAGAAGAGGGACCCGGGAAGAGAAGGACCTGGGCTGTTCTGTGCAAATCCACTGCAACAGAGCAGGTAAGTATAACATGTTTGTTATTTTTTATAGGAAAAAAACTGCAATCACTTTAATGACTTACTATGCCTTGTCCCGCACTGTGTCTTTGTGTGAAGGTGGCCATCCTAGTAAAAATATAATTTTTATTTCCTCATGACAGACCTTACTTACCCATAGGTTGTGATCTAATAACTGGTGGAGTGATGCCACAGAATGCATACAGCATAAGCAGGAAGATGCATGCAGTGCAGAATCTTCTCCAGCACACAGCACAGTAATAATTAAGTTAAGTGTACTGTATATGTGAATACATTTCAATCACTATGAGAGTATTTACATAAACAAGCCTAGATATTAGGATTCTTAGACAAAGATGTAATATACATTTATTTGTAGGGTTACATCATATTTACAAAAAACACATCAAACAATATTTATAACACAATGTACAGTACAAGAATTGTGAGTTACATGATAATAACAAATTACACACACAAAAAAAAATTTACAATACAATGTTTAGTATAAGAATGGCGTTAGTTTACCACTCAGCTTTTTAACTAGTCATTCTCCTCCACTATCAGAATACACTGATCAGTTGCTGCAACTGCCTGATCAGCAAAAGTTTTCTTCCATTCCCATCAAACCTAAGTTGAGAGTTAGAACAGCCATACAGCCATACATCTTCCATCTTCATGTATCTTCAACATATTAAATTAGCCAAAGAAATGTATGATTCTAACTGTGCTCAGGTTGCAGTTTTTTAGTGACATTATGGTCAGTTGGATCATTCAGAGTCTCCAAACAGGAAAAAACATTCTAAGTAAACATATTCTTCGTTCCTCTCAAGACCTCCTGCTTCTCTACAGTGAAGAGCTTTATATTGTGAGAATCACAAGACTCAGACCTAGATTTTGATGCATAGTATGTCTCTGAAATATTAAAAATGAAGGCACAGTCGCCGTTTAGATATTGCCCTTCAAATTTGAAGTGGCTAGAGTGGAGTTTCAATCAATGTCAATGGACGGCGTCAGTTGCAAAGAAATGATCATATTGTGAAAACTTAGCCGTGGACATGTTTAGTGGCAGCAGGGATAGCTGAACGTTTTGCTATAAGATTTGTGTAGGTGGGCTTGAAAATGAGGGAGTGGTGGCAGTTTAGAAATCATGTCCTGATTTTTCAGCTTTTGTCACCTTCCACTCTAGTTTTGAATATTTCGCAATTCATTGCTATGGGACCAATTTCGCCGCAAAAACGACGATATTTCGTGAACCATTCGGCGAAACGTTCCACAAAGTAATAGCACACCAATCGGGAACAATCCGCACATTTCGGTATATTACTGTCCATGTAGTGTAAAAGCTGTGGGAGGAGTTAGGGTGGTAAATTTGGCTATAATAAGAATAATAATATGTGAAATAACAGTAAGTGGTCTTTCTATGCAAAAACACTTAATAATTATGTGCTCATGAAGATTTTTTAAATTGCAAGTTACATAATGTTCCCACTTAGGGCCCAGTCACACCAGAAACTGCAAGTAGCTGCACATTTTTTTTTTTGTACCTGTTCATGCATTTGATGTGCATTCTACATGCAGTTGATGCGCATTTACAAACAGTTGACATGTGTTTTTCTATCCGCATTTGTTCTGTGAGGTCACTTCCCTCTTCTTTCTTTCTTTGGGCTTCTATGTGCATTGCACTACATTTGCATGTGTTTTTTCGGTGCGGACAAATGCTGTATGCTGTACTTTTCTACACTGCACGAAAATGGTGTAAACCTGCCTGTCAGTCTGACAAAACGCGTAGGTCAGAGCTTTAAGCATCATTATGTCACTTCCAGTTCCGGTCTGTGGAACACATTGCGTCCTGGACACTTCCTGATTATCGCATGTCATATTGAATACCATAAGAGTGGATTTTAAACTTTTTAAATAAATTACAAAAATACAGAATTACACTCTAGGGTTCGTCTCTTTCTATTTACCATGAGTATGAGACTGGTGGCTAAGAGGACTGAACGGAGGAGGAGAAGTACACTATATCTGGACAGGGGCTCTAGTTACAGCTTGTGAGCTGTGGATGTTGGTTACCTCCAGAGTGGGGATAGCTTTCTGGTGAGTGCAGATAAAGAGGAGGAACAGAAGTGCATACTCTGGGGTTTATTTAGGAAAGGCAAATCCACTTTGCACTACAAGTGCACTAAAAGTGCACTTGGAAGTGCAGTCGCTGTAGATCTGAAGGCAAGATCTGAAAGCTCTGCTGATTTTATCACCCAATCATGTGCCAGCTCAAAATGCTGTTTTTTATTTTCCTTGCATGTCCACCTCAGATCTACAGCAACTTTACTTCCAAGTGCACTTGCAGTGCAAAGTGGATTTACCTTTCGTAAATAACTTCCACTGTCACAAGGTTTTCAGGAATGCACAGGTTTTGAAAAGCACAGACAGCACTTTATTTCTAGACTTATGAATTGTGTTTTTATTATTATGAATTGTTCCCAATAGGGATTGTCACTAGCACTTGGCACTTTTATTATAATTGAGCACTTTTTTAGATATATGTTTCCTAAGTATAATTTGTACATCTAATCTACTGCATTAATACGAGCATGTATTTATTAGTTGTGTGTTTTTTTCACTTGTGTGTCACTTTTGTTCACTTTTTGCACAAGAAGGAAGAGAACTGCACTATAATTTACCACAGATATAAGCCCACTAAAGCAGCATCACATCCACTCCCAATTTCCTTTCCAGACTCTACTTATGGTAGCAGACTGAATGGAGACAGCAGCAGTATAGTTTTTCCTTGGTCATAGGGTTGAACTATTCTTTTTAAATGTTATGCCCATAGGATAGCCTGTATTTTAGACTGTGTATGCAGTTGGAGTGCAGTCCAAAATGCATCCAACTGCAGCCAACTACATCTCACTGCGTTACGTGTGAAAGAGCCCTTAATGTTACCATTCTGTTCCTACTTGATGTTCACGTTTCCAGTTTACTGGTGAATGGGTGAGGGTGCACTACCAGGTCATACTATTCTGTGTATAGCAAAATGTTAAGAATATTGTAAGGCAGAAAGTGTTCTGTGAGAGACCTTTGCATTATCGATGGAACTTTTAATTTACCATTCCAACCTTCTTAAAAAAATAAAAAAGAAAGAAAACTGTAGTCAGTTGCAACTGTTTTTGCAGATCAAGCAGAGGAAAAAAATATGGAACCACCATGTACTTTGCACTTCTAAAATAAACATCTGCATTAGATTACATCCTGAAAAACTGATGTCATCTTCACCAAACATCCATTCCATTGATGGAATAAGAAAAGTGTCCAAAATCTCAA
Source organism: Aquarana catesbeiana (assembly GCF_042186555.1). Taxonomy (NCBI): domain Eukaryota; kingdom Metazoa; phylum Chordata; class Amphibia; order Anura; family Ranidae; genus Aquarana; species Aquarana catesbeiana. The sequence continues at coordinate 307,505,557 of NC_133325.1, forward strand.
TATAAACTTGTGCATTTATTGAAGATTGAATGAATGTCATCTACCCTCTTCATAGATTTCATTCGACCAGCACCAAACAAAAGTTCCAGCATCATCACCCTGCCCAATGCAGATTCATAATTCACCATTAAATATCACTTTCATACAGTCATCCACAGTCCATGATTTATTTTCTTTAGCACACTGTAACCTTGTTTTTTTCTGTTTAGATATTAATGATGGTTTTCATTAGTACAAATCAAATGGAAAAGTTGTTAAAGGGAAGCGTACTGGTAGACCAAGGAAGACATCAAAGCGTCAAAATAGAAAGCTTAAAGTAATCTTTCTTAAAAACAGAAAATGCACAACAAAACAAATGAGGAACAAATGGTCAGAAACTGAAGTCAATGTCTGTGACCGAACTGTAATGCCGTGTACACACAGTCGGACTTTTCAGCTACAAAAGTCTATGAAGAGGGTAGATGACATTCATTCAATCTTCAATAAATGCACAAGTTTATATTGAGATTTTGGACACTTTTCTTATTCCATCAATGGAATGGATGTTTGGTGAAGATGACATCAGTTTTTCAGGATGTAATCTAATGCAGATGTTTATTTTAGAAGTGCAAAGTACATGGTGGTTCCATATTTTTTTCCTCTGCTTGATCTGCAAAAACAGTTGCAACTGACTACAGTTTTCTTTCTTTTTTATTTTTTTAAGAAGGTTGGAATGGTAAATTAAAAGTTCCATCGATAATGCAAAGGTCTCTCATAAAACACTTTCTGCCTTACAATATTCTTAACATTCTGCTATACACAGAATAGTATGACCTGGTAGTGCACCCTCACCCATTCACCAGTAAACTGGAAACGTGAACACTGCATTGGGCAGGGTGATGATGCTGGAACTTTTGTTTGGTGCCTTTCCAAAAAAATGTTTGAAGACGACTGCCTGAAAGAAAACATGCAAATTTTCACAATTATTGATGATATGGGGTTGCAGGTCAGGTAAAGGTACGGGGCAGATGACAGTCATTAAGTCTTCAATAAATGCACAATCCACCCCCATTAAATCATTCCCCGCATCTATTACCTTTTATACCACCACCCCATCCCTTTAGAATGTAAGCTCTACGAGCAGGGCCCTCCTGTCCCTTCTGTATTGAACTGTACTGTAATTGTGCTGTCCCCCCTCTATATTGTAAAGTGCTGCATAAACTGTTGGCGCTATATAAATCATGTATAATAATAAGTATAATAATTATGATTTTGGACACTTTTCTTATTACATTAATTGAAAGGATGTTTGGGGATGATGACATCATTTTTCAGGATATAATCTGATGCAGATGTTTGTTTTAGAACTGCAAAGTACATGGTGATTCCATATTATTTTCTTCAGAATTAAGTGATTCTATATGTTTTTCCTCTGCTTGATCTGCAAAAACAGTTGCAACTGACGACAGTTTTATTTCTTTTTTTCTTTTTTTAACTGTTTCTTAAAGCCAGAAGGTTGGAATGTTAAATGAAAATAGTTTTGAGGCATGTCTGTGATTATTTTTTTTTCTGCACAATTAAACAATTGAATGAACATTTTCCAAGAGTGGTGATGCCATACTTTTTTTGCCAGGGGTTGTACAAACATTCTAGTTTTCCTAATTCACAAAGATAAATATATTTTCATTTTGTGTTGCAATCCTTTTTATAAAAAAAACTAAACAAAATTCCCAACAAATAAGCTGAAAATCCAAATCTTGCCATAGGTGCTTTGACCACTATCTTGCCCGTTGTTTTCTCCTTCGGTACTTTTCCATATTTTAGTGCAAAGTAGTGACAAGTAAGTAAGCTGGTGAAATGCACACAGTTTGCTTATCAGTTTAGTTATGTAATCCTTAGGCAGCTAAATTAAATAATATAAAGTTTCTAGGTTGCTTTCCTGAGAGACCTGTATAGCTCTATATACCGTGTAAGCTAAAATAACTGTTCTGGTCTCTGAAAACATAATTTAATATACAACAGGGTGGAGCAGAAGTGATAAGTTTGCACATATTTTTCCCAACCTTGATGATTCTGAAGATAGATTTGACAGGCTGTTTGAATTGCATTTCAGTGACAAGCTGGTTATTGAGAAGGAGAATGCAAGTCAATAATTTAAACATGATTTTCATGCCTTGTTGACTGCTCTGATGAGCACGACTTTCATCCTGGTGTGTTATTTCAAAGACTGTATTATTCAGAATCAATAATTACCAGAGATTTCCTCTCATTGCAAAAACCTCCATTTAAAATACAACAGACGATGGTTTTGTTTTCTGTGTTTTTCTTCCACTGCTTGTATTACAGACACATCTTATGCCTATAATTCTGCAAGTAAAGAAGCCAGCAGGTCCCTACCTCTTCACTAACTGGGACTTCTAAGGGTTAGTAGGAACAGAACATGACAAGCAAAGAAGGATCATCCTCACTACTTCTTATCATAGGTGCATTGATTTTTGCAGAACAAAGATCCCTTTGCATTATTTTTTATGTGATGCACGACAGCACTAGTACAGGGAACTTATGATTATATACACACTAGAAATATTTCTCACATACAAACATAGCACCACATTATTCTCTTTGATCTCATTAAATCAATATCTCACAGGTTGTTAACCAAAGCTGGAAGTTAACTTTTTAAACTCTCTGCAGCTCCTAACAAATTTTCTGGGGAAAATTCATGCTCATGCGGATTGTTTTTTTTAAAATTAGCTTTTCAATTATGTGTGCTGAGGTTTGGCATGTAGGCCCATTTCCACCGCCCTGCAATAATGCAGACATTACAGTTCGCTTTATAATGATGTGCTTTGTTACCATAGTCAATTCATTTTCAATGGGTTTCAATGCAGGATAAATAGTTCATGCTCTCTTTCTTTTTATTGCAATGCACATTGGGGGTTATTTACTAAAGGAAAATCTGCTTTGCACTGCAAGTGCACTTGAAAGTGCACTGAAAGCACACTTGGAAGTAAAGTCGCTGTAGATTAGAGGGGGATATGCAAGGAAAATAAAAAACAGCATTTTAGCTTGCACATGATTGGATGATAAAATCAGCAGAGCTTCCACTCATTTCAGATCTACCCCTTAGATTTAGAGCGACTGCACTTCCAAGTGCACTTGCAGTGCAAAGTGGATTTGCCTTTCATAAATAACCCCCATTGTGTGTTGTGGCATACTGCGGTGTGCTTTGTAGACACATAGGGGTATCATTCAAAATGTATTCATGTATTCAAAATGAATGGAAGTGCAACACATTACACGTTGCTTGATGCTTTTTATGGTCCTCATTATGATGGTGTGAACAGGGCATCAATTAATCAATTACTATAGCAGTATGATGATTATCTGCAACTGATGTCAGCTGGACTCATTTCTATGGCATTAATATTTAGGCTCGATTCACACTGCCGCGACTTGGGATCCGATTTGTGGGACCCCAAGCTACATGACATGTGAAATGTTAGTCAATGATAGCTGTCTTAATTAGCACTACTGAAGTCTCTCTGACTTTAGAAAAGGTTTCTATAATACTTCAAGATGACTTCTATAAGACTTGTGCCTCAAAGTAGTACTCAAGTCACCAGGAAGTCTCCTGGCAAAGCCTCCCCAAAAAGTTGCGGCAGTGTGATCCGAGCCTTAGGCCCCTTTCACACCTGCGGACCATTTGTCCGTTTTCCATCCATCTGTTGATGGATGAAAAATGGACATCAATGTATTCCTATGTAGAAACGGATGACAACGGATGATCATCTATTTTCATCCGTTTTCATCCACTTCTGTCAACATCAGTTTTTTTGAACGGATGAAAGCTCAATTTTTTATCTGTCCAAAAAATGGATCAGACGAAAAACATATTTAAACTGACAAATGGTCAGTTTTTCATCCGTTTTTGCATTGGTAGTGGATGTAAAAAAAACTGATCAAAAACTGATACACTGAGCTGATTAAAAACAGATGAACTGAACTGATAAAAAAACGAATGAACTGAACTGATGAAAAACGGATTAACTGAACTGATAGAATGGTTCGTATGTGTGAAAGGACCCTTATGCGCCAGCCTAGATGGACTGAAGTATTGTACAATTGCTGGAGGAAGATGCTCTCTGTTTATCCCAATATAGAAATTCAGAGTTGTGGTTCATGACCTGTATGACTTGTGGAGTTTTAAGCAGAAGGGGTACATCTGTATGCATATATTTAGACAAATAAAAAAATTTAGTGTATGCACGTAAGATACCTTCAAGCTAGAGTCATGAGCTTAGTTTGTTTCTGCAGCCCTAAAGCAGATCCAGGTAGTATACAAAGAGACCGCAATGCAAATATTCCCCCAGGAGGTATTTGCTCTAAAATCATCCCAGCCAAGTTTATTTCTGACAGCTCCTGTCTGTAAACTTTTTATATATGATTTATTAAAGATATATTTACATATATGTTTAATCAATGCATTGCAGTAGTAGTGAGCGACCTCACTTGATGCAGTAAGAAACCAACAAACCTAACAGAACATGGTCCCAAATATTCAGTTATGCACATGGTTATGGCCAGTGTTTATCCAAGCTAAGGTGTAGAAAGAATAGAAAACTGCAGAACAATTCAGCAAAACATTATTTCTGGGTATAATCAGTTCACTAATTAAAATATTGCTCTTGCCTCTCTGGTTCTAATGTATCACAACAACAATTTCACAAGCTTGTCTATTACCTCTGTCCAGATGATTTGTGTTTTTTAATTAAATTTCTCCAGTGGTTATTACAGCTTTATTTTTATTCTGGGGTGTTGCATTTTTACTGCAATGATAAATTCAATTTAGAACTTTACTTGCTGCAAAAATCTGTTGCTAGTAAAATCCAATTACTTTCAAATTTAAAAATACACTGAGATGAAGAAGAAATATATACAGGCCCTAATAAGTATGTCACAGAGGATGGTGTAAAACAGGCATGAAATATCCATTAAATTTTGGTCAATTTACAGCTTACAGCCAACTGTCACTTCTTTGCTATAGGATGCTGTGAATGCAACAAATGCGGCAGTAAAAATGCAAGCTTCAGTTCTTCATCTTTTAAGGCAATTTAAAGCCGCATGCCACAGTGATACAAACTAGATTGGAAAAGTTTTCCTATTAGCAATGAATACAGAATTTACAAAAATAAATGACACCCCAGAAAATAACTTTTCATTGACTTGCAAATCCTGGGAGCTTTGTAATGCTGATGTGTATTAGAAGATCCAAGCATTCTTTTCTCTTTCTTATCTGATGGCATTGTATAGACAGCCACATCACAGTACCTGTAGATACTGCTGGAACTATCAAATGGCTCAGCAGTTACATAATGCATCAAGGATTTTTTTAAGTAATTTCAACATTTTAGAACAAGGTCAGACAGGCACTTTTTGCATCAGGCATACTATTTCCATGTTGTTAAAAATAAGTTACATTGCTCTGCAATGCATGTCATTGTTAGAGAATATTTATTTTCTTAAGATGCTGCAAACTAATGTGAAACATTATACAGTACTTCTCAACACTCATTTTCCTGTCATATGGAGCCTATAAAGTATTCCAATAATGTTCCACAAAAAAACGATTTTTAAAGCTAAATTCCAATCTGCTATAACATAAAATGCCATTAGGGTGCCCCCACCCTGTATATTCTAGAACTACTAGCAGTCTAGAGGGGTGTAATGCAGAAGAAAACTTACATTCTTCCCCACCAGTACCAGGATAAATGACCAGTCGCACAAAGCCTGTCTCATACCTGTGTGTGGACCCCAAGATGATGGGGGCAACCTTACACAATTCCCTTGTGAGAAAAACTGGAAGCTAAGACAGGGCTGTCAATGGTGACTGGAACCTGAGAGCCCTGTAATAAGATATGCAGAGTATAGCTGGCATTTAACTGAGGATGACTGAGGATGCACCAGGTTTAGTTACAGGTAGAATCAGTTCATAGGCCTGGGGTCAGTAACATATTAGCAGGGCAGCATCAAATCCTAAGCAGAATCAATGTTGGGTACAGAGTCAGGGAGCATAATCTTGGTCAGATGTACAGGCCGAAGTTGGTAACAGCAATAATCAGCAGCCATTGCCAGACAAAGGAAATGCAAGAGCATGTGAAACAGAAGCTGGGTCTGTAACAAAGGTCGGCACAAGGTTCAAATTCAGAGATGATAAATCACATGGATTCAGCTGCAAGACCATTAAGCAATGAGCCAGTGCAAGACTTTAGGCTTTAAATTGTTTAAATTGCCCACCTGGCACCAATGTCCATAGTTAATGTACATGCCCTTGCCCATCTGGCAAACGTAAATATTGTTTGTTCAATAACATATATAAGTTCTGTGTTCAGCCTCTTCTAAAGAATACAAAATACTCTCAGGTTTACCTAATAATGAAAAGTATAAAGCACACTTAGCCTTAAGCAGCCCCTAGATGACTCGACTAGTGGAAGGAAAATAAACTGCTCGATAACCCCATCAACACAGACTGGGGTTTATTGACTAGAGCTGGAGAGTGCAAAATCAGGTCCACTTCTGCATAGAAACCAATTAGCTTCTAACCTCATCTTGTTCAATTAAGCTTTGGCAATAAAACCTGGAAGCTGGTTTCTATGCAGAAGTGAACCTGATTTTGCACTCTCCAGCTTTAGTAAATAAATCTCTCAATGCCTCCTGCAGTGCTATTGTGGGGGGGGGGGGGAGTACAGGGAGCCTTCCAGACTGGTAGAATACAATGATTACTGCTAGGCTGTTATAGCCCTGTCAGTAGTCAAATGTAAAAAACTTGACAGGCTGTTTGTACCCAAGTTAATCAATGGATCAACTTGGGTACAATCCGCCTGCCCATATGTGGATTGAATCTCGTCAGTCCCTGCTGAACCAACCAAATTTCAATCCATGTATAGCTGGCTTTAGAAACCAATCAGCACTTATTAATCCCAGCCTTTTCCCTCTCCCATAACATGTAAAAAAAACCTCACAAGTAACTTTTATAAGTTAACTTACCCCTATACTTGTGCTAAAATTAATTCCTAACCTAATCCTAAAAAAGAACCTTTATTGCTTAATATCACCAAAAATCTAACCTTTAATATTCCTCAATCTAAGTTACTATTTAATGATAACACTAAAAATGTAACCTAATTTTCAGAAAAGTAACTATCAGTTCAAAATCTCTGGAGTTCTTAACAGTACTAGCACTGAAATAAAAAAAAAATTAGGATCATGGCCTTTCAAGCTACTACAGAAGCTAGGCTAGGATTATATGAAAGCTGTTTGCTTTTTACAATAATTCTGTAATGTGCGGGGGCATGTTTAGCTGCACTGGAAAACATGGAAAAAGAAGACTAAAGCTTGGCCTGCTGGCTTGGAGGAAGAATGCTAAATATTAATATGCTGATGGACTCTCATCCAGGCAGAAAGCTAGGGCCCATAAATGTTGCCTACAGCTTTCGCTACTTCTGTACTTCTGCTACTTCTTTTGCACTTAGCTCCCTTTGCTCAGCATTTTTCTCATTCACTTCCTAAGTCCAAATGTACTTGGGTTCCCTCTGCTGCTTCCTCCCATTTTGTAGATTTCCCTTGAGAGTCCTCACATCCAGACCAGCATTCCATTTGTGGATTTACACCACCTATCCACCAACAGGGACATGGCCAAACTCAAGGGTGTCTATATGCATATTTAAGGGCAATGTGTCATACTTACAAGTTGCCTGTTGTAGACCTTGTTAGCTTTTAGATGCAACACATTTAGCTTTTTGGGTTAATTTCAGTTGTTGACTTTGCTTGTGATAACTTTGCCATTTGCCAGAACTTTACCTGCCTTCCTGCCCTGACCTTAGCTACGGTATTATTTTTTCTATGTATTAACCCCTTGTTCTACACCACCTGACAGTGTCATCCTATGCATTAACAATCTGTAGCTTAAAATCACATAAGAGTTTTCCACAACAATGATTTTATGCATGCAATCAAGTCTGACCTCCCCTAAATGCATTTTTTTTATTTTTGAGTTTAATTCTGATTTAATTACATATTTAGTACAAATGTGTCCTGTTTCATTTTTTAGTTAAATGATTTCATCTGCTCTATACTGTAACAGTGACCCCGAAGGAACTGTTGGAAATTATGGGTTCTCCTACCAATTCCAGCATTGCTCTGCCCCTTAGATAGACATGACAAAACAATGACACACCAATAATGATATAATGGACTTTATTTAGGCTAAAGTAAGCAAGCCCTAGTGAGAAGGATATTATTAGACAGGCTTAAAGTAGAACTATAGGCAAAATTTTTATTTTCATTTTTGGATAGAGTAGGTGAGAGTTATAACCTCTGTCAGGTTTTTTTTCTTGCCATCTCTGTCCCATTGGGGAGCTTTACCTTCACTTCCTGTCCCACAGCCAAAACAGGAAGTGAGATGAAATCTCTGTAAATTAGGGAAGCTTTTGGGGCTCCCCAGGTCACTTAAACTAGTGCTCCCATTGGAAGATTTCCCCTCTAATACTTTTCTAGTGGCATCCCAAAATTTCATTTTAAATGATACTGGTAAACAGGACAAATAGAGAGAGTGAATCTCCCTAATGGGGATACAGAAAGCCATAAAACCTAAAAGGTGTTCTAATCCATCTCCACTCTTTGAATATAGCAAGGTTAATATGTTATCAATTACACAATATGCAAAAACACAAAGTAAATGGAAATTAACTCAGCTTATTACCCGTAAATAGCCCTGCCAGAAAGCACTGGTTAAATAGGGGAATGACTAAACAGCAACCACAACATCACAATATCCTGAAAATGCTTTATAAGGGAATACAGTTGACTATGAGGACTAAATACTACCCTGATGCCCTGAGTAAATACTGGCCAGTGGAATACTGTACATAGAGTATGCCAGTGGTGGGGCCCTTTAACACAGTGTAATGCCCCTTACACACGGTCAGATTTTCCGACAGAAAATGTGTGATAGGACCTTGTTGTCAGAAATTCCGACCGTGTGTAGGCTCCATCACACATTTTCCATCGGATTTTCCGACACACAAAGTTTGAGAGCAGGATATAAAATTTTCCGACAACAAAATCCATTATCGGAAATTCCGATCGTGTGTACACAAATCCGATGGACAAAGTGCCACGCATGCTCAGAATAAATAAAGAGATGAAAGCTATTGGCCACTGCCCCGTTTATAGTCCCGACATACATGTTTTACGTCACCGCGTTTAGAATGATCGGATTTTCCGACAACTTTGTGTGACCGTGTGTATGCAAGACAAGTTTGAGCCAACATCCGTTGGAAAAAATCCTAGGATTTTGTTGTCGGAATGTCTGAACAAAGTCCGACCGTGTGTACGGGGCATAAGACTGCTCAACCTTCAAACAAAAGTATTTCTAATCCAAAGATAGAGGAAATGCTCCCAAAATGTCCAAAATTAGCTAAAAGTGAGAGGATGGTATAGTCCTCTTTAAATAGAAAACTGTAGGTAGCAACCAGATCTCAGCATTAGTCAACAATTTTAACACACACAGGGATGGCCAACGGCCAGTCAGCACTCAGATGACTATCAATGCAAACCCTGCAACTTGTAAAAAGTCAGCCTGTATAGGAGGAATGGGCTGGAAACTGCAGGTCTGGTCTGCAGGACCCTGACATTGCACCCTTGTTCACTGGTGAAATGCTTTGCAGGATCTTGAGAGAAAAATAATAAATGCACATTTTTTTTCCTGCAAAAATATGTGAATTCATTGTATTTTCCATTAGGCGAGCCTTTAACAAAGGCACAAACTTTTTAAATAAGGCCACTAATCTAGCACCATTTTATATTTTTTTTCTATTTATTTTGGTTCAAGGAAAAAATAGTGTAATTTGTCATATGCAGTACTAATGCCTTTTTCATTATATATTTAGCAAATTTCTACTTAAAAGGGCCAGAAAAACTATGAATTTGGTATCATTAGTATCTCAGAACTGAATGGGGTAAGCGTTATGCAAGCCATGTCAAACAAAAACTGTTTCTTATACTGCCAAAAGTATAAACTTAGCACAAACATAGGATGCTCTGATTTATTGAAGAAGATTTATTGAATCTTTTTTTTCTCATTTTTTATAGAGCAAGAAAAAGTTAGTCAGGTGTTTACTGCCTTCTTTGAAACAGGTTTATAAAGCTTTGAAAAGGGTGAAAGTTTTATAGCTTATTTGTTGTTTAGCAATCACATATGGCACAAGAAATCTGAACTTGATGAATGTGACAGTTTGTGAATATTCAATGAATTTTCTTTACTCAGTTACAAAAGAGGTTTACCTGAAATACATTGAAAGAAAAGACCCCCCCACGCTCAAGTCCCACTAACACAATAAATTACTTTCACTCAGTTGTATGATGCCTAATGTGCTCTGCAGAGCAAAGTTCTCCAAACCCTGATATCATGCATGATGTCCCTTTACCTTGTAAGCATTATGTGGCCCCTAAAGCACCAAAATTCCTAGCAGGGCAATGTTAGATGTGTAGTGCCTGAGGTGGACACCCTGTCCTGCATGTCCTACATGGCACTGCAACAAACCAATCTATACGACAATCTATATACAATGATAAAAAATGTGCCAAACTAAATTAATAAGGTAAATATGAAATAATAAAAATGGCTGTTCCCCTAATTAGGTAGATATGCTACCCTAGATACTAGTGAAATTAGGTGTAGGGGGCGCTCCAATGACAAAGGTGAAAATGACTGTGTGCGATTAGGTGCTCAAATACTTGAAAAACCACATTGGATTCAAAATAAAATGCAAAGTGCCACACATAAAAATGCATACACAGTGGTTAAAATATAACATACAATGGAACAATAGAAAAATAGCAAAGTTGATAATCAATCAAAGTTCCAAACACAAAACTCTTCTGTGTTGATATTTTTGTAGACAATAGAGATAGTGGATAATCCTTCACCAGCTGAGAAAATTACACCCAAAGTGCTCCGTATGTGGATTCTGCTTACCAGATGGTAATGACCCCTTTAATTAAAAAGCAGGTCAAATGTGCTTTAGCAAGATAATGCTTGCTGGCTGCAATAGTGGAGACTGTAGATGCAAAAAAAACCTTCTCTGCAAAGATCATAGATGGGATATGTAAAAAATGTAAAAGGAACCAATAGTGTAATCCTGTTTACTTAAAAGATAATAAAATACAAATGGCTGCTTACATGGATAGTGCCTTTGCCCGGCACTGGGGCTGTTAGCGTGTAGGGTGATCCCTTTAAATCCCTTTAAGTCTAAATATTTTATTAGGACCTGTGCAAGTCCCATTGTGGTGGTGAACTTTATACACTTTTTTCAAACATACTGCCAATGTAGAGCAAGTGAATTTTGCTCTACTAAAGATGCTGATATTCTGTTACTGAAATGTATTTGCTTTTTAAATAGAACACACTGTATTTACTTACACACTTGGTAAAATGCATTGCTGCAGACCTTTAAAGTTTGCATGTAATCAGCACTTATTTTCAACCCAGTCTAGTCAGACAATAATATATTAGTACTTTGCCCAAACTGCAGTTTCTGTGCTCTCTATTGTGTTTAAGTGAAAAGCCATACTATATCATTTATAACAAAACTTGGCACTGTAATACGATTCTCTTTCAATTATACCCGGTACATGCTGGCACCATGCATAAATCTTCTAAACAAGAATGTTCATAATAATTTATGAGTTATGATTGTTTGGAAAAAGCTGCAGATGAGAAGCCAAGTATCTACTGAGCCTTGCAAAAACACCAAAATCCTGTTTTTGCATATAAAAATTATCAAAATGCAAACTACTTTTATAGTTCAGTTAAGTTCCATGAATGCATTTGCAAGGTACCTGCAGACATCAGGCAAAAGTTGTTTAAAAGGAAATTATACAAATGCCAAATGTCTTTATTTTATTTGTTTCTTGTTTTTTTTTCTCCACATAATCAAATATAGCTACTGAATATTTTTGTTGCCCCTCAGACACTGAAGAACAATGGGATGTTGGAAAAAAAAATTCAGTCAAAATAATGATCTTTTCCTGTGACAGGATGGGTGGGATATTATCAGATGTACAGTGGGGAGAACAAGTATTTGATACACTGTCGATTTTGCAGGTTTTTCTACTTACAAAGCATGCAGAGGTCTGTAATTTTTATCATAGGTACTCTTCAACTGTGAGAGACGGAATCTAAAACAAAAATCCAGAAAATCACATTGTATGATTTTTAGATAAGGAATTTGCATTTTATTGCATGACATAAGTATTTGATCACCTACCAACCAGTAAGAATTCTGGCTCTCACAGACCTGTTATTTTTTCTTTAAGAAGCCCTCCTGTTCCCCACTCATTAGCTGTATTAACTGCACCTGTTTGAACTTGTTACCTGTATAAAAGACACCTGTCCACACACTCATTCAAACAGACTCCTATCTCTCCACAATGACCAAGACCGGAGAGCTGTGTAAGGACATCACAGATAAAATTGTAGACCTGCAAAAGGCTGGGATGGGCTACAGGACAATAGGCAAGCAACAACTGTTGGCACAATTATTAGAAAATGGAAGAAGTTTAAGATGACAGTCAATCTCCCTCGGTCTGGGGCTCCATACAAGATCTCATCTCGTGGGGCATCAATGATCATGAGGAGGGTGAGGGATCAGCCCAGAACTACATGGCAGGACCTGGTCAATGACCCGAAGAGAGCTGGGACCACAGTCTCAAAGAAAACCATTAGTAACACACTATGCTGTCATGGATTAAAATCTTGCAGGGCACGCAACATCCCCCTGCTCAAGCCAGCGCATGTCCAGGCCCATCTGAAGTATGCCAATGACCATCTGGATGATACAGAGGAGAAATGGGAGAAGGTTATGTGGTCTGATGAGACAAAAATAGAGCTTTTTGGTCTAAACTCCACTCGCCGTGTTTGGAGGAAGAAGAAGGATGAGTACAACCCCAAGAACACCATCCCAACCGTGAAGCATGGAGGTGGAAACATCATTCTTTGGGGCTGCTTTTCTGCAAAGGGGACAGGACGACTGCACCGTATTGAGGGGAGGATGGATGGAGCCATGTATCTTGAGATCTTGGCCAACAACCTCCTTCCCTCAGTAAGAGCATTGAAGATGAGTCTTGGCTGGGTCTTCCAGTATGACTACAACCCGAAACACACAGCCAGGGCAACTAAGGAGTGGCTCCGTAAGAAGTATCTCAAGGTCCTGGAGTGGCCTAGCCAGTCTCCAGACCTGAACCCAATAGAAAATCTTTGGAGGGATCAGCCCCGAAACCTGAAGGATCTGGAGAAGTCATGTATGGAGGAGTGGGCCAAAATCCCTTCTGCAGTGTGTGCAAACCTGGTCAAGAACTACAGGAAATGTATGATCTCTGTAATTGCAAACAAAGGTTTCTGTACCAAATATTAAGTTCTGCTTTTCTGATGTATCAAATACTTATGTCATGCAATAAAATGCAAATTAATTATTTAAAAATCAATGTGATTTTCTAGATTTTTGTTTTAGATTCCGTCTCTCACAATTGAAGAGTACCTATACAGACCTCTACAGAAATGTATGGTCTCTGTAATTGCAAACAAAGGTTTCTGTACCAAATATTAAGTTCTGCTTTTCTGATGTATCAAATACTTATGTCATGCAATAAAATGCAAATTAATTATTTAAAAACCAATGTGATTTTCTAGATTTTTGTTTTAGATTCCGTCTCTCACAGTTGAAGAGTACCTATACAGACCTCTACATGCTTTGTAAGTAGGAAAACCTGCAAAATCGGCAGTGTATCAAACACTTGTTCTCCCCACTGTAATTGTCAAAGCAACTCAGACAGCTTGTCTGTCATCAAAATCTGCCACAAAGTAGAGATTGAGAAGTAAGTTTTGTAAAAGTTGTGTGAACAGAACTAAAATTATTTGATCCCCTGCATATTTTGTAAGTTTGCCCACTTACAAAGAAATGAAGGGTCTATAATTTTTTATCATAGGTGTATTTTAAATGATGAGACAGAATATCAACCAAAAATAAAAAAAAAACACGATACAAATGTCATAAATTGAGTTGCAGTTCAGTGAGTAAAATAAGTATTTGATCCCGAAGGAAAACATAAATTAGTACTTGTTGGAGAAACCCTTGTTGGCAAGCACAGAGGTAAGACGTTTCTTGTAGTTGGTGACTAGGTTTGCATACACACCTCAGGAGGAATTTTGGTCCACTCTTCTTTACAAATCGTCTCCAAATCCTTAAGGTTTCTTGGCTGTCGCTTGCCAAATCAAACTTTCAGCTCCCTCCATAAATTTTCTATAGGATTAAGGTCTGGAGACTGGCTGGGCCACTCTATGACCTTAATGTGCTTTTTCTTGAGCCACTCCTTTGTTGCCTTGGCCGTATATTTTGGGTCACTGTAATGCTTGAAGACCCATCCACGACCCACCTTCAGTGTTATGGCTGAAGTAAGAAGGCTCTCATCCAAGATTTTACAATACATGGCCCCATCAATTGGCCCATAAATGCAGGCCAAGTCAGTCTGTACCTTTAGCAGAGAAACCTCCATGCTTGAGTGTGGAGATGGTGTTCTTAGGGTTATAGTCAGCATTTTTCTTCCTCCACACATGGCAAGTCGAGTTAATCCAAAAGAATTCAATTTTGGTTTCATCTGACCACAGAACTTTCCCCCAATCCTTCACCCAATAATTTAGATGTTCATTGGCAAACTTCAGACAGGCCTGTACATGTGCCTTCTTGAGGAGGGGGACCTTGCTGGGCACTGCATGATTTCAATCTATGGCGGTGTATTGTGTTACCAATGGTTTGTTTGGTGACTGAGGTCCCAACTGCGTTGTGATCATTCACAAGCTTCTCCCGTGTAGTTCTGGACTGATCCCTCACTTTTCTCATGATCATCCTTACCCCATGAGGCAAAATCTTGCATGGAGCTACAGACTAAGGGCGATTGATGGTTATTTTGTATTTCTTCCATTTACGAATAATCGTTCCAATAGTTGTCTCCTTCTCACCAAGCTTCTTACTGATGGTCTTGTAGCCTCTACAATCTTGTCCCGGACATCCTTTGACAGCTCATTGGTCTTTCCCATGATGGTGAGGTTTGAATGGAAGAAAGAGAGTCTGTGGACAGGTGTCTTTTATACACACATAAAGAGTTGTTGTTAGGAGCACCTTCTTAAGTTGACAGGACTAATCTGTGTTGGTTGGTAGGGGATCAAATACTTATTTTACTCACTGAACTGCAACTCAATTTATAACAGTTCAGGTGTTTTTTCTGGATTTTTGGTTGATATTCTGTCTCATCATTTAAAATACACTTATAACAATTACACACCCTTGATTTCTCTGTAAGTGGGCAAACTTGCAAAATCTGCAGGGGATCAAATAATTATTTTCCCCACTGTATGATAAAAATAGAATATATTCCCAATACATATTGTCCATATTGAAAACGTAGAAACTGTATCAGGGAGACCACTATTTTCTGACTGATTTGTGTATGTGCAAGACATCCAAATCATACTGCACAGTTCAATAAACAAACCTGGTAATTCCATGAAGGTCCTTGTTTTGGCACTTCTTGAGTGACAGCCCTCTGCATCTTTCTCTCAATTACTCTCCTGCATTTTTATCTTGTTACATGTGCTTTTGATAGGAGCTGTGCAGACATGTTGATGCTCACTGCTGTCATGAAAATCTGCCTTGTAGCACAAAGCCACTGATTGAAAGCATGCATTAAAACATGAAGTGGCTTCAAAAGGTTGGAGGAGATCAGGAGGATCAGGATCAACACATGATGAAAAAGGGTGAAAACAGCATTGCTGATTTGGAGCAATGTCCCTCTGTCCCTCTTTCCTCCTCATTTGTCCCTCATTTTGGTCTGATCTATATAGTTGTATATAAAATGCACTTTTTAGCTTTAAAAAAGTGTTTCCTAGTGCTAAACCTTTTGTCTAATTTCTAAATTGCTGAATTTGTATATTTTAAAAGCCAGTATAAAGGAATAACAGTGGTAAAAAAAAGCACGTGTGGGTTTAACTCATTTTTTTGTATAATTCTCCTTCAAGGGGGTGTGACAGGGGGTGTGTCCTATACCTATATAATTTTGCTAATAGGTATCCCTCGTTCCCATCTCAAAAAGTTGAGAGGTATGAAAACAGTATTTTCCACAAGTAAAAAACATGGCAATTTTTATGATACATGGTGCTAAAGCAAACTAAAGTCATCCAGTTAGGGCTCATGTCGACTTTAGGGATCAAAGAAATATTAGTAAAAAAATATATTTTAGGAAAATCCTTTCGAAAAAAAAGGTTAAGGTTATATGTAACAGTTAAAGTTGTACTAAAGTCATATTCAGTACTTTAAGTATCAAGTGCAGTAATCATTGACTCAAACTGCTATATTAGTATTGTTAAATTATTTTTCTTAATTTGAAAATGTGTAAATATTCTCAGTCCTTCACTGTAGTTGCAGCTACTGTTATTTTAGTATACAGTAGCTGTATACTATATATTTTACATACATCAGCTTCCTGCGGATTGTAAAACTACATTTCCCATGGTTCTTTGCAGAACTTCTAGTCATTGTATT
Organism: Aquarana catesbeiana; assembly: GCF_042186555.1. Lineage (NCBI taxonomy): Eukaryota > Metazoa > Chordata > Amphibia > Anura > Ranidae > Aquarana > Aquarana catesbeiana. The sequence goes on from NC_133325.1 coordinate 307,522,191, forward strand.
CTTGTTCTCTCTGAGCAATTGTGAAAGAACACATCACTGGGCACCCTTTAGAAAAGCATGAAGGGGTAATGAAGGGATATTGCAGACTAGGGATAATGAAGGGAAATTGCAGGCCAGTACTAAAGTGGTTAAGTAAGTTCTTCTTCAAGATTGACTCTGATTTGTTTTATTAAAATGAATATTTAGGTTTCTGTTTTAGTGTCTCTAGGACTCTCACTCATAGCATAGAGTATGTAAGGGGTATTTTATCAGTACAAAGACTGTGAACGTTGTATAGTGTATAATATGGGACTTTGTATAATTTATAACATAATGATATAGTTTGTATCATAGTTATAGTATGACATAGTATAGTTTATAATATAATATAATGAGGTTTAGACACTTTAAGTCACGCCCAAATTTTAGTACAATGTAGCAATGGTTCCCTACAGCGTGCTGCGTGATACCTTTTCCTTAAAGTGGTTGTAAACCTTTACATTTACTCAGTGACGTGACCAGCCTCAGGTGATACACAGATTAAACAAATCCTTCTACACAAGTTGTACCTGTTTATCTGCAATCTTCTATCTACATCCATTCAAACCCCAGTTTTTTAAAGACTGTGTGAGAGTCCAGAAAAAAGAGGATGGAGAGCTGAAATTACATTCTGCAGTGATCAGTGAGGAGAGCTCTGAGAGCTGATTGGAGGAAAGAGACACCCCCCCCCCCCTTCACACAGATCACAGGAACAGAGCTGGGGCTGTCGATCAGCTGGAGGTCCCTCCTCTGTCACTTTTTTTCTCTTGGTGTCAGGAAAACTTATCAGAAGTGACTCAAGCAGAAAGTAGAGGAACTAAGCAACAGACCCTTAGTGCTCTTCAATGAGACAAGTACATGCTTTAGAAAGGATATGCTTTGTTCATATTTTATATCTGAGGTTTACAGCCAATTTAATGCTTGTGGTGTCTCTTTCCCAAGTGCTGATGTTGGGCGGTATGCAGCTTTGAGTTCAAAATACCCAAGTAACCATTTAGTTATTCTCACTTTTTTTCCTCACACTCATTGTTTGACTTTTTAACTGTTAAGCAAGGCAGATAATATGGTGTGAGTGTTGTTAACATTTACATATTGTGTATACTAGTGTATTTTTTTTAATAGGAGCTTCTGTTACAGTATATTTCATGTTGCTGGTAGAGATGTGCTCTATCAGTAAAATGTGTATGTTTTGTCAGCAAAAAAAAAAAGTTTGGGGTAGGTTGGCAACACTGAGGATCATGGAATTTAAATTGTAAAATAACATCATATGATAGAACTGCAGATACCTATTTATTTGTTTCTATTTTTTTGGGGTGTGTGGGAGTTGCTGCTTGTTGTTTTGGTCCCAACCAATGTGACACTGAACATAAATGCAGTTTAATCACTATAGATTCGTGGGGTGTCTCCATAGCATCGCATACCATAAATCTTGTCATACTCATTAAGTAAGCCACTTACAGAACATTGTGTTTGACAGCTTGTTTCAAGCTGAAAAAAAACACAGGAAAAATGTAAAACATTGTATTTTTTTAACTAAAAATGTACATACAATTTCAGGCAGCATTAAAGTGGTTGTAAACCCAATGTCATCTTTTCTAAACTACTGCCATAGGGGTTATCTCTAAGGATATACATGCCTCCTGCATGTATCTTTACCTGTCAAATGTCTCCCCTCTGTCTGTTATTAGCCCCGAAAAACTGCATATTCTGTGGGTGGGTCTGTTGTCTGGAGCTCGGTGGGTGGAGTCGTGATGTCAGTAGACTCCCCGCCCACCTCTACACTCCCCTTGTCAATATGCATTTTCTCCTGTGTATTTCAAACACTGAACTTCTGCTGGACATCTGCTATGATCTCTAACATCCAGTGAAAAGAGAGGAAAGTAACCACATGACTTCAGCATGCCAAATCATGGTGAGGTGTGGAACAGCCAATCCTTGCAGAGCTGCTGAAGAAAGGAGTGGGGGAGGGAATTTAAAAATACTGCATGTCTCTTAGGCTAGTGCACGAGATGTAAATCACCTGTCACTCACAGCAAGGGGGAGGATTTGACAAAGTTTTTCTCAGTTTGTCAAGATTTATCTCACTGAACAATAAAAGGGTATTGCTCAGAGATGGATTAACTCTGTGTGGCAAGACTGGGCTCAAATGATAGCAAATATTATACTCTACAGTATGATATAAAAAAAATAAAAACCTTTCGGGTTTACATCCACTTTAAACTCCAAAACAAAAATATATTGTAGCTTACCAATTTTTAGATGTTGTGGCTGTAATACATTTCTTTTCTTTTTTATTTTCCCCTTTATTTTTAGTCTGTTTTTTTTTTGTTTTTTTTAACTTTTTTTTTAACAGACTGTAATACATTTCTTTTCTTTTTCCCCCTATATTTAAAAAAAAAATAAAAAATAAACTGCGCTTGTAATAACAATGTGAATATAAGCTGCAACACTCTACTGAGATATCAACACAAAAATAGAAATAAATAAAAATAATGTTGCGCTAAGTGTGACAAAAGAAAACAAAAAGTGAGTCTATGGGGTTGATTTACAAAAACTGGAAAGTGCAAAATCAGGTGCAGCTATGCATGGTAGCCAGTCAGCTTCTAACTTCACCTTGTTCAATTAAGCTTTGCTGATAAAACCTGGAAGCTGATTGTTTTTTACGCAGAGCTGCAGCAGATTTTGCACTCTCCAGTTTTTAGTAAATAAACCCCTATGAGTCACACAGGTGACACAATGTCAGAGAAGTCATCCGCAGAATACAGCTGATGCTCGCAGGCGCACACCTGTGCGCAGGCACCAGCAAGGGATTTGCAGAACAACCACGGGTGCATCAGTAAATGTGCATGCGCGTGCGCGAACGCGATCACGTGTTCGCGTGCGTGCATGCCTGTCATCAGAACTGGCGCCAGACAGCCTATTTAAACACAGACTCAGTACTGGCTGGTTGCTGCTTGGTCTACAGCATGTACCTGAATTCTTGCTACCTGTGTTATTATTATACAGGATTTATATAGCGCCAACAGTTTACGCAGTGCTTTACAACATTAGAGAGGACAGTAGAAGTACAATACAATTCAATACAGGAGGAATCAGAGGGCCCTGCTCGTTAGAGCTTACAATCTAGGAGGGAGGGTCAAGTTATACAAAAGGGTAATAGCTGTGGGGGATGAGCTAATGGAGAAAATAGTGCAGTTATTAGATGGAGGCAGGATAGGCTTCTCTGAAGAGGAAAGCTTTCAGGGATCGCCTAAAAGTGGATAAATTTGGAGATAGTCTGACAGATCGGGGTAGAGAATTCCAGAGGATGGGTGAGGCTCAGGAGAAGTCCTGGAGGCGGATATGGGAGGAGGTGATGAGGGAGCTAGAGAGCAGAAGGTCCTGGGAGGAACGGAGAGGGCGATTAGGTTGGTATTTTGAGACTATGGTAGTGATGTAGCTGGGGGCAGAGTTGTGGATGGCTTTGTAACTTATTGTTAGTATTTTGAATTTAATTTGTTGGGCGAGTGGCAGCCAATGAAGGGATTGGCAGAGAGGGGTAGCAGACACTGAGCAGTTTGTAAGGTGGATGAGTCTGGCAGCAGCATTCATGAAGGACTGAAGGGGGGATAGTCTATTTAAAGATAAGCCAATGAGGAGGGAGTTGCAGTAGTCGAGGCGAGAGATAACCAGGGAGTGAATCAGGAGCTTTGTGGTTTCATTGGTTAGAAAGGGACGTAGTTTAGAGATGTTGCGGAGGTTGAGGCGGCAAGCTTTGGTAAGTGATTGGATGTGGAGCCGGAAAGAGTTCAGAATCCAGGATAACACCTAGTACTCTGACATGTGGGGACGGGTGGATGGTTGTGCCATTGCTCTTGACAGACAAGTCAGGGGAAGAGGCACGTGGGGGAGGAAATATTATAAGCTCGGTTTTGGACAGGTTGAGTTTGAGGAAGTGGCGTGACATCCATACAGATATGTCGGTTAGTAAGTTAGTAATGCGTGAGGAGACTGATGGAGTGAGTTGAGGGGTGGAGAGATAGATTTGTGTGTCGTCAGTGTAGAAATGATATTGAAAGCCGTGAGAAGCTGACCCAGGGAAGAGGTGTAGATTGACAATAAAAGAGGTCCAAGAACAGAACCTTGGGGGACCCCAACAGAGAAGGGAAGAGGAGTGGAGGAAGTAGAATTTTAAGTGACACTGATGGTGCGTTGGGATAGGTAGGATGAGAGCCACTGAAGAGCACAGTCACGGAGACCGAGGGAGTAAAGTTTTTTGAGGAGGAGGGGGTGGTCAACCGTGTCAAAGGCAGCTGAAAGATCTAGAAGTAGGAGTACAGAATAGTGTCCATTGGTTTTTGCAGTTAGTAGGTCATTTGTGAGTTTTAAAAGAGCAGTTTCTGTGGAGTGTTGAGGGCGCAATCCAGATTTAAGGGGATCAAGAAGGTTGTTTTTAATGAGGTGGTCACTCAGTTGGTTGTAAACCAGGCGTTCAAGCAGTTTAGAGGAAAAGGGGTGCAAGGAGATAGGTCGTAGGTTGTTGGGGAAGATGCCAGAGGTGAGGGAGAGATTGAAGATGTGGGTTAGAGAGTGTAGGATGGAGTCAGCGGGTGAACGTAGCATATGAGAAGGAATAGGGTCCAGGGGACAGGTGGTTAGGTGGGCGATAGAGAGGAGTTTAGCAACTTCGTCTGTAGTAGCAGATTTGAATAGGGGAGTGTCAGTTGTACCTGTTGACATGGGGTCTTAGCTGGGGGAGATACCTGCAGAGTGGAGATTTCATCGTGGATTGTATCAGTCTTGTTTTTAAAGTGATTAGCGATCTCCTGGGCAGTAAATGAGTCAGTGTGTGGAGGACAAAGTAGAGAGTTGAAGGTAGAGAAGAGTTTACGGGGACTGGATGAGAAGGTGTTAATAAGAGCTGTAAAATAGGTTTGCTTGGCAGTGTGGAGGAAAGAATAGTATTTTTGGTGGGCAGATTTGTATTGGTTGAAGTCTTTAAGAGACTTAGTCTTGTGCCACAGACGCTCAAGAGCGCGACTACGTTTTTTGAGAATTTTAGTGTCATCTGTTTGCCAGGGTTGTAGGGGTCGAGGCCTGATTCTGCGTGTAGTGAGGGGAGCGAGCTTGTCCAGGGTGGAGGACAGGGATTTATTGTAGATGGACGTGGCTTGGTTGGGGCAGGACAGGGGAGAGATTTTGTCATAGAGGTGGTCAGTAGCAGAATAGAGGAGAGAGGAGTTGAAGCTGTGAAAATTTCTACGGGTGATGGTTAGGCGATTGGAGGGAAAGGTGGTGGAAGACAGGGGGAGAGAGAAACTAATAAGGTGATGGTCGGAGAGAGGAAAAAGATTGTTTGAGAAGTTGCATGGAGTGCAGAGGTAGGAGAATACAAGGTCAAGGGTGTTGCCATCAGAATGAGTAGAAGCCTGTACCCATTGTTTTAGGTCAAATGAAGAGGTTAGACTAAGAAGTTTAGAAGTAACAGGAGTGTTTGTATTAGCAGGGATGTTGAAATCACTGAGAAGGATTGTGGGAATTTCTGAAGAAGTGTTGATTCCTGATTACCGTTCCGGCCTGCTACCTGACTTCTCTCCTGGCTGCTGTTTATACCTGATCTGCCTACCTGCTGCTGAACCTGCCTGTGACCCGACTTCTCTCCTGCCTGCTGTGGTACCTGATCTGCCTAGCCGTTGCCAAATCTGCCTGTGACCTGACTACGTTCCTGCCAGCTGCGTCATCTGATCTGTCTCTCTGCTGTCGAGACCTGCCAGTGATCCAGCTAAGCTCCTGTCTGCTTCCAGTCAAGTCCAGCCGTCCACCTGTGTGTTTCCAGCAACTTCCTGCACAGACTTCGGGACTTCCATAGGCACTCTTACTCCACCGTGCTCCAGCGCCAGTTGTTCCACTACCAGCGGCCCTTGAGCCAGAGTTGTACGGGAGGCCTTCCTCTACACGTCAGGCTCGCCACCAGGTACGTGACACACAAATATAGATGAGTGTCTTGAATGTTGATACACCAACTGAAATCTTCCACCATGTGGTAAACCACCACCAATAAAGGATGTGCTCTTATCAGAGAGCATTGACCACCTATTACAGGGTGGGGGGGTCAAAGAAGGCTTAGTATCTCAAATGCTCCATTGCCATTTGTGGGTCAACATATGGAAGACGGGGAAGATCATTCCAGGCAGCCAATGAGAAAATCACAGGTCTTCTTGCTCCAAGTGGACGCACCAAATGGCATACCCCAGCAGAATTGAAGAGAAAGATCTGTTCTTGGGCAGCCATGGATGACTTTGGTTTGTCTTTCAGAACCAATGTAGAAATATGGCCAGTAAAATGTTGTGACCTCCTTTGCTCTATTTTTAGTCTATTTTTAGTCTGTTTTTTTTTTTTAACTTCCTTTAACAGGCTGTAATACATTTCTTTTCTTTCTTTCCCCCTTTATTTTTAGTCTGTATTTTTTTTTTTTTTGCAACTTCCTGTCCAGCAAAAAATGGGTTAAGACAAACCATTTAACACCTACAAGTTTGCTTAGAATGGTCAGCTTTTATTCAGTTATGCAAATCCTTTATCCAAGAGGAAACAAAACAGTAGCTATATCTACCAAAAAGTGTTAGCTGGAGTTTGGTTTCATTTGTTGATCAAGACCCTCTTCCTACACTTACAATACTGCTGTCCAAACGTGTCTCCATTGTTCCTTAATCCAGAGTGCCTCTCTACGACAGGACGTGTGTTAATGGCCATATCACCAAGCAACAAATAATTAAAAAGGATTTGATAAACTGTAATATATAAAAAATGTTTTTGAGTTTATTACCACTTTCCATTTAACAAAAGCATAGATACATTTAAAAAACATGCCTGTTAATGATAATCTAGCTCATGCAGCATCACATAACAGCTTGAGAGGGAAGCTGTCAAAAAAAAACAAGGTCAATGCTCTCCAGTGAATATAATGCAGATATCACTCAAACGCACATAAAGGGAAGTCAGGGGACCTATCTATTTTTATACTACTAGAAAACAATCACTTCACCTGGGGAAAAATAAAAAAAAGTGCCTATTAGTGCAAGTCATTGCAGAACTGCAAAAATAGCTCTAGTCTTTCCAAGCAAGTCTTGTCAGAACTTCATATAAACCCATGTGATTGTCTTCTTATGTAACTTACTTTCAACATATTGGAGGATTCAGCCTCTTTGAGCTTGATGATTCATGTATCATTACAGAAGTAAGAGAATGTAACGTGGGCTTTATTATCCTGCTATATCGCACAGCGATGCTTTATAACATGCTGACTCTAAGGTTAAAATGTGTGTCATTTAAGAGTTTATCTGAGAAGAACACTTATCTTTAGCAGTGTTTGTGATCACCAGTACCACAAAAGATACAATTTTTACATTTTCATACACATATTGTTTTCACTATGTATGCATTTATCATTTTGCAGAGGTATAATCATAACCATAGAACATTATGCCATTTCTACAGGGCTGAGTAACAAAGGATTTCCAGTATTATATCATAATATTTTATGTATCTAGAGCTATCCTATGTAGTACAAATTCACAAAAGGGTACTGCAAATATATACATTAATAATAATGAAGAATATAACAGAAAACTGAAGCTATAATGGTGTCGCTCTTTAGGATTTAGGCTTTCAAAGAAGGAGCTCACTGCAGGATCTTCACACCAAGTGGCTCCTAACTTTGATAAAAAGAGTACATCAAGCCTACAGGACAGTACACACCACCACGCAGTTAAAACAAGCGCGTGTTCATTTTATTTCTTCATCCCATCACAGATCCTATCACAGACTCCCCTCATCACAGACCATCCCATCACAGACCTCTCTCCATCACAGATCCCCCCATCACAGGCTCCCCTCATCACAGACCATTCCATCACAGACCCCTCTCCATCACAGATCCCCCCATCACAGGCTCCCCTCATCACAGACCATCCCATCACAGACCCCTCTCCATTACAGATCCCCCCATCACAGGCTCCCCTCATTAAAGACCCCCCCCCCATCACAGACTCCCCTCATCACAGACCATCAGATTGTACCATCACAGACTCCCTTCATCACAGATCACAGACCATCCCATCACAGACTCCCCTCATCACAGACCATCCCATCACAGACTCTCCACATCACAGACCATCCCATCACAGACTCCCCTCATCAGACTATACCATCACAGATCCCCTCTCCATCACAGACTCCCCTCATCACAGACTATCCCATCACAGACTCCCCTCATCACAGACCATCCCATCAGAGACTCCCCTCATCACAGACCATCCCATCACAGACTCCCCTCATCACAGACCATCCCATCACAGACCCCCCTCATCACAGACCATCCCATCACAGAATCCCCTCATCACAGACCATCCCATCACAGACCCCCCTCATCACAGACCATCCCATCACAGAATCCCCTCATCACAGACCATCCCATCACAGACTACCCTCATCACAGACCATCCCATCACAGACTCCCCTCATCACAGACCATCAAATCACAGACTCTCCTCATCATAGGCCATCCAATCACAGACCCCCCCCCCCCTCTATCATAGACTCCCCTCATTACAGACCATCCAATCACACATTCCCCCCTATCACAGACTCCCCTCGTCACAGACCATCCCGTCGCAGATCCTATCACAGACTCTCCTCATCACAGACCATCCCATTACAGATCCCCCCCATCACAGACTCCTTTCATTACAGACCCCACCATCACAGACTCCTCTTATTAAAGATCCCCCCATCACAGACTCCCCTCATCACAGAACATTAGATCGTCCCATCACAGACTCCTCTTATTACAGATCCCCCCCATCACAGGCTCCCCTCATCACAGACCATCCCATCACAGATTCCCCTCATCACAGACCATCCCATCACAGACCATCCCATCACAGACTCCCCTCATCACAGACCATCCCATCACAGACTCCCCTCATCACAGACCATCCCATCACAGACTCCCCTCATTACAGACTATCCCATTACAGATCATCCCATCACATATCCCATCACAGACTACCCTCATCACATATCCCATCACAGATCATCCCATCACATATACCCCCTCATCTCAGACCATCCTATCACATATACCCCCTCATCACAGACCATCCTATCACATATTCCCCCCCCCATCACAGTCTCCACTCGTCACATATCCCATCACAGATCATCCCACCACATATACCCCCTCATCACCGACCATCCTATCACATAGTCCCCCCATCACAGTCTCCACTGGTCACAGACCATCCCCTCACAGACTCCCCTCATCACAGATCATCAAATCACAGACTCTCCTCATCACATATCCCATCACAGATCATCCCATCAGATATACCCCCTCATCACAGACTATCCTGTCACATATCCTCCCCCATCACAGTCTCCACTTGTCACAGACCATCCCCTCACAGACTCCCCTCATCACAGATCATCAAATCACAGACTCTCCTCATTACAGGCCATCCAATCACAGACCCCCCCCACCCCATCACAGACTCCCTTCATCACAGACCATTCCATCACACATCCCCCCATCACAGACTTCCCTCATTACAGACCATCCAATCACAGACCCCCCCGCCCCATCACAGACTCCCCTCATCACAGACCATCCCATCACAGACCCCTCTCCATCACAGATCCCCCATCACAGACTCCCCTCATCACAGATCCCCCCCCCAGCACAGCCTCCCCTCATTACAGACTCCCCTCATCACAGATCTCCCCCCCAGCACAGCCCCCCCTCATCACAGACTCCCCTCATCACAGACTCCCCTCATCACAGATCCCCCATCACAGACTCCCCTCATCACAGATCCCCCCCATCACAGACTCCCCTCATCATAGACCATCCCATCACAGACTCCCCTCATCATAGACCATCCCATCACAGACTCCCCTCATCACATATCCCATCACAGATCATCCCATCACATATACCCCCTCATCACAGTCTCCACTCGTCACAGACCATCCCCTCACAGACTCCCCTCATCACAGACCATCAAATCACAGACTCTCCTCATCACAGGCCGTCCAATCACAGACCCCCCCCACCCCATCAGACCCCCCTAATCACAGACCATCCCATCACAGATCCCATCACAGACGCCCCTCATCACAGACCATCCCATCACAGATCCCATCACAGACGCCCCTCATCACAGACCATCCCATCATAGATCCCATCACAGACTCCCCTCATCACAGACCATCCCATCACAGACTCCCCTCATCACAGACTATCCCATCACAGACTCCCCTCATCACATATCCCATCACAGATCATCCCATCAGATATACCCCCTCATCACAGACCATCCTGTCACATATCCCCCCCCCATCACAGTCTCCACTCGTCACCGACCATCCCCTCACAGACTCCCCTTATCACAGACCATCAAATCACAGACTCTCCTCATCACAGGCCGTCCAATCACAGACCCCCCCACCCCATCAGACTCTCCTCATCACAGACCATCCCATCACAGATCCCCCCATCACAGACCCCCCTCATCACAGACCATCCCATCACAGATCCCATCAGACACACCTCATCACAGACCATCCCATCGCAGATCCCCCATCACAGACTCCACTCGTCACAGACCATCCCCCCACAGACTCCCCTCATCACAGATCATCAAATCACAGACTCTCCTCATCACATATCCCATCACAGATCATCCCATCACATATACCCCCTCATCACAAACCATCCTGTCACATATCCTCCCCCATCACAGTCTCCACTCGTCACAGACCATCCCCTCACAGACTCCCCTCATCACAGATCATCAAATCACAGACTCTCCTCATTACAGGCCATCCAATCACAGACCCCCCCACCCCATCACAGACTCCCCTCATCACAGACCATTCCATCACACATCCCCCCATCACAGACTTCCCTCATTACAGACCATCCAATCACAGACCCCCCTCGCCCCATCACAGACTCCCTTCATCACAGACCATCCCATCACAGACCCCTCTCCATCACAGATCCCCCATCACAGACTCCCCTCATCACAGATCTTCCCCCAGCACAGCCTCCCCTCATTACAGACTCCCCTCATCACAGATCCCCCCATCACAGACTCCCCTCATCACAGACTCCCCTCATCACAGATCTCACCTCCCTTCATTACAGACTCCCCTCATCAGACTCCCCTCATCACAGACTCCCCTCATCACAGATCCCCCCATCACAGACTCCCCTCATCATAGACCATCCCATCACAGACTCCCCTCATCACATATCCCATCACAGATCATCCCATCAGATATACCCCCTCATCACAGTCTCCACTCATCACAGACCATCCTCTAACAGACTCCCCTCATCACATACCATCAAATCACAGACTCTCCTCATCACAGGTCGTCCAATCACAGACCCCCCCGCCCCATCAGACTCCCCTCATTACAGACCATCCCATCATACATCCCCCCTATCACAGACTTCCCTCATCACGGACCATCCAATCACAGACCCCCCGCCCCATCACAGACTCCCCTCATCACAGGACATCCAATCACAGACCCCCCCGCCCCATCACAGACTCCCCTCATCACAGATCCCCCAATCACAGACTCCCCTCTTCACAGACCATCCCAACACAAACTCCCCTCATCATAGACCATCCCATCACAGACTCCCCTCATCACATATCCCATCACAGATCATCCCATCACATATACACCCTCATCACAGTCTCCACTCGTCACAGACCATCCCCTCACAGACTCCCCTCATCACAGACCATCACATCACAGACTCCCTTCATCACAGGACATCCAATCACAGACCCCCCGCCCCATCACAGACTCCCCTCATCACAGACCATTCCATCACAGACCCCTCTCCATCACAGATCACCCATCACAGACTCCCCTCATCACAGATCTCCCCCCCAGCACAGCCTCCCCAGATTACAGACCCCCTCATCACAGACCACCCCATCACAGACCCCCCCATCACAGACCCCTCTCCATCACAGACTCCCCTCATCACAGACTCCCCTCATCACAGACTCCCCTCATCACAGATCCCCCCATCACAGACTCCCCTCATCACAGACCATCTTATCACAGATCCCATCACAGACTCCCCTCATCACAGACCATCCCATCACCGATTCCCCATCACAGACTCCCCTCATCACAGACCATCCCATCACAGTGCATCTTATAGACCCATATAAAAATTGCCATGGAGATGCCATGCCATGGATGCCATGAAGCTCATCCTAACTATGTATGGGGGGTAATTTTGGTGCTAATATCTGAAAGACTAATGAAAGGTCATAGCCTCGCCACTGACTGGCTCTGGTTCATTCCTGGCTGCCCGCAAGCTAAAACCCTACAATTGTTTTTTTATATTTATATTAAATAGCCTAATTCTTTGTTTGAGTGGCCACCACACTGCAGATTGGAGAATAAGGAGTGTAAACAGCAGAGCATTATATGCTACAGGTCCACCTCAGAGGCACAGTTAAAAAGCTCTGATGAGTCTTTCTGCAAGTAACTATAAAATATTTACTGGACTTTATCTTAAACAAAGTTGAAAAATAGATGTAGCAGTTTAAGTTACTTTGAGTTACTCAAATAATTATATTATACTGCCATAGTAGCCTTCAAGACCACTTTGGGACTGAAAGGCAGAAAGGTGGCTAGTGCACAGTGCTACCGGGACTGTCTACCCAGCAAAAGTCCTTACATAAAAGACCCATCCAGAGAATATCAGAACTTGCAGCCTGTGCTCCTTTTTACAACCTTCTAGACCTTGGGATATCACTCCAATAGCAGGAGACATCATGGTAAATACCAAGAACTGATTTATGATTTGGAACACATGGTACAATCCATGATACTCCATTGTGTTTTGGCCATTCCCACTCTGCCCATTGGCACCTGGCATCTCTCCACCCCCCACCCCACCCCAAGACATTTCTCATGCCCATTAGTACACTAAAAGAGGACATTTATGATGACCAATGTTACAACAGTATTAGGGCAAAACAGATGTTTTAATTCCCATAGAAACTAATCATATACTTCCTTTGAGTTTTAAAGCCTTATTGACAGTCTCTGGTTAGATTTGATTAATTACAAGCAAAGATGTTTGTTAAACAGGGAAAATTAAAGGGGGTTTGGAAACCTTTAAGTGAAACTATATTAACAAGCACTAGCCCCCCCCCCCCCCCCATCCTCAGTTACGCAGAGGGTAGGTCTAAGTAGGCTAAAGGGTACATACACATGTAGACAAAAAGGCTATGCAAATAAGCCACTTCTATTTCTATTAAACCAAATCTGTCACATTGCCATTCAAAACATGGCAAAGTTCCAGATGTATGGCAGACAACTTCTGGTGTCACATCCTAACTTACTATGCTGGACTGCCATCAACTACTAAATCACCATCCAGACATCAACCTTCTACAGAGCTTCAAAGGTTTACATGACAGCATAAAGTCCAAGTTTTGCCATCAATTTATAATGTACATTTACACAAACAATCTTGCATCGCAATCTGAAAGAAGAGATTCTTGCACTGGATGCTTTCTAATTCAGAAAGTGAAAATGACATTGTCTAGTTCCCATGTGCATGAATTCCCTGTGAGATTGGTGTGAGTGAGACTGGTGCTGACTTGCGTAGTTTATGCTTGATGAGGTTTTCTTAGACATTTTAACTTGTGTATCCCGCCATGGATTAAATAGTTTGTACACTGAACCTAAGAATCCTGTTTTGTATCCTGTATTTGTCTTCTTGGATCATGTTTGTTGCTTTTTCACTTTAGAAACATATTTGCTCTGTAGGCAAAAATATGTGTAGACTGTTCTAACTTGCTGATCGTGCCCTGTTGCTACCTCTATTCAGAGCCGTTATGTTCCTATCTCACGCTACTGTTAGTCCTTTTAGACTGACCTTAGTTATTTCTTATTTGTTTTCTAATCATATAAATCTTATTTTGGACATATTTTGGCTTCAGGATCATTGGTCTGCTGCCATTCTAGATCTCTGTGAAAGTATATTTTTATGCAATTCAGTTCACATTAAAAGTCTTTACAGTATTGTTTTATACAATCCTATTTACATTGCTTAAGAAAGATAATACAGTAGAAATATCAGAATTCAAATAATTTAATACAACAATATATAGATATGACAATTACTCACACCTTTTACATTTTCAGAATGTAAAAGATTGACTTATTAGGACTTACTCTTGATCAGGCTATTATTGGATATAAAGTAGCTATGCTGAATATAACTCATACATTTCAGGTTCGTCTCATTAAAACTAGAACTGTTAGGCAGTATGACCACAAATGTGAATGCTATTTCATAAACAGTATTATGTTCTGAATCCAGGAATCTAGAATTGAGCTGTGTGGTTTCAGAGTGCTAACTGCACTGTTCTATATTTATTATTATTATTATTATTATACAGGATTTATATAGCGCCGACAGTTTACGCATTTAATACTTAACCCCACAACCCTGATACTTAAGGGTCTATGTATAAAAAATTGCTGTGGGAATGTGTCAATCATTAATTAATCAATCGTCAGTTATAAATTAGGAATAATCACTGCATTCTGGCAACTAGATGGCGCTGACAATCCCAGGAAATAAACAAAGGGCTTTTTTTCAGGGGGAACTCGGTGGAACTCAGTTCCACCACCTCTGGCTCAGACCCTTTGGTGCCTGTTCACCACAATCACTTGTAAACACAGAAGTCTGGTTTCTATGTTTAGAAGTGACAGCTCTGCCCTCTGTATGTAATGCAATCCTGGTATTTAATGCCCCTTTAAGACCCTCCTACTGTTTTCGTGAAATTTGACTGAACACACGCACTATTTGATGTGATTTGGAGGGTGTGTGGGGCTGTGGTTTAATTCCAGCACCTATTGTTTGAAAAAAAAAGCCCTGAATAAACATATTAAGAAAATTACAGTGAGGGTTTGTTGCACCTGTGCAAATGGTTGACGCATTCACAGTAAATGTTTTTTTATACATTAACCCCATAAAGTGGAATTATGAGCAAACTAAAACATGACATACATGATGCAGTCAGTCAGTAGCATTAATACAATTGTTTTAGTTTTCCAGGTCTGCCATGTAGCCAGGGCCGTCTTTAATATGGTTTGGACCCCGGGCAAACATTTTTTTTGGGCCCCCCCCCCGAATTCAATTTTTCTCTTCACCCCAACATCTCAAAAAACAGATACACACATAGATTTATCTTTAAAAAAAAAAACTTTAATAATGTAAACATAAAAGTAAGAACTGGTCCACAAACTTATTCTTAGCGCGATCTGTAACAGTACGTACTCACCAACTGTAGTAGCACTTATATGTTAATATATCTTAATAACTTTCAGTAATAAAGTGCAAATCAACAATATGTTTTGTGTGTAAAACAAAGAGCCATGTTGTCTAGTAACACAAACATAAATATTCATAAATAATAGAACAATTAACAACAACACATAGCAATTAAACAAACAGTATTAAAACTTACAACCCGTAGAATCCAAAATCAAACATTCAAAACAAAGTGCGTATGCTCCACTCCAATTTAGAGAATAGGTAATCAGGTAGCAGAGTTACATAATATACTACACTAAATCTGGAAGCTATGTGCTTCTGTGCTAAATGGGTAATAAAACCACCCTTTTATCAGCTTTCGGTCCACAAAAAAGCCAAAACAAACCATTAAAAAAAAAAAAAAAAAATCAGGATTTTCCGTATAGCAGCCTTATGTTAACATTCCTATTAGGCAACAGCTGCTAGTATAACAGACTATTGTCAACCACTATTATAAAAGTGCAGATAACTTTTTACATAAAGTCAAGAAATACGTTAATACAATTTAAACCACCAGTCTACGTGCTTTTTGAGCAGCAAATGTCTTTGTAATGTTGGTGAAGTCAAGACTGCGAAGTATATCTGATTCAGCAGACATTATAGACAGTTTGGTGAGACAACTTTGGCTCATGGTTGTGCGTTGTAGATTTTTGATCCGTTTCATTTTTGAAAAAGATCGTTCACCTGAACAGTTAGTGATCATTAAAGTGAGATACATTTTTAAAGCAATTTCTGTGTTGGGAAAGGTATCTTTTACATCCTTGTCAAATATGGTATTGTACATAAATTGCTCTATGCTGCAGTCATCTGTTTTTTTATCGAGAAACAAAGAAATGAATGACTGAAACTGAATTAGCTCGTCACCAAAGGTTGTGCCCAGATCATGCTTGTAGAAAGCGGACAACTTTTCTGCTGCAATTTTAATTGAATCAAAGTCCATCACTGGAAAGTTTATAAAGAATCCAAATAAATCACACACTTCACTGTAAGCTCCTAGTCGATGCTCCAGACACACTAAAAGTTTGTCAACACATGGAAGAAAGGCCTTAACATAAAAGGTCTCCTTGGGTGTTAAGTGTGCTTCTTCACTGTGTCCATAGTCAAGTGGCTGCTGACGGACATTCCGGCGTTGAAGTCGACGATGTTGCACAGTATATTCTTCAGTATCTGTGAGACGCTTGCCAGCTTCTTCAAATGCATCAAATTTAGTACGTTGTTCATTCATAAAATCTTTTAATGATTTCAAAACGGCAATTGCTGAATTTAGGTTGAGTTGAACGGACTGCAAAGTTTTGCTGCTGCTGTTAAAGCGCTGTAAAACAGTGTTCCAGAATTCTGCAAAAATCCCGGTCTCAAGTTTGCTCATCTGATCAAACAGTCCTTTTGCCATATTACGGCACTCTGACCTTTCTTCACAGTCAGCTGAAATTTCCAACAAAATGTCCATTATATTTTGATAGCCATGGACTAGTGCCTGACAAGCATCAGCACGACATGACCAACGTGTGTCACTTAGCTTTTTCGGCATGGACACAGAGAGGTCATTCTCATCAAGCTTGTCTTTAAGCTTTTTGTAGCGCTTGGTTGAGCCAGTAAAGAATGCATACAGAGCTTGTATGAAATCAAAAAACTTGACAGCCTCACTACACGAATTTGCAGCATCCTTTCCAACAAGGTTTAGTGAGTGTCCAAAACAAGGTATATACATTGCATATTTATTCAGGGTAACAATTTTTGCTTGCATACCCTTGTAGTGACCAGACATGTTGCTTGCATTGTCGTAACTCTGTCCACGGCATTCTTGTATGGAAAGTCCAACATTGTTAAGGAATTTTAGAAGCGCATTCGCCATCTCTTCTCCTTTGTGCCCTGTTGAGGGTAAGAAGGTTAGAAAACGCTCCACAGGTTGATTCCCTTCTAAGTAACGTAAAATCACTGTGAGCTGATCAGTATGGGAATAATCTTCAGATGAATCTACAGATACTGAGTAGTACTTTGCCATTTTAACCCGGTTGATGACATCTTCCAAAATTTTTTCCCCTGTAATCTGTATAAGTTCTTCACAGACATTTGCTGATAGATAGCTTGTAAATCCTTTGCCCTTGTTTGCCTTGGTTTGGATGTGTTGTGCTAGGAAAGCATCATACTCCGACAGTAATTCCAAAATTCCAAGATAGTTGCCATTGTGTTTGGATCCAATAACTTGGTCATCTCCTCTAAAAGCCAATCCTCTTTCGGCAAGAAAAATGATGACACTAAGCAACCGATTTACTAGATTTTGACCATAACTTGTCAGCTCTTCAATCTCTTGTTGCATTTTATGGTCAATCCGACCCTCCAGTTTCGAATATTTGGCTGTATCAATCACAGCATGAATATGGTTTTGAGACTGTTCGTGTGATGAAATTCGTTCACTGGCATGTTTCCAGTCGCTGAAACCATCATTGGAAAATGCATTTCGTGATGCACTAAACAATTTGCAGTCAAAACAGTAGATTCTACCCATGTTTTTTGAGTAGCAAAGCCACTTTCTTTCAACCTTGTCTCCATTGGGACAGTTACGCATAAACATGTCGATAGTACAGCAACGTCCGTCTTTAAATGACATTGCAAAACCTTCTTTCTTCAGTTGTTCCAGAGGCTTTCTCACTGACACATTTCCATTTTTTGACCAGTACTCCCGCATCTCAATAGTAGATATGTTGGGCCACAAACCAATGTCAGTCATGAAACCTGACTGTTCCACAAATTCAGGCACTATATCAAATGCTTCCACAGTAGGCTCCACAGTATGGAGGCTAGGCAGCAAACCAGTATTTTGGAAAAGGCTTGGTTTCTCCATCTCCATGGGCACTGGTGTTGTTTCTAGTGGTGTTAATGGATCAGAAGACACTACTGCAGCAGATTCAGAGACTATGTCAGAGGTACTTTGAGCAGGAATCACTTCCTGAGAAGATGTACCAGCAGGTTCCTCAGAAGATCCACTTCTAGGTATAAGAAAACCAGTAATTCTTGGTATTCTGCATAGTTTTTCCTCCAACTCCTGCTTCTTCTTTCGCTTCTGTGCACCACTCAGAGATTTTGACATATTGAGGGCTAATAGGCTCTTCAAAAAATAGATGTGACTGACACCTGCATTATAAAAATAAATTATGCTCTGTGCAGTCTCTTATTACCTTATAATAAATGCTTATATGTTGTAGCGTTCAGTAGTAAAATGCTAGACTCCCAAACCACTTTTTTCCCCCTCATGTTCAAGTCATGTACACTGCTCTATGCACATTACCCATCCAATAGTCCATCTTAGGAGTGAGCAAATGAGGGTGGCTACATTCCTTCACATAGTACAGTAGGACCATGAAGAAGGAACTCATACATCCTCTAACAGAAAGTCACATCATAGCATCCACAAAAGGGAGATTTGGAGGAAGCTGAGAACAAGAGAATGATTTTTTTTTTTTGGTTCAGAATATAATGTATATACCAGGGGTCTTGAATTAAAATTTATGGAGGTCCAGTTGTTAAAATATTTATTAGTCAGAGATCTGAATATCATGTTTGTACTATAACATCTCAGCAGTGCTTACATCACATTCGCAGACCCCCTTCACAGCAGTCCCAAGGTGTCCTCAGTTCCTTTTCATGTCACAGCGCCCCATTACATTACAGCCTCTTCACATCACAGCGCCCCATTACATTACAGCCTCTTCACATCACAGCGCCCCATTACATTACAGCCTCTTCACATCACAGCGCCCCATTACATTACAGCCTCTTCACATCACAGCCCCCATTACATTACAGCCTCTTCACATCACAGCCCCATTACATTACAGCCTCGCCATATCACAGCCCCCATTACATTACAGCCTCTTCACATCACAGCGCCCCATTACATTACAGCCTCTTCACATCACAGCCCCCATTACATTACAGCCTCATCACATCACAGCCCCCATTACATTACAGCCTCTTCACATCACAGCGCCCCATTACATTACAGCCTCTTCACATCACAGCCCCCATTACATTACAGCCTCGTCATATCACAGCCCCCATTACATTACAGCCTTGTCATATCACAGCCCCCATTACATTGCAGCCTCTTCACATCACAGCCCCCATTACATTACAGCCTCGCCATATCACAGCCCCCATTACATTACAGCCTCATCACATCACAGCCCCCATTACATTACAGCCTCGTCATATCACAGCCCCATTACATTACAGCTTTGTCACATCACAGCCCCCATTACATTACAGCCTTGTCACATCACAGCCCCCATTACATTACAGCCTCGTCACATCACAGCCCCCATTACATTGCAGCCTCATCACATCACAGCCCCCATTACATTACAGCCTCGCCATATCACAGCGCCCCATTACATTACAGCCTCGCCATATCACAGCGCCCCATTACATTACAGCCTTGTCATATCACAGCCCCCATTACATTACAGCCTCACCATATCACAGCCCCCATTACATTACAGCCTCACCATATCACAGCCCCCATTACATTACAGCCTCGCCATATCACAGCCCCCATTACATTACAGCCTCTTCACATCACAGCCCCCATTACATTACAGCCTCTTCACATCACAGCCCCCATTACATTGCAGCCTCATCACATCACAGCCCCCATTACATTACAGCCTCTTCACATCACAGCCCCCATTACATTGCAGCCTCTTCACATCACAGCCCCCATTACATTGCAGCCTCATCACATCACAGCCCCCATTACATTGCAGCCTCTTCACATCACAGCCCCCATTACATTACAGCCTCTTCACATCACAGCCCCCATTACATTGCAGCCTCTTCACATCACAGCGCCCCATTACATTGCAGCCTCTTCACATCACAGCCCCCATTACATTACAGCCTCACCATATCACAGCCCCCATTACATTACAGCCTCACCATATCACAGCCCCCATTACATTACAGCCTCGCCATATCACAGCCCCCATTACATTACAGCCTCTTCACATCACAGCCCCCATTACATTACAGCCTCTTCACATCACAGCCCCATTACATTACAGCCTCTTCACATCACAGCCCCATTACATTACAGCCTCTTCACATCACAGCCCCCATTACATTACAGCCTCTTCACATCACAGCCCCCATTACATTGCAGCCTCATCACATCACAGCCCCCATTACATTACAGCCTCGCCATATCACAGCTCCCCATTACATTACAGCCTTGTCATATCACAGCGCCCCATTACATTACAGCCTTGTCATATCACAGCCCCCATTACATTACAGCCTCTTCACATCACAGCCCCCATTACATTACAGCCTCGCCATATCACAGCCCCCATTACATTACAGCCTCTTCACATCACAGCCCCCATTACATTACAGCCTCGCCATATCACAGCCCCCATTACATTACAGCCTCGCCATATCACAGCCCCCATTACATTACAGCCTCGTCATATCACAGCGCCCCATTACATTACAGCCTCGTCATATCACAGCCCCCATTACATTACAGCCTCGTCATATCACAGCGCCCCATTACATTACAGCCTCGCCATATCACAGCCCCCATTACATTGCAGCCTCATCACATCACAGCCCCCATTACATTACAGCCTCACCATATCACAGCCCCCATTACATTGCACACATTTCCACATTATAGTGCCCCTTTACACATCACAGCGCCCCTGTTAGAGTCCCCTTCATGTCCAGGGCTGGACTGGGACAAAAATGTGGCCCTGGACTTCATCCAGACCGGCCCAGGGCATAACACATCAGGGGACAGCACATCAGGGCACAGGACACAGAACATCATGGCACAGCACATCAGGGCACATCATGGCACAGCACATCAGGGTACAGAGCCCAGCACATCAGGGCACAGGGTACAGCACATCAGGGCACAGAACCCAGCCATAGGTGTGCGCAGCCTCTTGCATTAGGGTGTGCACCCCAAAGCTCAAATACATATGCGTGTGTATATGTACTGATGGTGTCAGTAGGGCAGTGGACAGTGTAATTTTGTTAATTTTCTTTTCCAAAAATTTTTGGCTTGTATAACATTTTTGGGGGGGATGAAATATCAGTGGTCTAAACAGGGGGGAATATGCAGCACAAAAGGCAATTAGGGTGTGCCCAGGCACACCTGGCACACCCTGTGCGCACACCTATGAACCCAGCTCATTAGGGCACAGGGTACAGCACATCAGGGTACAGGGTACAGCACATCAGGGCACAGGGTACAGCACATCAGGGCACAGGGTACAGCACATCAGGGTACAGAGCCCAGCACATCAGGGTACAGGGTACAGCACATCAGGGTATAGCACATCAGGGCGCAGCGCATCAGGGTACAGGGTACAGCACATCAGGGTATAGCACATCAGGGCACAGCGCATCAGGGTACAGGGTACAGCACATCAGAGTATAGCACATCAGGGTACAGGGCACATCACAGCACAGTACATCAGGGTACAGTACATCAGGGCACAGTACATCAGGGCACAGTACATCAGGGTACAGTACATCATGGCACAGTACATCATGGTACAGTACATCATGGCACAGTACATCAGGGTACAGTACATCATGGCACAGTACATCAGGGCACAGTACATCAAGGCACAGTACATCAGGGCACAGTACATCAGGGCACAGTACATCAGGGCACAGTACATCAAGGCACAGTACATCAAGGCACAGTACATCAGGGCACAGTACATCATGGCACAGTACATCAGGGCACAGTACATCAGGGCACAGTACATCAAGGCACAGTACATCAAGGCACAGTACATCAGGGTACAGTACATCAGGGTACAGTACATCAGGGCACAGTACATCAGGGTACAGTACATCAGGGTACAGTACATCAAGGCACAGTACATCAGGGTACAGTACATCAAGGCACAGTACATCAGGGTACAGTACATCAGGGTACAGTACATCAGGGCACAGTACATCAGGGCACAGTACATCAGGGCACAGTACATCAGGGCACAGTACATCAAGGCACAGTACATCACAGCACAGTACATCAGGGCACAGTACATCAAGGCACAGTACATCACGGCACAGTACATCAGGGTACAGTACATCAGGGTAGGGCTGGGAAAAAAATCGATTTAAATCTTGAATCGAGTTGAGAGGTCAAATCGATTCATAATTTAAGCAAATCGATTTTTTTTGATTTTTTTTATTCACCGCGCCAGTCCCGAGGCGCTGCGGGCATGAGTTTTTAGGCAAGGCCGCGGCTTCGGCCTAGTCCGCGGCGTCCGGCCGTAGCCGCGGACTAGGCCGAAGCCGCGGCCTTGCCTAAAAACTCATGCCCGCAGCGCCTCCGGACCGGCGCGGACACCGCGCCGGGCCTGAAGAGCTGCGGGCAAGGAGTTTTTAGGTGAGGCCGCGGCTGTGGCCTAGTCCACGAGGCCGGACGCCACGGACTAGGCCGAAGCCGCGGCCTCGCCTAAAAGCTCATGCCCGCAGCGCCTCGGGACCGGCGCGGTTCCCAAAAAAAAAAAAAAAAAACTTGATTCGAATCGTGAATCGAGTTTTTTTTAAGAGAATTGAAGATTTTTTTTTAAAGAAAATCTCCCAGCCCTACATCAGGGCACAGTCCATCAGGGCACAGTCCATCAGGGCACAGTACATCAGGGCACAGTACATCAGGGCACAGTACATCAGGGTACAGGACATCAGGGCACAGGCCACAGTCCATCAGGGCACACGACATTGGGGCACAGCACATCAGGGCATGGGGCACAAAGCACATCAGGGCATGGGGCACATCAGGGCATGGGGCACATCAGGGCATGGGGCACATCAGGGCATGGGGCACATAGCACATCAGGACACATCAGTGTACATTGGGGCACATCAAAGCACATGGGGCACATCAGAGTACTTTGGGGTACATCGCCGCGGACCTCACCGCAGAACAACTGGGAAACCCCAGTTAAGAAACGATGTAATAGGCAAATTATGCGGAACTGGCCCACTGAGCCATCGGCCCACCGGGAAACTCCCGGTAGTCCCAATGGCCAGTAAATGCCTGTTCATGTCATAGTGCCCCTTTACACATCACAGCACCCCAATTACATTGCAGCCATTGTCACATCACACATTCACATGTATGTGTTTTGGTGGCCCACATTTGCGCAGGCACAGCAGCCCATTCATTTGAATGGGCTGCCATGCCTGCGTTTCCTGCAGAAAAAAAAGGTGCATGCAGCATTTTAAAAATGCAGTGGCCTTGAAATTCATTCGGCTTTTGCACCATGCGACTTACCTGCAGTTCCTGCGCACACAAACGTACTGTGTTTTTAAAAGCGTGGCCTAAACATCTAAAAATGCAGCAAGTTTGCCGGAGCAGGAACTGCAGGTAAGTCACATAAAAATGAACAGACAGTGCTGTATTTCATTGCTTGATGTGCATAGGTGTGTGCAGCCCTATTAAATGCTGCATGTACCTTTTTTTTGCAGGAAACGCAGACATGGCAGTCCATTCAAATGAATGGGCACTGTGCCTGCGCAAATGTGGGCCACCAAATTACATACATGTGAACCAGCTAGGCCCAAAATAAGCCCTTTAAGCAGTTCACACTGAGGCGCTTTGCAGGCGCTATAGCGCTAAAAATAGTGCCTGCAAAGTGCCCTGAAACAGCGGCTCCATTCACTCCAGTGTGAAAGCCCCGAGGTCTTTCACACTGGAACGGTGCCCTGGCAGGACATCAGAAAAAGTCCTGCCAGCGGCTTCTATGGAGCGCATTAGGAGCGGCGAACTCACCGCTCCTAAAGTGCCCATGCCCATTGAAATCAATGGGCAGCGCCGCTGAACCACCAGCAAAGCGCCGCTACGGCAGCGCTTTGCCGGCGGTTCAGCGGCGCTGCCCATTGATTTCAATGGGCAAGGGCGCTTTAGGAGCGGTGAGTTCTTTTAACCCTTTTTCGGCCGCTAGCAGGGGTTTAAAGTGCCCCGCTAGAGGCCGAAAAGCGCCACAAAAAGGACGGTAAATCGCCACTAAAAATAGTGGCGTTTTACCACCAATGCCTGGGTGCTTTCAGTGTGAAAGCAGCCTAAATACAGTATGCCATGTTCCTGTAAATCATGCTGTGTGTGCTCTCCTCTGAGGCCTCACTCAGCCTGGACAGTGGACTGCAGATCTGCTCATTTTTTTTAACTTTAATACCCAAGACATGGCATGGGGATAGGGGGAGAGGGAGCCAGGGGGGGGAGAAAAGACCTTACCTGGTGGTGAACGGTGGAAATCTCAGCTAAATTCTCCACACTGCTGCTCCACACAGGCTTCAGTGCACTCTCCACTCCGCGCTGCCCAGGGCCCTGTCTCACTCCTCCTCCGCTTCTCCGCTCCTCCGAGTCCGATCGCTGGTACACAGCACTGTCTGCACACATAGCAAGGGGCGGGGCCAGAGCGTCAGTGGAGCTCAAGGCCCCGCCCACCCGCGTCCCGCTCCTGAAATTTTAAAAAAAAAAAGGCACTGGCACTGTGGGCGCCGTGCGAGCCGCCGCGGCTGACATTTTTCAGCGCCGATTTGCGGGCAGCACGCAGGGTTAACGGGCAGCTCTGCTTTGGGCCCCAAGAAATGACAGGGCCCTGGGCAGCTGCCCCGTTTGCCCTGCGCTAAAGACGGCCCTGCATGTAGCAATTTTGTTACATGTTGATCCTGCCAAAAGATCCATTATTTTTCAACTGCCTCTAAAAAAATAACAGTTATTCATGGGAATGCAGGCCGCACCTACCCTCGCAGAATACCAAAAGTCAAATACCTATTTAAATAATAACACAAAACCACTTGTTGCCAAAAAAATTGGCCGCGGCACGTTTATTGGAATATTCAAATCAATAAATAATAATAACAACATCTTGATAATTTTATTAATTCATAAAATTCTTAAACTTCAAACAATAAACTTAAAACAGCTCAGTCTTAAAGGACTTGAGCATACAGAATATTTATAACCAAAGTCCCCCCCCCCCTGCAAATATGAAGGGTGACAGACCACATAACGTGCTTAGGGATTAGGGAGGGAGGGTGGGGAGCTTCTTGCCTTGACGCTGACTAGCTGAACACTGGCTGGAATATTCACAAATGTCATGTGACCATGATTGAGTCGCATGACTAAGGCCTTATAGGCTGAAACGCATCAACTGACTCAATCTGCGTTTGTTCACTGTGGCTATTCAATAAAATGAAGAATTTTAAGGGCAACAACCAGAGTGCGGATCATTTTTTCAACATTACTCTACTCAGCCAGCGACTGTGGATCGAGCACCTGGGAGCTCTGCTATCTATGTGGTGTATGGATAGTAGCACTGACTTTTCTGTTTATACCTTGTCCCTAATACAGTAAAATGTACATAAACTTTTTTTTTTTTTTTTTATAAGAGGAGGGACGACCGCATACCCATGCTGTCAGGCTTAAAGCCTTAAGCCTTCCTAGTCCATTCTGCAGTGAAATTGCAAAGCAGTATTGTCATCCTGTAGGACACAGCAGAAATAGACGCAGAATTAGATGCAATTGTAGTTTTAAATAGATTTTAGGTAAGAGATAAACAAAAAAGCTAAAACATTATAAACAGTTACAGCAGCCAGTTTAAAGATTGAAATAATATGAACAAAACTTCACTGTTGTAACAATCCCCAGCAGGTTATGATATGATAATATGATTTGTCCCATCCACTGTAAGTGCTCACTTACATTTGCTTTGCTGGTTGAAGCATGGTCCTCGTTAAGATTGTTCTTCAGAGCAATAGACAGGGGGTGAGGAAGTCGTGAGACAGGGCAAATGTTGGTTTATTGTTTTTTTTATCACCCACTTCTATTTAATTTAATGAACATTAATTTAACACAAAGCCTTACCTTACAGAGGTACAAAAGTTTCACACTCCTGGCCAACAGTTACAATTGTCTGTTCAGTAATATTTTGATTCCAGTTAGCATAGCTAGTTTCTTTTCTGTGCTAACCTACCTCTAAAATATGTCCAGAGCCCCTTGAAGCCCAAAAGTCATCTGCATTAGGATGAGCTTCAGGCTTGGGCCAACATAGGGTTCAGCCAAAAATCTAGCTGATAAAGGTTTGCTAAACTGGCAAACTAAATATTCAGATTTAGCTTGTTCACCCTGCTGAACCTCCCAAAAGTTATTCATTTAGGGCAGTATCTCTACTGCCACTAGGGAAATTACTTCACAGCCCACTGGCTGACTGGTTTCACATAGTAAACAAGTCAGCCAGTATCCTATTATTTTCAGCAAGAGTCTGTTGGGGTTTTTGTCAGCGGGTAATGGATGGATCCACGTCACTGGATAATGTGATTGACAATGGATTTACACTGTGCGACATTTTTTTAATACAGGACATTATGTATGTGTCACATTCCCTACCGTGCCTTGCAGACGGCCAGGCATGGTCACGCCCCAAGTGCTTCTGAGTGGTATTGAACTCATGACTGTCTGTTCTTGCTCCTGTTTCTTTACATCTGAGCCACACCTCAGTTCCTTTCAGCCTGCTTTCCAACTATGCCTAGTTCAGCATGAGGTACTGAGGGTGATACTCTGATTGCACCTGTCACTCTTGGATCAGCTGAGACAGGTTACTTAATCTGCTGGGTATAAAAGACTGCCTCACTCTGAGGGCCTTGTCAGTTCATTGTCTCATTTTCTCTTGTTTGCTAAGTGTTCCTGTGCTCCTGTCTTCTGTTGCAGCGTTCCAGTGTTCCAAGACTGACCCCGGCTTCAGGCCCTGGCTTTGTTTATCGTTATCCTGACTTCTGGAATCCTTGACTGCGGCTTTACCTCAACTATCCCTTGGCTATTCCTGTAAAGCCCCTGTGCACAGATTCACAGCCCAGGTAGCTTATCTCTTTTTTACTGTGGGCTGTGTGTATTTGCAAGGGTGAACGTACATCTCTGCGCCATGGACTCCAACCTAGGTAAGCCCTTACATAATGAACTGACCATCATGGAGGCCACAGAGATGTACAAAAAGCTCACCTCCCTTGCTCTGCAAGTCTCCAGCCTGGGCCAGACCGTTTCTGAGTTACAGCAAGAAGTCCACTTGTTTAAACTTACAGTACGCCCAGCCCTGGAACCTCTTAAGCCTAGGACCTATGCCTCTGACTTTATAAAGGTTCGCGCATCCATCTACCTGCTCACTGGGCTAACCAAGATATGGGCTTTTCAGCTATTACAGGAGAGGAGTCCAGTCTTGGACAGCTGGGAGGCTTTCATGTTTGCTCTGGACTTTTATATTACAGTTTCCAAGAAAACCAGTGTTCCCAAGTCTGCTCCTAGTTCGCGTGGCCTACAGGTACCCAGGGACAGGAATACCCTATACAGATATGACTCCAAGCCATCCCAGTCTGTGCCAAGTTATGAAGCTCTAACCCCTCAAAACCTGGACGCTCCTGAGGTTTTACCCACTGCGGATGATGTGGAACCCATGGAGATCAGGTCCATCAGGTCCAAGCTGTCTAAGGGAGAGAGAGTGGAGGAGAGGCTGTGGACTCTGTTTCTATTGTGGAGTAAGAGGGCACCTTATCTCTCTCTGCCCAACTCATCCAAAGTTTCAGCAAGTGGGTGTTACTAGGATCCTTCCTGCCACCCCTGAATCTTTGCCTGCTATCCAGCTTGAAGTTCCTGTGCACCAGTCTGACATTCCAGTGCCTGCTACCCAGTCTGATGTTCCTGTACCTGCTGCCTGGTCTGATGTCCCTGTTCTTGTGTCCCCGCTACCTCCTGACTGTACATATGCCTCGAATGACACCATAGTCTGTAAGCAGGACCCGAAGATTTTTGAAAGAGCCTTGATGAACTATCTGTTCCATGCTCTGAGGGCATTCCTAAGGGAAGGGAACTGTCTCGGTCCCTAGCATGCCCTGAGGATGGCCATGCATGGTCGCGCCCCAAGTGGCTCTTGGTGGTATTGAACTCATAACTGTCTGTTCTTGCTCCTGTTTCTTTACCTCTGACCCACCTCAGTTCCTTTCAGCCTGCTTTCCAACCATGTCTAGTTCAGTATGAGGTACTGAGGGTGATACTCTGATTGCACCTGTCACTCTTGGATCAGCTGAGACAGGTTACCTAATCTGCTGGGTATAAAAGACTGCCTCACTCTGAGGGCCTTGTGAGTTCATTGTCTCATTTTCGCCAAGTGTTCCTGACTTCCTGTGTTCCTGTCTTCTGTTGCAGTGTTCCAAGACTGACCCCGGCTTCAGACCCTGGCTTTGTTACCATGGGCTGTGTGTATTTGCAAGGGTCTCTTGCATGGACTCCAACCTAGGTAAGACCTTACAGTATGGTTTGCATGTTTGTTTATTTGCCAAGGACTTTTTTTTAGTGAATGAGTAAAAGGGGTACTATGTACCCTTTTAAGGCCTGCTTGTACTATGTCCACTGAGCTTCTCAACAGGCATGGTGTGAAAAAGCCCTTACACATTCACACACAGGAGGAGACAGATATCTGGGGGCCCCCTTATGTTAAAGGGGAGCTTCCAGATTTAAAACCCCAAGCCCCCGCCACCACAGACCCCTTCATTCACTGTACCAGCATTCTGGAGAGAAGGCCCTTGTTTCGATCAACAACCCTTCCCATGTTGAGAACATGTGACCTGGTATGGTTTGGAAGGGGGAGCCCCATGTTCGCTGACCCTCCCTTTTTAGGCTGCATTCTGTAAATGATTCTGTGTGCATGAAAATGATAGAGTCTAGAAAAGTAAATAAAATTTGTTTGTTTGGAAGGTTGGCTAAATAAGGTATGTCTAAATGAAAAGACTAACCAGTTAACAGTTAGAGGCTTATGTAAAACACCCTTAAACCCTGAGTTCAGATAGAGTGAAAGTCTATAAGGTAAAGAATATGCCTGATTGATAGGTAATCTCTCATGAGATATGCATGGATAAAATAGTCCTCTCTGCAATAATCTACGTGGAGAGAGGGAAGATAAATATATGCTTGAAAAAAATTGTAGTGATCCTAAATGCCCTCAAAAAATGTATTAAAGTGATCCGCAACTATTAATAGACACCAGGACCAGAAGGATGAGAAGAAACCCCTCCAAGTCCCACCCAAATGTGTGTCAGAGGTACTGAAAGTATAATATAGCCTGCCTGACCATTTAATAAATACACGATTCTAGGATTAATGCAACTGAACCCTGTAAAAGGCAAACATTTTTCCAAGGGAGCTAGAAATAGGAATGCATGTGCTAGCACTGAGAACAATAGTCTGATAGAGGGTTTGAAGAAGATTCATTTTTCAGCAAGTAGTTTTTAAAAAGGCCTTCAGGCTAACACTATCGCACTGAGGGGCCAGGTAATAGACTGTCCTGTCTGCTAATCGTACAGAAAAGTACAGGGCTTATAGAAGATATATATTTCCTGGGAGGGAGATAAGTAGGCACTCTGACATGCACGACCATAATTGCTAAAAATAGGGGAACAAAAAATGACTTATTAGTAATTAATCAAAAAGGGAGGACAGGGGATTATCACGGTGCCAGGGAAAGCCAAGATAAGAAGGTAATATAGCAAGTGTAAAAATACAAAAATACTTTAATTCACAAAATTTAGAGTTCGATACATACAGGAAACAATAAAATCATTTGCCCTATGTATTTTACGTACGGTCGCTGACCCTACTCATATTTCAGATAATTGTGTGTTTCACACACATTTTTTGCTTGCATAGTCATTACACTCTCCTAATCCACAATATATTTGATTGCCAGGTCTTGTATATGCCCCCTGCAGACATAGATACGGTGCGGCTCTGTCTCTCTTCGGCTGAGGTTCCCCCGTTGGGCCACCCCTGGGTGTCTGGCTTTCAGGTATGTTCTTGGTCCTGGGGCTCTGCTATGGGCCTCTCCTTGTGAATCAGTCCAGCCATATACCCTAATACTTATCAGTGTTTATACCAGTGTACATCTTACTGTTTATTTTTCTGTTTGTTTACATGATGTTTTTGTATTTCTACACATAGATTCTTATATATTCAAACTAGCTCTCATCATTCCCTGAGGAAGCCAATGCTTTGGTGAAACATGTAGGAAACTGAGCTCTTGCTTTGAAGGCCGTCCACCCTTGGCCCACCCTACTGCATTTTGGTCATGTATTTTATATATGCTAATCTCAGCTAATGATTTTATTGTTTCCTGTATGTATCGAACTCTAAATTTTGTGAATAAAAGTATTTTTGTATTTTTACACTTGCTATATTACCTTCTTATCTTGGCTTTCCCTGGCACCGTGATAATCCCTTGTCCTCCCTTTTTGATTAATTACTAATATATTTTGGGATGAGGTGCTGTATCCAAATTAACCTATCTAGCCATACCTTCATTTTCCAAAAAATGACTTATGTTTCTGTGGTTGAATGAAAACACAGACCATGCCCCCCACATAGATGGGACCCCACATATATGATCACAATTTGATTGCAGATCTTCATTATTATAAACCTTAGAGTTCAAAGTGAGTTGCCACCCACTCAATGTATCCATTTGGATGGAAGAGGCTGACCATTGCTACCTAGAACAGGTAAGGTTTTGGTAATAACAATCTTCAAAACCTCCTGACTGTGTATAGCTACAGTATATGGTTCTAAAAGTAAAAGTAATGGTTCCAGCTGTTGTTCTGCTATGCGTGGACATCAAACTCTAATGCTTTACTCCTCACAAAAACAGAACCAGTGCAAAAAAGACCCAAATTCTGAAAACTCTCCAAAATGCTATCATAAAACTAACATGTATTCCAACAACTTAGACACACCTTGAACCCTCTATACCACTAGGCTTAATGGAAGATTTTTCTGTTGTGCACTGCACAGGATGGCCGATACAAGTTATTTATTTTTTTTGTAAGGTTAAAATACACCAATCTTTTTCAGATGCCACTAGTCTTGTACTAATTAGGGATGCGGACACATCAGCTGATATCCCATGAGGCACACACAGTGTCTAAATGATAGCCATCGCCACTGTGAGAATATACAAATTAAGCACTCTCCTTTACATGGTATTGCTGAACTGCTTTGCATATCAAATTGACTTTGAGGCACTGTATTGTTAGAATACCCTGCATATTCTGAATTACTTTTTCTTTGTCTGGATCATGATTGTGGTGTTAAATATATTTATGAAAGTATGATCCACACCTTTGACTGTGTCATGACAACAATGTCAGGATTTTTTCCTTTTTGTCATCTGTGTCTTATTAGGGACAGCTATCAGAGGAACAAGTGTCCCTACTGGAAGAGTTCACCTCTATACCTGCCCTTGTGGCAACTCAATATGTTATATTTACTGTGACAACTCAAAATTTTTATATTTACATTCTCTTTTATGACAGTGGTTACAACCTTTCATCTCATGTCCATCTCATATTAAATTTGGAACACTAATGATGGAAAACATTTTAAAGCAGTTTTTAAAAGTACAAATAAACAGATTTTAAAAGTTTTGATCTTGATGTAAGCACTTACACTTAAGAGTCTATTTATGCGTTTGTACATAAGAATCACACAATTTTCAACTACTGTGGAAATTATACATTTTTCAAATCATAGTTATTGTGTGAATACAGGGTGAAAGTTGTGTGAAAACATTTGTAAATACACTCCTTATCATTAGGATATTGAACTTGTGTTTGAAGACAGGCAAAGCTTATCATAATGCAGCATGCACGTTTTCTAAACTTCCAACAAAACAATCTTGCTTATCAGCAGCTACGTATCACTTTTCACCAGACACCAGAATAAACTGAGGTGTCTCAATTTCACTTTAAACTGCTAAAACAAATTCATGTTTTAGCCCTAAAATGTGCATGTGCACTCTGCACTAATTTGTAAGAAACCTTGAGTTTTTTAATCCATGTCATCATTTTTTATGATTTCACCAGAGTGCTAAAAGTTAAATGTTTTCAATTGGAAAAAAAAAAAAAAAAGCTTTGCATGTGAAAACAGTCAGAAATAAAATGTGTAAACTTATTTCTCCCTTTAGTGAATTGGGTTGAATGACTTGGAACATGCATACACATTTCAGATGTCAGATGACACCTGATAGGCACATGCTTCTTCCAGATTGTTGACCTAAGCAGTCCATACACAGGTAAGCAATTGCAGCTCCCATCGTCTATCCTGACATGTTTCTTTATAGGCTAAAAAGAATGTAGTTCTTTGGCAGCGTATTACTGTTTATGAGGAGCTATCCACAAAAACCATCCTAGTGCACTCTATCACACGCTCTACGCGTATCACTGGCAGTTCATCTCTATAAATCTTCTAACAACCAATCTAGTAAAGTTACCTATTGATTAAGTGTCACACAAGTAAAATACTGTTCCTCTCTAAAATGAATGTATTTTGGTATATATCCTATCAATTCTTACACAACAAATAAGGTCTCCAGAATGAGAAACTGGACCAAATAAACTGTCACAGTAAGAAAACGAAGCTACCACCATCAATATTTACCCATGTACTAAATGCTGTTCACTGTTAAAGACACCTTTGCCCTATTTCAGACAAACATATATGGTGAGTATGTCTATTCTTATAATGCATGCATGTATGTAAGTTGTGTATGCAAGATAATTCCATACATCCTTAGATACTGCGTTCCCTGTGACTGTCCATTCCTTGTTTCCTGTCCATAAAACACATACTGTAATGCCCCGTACACACGGTCGGATTTTCCGATGGAAAATGTGTGATAGGACCTTGTTGTCGGAAATTCCGACCATGTGTAGGCTCCATCACACATTTTTCCATCGGATTTTCCGACACACAAAGTTTGAGAGCAGGCTATAAAATTTTCCGACAACAAAATCCGTTGTCGGAATTTCCGATCGTGTGTACACAAATCCGACGGACAAAGTGCCATGCATGCTCAAAATAAATTAAGAGACGAAAGCTATTGGCTACTGCCCCGTTTATAGTCCCGACGTATGTGTTTTACGTCACAGCGTTCAGAACGATCGGTTTTCCGACAACTTTGTGTGACCGTGTGTATGCAAGACAAGTTTGAGCCAACATCCGTCGGAAAAAATCCTAGGATTTTGTTGTCGGAATATCCGATCAATGTCTGACCATGTGTACGGGGCATAAGAATTATTATACAAGTGGCATCAACTCATACTTCACTGTATAAAGCACAACCCCCAGTCAGTGATAATCAGTTTCTGTCTGCCTAAAGCATAAAACGTCATAAAATTTAAATTTAAATTTAATTCTAGGTCTACACTTTATTTAAGCAATACCATTTTTCAAATGTAAATATTTAGTTCTTACTGGCTTACACCTGCAGTAATACTAACTAGTGCATCAATTATATTGACTTTCAGCACATTTTAGAAAACACTATAGCCATCAGATTAGGTAATGGACAGTATTGACCTGCAGTCAGAATGTACATGAATGCTTCCAGGTTCATTCCCTCAAGATCTGCAACACTACTGGGTTAGTCCTGTGCTTGCAATGCTTAGTTTCAGAATCAAAATGCAGCCAACCTGGCATATTTTGCTGTACTGCATTATAAACATAAACAAGCTAGCATCAATTGCATGAAATTATGAATATAGAAAACTGCAAAAGGACTACCATTCTAAACCACAGTCATTAAAGTATATAGGTATGAGATTTAAAATGTAAAATGCATATTAAAATGAAAAAAAACCTACACTTCTCAGTGATCATGATCATGTATACACTATATCCATATTGAAATACAGTATCTCACAAAAGTGAGTACACCCCTCACATTTTTATAACTATTTTATTATATCTTTTCATGTGACAACACTGAAGAAATCACACTTTGCTACAATGTAAATAGTGAGTATACAGCTTGTATAACTGTGTAAATTTGCTGTCCCCTAAAAATCACTCAACACACAGCCATTAATGTCTAAACCGCTGGCAAAAAAAGTGAGTACACCCCTAAGTGAAAATTGTCCAGATTGGGCCCAATTAGCCAATTTCCCTGTGACTCGCCATTATCATTTGACTCGTTAGTGTTACAAGGTCTCAGGTGTAAATGGGGAGCAGGTGTATTAAATTTGGTGTTATCAGTCTCACTATCTCAAACTGGTCATTGGAAGTTCAACATGGCACCTCATGGCAAAGAACTCTCTGAGGATCTGATAAAGAATTGTTGCTCTATATAAAGATGACTTAGGCTATAAGAATATTGCCAAGAGCATGAAACAGAGCAGTAGCATGGTGGCCAAGACCATACAGCGGTGTAAGAGGACAGGTTCCATTCAGAACAGGCTTTGCCATGCTCAACCAAAGAAGTTCAGTACACGCGCTCAGCGTCATATCCAGAGGTTGTCTTTGGAAAATAGACGTATGAGCGCTGCCAGCATTGCTGCAGAGGTTGAAGGGGTGGGGGGTCAGCCTGTCAGTGCTCAGATCATACGCCACACACTGCATAAAATTGGTCTGCATGGCTGTCATCCCAGAAGGAAGCCTCTTCTAAAGATGATGCACAAGAAAGCCCACAAACAGTTTTCTGAAGACAAGCAGACTAAGGACATGGATTACCAGAACCATGTCCTGTGGTCTGATGAGACCAAGATAAATTTATTTGGTTCAGATGGTGTCAATCGTGGTGGCAACCAGATGAGGAGTACAAAGACAAGCGTGTCTTGTCTACAATCAAGCATGGTGGTGGGAGTGTCATGGTTTGGGGCTGCATGAGTGCTGCCGACACTGGGGAGCTACAGTTCATTGAGTGATCCATGAATGCCAACATGTACTGTGACATACTGAAGCACAGCATGATCCCCTCCCTTCAGAGACTGGGCCGCAGGGCAGTATTCCAACATGATAACGACCCCAAACACACCTCCAAGATGACCACTACCTTGCTAAAGAAGCAGAGGATAAAGGTGATGACTGGCCAAGCATGTCTCCAGACCTAAACCCTATAGAGCATCTGTGGGATATCCTCAAATGGAAGGTGGAGGAGCGCAAGTTCTATAACATCCATCAGCTCTGTGATGTCGTCATGTAGGAGTGGAAGAGGACTCCAGTGGAAACCTGTGAAGCTCTGGTGAACTCCATGCCCAAGAGGGTTATGGCAGTGCTGGAAAATAATGGTGGTCACACAAAATATTGACATTTTGGGCCCAATTTGGACAATTTCACTTAGGGGTGTACTCACTTTTGTTGCCAGCGGTTTAGACATTTATGGCTGTGCATTGAGTTATTTTGAGGGAACAGCAAATTTACACTGTTATTCCACTGTACACTCACTACTTTACATTGTAGCAAAGTGTAATTTCTTCAGTGTTGTCACATGAAAAGATATATAATAAAATATTTACAAAAATGTGAGGTGTGTACTCACTTTTGTGAGACACTGTATATATTGTGAGCAAGGTAGGCTTAACTAGTAGTGGCAGTGGTACCTATGTATGAGACAGGGATATCTTAAGAAAAGTCCAAGCAGGTTTGTCCTGCACTTTTGTTAATCAAGGCAACAAACAAATTGGGGTCAATGCAGTAGGGCTATGTAAAGTCCATAGCATAAAACAAACAAAATGCCTGCTTATCTGAGCCTCTAACCAGACTTATGTAATTTACTAACCTACAGGATGTCCCCTAACAAGTTCTTCAAAACAAACAACTTTTTTTAGTGTTCTGTCAGTTAGTAGTGAGCCTTTTAGCCTAGCAACAGCAAGCTCAGAGAATCTGTTAGTTCACATCTATAAAGACCTGTGCATAGCTATTTAATGAGATCTTGATCGCTCTCATTCAACCAGTGGGTTGAACCAAAAAAACTGACCCAATTGCCCGATCTACACATTCAAGGTGGATGGGGGAATCCTCACGTGTCTTTGTATTCTGACAGTGGGGAGACTTCCCCAACGTCAGAGTACATAGATCAGTGCTGCACTTTATAGCCTGCAGTGTTGACTGAGTGGAAATTTTCTAACAGGACAATTGAACATCAATTGTGTAGAACCCATTGAATTTTGATCCAATTGTGTGGCCAGCTTAACAGGTAAAATATGTACCTAGACCTAAAGGCTTTAACCCACCCAAAGCTCTACAAAGTCTCCAGGCTTCAGGACCCAGACCAGAATGTATTAGGTTCTGAGAAAACAACACGTTTTTTTTTCACCCATAGCAAACACAAATCGTGGAGCCCCTCCAGGCATGCGTAGGCAAGATACCTGGTTCACATATATAAAATGTCTACAATCCTGACAGCCAGTGCCTCACAATAAAAAAAAAAAAGAGCCTGTTAATGCAGATAAAAATGGTGCCGTAACAATCACAGCAGGCATCCCGAGGGAAGGGGTGGATTGGAGATAGTTGTGTGTTGCCCACAAATGAGAGGAGCCTGCTCACAATCAGAACTCTGGTGTGGCATCAGTAAAGCTGCAAAGGGCAGCATTTGTGAGAACAGGTCTAGGGCTGTCTGGCTTAACAGGTATCTGAACCAGACTGATATCTCAAGCAAATACAGTAAGAGTAAGAGTTAAGCCTAGTATACACAGGCCAAATGTCAGGCACATTGGCCAGTTCAATAGAAACTGGCCGACATTCAGCCCATGTGTACAGCAGCTGGCCTGACAGAAGTCTGCTGATCGGCATCCGATCAGAGATTGTCAAGAGACAGATGAGGTCTCTGTGTGAACAGACCAGTAAGTCTGAACTGAGCAATCATTAGTTAGTGTATGAGCAGAGGAACAAGTACAACAGACGGCCTAGGACTAAAGCAGCTCTGTCCTGGTGAGAAAACAGCCAGGCTGAAAAATGTTTGCCACTGTGTTGTATGAGAACATCCATGCATGGGAAAACTGTTCATAAACTTATTTTGTTGATGAATAAGCGTTCTTGCACACTGCTCCTCCTAAACTGATGTTTTTGAGGTTTTGGGCACTTTTTGCCTAAGCCCCTGAACTCCCCTTAATAAAAGCCTGAGGGGTTGAATGCAAATCCACTCTGCACTACAAGTGCACTTGGAAGTGCAGTCGCTGTAGATCTGAGGGGAAGATACTATACCAGTGTTTCTCAACTCCAGTCCTCAAGGCGCCCCAACAGGTCATGTTTTCAGGATTTCCCTCATCTGAAATGGCTTTGGGAATTACTAAGGCAGTGAAACTGATCAAATCACCTGTGCAAAATAATGGTAAGCCTGAAAACATGACCTGTTGGTGCGCCTTGAGGACCGGAGTTGACAAACACTGTACTATACTATACAAACATATGCCATTTTATTAAATATCCAGTAGAAAAATTATGTTCAGATCTTGGAAAAACCTTTAC
This sequence comes from Aquarana catesbeiana, assembly GCF_042186555.1. Taxonomy (NCBI): domain Eukaryota; kingdom Metazoa; phylum Chordata; class Amphibia; order Anura; family Ranidae; genus Aquarana; species Aquarana catesbeiana. The sequence goes on from NC_133325.1 coordinate 307,559,924, forward strand.
ACATGCAAGGCTCACTCATACCATCTTAAATCTATATGGTATATGGGAAAAGCAAGTTATTTAATCAATACAGAAATATAGATTTGTGTTCCCTTATCATTTATATATAGCTTAATCTGTTTGACATACATCACTAGTTATATTGCTCTGTACTCTCACTTCAGACCCCACTCCGTGCATTTAGGTGTGTAAGAAAAAGTTTTGCTGTATCTTTGATGTGGTGTGTGGCAAAACAAGTTACATGGAGTTCAATGGTAACACATGGAAACATGCCTAAAATGTGCTTTGCGCCTAACGTGTACATGTGAACAGTGCCTAAGACAAATAGAGTGCTGTTGACTGGAGCAGGGTGCGGAGGAAGTGTTGGACTGCTGATGGAGATCTGGGCCAATGCTTGTGTGTGATAGCAGCAGTCCAGCATGCTGCTAGCTCAGGATATTCTAAAATACACTGAAAGAAGGGCATATTTATTACTGTATATGCAGCCTGACTGCATTATAGTAATGATAAATATGAAGGCTTTAATTGGATTTTAAAGTCACTCACAAGAGCATTGAGGAAGGATTTAAATAAACTATGTGCCATGATACCTCAACAGCAGAGCACTAGCACCAGAAATAAGCCTAGACACAAGTATTTAAAGCGTAACTCCACTTTTGTCGAGAAAAAAAAATATTTCCCTCTGGGTGATCTATGTACATTGCAAGGATTATAACAAACTTTGTTGCAGATTCCTTCCTTTTGCTATTCTAAAGAAATCCCTCTGTTTGTGCCTCTGTTCTGAGTGGGTCTAATGGGAGTGGTTTCATAATTAACTGTCAGGTGTGCATCTGCAGAGCACTAATGAGGAAGTCTACTGGACCTGCATCCCTTTAGATGTGTTCCTATTGAAAGGATCTCTCCAAAAATGACATTTTTGTTGCAGGGGATGCCTGAAATCTGACTTGCATCTTAGGCAGACTTCTGGGAAAATTGGTCAGTCAATCACACAGGCAGGAAATGATGTTTCTGGGGAGTGGTCAGTACACACTCTGTGTACAGAACAACTCCAGGTAGCCATATTGCATTGTATTCTCAGAAAATTACAGTGGCTGCAGATTGAAAAGGAAAGGTAATTTTTAATAACATTCAGTTACAATATGATTAGTGTCACAATTATATGCGCTATATTATATTTTCTTTTTTTGCTATTTTTACCCCCACGAAAGTGGAGTTACCTTTTACAAGCTTTTACTTAAAGATATATTTAGAAATAATACTGTCAATCAATAAATCAACATTTATAAAAAAATCAATAGGACAATAAGATCCTGGGGGAAGCTTTCTGAAACAACAAACTACAATATTGATGTCTTTTACTCAGGTAATGATATGTGAGATGGGAGCTCATATCAAAATACTAAATAGTTCATAGCTGAAGGGTAGGGGTCCTGAGCCAATTGGTGCCTCTAGTGGGGTAATGACTTGTATACTGATTCAACCAACCACATAGCCTCTAGATACTCTCACTGATTTATATGCCCAAACAGAGCAACATTAGCATGCTCTGCCTGTCTGACACCATACCATTCACCTCAACACCAACCTTCCCATCTCATTGTCCTATAACCCTACATGTGATCATATTTTATGATTTCAATTGTTTTTTTCATCAAACTGTGGATTATATGCCCTCCTGGTGTAGTGTCCCCACATTCGCCAGAATAGACTTGTACTGCAGGGTCTTTACACCTGACCACACCCGGGGTAAGATAGCGTGCAGTCTTATCTATCACATGTGTCTTTAATGTTTGTTATATCTATGTGTGTTATTATTATCTTTTCTCTTCATTTCTAGAACTAATATTGATGTATGCTCTATAATATACAATAAGCTCCTGAAGAAGAGGAAGCCTGTCTGTGAAACATGTTGAGCGTTAGATATACATATGGTACATGTGAACTTGTTAGTGGCCATTTCCTAGTGTCACTTCATCTGTGATTTTATAGAGCCAATTAGTGATCCATAAGGACACAATTTATTGTGTTTTATACTTATGTTCATTTTAATCTATTGCTTGTAATAAAATTGACCTTTTACACTTATCCTGTGTATGTCAAGCATTTGTACGGTACCATGAAAATCCATAATAGCCTCAGTCCATATTTTTGTGTAACCTTCCCATATGATTATATGTGCATTTATTGTGTTGTACAAGTGTTTGTCTATAAAAGCTTCCCTTGTCAAAAAGAGACATCCATCCGGAGGCTGCTGCTAGGTGCCACCATCTTGGATGAGTCATCCATCAGAACTTAAGTAACACCTTCTAATATTTATTATGTAATATACTCTGCCCCCTCTACTGCTACATAAAAGGTTAAGTCATTAGGTGAGGGCAGGGGTGGAGAAGAAGCATAGAAAGTAATTAAACACTGCATGAAGAGAAGAGGGCTATGATATGTGAGGAGGAAGGGGGCTGTGATAAGGAACTGACACTTTCTGGATCATCAGCTCAATACAAAGTACACAGACATGTTCAATAAACAATAAGTTATGGAAAGGAAAAAGTAAGCATTTTAAATACTTGAATTTTCAGTGGTTTTATTTGCATTTTTTTTAAGGTTGATGACATGATCTCTTTTGAAATAAAATCATTATTGGTAATGCTTGCTTCACAATCAGAAGTAGAAAACTACCTTTGCTGTGTTATAAATATCATTATATGTAGGAGGTTGCTGCAGCACACCAGCATATTAAGTCTGTTTGTCCCCGTCAAGGTAATGGCAAATCCATTTTTAGCAATGACTGCACTATTTAAGGAACCATTTACATTTGACCTGAGGACATCATAACACATGCTGATAATTTCAAGCAGGAAAAATGCAAATGTGCTGGCCATATTTTCATGCTGTTTTTTCTTTGTTGCCATTACGAAGACTGCCAGTCTAACTAGAAAGCGTGATATTGTTTTAAATTTAGAAATGATTAAAATCACTAAATATAACCCTTTCTTTCTTTGCAGAGCTCATTTTTTATGTAATTCCCCACCTCATAACTTCAGAAATTGTATCTGCACCCACTGCCTACCTATTACTATACCAGATTTCCTGACAGCACAGTGTGAAAAATATATAACACCCTATTCAAAGCTTTGCATTATGGTAACATGTAATAAAACCACAAGTTCCTGCAATGCAGTTAACTCACAGTCCACAGTGTGTTGCATAGTAGTGCCATTCATTTATAGAGGCAACCCAATGCACAACAACAGGTACAAGTAGTACACCCATGCTGCAGCGCAGCACAAAGCACATTCTGTGCATTGTGGTGCAGTGCATTAAGAAAAAAAAAAAATCATGCTAATTGTTATGCATTAAGGTGCCTTAACCACTTCAGCCCCGAAAGAATTGTCAGCTCAATGACCAGGCCATTTTTTACGAAACAGCACTGCATCGCTTTAACTGACAATTGCGTGGCCGTGCGATGCTGTACCCAAACAAAATTGACGTCCTTTTTTTCCCACAAATAGAGCTTTCTTTTGGTGGTATTTGATCATCTCCTTATTCCAATAACCCGCTACAAAACAAAGGGAGAACGAAGATTCGCAGTCCAAGGACCACGGCTATGGAACGCTCTACCTACTCACATTCGCATGGAAGAAAGCCATCAGGCCTTTAGAAAGAAACTCAAGACCTACCTCTTCTGAGAAGCTTGACAACACAGGACGGATCCAGCGCCTTGAGGCGATTCAGTTCGCAACTGCAGCGCTATACAAATCATTCATTCATTCATCTCTGCGGTTTTTATTTTTTGCGCAAAAAAAAAAGCAACAATTTTGAAAAAAACACAATATTTTGTACTTTTTGCTGTAATAAATAGCCCCATTTTTTTTTTAAAAAAGCTATTTTTTTCCTCAGTTTAGGCAGATATGTATTCTTCTACATATTTTTGGTAATCAAAATCAGAAAAAGCGTAAACTGGTTTGCGCAAAAGTTATAGCATCTACAAAATAGGGGATAGATTTATTACATTTTTATTATTATTATTTTTTTTTTTTACTAGTAATGGCGGCAATCTGCCATTTTTATCGAGACTGCGATATTATACACATCAGACACTTTTGACACATTTTTGGGTCGATTGACAATTATACAGCGATCGGTGCTATAAAAATGCACTGATTACTGTATAAATGTCACTGGCAGGGAAGGGGCTAACACTAGGGGGCAATTAAGCGCTTAACTGTGTTCCCTCGTGTGTGTTCTAACTGTGGGGGGAGGGGACTGACTATAAGAAATGAGAGATCGTGGTTCCCAGCTCATAGGAACTCACAATCTCTCTCTCCTCTCCTCACAGAACAGGGATTTGTGTGTTTACACACACACGTCCCTGTTCTGCCTCTCGTGCCCGTGATCGCTCGTGGCCGTCAGTCATCGCGACTGCCGGTCATGAGCATCGGCACCCCCCGCTATGCAGCACATGCGTGCGTGCTGCTATCCCGCTTGAAGGGACCGACGTATAGCTATGACGGTTCGAGGGATCATGCCGACCTGCCGCAGTATAACGCCGGCGGCTGGTCGGCAAGTGGTTAAAGTGATTGTAAAGGTTCCTTTTTTTTTTTTTTTTTTTTTAATTTTTTGTTTAAATAACAAACATGTTATACTTACCTGCTCTGTGCAAGGGTTTTACACAGAGCGGGCCAGATCCTCCTATTCTGGGGTCCCCCAGCAGTGCTCCTGGCTGCTCCTCTTTATCAAGCGCCCCCCGCGGAGAGCCACTTTCCATGGGGGCACCCATACGGGCGCGCTCACGAGTCCTACTGTTGCGTCCATTGACACAGACAGCACGACTCGGCCTGCCCCCCGTGTCACTGGATTTGATTGACAGCAGCAGGGGCCAATGCATTATATGCATAGAATGCATTAAGGTGAAAAACCTCAAGATTTTACAACTCCTTTAAGTTAGCATACCTTAACACACAATAATATGCTGCAATAACACGCATGCATTAATGTAGGACTTGGAAGTATAAAAAAATTGCTTTGCAAATGAATCAAAAATTTGTGCAAGCATATCAAATAATATCTGTAATGTTTGTAGTATTTGTTGCCTTTTGCTGGGCAAATGTAACATTCCCCAACACATTTCCAATAGTATTTGCTTATTTTCCCCTATATCTATGCCTTCAATTCCCTTTGAAAGAAAACAGGAAGAATAGATGAGGAAATAACCTTTAATTGGTGGCAGCAGATGTGAACAACGAGGGCTTTTTTTTCTGCCGAAACGTGCCAGGACAGACTTCCGACACCTCTGGCAGCCCTGTCCTCTCCAATTTGTCAAAAAACACAGAAGCTGGTAGAGGACTCCACCAGCTTCTGTGTACTAGTGTCAGCAGGCACCCAGGACACATGATGCTGAATGTTTTCAGCTGGATGCCTGGGTCCTGACACTGCAACCACCCACATTTTTTGTAAATATGGGGCTTGGGGAGGAGGCTTCTTTCCCCACCTGTCACAACTGTGTAGCACAGAGCTAAGTGAAGTGCTGTGAAACTCCTCCCCGGCTCTGTGCTACATTCCTAATAGGCAGAGCTGCAGGAAACGTCACAGAGCGGTGCCGGCTGCATTCTGCAAGATGTGAGAGAGAGCTGTGGGGAAGGAGGAGAAATTGTGAACAGGTGAGAGAGCTTTCTGTGTGTGGGGGAGGGGGGTGGGAGTATTTGTGAAAATGTGAGAGAGCTGGGTAGGGGGATTTGTGAAAAGGTGAGAAAGCTTTGGGGGGATATGTGAAAAGGTGATAGGTTTGGGGGGGCTGTGAGAGAGCTGTGGAGGGGGAGGGGCATTTGTGCAAAGGGGAGAGCTGGGAAAGTGGGGATTTCAGCAGGGGTGATAGCTGGGAAGGGGTGTGCGGATTGTGCAGAGGTGAAAGCTATGAGGATAAACTGTGGATGGGGGTGCAGAGGGGAGTTGTGGATTGGGAGTGTAACCTGTGGGTGGAGGGGTGCAGAGGTGAGTTGTGGATTGGGAGTGTAACCTGTGGGTGGAGGGGGGCAGAGGTGAGATGTTGATGAGGTACAAATGTGAGTTGTGGATGGGGGTGCAAGTGTATGTAATGTATGGCATGGAATGCAGGGTGCAACAGTGAGGATTTAGTAAAATACCTTGTACATTACCTAGTCATAACTGCTATACCCAGGGCCGCCATCAGGGGGCATGTGCTCTCTGTGGCATTGAGCTCAGACATCGAGCTCTTTACTGACACCTCTGTACTGGGCTTTTCTGTGCATGTGCACCCCTCATGTACTGGGCTTTTCTGTGTCATCAACATGTCGGCTTTGTGAAAATGAGCTGATACCAGGCAGGAAGAAATTCTTTACAAGTATGGGCTGTGAAGGAAAGGGAGGGGGGCTGTTTGTGTACAGGGAGGGGCCAGAGCCTTGTGTGTTTACAGATTTGTGTATGTGTGGGGCTGACATATATATACAGGTGTGTGTGGGGGGCTGGGCTGGCATATATGCAGGCAGTGGCGGTGCGCCCATTAATGGGTGCATGGGCACCGCCCCCTCTCTCCAGCTACCCACCTCTATGTATCATGGATAGATTCATGCATTGCGTTGCGTGAATCTATCCATGGCTGCTGTAGCCACCCCCTATTCAGGTGCCGGGCGCCTAAATTACAGCGGCGGGCGTGTATTTTTGAAGCACCTGATTATAGGCTCTAATAGGCTTCAAAAAAGGTTAACTGCGAGCACAGAGCATTGCGCTCGCAGTTCACCAAGGTGTGTTAGAACAGCAAATGAATATTTTTGCCCCACCGAGATAGGGTAAGTGCCAGGCAGACAGCGAGCGGGCAGGGGGGTCACAATGTTAACTTGTAAATGTGCACAGTGGCGGGATTTGATGGGCACAGTGGGCAGCATTTGATAGGCACAATGGCTGCATTTGATGGGCACAGTGGCTGTGTTTGATGGCACAGTGGCTTCGTTTGATGGGCACAGTGGCTGCGTTTGATGGGCACAGTGGCTGTGTTTGATGGGCACAGTGGCTGCAATTGATGGGCACAGTGGCTGCAATTGATGGGCACAGTGAAACTGCAATTGATGTTTTTTTTCTGAATTTTTCAGTTTGTTTGCGCCCCCCGAAAAATTTTGAGCACCAGCCACCACTTTATACAGGGGTGTGTGTGGGGGGGCTGGCATTTATACAGGTATGTGGGGGGGCTGACATATATACAGGGGTGAGCGGGGCTGACATATATATATATATATAGGTGTGTGGGGAGGACTGACATATACACAGGTGTGAGGGGGGCTGACATATATACAGGTGTGAGGGGGCTGATATATATATAGGTGTGTGTGGGGAGGCTAGCATATATACAGGTGTGTGGGGGGTCTGGGCTGACATATATACAGGTGTGTGTGGGGGGGGCTAGCATATATACAGGTGTGTTGGGGGCTGACATATATACAAGTGTGAGGGGGCTGATATATATACAGGCGGTCCCCTACTTACAAACATCTGACTTACAAGCGACTCCTACTTACAAACGGAGGGAGACAACAGGAAGTTAGAGGAAATCTACCCCTAGGAAGGGAAATTTACTCCTGTAAAGGTTAATATGGGAAAAAGGTGTCTCCACTGAAGCTTTATCACCTGTCCATGTTTTCCTAACAGCCCAAAATTTTCAAAATCTAATTGTCATTGAGATAGAAAGTGAGGTAAAATCTTCTGAACATGGGCGCAGACAGCAAAACAAACATTAAAGGGGTGATAACCCTTCCCTGTGCTATCCAAAAAGCTTAAAAATAGATTTTTTGGCTGGAGCTACACTTAAAAAATGTACATGTTCCGACTTACAAACAGATTCAACTTAAGAACAAACCTACAGTCTCTATCTTGTTCGTAACTCGGGGACTGCCTGTACAGGTGTGTGTGGGGGGACTAGCATATATACAGGTGTGTGGGGGGGCTGACATACAGTATATACAGGTGTGAGGGGGGCTGACAAATATACAGGTGTGAGAGGGACTGACATATATACAGGTGTGAGTGTGGGGGGCTGGCATATATACAGGTGTGAGGAAGGCTGACATTAAGGATGAGCCGAACATCCCCCGGTTCAGTTCGCACCAGAACTTGCGAACAGACCAAAACTTTGCAAGAACTTTAGAACTCCATTGAAGTCTATGGGACTCGAACGTTCAAAATCAAAAGTGCTCATTTTAAAGCCTAATATGCATGGTATTGTCCTAAAAAGTGTTTGGGGACCCGGGTCCAGCCCCAGGGGACATGGATCAATGCAATAAAAAGTTTTAAAAACGGCTGTTTTTTCGGGAGCAGTGATTTTAATAATGCTTAAAGTCAAACAATAAAAGTGTAATATTCCTTTAAATTTCATACCTGGGGGGGTGTCTATAGTATGCCTGTAAAGGGGCGCATGTTTCCCGTGCTTAGAACAGTCTGACAGCAAAATGACATTTCAAAGGAAAAAAAGTCATTTAAAACTACTCGCGGCTATTAATGAATTGCCGGTCCGGGTCTCCCGATAATACACATAAAAGTTCATTGATAAAAACGGCATGGGAATTCCCCACAGGGGAACCCCGAACCAAAATTTAAAAAAAAATGACGTGGGGATCCCCCTAAATTCAATACCAGGCCCTTCAGGTCTGTTATGGATATTAAGGGGAACCCCGTGGCAAAATTTTTTAAAAAAATGGCGTAGGGGTCCCCCTCAAAATTCATACCAGACCCTTCAGGTCTGGTATGGATTTTAAGGGGAACCCCGCGCCAAAATTTTTTAAAAAATTGGCGTGGGGTCCCCCCAAAAATCCATACCAGACCCTTATCCGAGCACGCAATCTGGCAGGCCGCAGGAAAAGAGGGGGGATGAGAGAGTGGCCCCCCTCCTGAACCGTACCAGGCCACATGCCCTCAACATTGGGAGGGTGCTTTGGGGTAGCCCCCAAAACACCTTGTCCCCATGTTGATAAGGACAAGGGCCTCATCCCCACAACCCTGGCCGGTGGTTGTGGGGGTCTGCGGGCTGGGGGCTTATCCGAATCTGGAAGCCCCCTTTAACAAGGGGACCCCCAGATCCCGGCCCCCCCTGTGTGAAATGGTAAGGGGGTACAAATGTACCCTTACCATTTCACTAAAAAACTGTCAAAGATGTTAAAAATGACAAGAGACAGTTTTTGACAATTCCTTTATTTAAATGCTTCTTCTTTCTTCTATCTTCCTTCATCTTCTTCTTCTTCTGGTTCTTCTGGCTCTTCTGGTTCTTCCTCCGGCGTTCTCGTCCAGCATCTCCTCCGCGGCGTCTTCTATCTTCTTCTCCTCGGGCCGCTCCGCACCCATGGCATGGGGGGAGGCTCCCACTCTTCTCTTCATCTTCTTCTTCTCTTCTTCATCTTCTTCTTCATCTTCTTCTCTTCTTCTCTTCTTCATCTTCTTCTCTGGGCCGCTCCGCACCCATGCTGGCATGGTGGGAGGCTCCCACTGTGTGACGCGTCTCCTCTTCTGATGGTTCTTAAATAATGGGGGGCGGGGCCACCCGATGACCCCGCCCCCTCTGACGCACGGGACATGACGGGACTTCCCTGTGGCATTCCCTGTGACGTCACAGGGAAGTCCCGTCAAGTCACCGTGCGTCAGAGGGGGGGTCACCGGGTGGCCCCGCCCCCCATTATTTAAGAACCGTCAGAAGAGGAGACACGTCACACAGCAGGAGCCTCCCTCCATGCCAGCAAGGGTGCAGAGCGGCCCAGAGAAGAAAATGAAGAAGAGAAGAAGATAAAGAAGATGAAGAAGAGAAGAAAATGAAGAGAAAAGCGGGAGCCTCCCCCCATGCCATGGGTGCGGAGTGGCCCGAGGAGAAGAATATAGAAGATGCCGCGGAGGAGATGCTGGACGAGAACGCGGGAGGAAGAACCAGAAGAGCCAGAAGAGCCAGAAGAACCAGAAGATGAAGAAAAAGAAGATGAAGGAAGATAGAAGAAAGAAGAAGCATTTAAATAAAGGAATTGTCAAAAACTGTCTCTTGTAATTTTTAACATTTTTGACAGTTTTTTTGTGAAATGGTAGGGGTACTTACCATTTCACACAGGGGGGGCCGGGATCTGGGGGTCCCCTTGTTAAAGGGGGCTTCCAGATTCTGATAAGCCCCCCGCCCGCAGACCCCCACAACCACCGGCCAGGGTTGTGGGGATGAGGCCCTTGTCCTCATCAACATGGGGACAAGGTCTTTTGGGGGGGCTACCCCAAAGCACCCTCCCAATGTTGAGGGCATGTGGCCTGGTACGGTTCAGGAGGGGGGGCGCTCTCTCGCCCCCCCTCTTTTCCTGTGGCCTGCCAGGTTGCGTGCTCGGATAAGGGTCCGTTATGGATTTTTGGGGGGACCCCACGTTGTTTTTTTTTTTTTTTGGCGCGGGGTTCCCCTTAAAATCCATACCAGACCTGAAGGGCCTGGTATGGAATTTAGGGGGACCCCCACGTCATTTTTTTTTTTTAATTTTGGTTTGCAATAGCCGCGAGTAGTTTTAAATGACTTTTTTCCTTTGAAATGTCATTTTGCTGTCAGACTGTTCTAAACACGGGAAACATGCGCCCCTTTACAGGCATACTATAGACACCCCCCAGCTACAAAATTTAAAGGGATATTACACTTTTATTGTTTGACTTTAAGCATTATTAAAATCACTGCTCCTGAAAAAACAGACGTTTTTAAAAATTTTTTTTGCATTGATCCATGTCCCCTGGGGCAGGACCCAGGTCCCCAAACACTTTATATGACAATAACTTGCATATAAGCCTTTAAAATTAGCGCTTTTGATTATTCATGTTCGTGTCCCATAGACTTTAACGGTGTTTGCGTGTTCGAACGAACTTTTTTCCTGTTCGCAAGTTCTGGTGCGAACCGAACAGGGGGGTGTTCGGCTCATCCCTAATAATAATACATTGTTGAACACAAGTTAAAAAATTAGTTAAAAAAAAATAGTTTAAATTTTTTTTCAACTGTTCATGTATTGGGCGTTTCCACTCAAAGACTCGTCCATTTTTATAGTCAGTAATGTCACATTCTAACTTATTTGTTTTTTTGGAAATTAGATTGTCCTCATCTTTCTTGACATTGTTCTCTAGGGCCTGTACCCATTTGGAATACAGACAAGAAGACGTGTAGGTCTGGGCCATTTTTTTCTTTTTCTAGTACTTGCTGTTGTGCTGATTTTAATTTTCTTTCTCTTTGTTGTACTAATATCTTGATCCATTTTAATGTACACAATTCGGAGACTAATCTCCATTCTTTCATGAGATCCTCATCCAAGAAGCTACACTGCTTCTTGATACAAAGGCCTCTAGGGGTGATACTTAGATCAAGATATTTTTGTAGGAATGCCAGGTCCCACCATTGGGCCTTTTCATATTGTTTGGCATCTTCTAACTGAAAGAAAGCTTTTCTCATCTAGACTTTGAAAGCCTAAGTGTGAGGAGGCTTCTTTATAATGGGGCCTGATGTTCTAGCCTTCAGTGTGTTTGTATTGAAGGTACTGTTTAGGTCCATGTTGTCAAAGATAGATTGGAGCCTATGAGACCTGTCTGTGGCCATGGTGAAAGGATGAACAGAAGACACTGGCACATGTAATGAAACACAAATTATTGAAAACCCCAAAAGCAAAAAAAAAGGTTGGGCGGGGGACAATGATTATATAAATGCACAAAAATTGCAATGTATAAATATAGATCATTAACAATATAAACCAATTGTAGTGTGGAAAAGTATATATCTCTCTTTCCAATACAATACCAATACACCAAGCAGTTCTGAAGCCTGGATCTCTTACACACATCTAATCACTGGTGTGTAGACAACCTATGGAAGTTGGTATGGTGACCCATAGTGAGCTGCTGTACAAGAAAGTCCAAAAAGATACAGAAAATGCTATAAAGTCCTGAAACGCTACAAAGCTGTGGGTCATGTGAAAAATAATGATAAACAATCCGTAATAGATAATGGATCTAGCTCAGTGCAGCTGACAAAAACATTGGAACAATGTAGAAGAACAAAAGAAAAACTCTCCCAAGTCATTGAAGTCAGCACTGGTAACGTTTGTTTCCATCACTATACTTCCCATCATTGTTTTTGAAATTGTATTTAACTTTTCATTTTTTTAACTCATATTTAACTTGTGTTCAACAATTTATTATGATGGAATGAAAGATTTCATGATTATCCATCACTGTTTGTCTGAACTATTGGTCTGAACTTCCAGTTTCACAACAACCAGACTTTGGATCCAGCTTACAGAGTGCTACATATAGTTTTTCTTTTGTTCTTCTACATTGTTCCATTGTTTCTGTCAGCTGCACTGGGCTAGATCCATTGTCTATTACGGATTGTTTATCATTATTTTTCACATGACCCACAGCTTTGTAGCAATTCAGGACTTTATTGCATTTTCTATAAGGAATGATCACTCAAAAATGTATGTATTTATTATTTAATTTTCAGGAAAAAAGCTGATACTGATATTCTATGGTACCAGAAGTAACAGATTGTAGTCAGACCTAACTGACTGATGGGTTAGTGAAATGAAAATCTCAAAGGTACTCATCACTTTACTAGATAAGTTACCAATTTCTGAATTTGCTATGTGATACCCCTCTAAAATAAACTACATTGTGGCAGTAAAGAAAATGTCAATTTAAGCTTCCAGGACAGGATACATTTTTTTTAACTACAAAGACTTTACATTTTTCAATTAAAGTGAAACCCACTCTCATCCTTTCTAAACTACTGCCATAGTAGTTATCTATAAGAATATACATGCCTCCTGCATGTATACTTACCTGTCAAATGTCTCCCCTCTGTCTGTTATGAGACCTGAAAAACTGCAGAAAAACTGCAGATTCTGTGGGTGGGTCTGTTGGCTGGAGCTTGGTGGGTAGAGTCGTGATGTCAGTAGACTCCCCGCCCACCTCTACACTCCCCTTGTCAACATGCATTTTCTCCTGTGTATTTCTTACACTGAACTTCTGCTGTGATCACTAACATCCAGTCAAAACCCAGAAAAGTCACCACATGACTTCAGCATGCCCAATCATGCTGAGGGGTGGAGCAGCCAATCCTGGGAGAGCTTGAGAAGAAAGGAGGAGGGGATCTGCAGTACACAGAATGCTTCATACACTGGTGCATGAGATATGTAAATCACCTGTCACTCACAGCAAGGGGGAAGAACTGACACCTATTTCTCTGTGTGCCAGTTTTTATCTCACTGAAAAAAGATAAGAGGATTGCTCAGAGCTGGATTTACTCTTTTTGGCAAGACTGGGCACAGATGACATAAAATCCTATACTGTACAAGGTGCAAGCCTTTATTAAAAAAAAAAATTGGGGGGTTTACATTCACTTTAAGTCTAGAACGAAATGAGAATTGTCATTAATCATTTTCATTTATACATGTAGTTACAATTGTGCTCTAGTTTAAACTAAAAAAAAAGATACATTTAAATTATTAAATAAAAAAAAAATAAGAAAAATGAATTAGTGAACTTCTCCAGCATAAAAACTAAATACACGATTTTTGCAGCATTACAAATGCCTTTTCAAGAAAGACCTATCCTACTGTTCTTTAGAGCTTATTTAATTAGGATGTGAAGACTGAAATGCAACCCATTCAGAAATATAATGCTGACTCTACATTATGTCCTAATTTAATGAAGACACACCAAATTGTATTTACATACTTTCAGTAAAGGTGAAAAAATATAGAAACCAGTCTCCAATTGATGTCAAGGCTATTGTGACTGAAATGTATAAAGCCAAGTAAACCATTAGAGGCTCTGATATGAAAAATCAATTTTCCCATAAAAGGTGCAAAGTGTTGCTTAAAAGTTTTTTTTTCTGTTCATCTCTATTACAATAGACATTTTTTGAAGTGAACAAAATGTCCAAGGTGAAAAATACAACAGGAAATGTTGTATATTGATGGTAAGTCATAAAATACAGTTTTAGATTTTCTAATAGGCATACATAAAAGCAGGTTATGTATGACTTTGTACAATGAAGAGAAATGGAGCAGGAGCAAGATAAAACATCATTTTTGCTGTAACTTTTTTAAAGATCATTTGTAAGATATATATATATATATATATATATATATATATATATATATATATATATATATATATATATATATATATATATAAAGAAAGCGTGCTTTTCATTTTCCCAGTGTTCTTTCCTTGCTAGGGCAAAATGCATTTAGCTCAATGGAAAACAAAATGGTTTACACTAAAGTAACATCATAAGTGCCAAGATATAGCCATAGCTGAAATTCAAAGATAAGTAAAGGGGTTTTAAAATTGAAGCTCTGCTTCTGGCTCCCCTGTATAGTTGCATTGAGCTAACTTCCTCTTTTACCTTTTCAAAGAGTAAAACATTTGTGTATTTTATGTGTTCTATGTAATTTGTTTAACAGAAAGCAGCATAGCCTGCTGGGATATAACAGCACTCACAAAGACTGTACATTAATGGTAGGATGTGTTGCCAAGTTCCACCCTCAGCAGAGCTGCAAGGCAGTGATTTGTTATTATAGTAACTAACCTAGGCAATATGGGGCAGTTGCAGCATATTTAAATAGGCCCTGTCACAAACAAAAATTGCAGGTTAAAGCACAGAAAAAAATCAAGTATTTTAAATGTTTAATTGCAGAATTTTTCCTTTTATAAATTATTTTTTATTAATTTGCACTGTGCCTTTGAACTTACTAAAACATTTACTACACCAACACTAGTAAATTCCCTCTCCCACTTTGTGTGCTATAGCCGTCTCCTCTTCTGGCAGTGTCTAATTACTCTCTGTGTCCATATCGCCTCCCTGCCCCTCCCTTCATGAACATTTATAAAGTTTCTAGGACTGGAGTGAAGAGGAATACTATAAAATGGTCACTTGAATGACAGCTCTGAGTTTGCTTAGCCAGCTGACATCACATCCAAGACAGTGGCTCCCAGCAGCAGTATTAGGGCCTTTGCCTTTCTACACATGGGAAGTTTTCAAAATACAAAATATGCATAAAATTTGTTAAATACATATATAATCTTGTGAGCTCACCAGCACCAAAAAGAGTGCAGTTTTCACTAAATAGAATGGGGTCACAGGAGTGCACAGGGTGACAGGCTTTGGAGGCACAGAAGAGCTGGGGAAGCTGGAGGCACAGGAAATCAGGATCCGAACCAACACGAAGTAGAGCCTGGGACAATGAAGAGATCTTACTGCATAGATCAAGTATGTTGGTCTGAGTGCAGCTTAATCGTGATGTCAATTGACAGCTAAGTTGGGACTGGCCATGTAGCTGGCTATATCGGTCAGCAGGTGAGATTCAGTAATGCCCATAGCTTCCAGATCACTGCAGCAGCAAGGTAGGAGAAAACCAAATGTTTGTAGAACTACAAATAACAGATCAAATTTGAATTTAAGAAAAATATACAAATAACAGATCAGCCATGCAGCTGATCTGTGACAATATGTTATATTATTTTTAACAAAAATGAGTAGTCCTTTAAAGTGTCACCAAACCCACAACAGTAAAATCAGTGTGTATATGTAGTAAAGCATGCTTGTTATACTCACTGTGGAACCTAGGGGGTTAATCCTGCACATTGTGTAAAAGGCTGTTTGATCCAGTCTTCTCTGATTTTCATCTTTTTCCATGTCTGCAACTCATCTCTGGATATTTCAGAGGGTAGGGGACAAGCTGCACATGCTCAGCTTGATGTGACTTGCTGGAGAGTATTTTTTTTCTTGGGAGAGTGCATGTGATCAGCACAGGGCCAATCATCATTTTTCAGACAGAAGATCAGGAGTCCTGCATCCTTATAGGACAGTGAGAGCAGTTTCAAAACTCCTCCTACAAGCTTTAACTAAACACTGATAGAAGTCACAAGACTTTTATATACTGTTGAGAAAATGTATTTAACAGTTTATATTTACTAAAATAATTGAATTTCCATGTTCTGTCTGTGGAAGTCCAGATTGAATGCAGGGTCCTGGGTTTAGTAACACTTTAAAGGTGTATGTCCGGGAAAAATAAAAAAAAAATCCTTTATAAACAGGTATTTTTTAGCACTTATCGATCTGTTATAACAGTATGCTTTACACGGTATATTTACCAGACCAATAAATAGCAAGTTAATTAGTGATGGTGCCTGTTTCACCTCCAAATTCCTACTTTACATTTTTAATGGAATAAAGGGGTTTCTTTAAAGTGACACTTGCTATTCCTAATGCTAATAGCTGCAGAGCATGCCTGTATGTAATAAGTCTTCCTGGATACAAAGACATAATCCCTCCTTTACAGGTTGGCTGGACTTATCTTTTTCTTTTGAATGACAGCTAATTGTGCTATTTTATATGACCATTAACTGTCAGCCTATACAAAAAAATGTGATTCCAGCTAATCAAATATAGAAGGATGATCTCATTGCATACAGGTATCACAATTTGGACTTCTGAAGGTGGATTGATTTTTACACACAACTGCTATTTAGGGATTACTAGAGAGCTGTGACATAAGAGAGGGACCAACAAGGAGTAAACAACAGAATCTATGAACAGGCACCTAATGACATTATTTGCCGGTTACACCTGTTTGCGTTCAGAATATGGAAGGTTACCATCTGTGTAAGAAATGTAGTGTTTGCCAAATCAACCAATTTAGGGGTAGGAAAACTGACAACTTTTCAATCCACCCAAACATCCAGGACATAGGATATTGGACATTTATTTCCTGCAGTTCTAAACTGTAGTACATACAGTATGTTGCAGTGCCCGTGTGGTTTACAGTATATAGTGAGGACCACATGGGCCCTGTAAGTCTGTCTCAAGGAGCACATTGGGAATATTAAGAAGGAGTTTAAGGGACATAGGGCTCCATTCACAAAGTGGTATCTACTGCTTTAAGATCCGTGGTAAAATACGTTTTTCAAAAAATTTGAAATTCAAGAAAAACTTTTCTAAATTTCAAATGTGGTATTTCATTGAACTTTGCAATATTTATCTCATGAAAACATTCTGTATTTTATCTCATGATGTCATATGCAGTGGTATAGAGACAATGGAGAAGGATAGAATACCTGTCAGTTTTTTTGTTTTTTTTTGCTGCCTGTGCCCACATTAGGGAGACTCATTCTCTCTATTTTTACGGTTTCTCCTTATCACTGAAAGTGAACGGAAAAGAAATTCACACATTTTGGGTTGACATCGAACACTATTAGTGTGGAAATCTCCCTAAAGGGATACAGACGGCAAAAAGGAAGAAACTGACAGTGGTCCTAACCCTCCATTACTCTATCCAAAATTAAAAAAGAATGTTTTGCCTATAGTTACACTTTAAAAAAAAATTTGCTTTTGATGTTTGGCAAAGATATTCTTGAAAGTGTCACTCTGGTATCCATCTGCCAAACCTTCAAATTGATGACACTGCTCTACTAACAGGTCAAGTTGCACACTTTTGTAAGAATACTTGTCTATTCCTAGTTCGGCTCTGTCATGCAAAATTTTTCACCAAAGAAATCTCCAAAGATATTTGTAAAAAATAAAGCATTCTGACTACATATGACATACACTATATTACCAAAAGTATTGGGACGCCTGCCTTTACACGCACATGAACTTTAATGGCATCCCAGTCTTAATCTGTAGGCTTCAATATTGGGTTGGCCCACCCTTTGCAGCTATAACAGCTTCAACTCTTCTGGGAAGTCTGTCCCCAAGGTTTAGGAGTGTGTATATGGGTCTATGTTTGACTATTCTTCCAGAAGCGCATTTGTGAGGTCAGGCACTGATGTGGACGAGAAGGCCTGTCTCGCAATCTCCACTCTAATTTATCCAAAAGAAGTTCTATCAGGTTGAGGCCATGACTCTGTGCAGGCCAGTCAGGTGCCTCCACCCCAAAGTCGCTCATCCATGTCTTTATGGACCTTGCTGTGTGCACTGGTCCAAATCATTTGGTGGAGGGGGGATTAGTTTCAGTGAAGGGAACTCTTAAGGCATCAGCATAGCAAGACATTTTGGACAATTTCATACTCCCAACTTTGTGGGAAGAGTTTGGGGATGACCCCTTCCTGTTCTAACATGACTGTGCACCAGTGCACAAAACAAGGTTCATAAAGACATGGATGAGCGAGTTTGGTGTGGAGGAACTTGACTGGCCTGCACAGAGTCCTGACCTCAACCCGTTAGAACACTTTTGGGATCAATTAGTGCGGAGACCGAGAACCAGGCCTTCTCATCCACATCAGTGCCTGACCTCACAAATGCGCTTCTGGAAGAATGGTCAGACACTCCCATAGACACACTCCTAAACCTTATGGACAGCCTTCCCAGAAGAGTTGAAGCTGTTATAGCTGTAAAGGGTGGGCCAACTCAATATTGAACCCTATGGACTAAGACTGGGATGCCATTAACGTTCATATGTGTGTAAAGGCAGGCGCCACAATACTTTTTTTTATATAATCTTTATTTATGTTTGCAATTTTGACAAAACAATCAAAAAGACGATAGCAACAAAGTAAAACAGACATCAAAAAAGGGAAAGCAAAACAACCCAAGTTGGTTTTGGTCAGTGTACATAACAAAAGCCCTGAATGGCCATCCAACATAGAGGGTGCTAGAGACGGAGGCGTCTACTTAGTGGTTGTGGAAGCATATGAACGATATCAACAATATTTTGTCTCTGGCTCTACTACCAAATTTAGCGTCAATGATGAGCAAACACCACAAATTTGGACAGAAAAACTAGAGCCCAAAGGGCAGACAGATAAAGGGAACGTAAAATATGCAAACCAAAATAATAAAATAAAAGAAGCAATCTACTGTGACATATGAGCAGTCATATATCGAATATCTCAGAGGATCAAGGCAAGTCTAAAAATCTTCTAACAGCTAAATGTCTCCCACTGGAACCGGTGCCTCATCAACATAATGAATCCAAGTGGCCCAGACCGCATACCGTTTGTTATGTCTGTCTTTACATGTCGCTATCCATTCCTCTGCATCCATAATATCGTTCACAAGAATCCATTCCAAGCGGCTTGGAATTTGGCTCTTTTTCCAGTAGACGGGGATCAAATGCCTAGCCGCATTCAGAAGCTGGGGCATCACCGACTTTCGATAAAGGCTTAGAGGGTTGGTGGGGACATGAAGGAGGGACCCCATTGGGGAGTCAGGGAGATCTATATTCAAGATGATATTTATTTGGGTTCTGATGTCCTGCCAATAGGGTTGTAGGACATTCCCATCCAGATGTGTAAAAACGTACCCCTATGCCCGCAGTCCCGCCAACAAGCATCCAAGGAAGCTGGGTAGATTCTAGCAAGTTTGGTGGGGACTCTGTACCATCTAGTCAATAATTTGAACCTGTTTTCTTGCATTTTCGTGTCAACAGAGCTAGAATGAGTAAGCCAGTATAAGTGATCAAGTTGTTGCTTAGTAAATTCATATTGCAGGTCTCTTTCCTATTCTCGAATGTATATTGGCTTCCCCTTCCCCTCCAGCCCTTGCATCATCTCATATAGTACAGATATGGAATGTGGGATTGGATTGGCTTACATGCAAAGCTTCTCAAAAGGAGTGGAGGAGGTAGGGGAGCGTATGATTTGAGGTAAACCGCGTGTAAAATGTTGAAGCTGTCTATAGCTCCAATCGTCTAAAGGGAATCTACCATATTGAGCTCTAAGTGCATCCAGTGGGATTAGTCCCTGATCTTGGATGAACCTACTGTATCTCACCTCGCCATCTGCCATCCAAGTGTGGAAGAAAGACAGGTGCTCCCCTGGAACAAAACTGGAAGCTTCCCAGGAGTGCTGGGGGGAGAACCGAGGGGCTAGCTTTCCTGACTTATTTAGGACATCCGATTTCTGCAAAGCGTGAATAGTAACCGGAGAAACAAATTCAGACAGTCCTATATGTTCCTGGGGTACCCATGGTGCATGAGATAGGTTGCGGCCTAAAGATACCCACACCTTACTGGACACCCCATGGTGCCAGTCCAATATCCGTTGCAGAGCAATTGCCTCATAATACTTGCGTATATCTGGGACGCCCAGGCCTCCCAGCCGTTTAGGTCTCTGTAGTGTACGAAGAGCCAAACGTGGGCTTCGCCCATGCCAGATATATTTTAGGAAAATACTGTTAAGGATCGAAAAGAAAGACTTGGGTAAAGAGATAGGCACCATTTGGGGATAGAGAAGGTCTCTCAGTCCCACCTGTGCAGCTCCGCTTTTATAGTGAAGAGTAGCAGGGTGTAATTACTGTTATAAAGCTGGGAGCAAGGGGGGGTAAGATGGACACCCAGATATTGCAGGTGAGTGTGACACCAGGTGAAGGGGAATAAGGATTGCAACCATGAACGCAAGCTCAAGGGGATATTTAAAGAATTCCCAATTTATTATACTTGATTTTGAAATTAGAGAGAAAGCTGAAATTCTGTAGTTCAGCCATGATGTTGGGGAGAGAAATCAATGGGTCAGCCACATAGAACAGGACATCATCCACGTAGGTGGACAATTTATATCCCTTGGCCCTACACAGAAACCTTTAATATTTGGATTCAAGCGAATCCTATTGAGCGATGGTTCCAGGGTGAGAGCGAAAATAAGGGGGCACAATGGGCATCCCTGCCTAGCTCTGTTCTGGATAGGGAAGGTGTCCAAAAGGACACTGTTCACCTTAACTCGGGCCTCAGGGGAGCTATAGAGCAAAGCTATCCAGGAGAGCATGTTGGGGCCAAGTCCCAGTCTAGTCAAAACAGCTGGAAATTATACCCAATCCACCCTGCCGAATGCCCTTTCAGCATTAGTAGAAAGCAGGACACAGGGGGGATGGTCGGTCTGTGCTTGTGCCCAATGGATCAATTCGATTGCACGGTTAGAATTGTCCCTAGCTTCCCTCCCAATAATAAAGCCCGTCTGGTCTGGATGTATTATAGATGGCATTATGTGTTTAAGACAGTTAGCTAAGATCTTCAGCATCTTCAGTAGGGATGAGCTTCGCGTTCGAGTCGAACCCATGTTCAACTCGAACATCATCTGTTCGATCGTTCGCAGAATTACGAACGATATGGGCCATTCGCGCCAAATTCGTGTGGCGCGTCACGGCCCATAATTCACTGCGGCATTGCAGTGCATTGCTGGCTGATGATTGGCCAAGCATGCACTATGACCCGCATGCTTGGCCAATCACACTGCCGTCAGTGGAGAGATGTAATTGGCCAAAGCCAGGGTGGCTTTGGCCAATTATGGCTCAAGGGGTTTAGAACATGCCCCACACTATATAAGGCCGCCTACACGGCGGCCCTGTGTAGTGTGTTCCGGCGTGCTTAGAGAGAGGGAGAGCGACAGTGTCATTTCATTTGAGGTTAGATAGATTAGGCAGGACAGTCAGTGAGTTAGCTGCACTTACAGTGTATTGTGTATATATATGCATCCCAGGTGTTGTGTGTATATATATATATATATATATATATATATACACTATATTCAGTTTAGCTAGATCCGTTCCTGTTATCTTCCTACTGACAGGCAGGCTTGTCTTGTTACAGTATTTACAGCTACCTGAAGAAAATTGCTGGTGTTCTTTTGATCCTATTAGTATCACAGTCAGGCAGCTAGACTATTTACAGTTAGTGTAGTGTCCTCCTCACAGTGTTCAGTTAAAGCTACAAGTTAGTTTAGTGTGACCCCTGCACAGTGTTCAGCTAAAACTACAAGTTAGTGTATCACATCCTCCTCACAGTGTTCAGCTAAAGCTACAAGTTAGTTTAGTGTGTCCTCCTCACAGTGTTCAGCTAAAGCTACAAGTTAGTGTAGTGCGACCTCTGCACAGTGTTCTGCTAAAACTACAAGTTAGTGTAGTGCGTCCTCCTCACGGTGTTCAGCTAAAGCTACAAGTTAGTTTAGTGTAGGGATGAGCTTCGTGTTCATCGTCTGTTCGCCCCGTTCGCCGAATTGCGAACGATATGGGCTGTTCGCGCCAAATTCGTGTGGCGTGTCACGGCCCATAATTCACTGTGGCATCGCAGTGCATTGCTGCCTGATGATTGGCCAAGCATGCACTATGACCCGCATGCTTGGCCAATAACAGCGCCGTCTGAACAGAGAGCCGTAATTGGCCAAAGCCAAGGAGGCTTTGGCCAATTATGGCTCAGGGGATTTAGCACACGCCCCACACTATATAAGGCCGCCTGCACGGCGGCCCTGTGTAGTGTGTGTTCCGGCGTTCATAGATAGAGAGAGAGACAGACAGACAGTGTCATTTGATTTGAGTTAGATAGATTAGGCAGAACAGTCAGTCAGTTAGCTGCACTTACAGTGTATTGTGTATATATATGCATCCCAGGTGTTGCATATATATATATATATATATATATATATATATATATATACACTGTATTCAGTTTATCTAGATCCGTTCCTGTTATCTTCTTACTGACAGGCAGGCTTGTCTTGTTACAGTATTTACAGCTACCTGAAGAAAATTGCTGGTGTTCTTTTGATCCTATTAGTACCACAGTCAGGCAGCTAGACTATTTACAGTTAGTGCAGTGCGTCCTGCTCACAGTGTTCAGCTAAAACTACAAGTTAGTGTGGTGCGTCCTGCTCACAGTGTTCAGCTAAACCTACAAGTTAGTGTGGTGCGTCCACCTCACAGTGTTCAGCTAAACCTACAAGTTAGTGCGGTGCGTCCTGCTCACAGTGTTCAGCTAAAACTACAAGTTAGTGCGGTGCGTCCACCTCACAGTGTTCAGCTAAACCTAGAAGTTAGTGCTGTGCGTCCTCCTCACAGTGTTCAGCTAAACCTACAAGTTAGCGTAGTGAGACCTCTGCACAGTGTTCATCTAAAGCTACAAGTTAGTGCAGTGCGTCCTGCTCACAGTGTTCAGCTAGATCCGTTCCTGTTATCTTCTTACTGACAGGCAGGCTTTTCTTGTTACAGTATTTACAGCTACCTGAAGAAAATTGCTGGTGTTCTTTTGATCCTATTAGTACCACAGTCAGGCAGCTAGACTATTTACAGTTAGTGCAGTGCATCCTGCTCACAGTGTTCAGCTAAAACTACAAGTTAGTGTGGTGCGTCCACCTCACAGTGTTCAGCTAAACCTACAAGTTAGTGCGGTGTGTCCTGCTCACAGTGTTCAGCTAGATCCGTTCCTGTTATCTTCTTACTGACAGGCAGGCTTGTCTTGTTACAGTATTTACAGCTACCTGAAGAAAATTGCTGGTGTTCTTTTGATCCTATTAGTACCACAGTCAGACAGCTAGACTATTTACAGTTGGTGCAGTGCTTCCTGTTCACAGTGTTCAGCTAAAACTACAAGTTAGTGGGGTACGTCCACCTCACAGTGTTCAGCTAAACCTAGAAGTTAGTGCGGTGCGTCCTGCTCACAGTGTTCAGCTAAAACTACAAGTTAGTGCTGTGCGTCCTGCTCACAGTGTTCAGCAAAATTTACAAGTTAGTGTGGGGCATCCTCCTCACAGCGTCCAGCTAAACCTACAAGTTATTTTTTTGGAAGCTCTGCACAGTGTTCAGCTAAAGCTACCTGTAGAAGGTTGGTGGTGTTTTCCTGATCCTATCACTACCGTGGGCAGCTAAAAAAGCTACAAGTTAGTTTTCTGCGAGCTCTGCACATTGTTCAGCTAAAGCTACCTGTAGAAGGTTGGTGGTGTTCTCATACTACAGGCAGGCAGTTGATTTTGCTAGCTGCAGTATTAGTACAAATATATATATATATATATATATATATATATATATATATATATATATATATATCCCAGCTTAGTGCAGCTACAGGCCATTAGTATGTCTGGAAGGCCAAGAAGAGGCAGACAGTCACAAGCAAATAAGAGAGGGCAAGCAGGCTCTGTGTCTAGTGCTGGTCGTGGAGACGGTGCATCCTCATCAGCACGTGGCCGTGGGACACGCTTGGCCTTTTTTTCGGCAGCTGGCCGTGTTGAGCCGCAACATGCGGAAGACTTGGTCGAGTGGATGACCAAGCCGTCCTCATCCTCCTCATCCTCTCTGACCCATGCCCAGGGTACTTTGTCTGGCAAAGCAGCGGCCTCTTCCCTTGGCTCAATGTCATCAGTGACTCCTTCCCTAGCCCCACCATGTCCTCCTGAGGAGTCCCTCGAACTGTTTGACCACAGTGTTGGGTACATGCTCCAGGAGGATGCCCAGCGTTTGGAAGGCTCTGATGATGAAACTGAGCTCGATGAAGGCAGTAACGTGAGCACGGACAGAGGGGGTGCCCAAGAAGGACAGCAATCTGGCAGTCATGCTCCCCCTGCTGCAGCATACTGCCAGGTTTGCTCCAGTGATGAGGAGGGAGGGGATGATGAGGTCACTGACTCAACGTGGGTGCCTGATAGGAGAGAGGAGGAGGAGGAGGCGGCACATCACCAACGAGGCAGGATGCTCTCCAGGGGCCAGCCTAAGGGCAGCACCTTGACTGCATCACACCCCAAAGCTCCACATGTGCAGGGCGCTGCAGTCTCTGCGCGTTATTCAAAAAGTTCTTTGGTGTGGGCCTTTTTTGAGACGAGTGCATCAGATCGCACCGCTGCTATTTGCAACATATGTCTCAAGCGTATCTCGCATGGCCAAAACATCTCCCGCTTGGGTACCACATGCTTGACCAGACATATGTTGACCTGCCATGCAGTTCGTTGGCAAGCGTATCTAAAAGACCCACACCAAAGAACAAAGAGGACCTCTCCTTGCTCCTCATCAGCTGAGATCTCCAACCCCACTATACCTTCAGTCCTCTCTGAGACCTGCACTGAGAGGAATGAAGGTGTAGAATTAGGTGTGTCACAGCCAAGTACTTGTGGGCAATCTGCTTTTGATACACCAACGTCAGATTGTACCAGGCAAATTTCCCTGCCCCAGCTGCTGCACCGCCGAAAGAAGTTTGCTCCCAGCCATCCACATGCCCAGCGGTTGAATGCTAGCTTGGCAAAATTGCTAGCACTTCAACTGCTGCCTTTTCAGTTGGTAGACTCTGCCCCCTTCCGTGGTCTTGTGGAATATGCGGTTCCTCAGTGGCAGGTACCCAAACGCCACTTTTTCTCACGGAAGGCAATTCCGGCTCTCTACCGGCATGGAAGGAAGGCAATGTCTTGGCCTCGCTGGACAGGGCGGCCAACGGTAAGGTGCATACTACCGCTGACTCATGGTCCAGCAGGCATGGACAGGGACATTACCTAAGTTTCACCACGCATTAGGTGACTCTGCTGGCAGCTGGGAAGGATGCAGGACAAGGTGCAGTAGTGTTGGAGGTTGTTCTGCCACCACGCCTCCAAAATGCCACTACTAGTGATTGTGACACACCTCTCTCCTCCACCCCCTCCTCTTCTTCTTCCTCCATGGCCTCTTCCTGTGCTTTGTCCTCGGAACCATCGGTGCTCCGTAGCCGTTCAAGGGGCTGCGCAAGTATGCCGGCCAAAAGATGCCATGCGGTGCTTGAGCTGGTGTGCTTGGGGGACAGGAGCCACACTGGGGCAGAGGTTCTGTCAGCTCTGCAGGGGCAGGTTCAGAGGTGGTTGACGCCACACCAACTTAAGGCAGGAATGGTGGTTTGCGACAATGGAACCAACCCCCTCCCTGCCCTCCGACAGGGACAAATGACCCATGTGCCCTGTTTGGCTCACGTCCTTAACTTGGTGGTGCAGCGGTTCTTGGGCAGGTACCCGGGCTTACAGGATGTCCTGAGGCAGGCCAGGAAAGTCTGTGTGCATTTCCGCCGCTCATATAATGCCAGATCTCAGCTGGCAGACCTCCAAAAGGAGTTTAACCTGCCCAAGAACCGCCTAATCTGTGACATGCCCACCAGGTGGAACTCAACATTGGCCATGCTGCAGCGGCTGCACATGCAGCAGAGGGCCATCAATGAGTACCTGTGCGACTATGGCACCAGGACAGGGACAGGGGAGCTTGTTTTTTTTCCCCACGCCAGTGGGCCATGATCAGGGATGCATGCACTGTCCTGTCACCATTTGAGGAGGCCACGAGGATGGTGAGCAATGACAGTGCATGCATCAGTGACATTGTCCCCCTTGTCCACCTGTTGGAGCACACGCGTGAAATAATGGACAGGGCACTTGAGGCGGAACAGAGGCAGGAAGAGGAGGACTTCCTTAGCTCTCAAGGCCCCCTTTATCCAGACAGTGTTCCTGCATGCCTGCTGATCACACAGGAAGAGGAGGAGGAGGATTGTGTCAGTATGGAGGTGGAGCCTGGCACTCAGCATCAGCAGCAGTCTTTAAGTGATCAGTCCCAAGAAACACATGGACTTGTACGTGGCTGGGAGGAGGTGGCTACGGACCATGTCGTCCTTAGTGACCCAAAGGACACCGGACCGAATGCCTCAGCAAACCTATGCTGCATGGCCTCCCTGATCCTGCAAAGCCTGCGTAAGGATCCTCGTATTCGTGGTATCAAGGAGAAGGACCAATACTGGCTGGCAACCCTCCTTGATCCACGTTACAAGGGTAAGGTTGCGGACCTTATCTTGCCATCGCAGAGGGAGCAGAGGATGAAACATCTTCGGGAGGCCTTGCAGAAAGGTCTGTGCAACGCGTTCCCAGAGACTGGGAGGTTACAAACTCCTGTTTCTGGACAACGTGTTGCTGAGGCTTCGGTCAGTCAAAGAAGGAGCGGTAGAGAAGGTGGCCGTCTGACCAATGCGTTCAGACAATTTTTTAGTCCGCAGCCCCAAGGTATGATCGGTTCCAGCAACCATCGCCAGCGTCTGTTTTACATGGTGCAGGAATACCTAGGGGCAAGATCTGACTTGGACACCTTTCCCACCGAAAATCCTCTGGGTTACTGGGTCTTGAGGATGGATCACTGGCCAGAGCTTGCACAGTATGCAATTGAACTACTGGCCTGTCCTGCATCCAGCGTTCTTTCGGAACGCACATTCAGTGCTGCTGGAGGCTTTGTAACCGATCACAGGGTGCGTCTGTCCACCGACTCGGTCGATCGACTGACCTTAATAAAAATGAATCAGTCTTGGATCACCACCAGCTACCAAGCACCTGATGCTGATTTAACCGAATCATTTTTTTTGAAATCTCAGATCCCTTCAAAGACTGCCTATGCTGATGCTGAGTGACTATCCTGAGTAGGGATGAGCCGAACACCCCCCTGTTCGGTTCGCACCAGAACATGCGAACAGGAAAAAAGTTTGTTCGAACACGCGAACACCGTTAAAGTCTATGGGACACGAACATGAATAATCAAAAGTGCTAATTTTAAAGGCTAATATGCAAGTTATTGTCATAAAAAGTGTTTGGGGACCTGGGTCCTGCCCCAGGGGACATGGATCAATGCAAAAAAAAGTTTTAAAAACGGCCGTTTTTTCAGGAGCAGTGATTTTATTAATGCTTAAAGTCAAACAATAAAAGTGTAATATCCCTTTAAATTTCGTACCTGGGGGGTGTCTATAGTATGCCTGTAAAGGGGCGCATGTTTCCTGTGTTTAGAACAGTCTGACAGCAAAATGACATTTTGAAGGAAAAAACTCATTTAAAACTACCCGCGGCTATTGCATTGCCGACAATACACATAGAAGTTCATTGATAAAAACGGCATGGGAATTCCCCAAAGGGGAACCCGGAACCAAAATTAAAAAAAAAAAATGACGTGGGGGTCACCCTAAATTCCATATCAGGCCCTTCAGGTCTGGTATGGATATTAAGGGGAACCCCGGCCAAAATTAAAAAAAAAAATGACGTGGGGTTCCCCCTAAATTCCATACCAGACCCTTATCCGAGCACGCAACCTGGCAGGCCGCAGGAAAGAGGGGGGGAGGAGAGTGCGGCCCCCCCTCCCTCCTGAACCGTACCAGGCCACATGCCCTCAACATTGGGAGGGTGCTTTGGGGTAGCCCCCCAAAACACCTTGTCCCCATGTTGATGAGGACAAGGGCCTCATCCCCACAACCCTGGCCGGTGGTTGTGGGGGTCTGCGGGCGGGGGGCTTATCGGAATCTGGAAGCCCCCTTTAACAAGGTGACCCCCAGATCCCGGCCCCCCCCCTGTGTGAAATGGTAAGGGGGTACATAAGTACCCCTACCATTTCACGAAAAAAGTGTCAAAAATGTTAAAAATGACAAGAGACAGTTTTTGACAATTCCTTTATTTAAATGCTTCTTCTTTCTTCTATCTTCCTTCATCTTCTGGTTCTTCTGGTTCTTCTGGCTCTTCTGGTTCTTCCTCCGGCGTTCTCGTCCAGCATCTCCTCCGTGGCGTCTTCTATCTTCTTCTCCTCGGGCCGCTCCGCACCCATGGCATGGGGGGGAGGCTCCCGCTCTTCTCTTCTTTTCTTCTCCTCTTCTCTTCTTCATTTTCTTCTCCGGGCCGCTCCGCAATCCATGCTGGCATGGAGGGAGGCTCCCGCTGTGTGACGGCGCTCCTCGTCTGACAGTTCTTAAATAACGGGGGGCGGGGCCTCCCGGTGACCCCGCCCCCTCTGACGCATGGTGACTTGACGGGACTTCCCTGTGACGTCACGGGGAATGCCACAGGGAAGTCCCGTCATGTCCCGTGCGTCAGAGGGGGGCGGGGTCACCGGGTGGCCCCGCCCCCGTTATTTAAGAACTGTCAGACGAGGAGCGCCGTCACACAGCGGGAGCCTCCCTCCATGCCAGCATGGGTTGCGGAGCGGCCCGGAGAAGAAAATGAAGAAGAGAAGAAGATGAAGAAGATGAAGAGAAGAGCGGGAGCCTCCCCCCATGCCATGGGTGCGGAGCGGCCCGAGGAGAAGAAGATAGAAGACGCCGCGGAGGAGATGCTGGACGAGAACGCCGGAGGAAGAACCAGAAGAGCCAGAAGAACCAGAAGAACCAGAAGATGAAGGAAGAAAGAAGAAGCATTTAAATAAAGGAATTGTCAAAAACTGTCTCTTGTCATTTTTAACATTTTTGACAGTTTTTTAGTGAAATGGTAGGGGTAAGAACCCCCTTACCATTTCACACAGGGGGGGGCCGGGATCTGGGGGTCCCCTTGTTAAAGGGGGCTTCCAGATTCCGATAACCCCCCCGCCCGCAGACCCCCACAACCACCGGCCAGGGTTGTGGGGATGAGGCCCTTGTCCTCATCAACATGGGGACAAGGTGTTTTGGGAGGCTACCCGAAAGCACCCTCCCAATGTTGAGGGCATGTGGCCTGGTACGGTTCAGGAGGGGGGGGGGGCCGCACTCTCGCCCCCCCCTCTTTTCCTGCGGCCTGCCAGGTTGCGTGCTCGGATAAGGGTCTGGTATGGATTTTTGGGGGGACCCCACGCCGTTTTTTTTTTTTTTTTTTGGCGCGGGGTTCCCCTTGAAATCCATACCAGACCTGAAGGGTCTGGTATGGAATTTAGGGGGAACCCCACGTCATTTTTTTTTTTTAATTTTGGCCGGAGTTCCCCTTAATATCCATATCAGACCTGAAGGGCCTGGTATGGAATTTAGGGGGACTCCCACGTCATTTTTTTTTTTTAATTTTGGTTCGGGGTTCCCCTTTGGGGAATTCCCATGCCGTTTTTATCAATGAACTTCTATGTGTATTGTCGGCAATGCAATAGCCGCGGGTAGTTTTAAATGAGTTTTTTCCTTCAAAATGTCATTTTGCTGTCAGACTGTTCTAAACACAGGAAACATGCGCCCCTTTACAGGCATACTATAGACACCCCCCAGGTACGAAATTTAAAGGGATATTACACTTTTATTGATTGACTTTAAGCATTATTAAAATCACTGCTCCTGAAAAAACGGCCGTTTTTAAAACTTTTTTTTGCATTGATCCATGTCCCCTGGGGCAGGACCCAGGTCCCCAAACACTTTTTATGACAATAACTTGCATATTAGCCTTTAAAATTAGCACTTTTGATTTCTCCCATAGACTTTTAAAGGGTGTTCCGCGGCATTCGAATTTGCCGCGAACACCCCAAATTGTTCGCTGTTCGGCGAACTTGCGAACAGCCAATGTTCGAGTCGAACATGAGTTCGACTCGAACTCGAAGCTCATCCCTAATCCTGAGTAATTATCCTCTTCCTCCTCAATGATCACGCTGATAGCTTGTAAGAACATTTTTGGTTCTGGGCGCCGCCACCAGTGCCTAAGGTCCAATTTTTCAGCCCCTGTTTAACAGGGGCGTGTAATTACAATTTTTGATGCAATACTTTGCGGCAGGGCTCGTTTCTTCGTTCCAACTAGAGTATCTGTGAGGGGTTACAGTGTTGTGGCACCAGCACCAGTGCCTAAGGCCCAATTTTTCAGCCCCTGTCTAACAGGGGCATGTAATTAAAATTTTTGATGCAGTACTTTGCAGCAGGGCTCGTTCCTGCGTTCCAACTAGAGTATCTGTGAGGGGTTGCATTGTTGTGGCACCAGCACCAGTGCCTAAGGCCCAATTTTTCAGCCCCTGTTCAACAGGGGCATGTAATTACAATTCTTGATCTAATATTTCACAGCAGGGCCTGTTTCTGCGCCCACCATGAGCGAGTGAGGACTTACAGTGTTGTGGCACCAGCACCACCACCACCACCACCACCAAAGGCCCAATTTTTCTGCCCCTGTTCAACAGGGGCATGTAATTACAATTCTTGATCTAATATTTCACAGCAGGGCCCTGTGAGGGCTTACAGTGTTGTGGCCACAACACCTAAGGCCCAAATTTCTGCTGAGCAGGCCCCTACTTTCAAACATCCAACTTGCAAATGACTCCTACTTGCAAACAGAAGGAGACAACAGGAAGTGAGATGAAATCTACTCCTAGGAAGGGAAATTCTCTCCTGTAAGAGTTAATATGGGAAAAACATTTCTCCTTTCCACTGATGCTTTATCACCAATCCTTGTTTCACAAAAAAACCCAAATTTTCAAAAAACATTTGTCATTGGGGCAAAAAGTGAGGTGAAATCTTCTGAAGAGGAGCACAGGCAGCAAAACAAATGTCACAGGGGTGATAACCCTTCCCTATGTTTTCCAAAAAGCTTAAAATAGATTTTTTGGCTGGAGCTAAACACGTTCAAAATGTACCAGTTCAAAATTACAAACAGATTCTACTTAACAACAAACCTACAGTCCCTGTCTTGTTTGCACCGGCTGTATACTGCTGTTCAGAGTATGAAGGGCCTTTCCTTTTTTTAATTTGGGTGCGGGGTTCCCCTTAATATCCATACAGCACCCAAAGGGCCTGGTAATGGACTGGAGGGTACCCATGCCGTTTGTCTCACTGATTTTCATCCATTGCCAGGACCCGACATTACATTAAAGCGACATGCAGTTTTAAATGACTTTTTTTCCTTTAAAAATGTCATTTTGTGCAGGGACTGTTCTAAGCACGGGAAACACGCGCCACTTTACAGGCATACTATAGACACCCCCAGGTACAATATTTAAAGGAATATTTCACTTTTTTTTTTTTTTTTTTACTTTAAGCATCATTAAAATCACTGCTCCCGAAAAAAACGCAGTTTTTAAAATTTTTTTTGCATTGATACATGTCCCCTGGGGCAGGACCCGGGTCCCCAAACCCTTTTTAGGACAATAATATGCAAATTAGCCTTTAAAATGAGCACTTTTCAAACGTTCTAGTCCCATAGACGTCAATGGGGTTCTAACGTTCGTGCGAATTTTCGGTCCGTTCGCAGGTTCTGGTGCGAACCGAACCGGTGGGTGTTCAGCTCATCCCTAATCTTCAGTATTTTAATATCGGTGTTGAGAAGTGAGATCAGTCTATAGTTGCTAGGGGCAGTATAGGGAGCACCATGATATGGCCAGTAATCCCTCTTTGGGTATAGCAGTACCCGAGGCTAATGCGTTAAAGTAGACACACATTGGGTTAGACAATAAAGGGAGGTAGGCACTGTAATAGGCATTTGTATATCTGTCAGGTCCTGGGCTTTTCCCCTTCAGGAGCTCTTTTACTACTGTCTCCAACTCTGTCTGGGTGATAGGCATCTCAAGTTGTTTGCTAATTTGGGCAGTGAGCTGAGAAGTTTGAGCCCCTGCCAGATATTGCAGTATACTGTCCTGTTTCTGATCTACCGTTGAGCCAGGCAGTGTGTCGGGGAGATGGTAGAGCTGGGCATAATAATCCCAAAAGGTAGCAGCAATTGTAGAGGAGTGGACTATCTGGGAACCCGTCGCGATATGGAGTTTATGGACATGGCCCAAGGCCTGTTGTCTCCTGAGAGCCCTGGCAAGCAGTCGCCCACATGTTCCCAAAGTTGTAAAAATTGTGAGAGATATGGCATAAGCGTGTTCGTATCCGGATATTGAGTAGGCTGGCAAGCTCCAAGCAGGGAGATTGGAGTTCTGCAGTCAGCTCCAGGGTCATACAACATTTATGTTTGAGTTCCACAGATTGGATTTTCGTAAGGAGGGTTTGTAGGTCCCCTTCACATGCTTTTTTTAGTCTTGAGACCTGAGATATGAAATCCCCTCTGACCACTGCTTTATGCCCTTCCCAGGTGGATTCTAGCCCCACATCATCTGTTAAATTCTTGGCAAAGTACAGGGAAATAGACTCTGATATGCGCTTTGAAGCCACCTCGTCATCTAAGATTTTCTCATTCAGGCGCTAAGTTCATGACTTAGTGTCAGAGGACAGCGGAAGTATAGAAAGGGATACCGGGACGTGATCCGAGATGGTGACAGATCCAATCGACACACTAGAGAGGGTCTCCAGAGAGAACTGATCCATCAGCAGCAGATCTATTCATGTATACACAGTGTGAGTCGCCGAACAGTAGCTGAAGCCTTTATCGGCGGGATGGAGTACTCTCCAGAAGTCTACAAGATGGTGGGAGTGTAGAGATTTTCTGAAGCACTTAAGGAAAGCAAAGGAGTGGGTAGAGTGGGAAAGTGAGCTGTTGAGTGTTTGGTGCGTACACGCAGGGCCATCTTTAATATTGATTGTACCCTGGGCAAAAAATTTATTGGGCCCTGCATGCAATTTCACTCTCCACCTGCTCTAAGACGTACAATAAATAGCAGCTAGACTTAAAATCAGTTTACTGTATCAGATCAGGCAGCAATTGCGATTGGTTGCCAGCGGTTACAGCATATCATTACTACTTACTTACTGGTTGCTAGAGGTTACAGCACACATTACGGCTCACTGATTAGTTGCTAGAGGTTACAGCAAATGATTTCTGCTTGTTGATTGGTTGCTAGAGATTACTGTACAGTATTACTGCTCACCGATTGGTTGCTAGAGGTTACAGCACATCATCTCCTCCCCGCTATTTACATATGAATGACGGCTATTTGCATATAAACACAGAGTCTGCAGGTGAGTCATCTGTACACAACAATAAGGCAGAGATGGGCAGCATTAGTACCATCACTTCACACTGAGATATTGGGACACAACACAGGACCAAAACTTCAAAGAACAAGGGAATTTAAACTGGGATAGTTGGCAAGTAAGAGACAGCTGCTTTGTGCCCCACAACAATGAGAGGGCCCAGTGCAGCTGCCCCTTTTGCCCTGCCTTAAAGACGGCCCTGCGTACATGGTTGCAAAAGTGAATTTACTAACTTAAAATGGTGCCTTTAAGTAAAACGTATCTGCTATTAGAGTCAGTAAGCTGATCCGTCAGGACAAAGGGACATTTTTTATGTATAGCTATGGCAACCCACTTGATTTAGAGCGTGGAGAGTTACTGAGAAACCATTGGTTATACAAGTGGGTGGGGAGGTGGGGGACTGAGGCAGTGCGAAAGTGTGTCTCCTGTAATAAAAGAATCTGTGCCCCCAAGCGTTTTGTCTCGAACCATAACTTACTGCGTTTTTTTGGACGATCCTAAGCCTCGGACATTGTACGATACCACTTTCAGGGAAGCCATGATGTTCGGGAGTTGTGGAGACATCTAAGGTCCCCGTTGGGAGAGGGGAGAGACCTGCAAGTGCTTGATCCAAGAATCAAGGAGTGCTGAGAAAATAAAGAAAATAAAGAACAAAAGTAAAAACCTAGAAAACATAAAACCATCAAAACATACAATAACTTTGCCATAAGGGCTGTCCAACATAACCAACCACTACTAGTCAGGGATCTCCACTCGGCCTTCTAGCCAAGAACAGAGTGGAGGACAGCGAGTAGCGTGGGGTCCCAAGTGTGGAACATAACTCCTAGGAGTTGGCCTATTTGGGGGAAAGTGGCACAGGTGCAAGCCCTCCAGAAAACCTGTTCGGCATAAAGAGCACATCAATATAAGATAAGTGCAGAACCAAATTACCACAGCAGTAATAAAAATCAAGGCAGAACCCCCGGGGTCCCTGTAAAAGGAAACATTAGGTTAAACAATTAGTACACGTGAGTCCTTCAGGGCCTCCTCTTGGGGGGGAATGTTGGGGAGATTGCGAGATAGCAGGGGGGTATCTCTGGATCTGTTCCTGTTCCATCCCCTACGGGATGCAGGGCGCCAAGATTGCCAAGATTGTAGGCGTGCAGGGAGTGGAATCTCCGGTGAAGACCTCCAATCTAGAACATCAATGGGGGGTAAACCCAGGTGTTTCAGGAACTGCGGCAACTCATCCTTATTTCGCAAGGTGAATTGCCGGCCATCTGTGGTCACTGACAAATTAAAAGGGAAGCCCCATCTGTAGACCAGCTTTGCATCCTGAAGGGCCTCAAGTAGTGGCTTAAGGGCACGATGTTGCATTAAGGCGCGTCTGAAAAGATCCAGGAAGAAGGACAGCTTTGCGCCATCAAAGTCCACGTAACGGACACCTCTGACATGGAACATTATGCGTTCCTTCAATGAATATTTGTGCAGCTTGCAAATGATGTCCTTTGGTTTATCTGGATCATCTGAAGGTGGACGGAGGACTCTATTTCAATGTGGTCAGGTGCTTTGAGGCTGAGAATCTGCTTGAAAACACCTTGCAGAGTAGGAACTATATCTCTGGAAGCAGTAGCTTCTGGCAAGCCTCTAATCCGGATGTTAACTCTGCAACTTCTATTTTCAAATTCATCCATTTGATCTATTAAAGAGTTAATCCATTGATCCTGGGGCTTGCAGCATTATGTGCTTGCAGGGCAGGTGTAACCACTTCTCATTGTGACTCAAGGTCCTCCACTCTACCCTCAATATGTGCTGTATCAGCCTGGAGTGCCTCAATGTCCTGCCTAAAGGCCTTCTCAATCCTGTTGGCAAATAAAAGCCCGCAAGTCCTTGTCCTCTATTTCATCTCCCACCACTAAGTGAGCCACTGGGCTGGCTGCACATGAGGGTTAGGCAGAGGGAGGAAGCGGGGTGATGGGAGTTGTGCAGAAGGGATAGGGGGGACTGCACGTGCAGCCAGGTATTTACCACTCGGCACCATTCTGGAAGTCCCGGCAGCGGTGCGGCGGGGCTCCGAGAAATACATGTCCAGGAATCCAGACCAGTTCGGGAAGGTCCGTCAAGGCTGAAGGTTTAGATGGCATTGTTTGAAGCCGAAATCTCCACAGGAAGGCTGCTGTGGGTGCGATCTGTGTGGTGGGTTCACGAAGCTCTGCTAACAAGCATCCTCACACGCTCATGCCTTGGCCACGCCCCCGCATCCCAATATTTTTGGTAATATAGTGTATGTTTTAACAAGGGATTAGATCATTGTGATATGCATGTACATTGTATTATGGTTGGAGTATTTGGGGGGTTTATGCAGCAAATGCTTGTATATACACCAAAAAAAGTCTCTGAAAATCTGGCAAAATGACAGGAGAAAATAAATATATTTCACTACATGCAATGGGGTTGATTTACCAAAAGCAAAAAGACTGTGCACTTTACAAAGTGCAGTTGCATCAGAGCTTAGTAAATGAGGGAAAGCTCTGTAGTCTTACATCATCCAATGTAGTACATTTTAGTCGACTAAAATCTCCAGTACATTTTAGTCGACTAAAACTCATTTTAGTTGTCTGAAATCGAATGGGTGTAATTAAATTGTAATGCATTAGTTAACATTTCTCTACAATTTACAAACTCATTATATACTGCTGGAGTGAAAAATCTCATATGTTATTATTTAAGGTATTGAGGTATGAACATGCACTAAAGGCCAGTGTTAATTTTGAAGTCAAATTTCAATTTAGTTTTAGTCTTTTGACTAAAACGCCATTTTAATTTTAGTCCCATTTTAGTCTTTTGACTAAAATGCCATTTTAGTTTTAGTCGTACTTTAGTCGTCTCAATTGTTTTAGTTTTAGTCATATTTTAGTCAACTAAAATGTTTTAGTCATTTTAGTCAACAAAATTAATACTGCTTCCACCATAGCAATTCACTTGCTATGGGGGCAAACGTGTGAGTTCGCTCCCCAGCTGGGCTGTGTATATCCATAGAAACACACAGAGAGCTCTGCCCCACTCCCTGCTCCCTCCTCAGTGGAATGGATTGACAGCAGAAGCCAATGCCTACCATTTCTATCAATTTGTTCTGTGAGACCAGGAAGAAAGAACAGGTACATACAATCGATACTGGACTCAGGTAAGTATTTGGGGGGGAGCACACATTTAGTGAAAGGTTTTTTACCTTAATGCAGGTAATACAATGTGAATTCACTGTGTCTTCTCATAGGGGAGTACATTTTTAATATTTTTATTGTTATTTTAGCATTTGTATCAGTTAATGGCACTTAGTTGATTTATTGAGAAAAATTTGCCCTTTTGTAAAAGCAGTAGTAAAATGACCCCCCCCCCCCCCCCCCCAAAAAAAGGCCCCTGAGCACTATAAAAAAGGTTGCAAACTGCTGGACTTTTCTTCTTTTTTTTTACCCTGCAAGGTAATGTCACAATATGCTTGTATGCATCGCATACTAGCACATTATTTTAAACTTACCTTAAAACAAAGCTCTTCCGGCACATAGATGACAGACCTGCAGACGCTCCCACCTTCACTCGTCTTGCTTCCAGGTTTGTGGACTCCAGCTCTGTGACTGGCAGGAGCCGTGATGACGTCACGCTCGCGCATGTGCGAGGAGGACACCGTTTACGGCACGGGTGGCCATTCCTTCAGAGTGCATGTGCCAGTGATGTCACTGGCTGCATGTACAGTAAATATTTTCTAAACGGTGCACATTTAGGAGATATTTACTTTACCTATAGGTAAGCCTTATTATAGGCTCACCAATAGGTAAAAGTTAGTGATGAAGTTTACTTCCACTTTACATTATAATGTGCTAGTTTGCTTTGCATACTAGAGAATTATAACTGACTTACCTGGTCTTCCTTCCGGGTTCGTTGGTTTCGGCTGTATGAATGGCTGAGTCACGATGATGTCACTCATGCGCATGGGAGTTATGGCCACAGCACAGAGTTCTGAATGGACGGCACAGTCCATTTAGACTCCAATGCACATTCACTGGTGACGTCACCGGTTGCTGCCAGAGTAAATATCTCTTAAACGGTGCATAGAGATATTTACTGTACCTATAGGTAAGCCTTATATTATATGTTTATCTATAGGTAAGACTCAAAGAAGTGTCTTTACTACCACTTTAAGAATATCATTTATTTAATCATTTTTTGATAGTGCTATACAGTTATTCTTTTTATTTACGATACACCTGGTATCAGAATATTATATTGGCAGCTTTTCTGTTTTACAATATTTTAACCTAAGCATACCTCCCAACTGTCCCTGATTTCGAGGGACTGTCCCTGATTTGGAACAATGTCCCTCTGTCCCTTTTTCCTCCTCACGTGTCCCTCATTTTGGTCTGATGTATATAACTGTATTAAAAATGCACTATTTGTCTTTTAAAAAGTGTTTTACAGTGTTAAACCTTTCATCCCATTTCTAAATTGCTGCATTTGTACATTTCAAAAGCCAGTATATAGGAATGGTATTGGTAAAAAAAGAAAGCATTTGTAGGTTTAACCAATCATTTTTTTGAGTACTAATTCTGCTTGTAAAGGGGGTGTCCTTAATGCATACTTTTGCTTATGGATGTCCCTCATTCCCATCTCAGAAAGTTGGGAGGTATGCCTAAGCCTAGATTTTACTTTTATATATGAATGGGTATTATTAAATGGGATAGCAAATAGAACAAGTGTCACTTTAAGCCAGCTCAGTACTTTTGCTTGGGTGCAGAATTAGGCTTTGATGCAGTAATATGTTCTGTGGTCATGCTTTCTGTCCTTGGTCTTTTAATAACTGATGATGCTGCTATGGAGCCATTAAAACACTTTCTCTGATTGTTGTATTCTGACGAATGACATGTTGAGAGGTATGGCTGTCTTCTGATTGAGCATGGGTATTTTCAAGAGAGTATGTTTTAATTGAACATTTACTGACAGGCAACGTGTTCCTGGTAGATGTTATTACAAATTGGCATTCCAATCATATACTATGATACAGAATTGCAGCTCCCTATTGATATTTATCTTGCTGCTTTTAACCTCTTTACAGCCAATCATAGTGATCACATAAAGTTTACTTACAAACCAGCCTGACAGCTCAGCTGCAGTTCTCACTGAGCAATAGAGTGTGCAGAAAAGAAAAAATAATAATGGGTATCAAACTGTTATGTGTAAAATAACCAAAAAAGCATTTTTGTAACATCTTAAATCAATTGTCAACTTATTAAAAAAACATGAACATAGAATTTACTAAAACAGTGTACTAAATAAAAGAATTGTGTCCTTAAAAAACAATGTCAAATAGATTTAGGCAGGCAAATTAGCCAGAGTAAGGCCCCTTCACACGGGGCGGACCCACTCAACAGACTCTGGTAGCTCAGTGGGGGATCGCTCCGTTGATCCCCACTGAGCAGGTGGATGACAGGTCCGTCTCCGCTCACTGTGCAGCATAAACTGACAGCATAAACATTTTCATTCAATCCCATCCGATTTGATCCGCTGGACGGATGGTAAACGTATCGCCATCTATCTGCTTTCAGCAGATCTTGTGGAATCGGATGGCAGGCGGGTGTCAGCGGACACATCTCCACTGACATCCGCCTGCCCATACAAGTCAATGGGTGGTCCGCTCAGATCCACCTGAAAAACAGACAGGTGGATCTTAGCGGGCCGATCATGTGAAAGGGGCCTTAGGATTCCTTTACACCAGATGTGTTGAGCTGCTTTGAAAAATGCATGCTCAATGCAAGGACACGCAGAAAGTAATTGTTTATGTGTGCCCTGTTTTTTAAGCAGTACGGCATATAAAAATGCAAATCAACGTATCACAACATGTCGCAATGAGGTGTCATTTTGGGGATCATTTACTAAAAATAAAGAAAAGTAATGGTCATTAAATTTCTAATTGCACCTAATTAAAACAATTAAGATGCGATCAAATAGGTGAACACTAAATAGTAAATGTCAACAACAAAGAAAAACTTCCAGCTCAACTTACTAGCCAGCCTGTGTAAGGGATGTCAAAATCAGGTACCCCTTAAAAAAGGATTATAGTTCTGTTAATAGAGAAAGTAAAACTTGTGGCATTTCTATTAAATCACCAGTAGATGGCAGCATAGAGTTAAAAGTCTGAATGACAGCGAGCACATTCTAAAGGAATCACTGCTAAAATAGCAGGGGGAACCAAAAAGACAGATCTTTTGTTCCTGGTGGGAACAGAATAGCAGTTGCTACCCAGTCTATCAGACTGAAGGTGATGTGTTTGAGTTATTGCAGGGAAGAGGATGCATATTTAGAGCTATAAACAGGATGAAACTGATTTAATGTACATCCCTGTGATTGGTAGAGGCTGCTGTCGCTGTTGTGTGATAAAAACATATCAGCACATGCACAATTGTTTATTATTTTCTATGAGGACGTTATACCTGTATATGAGAATGTTATTATTATAGATATAGATGTGTATTATTATGTATGAACGGAATAGCAATTGCTACCCGGTCTATCAGACTGAAGGTCATGTGTTTGTGTCATTGCAGAAACTTTTCAATAAAAACACTTCTGGTTTCACCCGGCCCACTTACTTCGCACATTGGAATTATTGACCATACTTTCAGCATACAGTTGGGACGGAAAGTATTCAGACCCCCTTAAATTTTTCACTCTTTGTTATATTGCAACCATTTGCTAAAATTATTTAAGTTCATTTTTTTTCCTCATTAATGTACAAACAGCAACCCATATTGACAGAAAAACACAGAATTGTTGACAATTTTTCAGATTTATTAAAAAAGAAAAACTGAAATATCACATGGTCCTAAGTATTCAGACCCTTTGCTGTGACACTCATATATTAAACTCAGGTGCTGTCCATTTCTTCTGATCATCCTTGAGATGGTTCTGCACCTTCATTTGAGTCCAGCTGTGTTTGATTATACTGATTGGACTTGATTAGGAAAGCCACACACCTGTCTATATAAGACCTTACAGCTCACAGTGCATGTCAGAACAAATGAGAATTATGAGGTCAAAGGAACTGCCTGAAGAGCTCAGAGACAGAATTGTGGCAAGGCACAGATCTGGCCAAGGTTACAAAAAATTTCTACTGCACTGTGGCCTCTATAATCCTTAAATGGAAGACGTTTGGGACGACCAGAACCCTTCCTAGAGCTGGCCATCCGGCCAAACTGAGTTATCAGGGGAGAAGAGCCTTTGTGAGAAAGGTAAAGAAGAACCCAAAGATCACTGTGGCTGAGCTCCAGAGATGCAGTCGGAGATGGGAGAAAGTTGTAGAAAGTCAACCATCACTGCAGCCCTCCACCAGTCTGGGCTTTATGGCAGAGTGGCCCGACGGAAGCCTCTCCTCAGTGCAAGACACATGAAAGCCTGCATGGAGTTTGCTAAAAAACACTCGAAGGGCTGCAAGATGGTGAGAAATAAGATTCTCTGGTCTGATGAGACCAAGATAGAACTTTTTGGCCTTAATTCTAAGCGGTATGTGTGGAGAAAACCAGGCACTGCTCATCACCTGTCCAATACAGTCCCAACAGTGAAGCATGGTGGTGGCAGCATCATGCTGTGGGGGTGTTTTTCAGCTGCAGGGACAGGACAACTGGTTGCAATCAAGGGAAAGATGAATGCGGCCAAGTACAGGGATATCCTGGATGAAAACCTTCTCCAGAGTGCTCAAGTCCCCAGACTGGGCCGAAAGGTTTACCTTCCAACAAGACAATGACCCTAAGCACACAGCTAAAATAATGAAGGAGTGGCTTCACAACAACTCTGTGACTGTTCTTAAATGGTACAGCCAGAGCCCTGACTTAAACCCAATTGAGCATCTCTGGAGAGATCTAAAAATGGCTGTCCACCAACATTTACCATCCAACCTGACAGAACTGGAGAGGATCTGCAAGGAGGAATGACAGAGGATCCCCAAATCCAGGTGTGAAAAACTTGTTGCATCTTTCCCAAAAAGACTCATGGCTGTATTAGATCAAAAGGGTACTTCTACTAAATACTGAGCAAAGGGTCTGAATACTTAGGCCCATGTGATATTTCAGTTTTTCTTTTTTAATAAATCTGCAAAAATGTCAACAATTCTGTGTTTTTCTGTCAATATGGGGTACTGTGTGTACATTAATGAGGAAAAAATGAACTTAAATGATTTTAGCAAATGGCTGCAATATAACAAAGTGTGAAAAATTTAAGGGGGTCTGAATACTTTCCGTCCCCACTGTATGTGCAACACCCGCAACAAACCAAACTGTCTTAACAGTTCATGTTAAAAACAGGGGTTTAGTTTGCACACATTTGCTCTCAACACATGCTAACAACCTTTGGCAATGTCCACTTTAGAGTGCACTGTATATGAATAGCAGTGATGAAATGTAAACCTCCCTAAAGAAGTACCTCTTACTATGGACAAAAGTCAAAGTTTTTGTAAAGCAGCAGTGTCCTTTCATTAATGATACAGCAACAGGGGTCCCACTGTTCAGATGTCACCTAATCTTAATGAGTAAATCTGGGGCTTTAGTCACACAATATGGCCATATTTACTCATTAAGATTAGGTGCTTTTAAGCAGCCTTGTAAGATGTAAAAGTTACTCCTTTTGCATTTTTGTATGTGTGCGCTATTCTCTGTGGTTCAATTTATATCTAGGTCTTTATAGCAACACCAACTTTAGATATTCAGGTTTAGGGTGTGCCCCCCCAACTCTTTGTCTGTCTGTTACACATTTGAGTCCTTACCAGACTTCTTGAGGTGGAGCACCCCACCCTTCAACACCACTTTCTCGTCGTCAGTATCCACTAATTAGTTGCTCCAGGAAGAGTCCCTTCATAGTGCAGTTTAAGCAGTGCAGCTAGCACACATCTCCCATGGTTAAGAGAAGCTGGATTTATCTTTCTTTTTCATGAATAGTGTAGGACCCACTGAAAATGGGGTACTTTGGCGCAGTGGTGCGCTTAAGCATGGTATGGCTATATTATGTGACTAAATCTCCATACTTACTCATTAAGATTAGGTGCTTTTAAGCAGCCTTGTAAGATTTAAAAGTTATTCCTTTTGCATTTTTGTATGTGT
Source organism: Aquarana catesbeiana (assembly GCF_042186555.1). NCBI lineage: Eukaryota > Metazoa > Chordata > Amphibia > Anura > Ranidae > Aquarana > Aquarana catesbeiana. The sequence continues at coordinate 307,602,381 of NC_133325.1, forward strand.
GCGCTATTCTCTGTGGTTCTATATATAGGTCTTTATTGCAGCACCAATTTTAGATGTTTAGGGTTTGCCCCCCCCCCCCCCACTCTTTGTTTGTCTATTAATATAAATATATATATATATATACACACACACGTACAGTATACAGTCAGGTCCATAAATATTAGGACATCGACACAATTCTAATCTTTTTGGCTCTATACACCACCACAATGGATTTGAAATGAAATGAACAAGATGTGTTTTAACTGCAGACTTTCAGCTTTAATCTGAGGGTATTTACATCCAAATCAGGTGAATGGTGTAGAAATTACAACAGTTTGTATATGTGCCTCCCACTTTTTAAGGGACCAAAATTAATGGGACAGATTAACAATCATCCATCAAACTTTCACTTTTTAATACTTGGTTGCAAATAATTTGCAGTCAATTACCGCCTGAAGTCTGGAAGGCATAGACATCACCAGACGCTATATACCCTTGATAGTAAGTCCCCCCATGGGTTAAATAATGGGTGTAACTCATTATTTAGTGTTCCTTACACCCTATATTACACCACTGAGATTCTCGTCTTTGCCTTCCCTCTGCTGTCATATAGGAATCTGAATTCAAACCCAATCCTGCTGATTATTCAATTTAATTAGTTTTTTATGTTTGTATTGCTTCTATTCTTTTACTTTCACTATCTATTTTCTAACCATTCTGGAGAGTTACTGCACCTACGGACCGGCCAGCTTTATTAATAACTTGTGTTGTCTCCTTGTTCGAATGGCAGTCTATTGGTTACATAGTTACATAGTTAGTCAGGTTGAAAAAAGACACAAGTCCATCCAGTCCAACCATAAAAAAAAAAAAAAAAAAAACAAAAAACGTACAATCCAATATACCCAATACTATACCCACAGTTGATCCAGAGGAAGGCAAAAAACCCCAGCAGAGCATGCTCCAATTTGCTACAGCAGGGGAAAAAATTCCTTCCTGATCCCAGAGAGGCAATCGGATTTTCCCTGGATCAACTTTACCTATAAATGTCAGTACCCAGTTATATTATGTACATTTAGGAAAGTATCCAGGCCTTTCTTAAAGCAATCTACTGAGCTGGCCAGAACCACCTCTGGAGGGAGTCTATTCCACATTTTCACAGCTCTTACTGTGAAGAAACCTTTCCGTATTTGGAGATGAAATCTCTTTTCCTCCAGTCGTAAAGAGTGCCCCCTTGTCCTCTGTGTTGACCGTAAAGTGAATAACTCAACACCAAGTTCACTATATGGACCCCTTATATATTTAAACATGTTGATCATATCCCCCCTTATTCTCCTCTTCTCAAGAGTGAACAAATTCAGTTCCTCTAATCTTTCCTCATAGCTGAGCTCCCCCATGCCTCTTATCAGTTTGGTTGCCCTTCTCTGCACTTTCTCCAGTTCCCCGATATCCTTTTTGAGAACTGGTATCCAAAACTGAACTGCATATTCCAGATGAGGTCTTACTAATGACTACGCTGTTGCCTGGACAATTAGAAGCCGCCGCATTCACATACTCTACCGTGTAGGCTATATAAGGTAACTGCCCAGGCCACGGCGCATGCTCTGAAGAAATCCCTGTGATGGATGAAACGCGTCAGCATGACGCCATCACGCTCTGCTTAAAGTGCACACAGACCCACCCACTAGCCCTTGGGATTCCGCTCACTTGTTGGCGATGATCTAATCGAACCGGGAAGTGGATGACGATCTATACCGCTCATATGCGGCACCCCTCATTCTATTACCATTATCCCCAATCACTACTGCATGCATCCCGCCAACAGATGAATGATTATAACCCGCCAAGCTGAACGGAGATGGTCTGAGAAGGATCCAATTGTCCTGCATGCCTGTTGCATACCGGTATCTACGGAGTGGTGAGATTGAATCTGTTTACTCCCCACACGGGACTGTTTTGTCTATAGGACAGTGTGTTTCTCTCCCTGAATTAGCACCAATGCTGTGACTGATAAAAAGTATCCATCCAGGCGCACTCCCATCTCCACTCACTTACAGCTTTTTGTATAGGATATTATTCCTACATTACTGGCTACCTAATTCATTGTATTCAATTCTATCAACTGTAGTCAATTATTACTGTAGCCCTGGTAGCAGGCCTTTCATCAATTCTGGTGTTATTACCCTGCTGGTGGGTCCCCATTATTTACACACACCTACCACCCTGTTACATACAGCAATCAATTGCACATATTGAGAAGATTTGCTTCCTCGTTTTGATCAGTAGTGTGTATGTGTGTGTTTAGTGGTGGCCATCTGTGTTTTGTCTCTAGACAACGTTGTCTATTTTATTTAATGGTGACAGTTTTTTGGTTTATTATTAATCACATTGTTTGATTTTTTGATTGGTGTACATGTGAATCTTTTTCTAAATTAAACTTATTTATATTTTTTGCTATATTGCCTGTTCCTCATTGATGAATTCTTTCTGGGTGGAATTAGTATCCATTTCCGTTCTTTTCCCTCTGTTTTTTTGACAGGCCTCTACTGCAACTGTCTTCGGTTCTTGCTTGTTCTTGGGGCATTTTCCCTTCAATTTTGTCTTCAGCAAGTGATTTGATTGTAGCCGAATTAGTGCAATTGTCACAGAGAAAATTGAGTACTGTCCACGATACTTTTTTTATTTGCACTAACATAAAAAATTTTTTCAGGACAAGCTTTCGGGGTATGTCCCCTTCTTCAAGGTCCAAGGTTCTCTCTTTTTTTTTTTTTTTTTTGTTGCTTTAACATTCTGCTTAAAAAATTGTGAATCAGTACTGCTTGGACCTTGAAGAAGGGGACATACCCCGAAAGCTTGTCCTGAAAAATTGTATTTTAGTGCAAATAAAATAAGTATCATGGACAGTACTCATTTTTCTCTGTCTTCAGCAAGTGGAATGCATGCTCAATCGGATTCAGGTCAGGTGATTGACTTGGCCATTGCATAACATTCCACTTTTTTCCCTTAAAAAACTCTTTGGTTGCTTTCGCAGTATGCTTCGGGTCATTGTCCATCTGCACTGTGAAGCGCCGTCCAATGAGTTCTGAAGAATTTTACTGAATATGAGCTGATATTGCCCAAAACACTTCAGAATTCATCCTGCTGCTTTTGTCAGCAGTCACATCATCAATAAATAGAAGAGAACCAGTTCCATTGGCAGCCATACATGCCCACACCATGACACTACCACCACCATGCTTCACTGATGAGGTGGTATGCTTTGGATCATGAGCAGTTCCATTTCCTTCTCCATACTCTTCTCTTCCTATAACTCTGGTAAAAGTTGATCTTGGTCTTATCTGTCCATAGGATGTTGTTCCAGAACTATGAAGGCTTTTTTAGATGTTGTTTGGCAAACTCTGGCCTTCCTGTTTTTGAGGCTCACCAATGGTTTACATCTTGAGGTGAACCCTCTGTATTCACTGTGGTGAAGTCTTCTCTTGATTATTGACTTTGACACACATACACCTACCTCCTGGAGAGTGTTGTGAAGGGTGTTTTCTTCACCAGGGAAAGAATTCTTCGGTCATCCACCACAGTTGTTTTCCGTGGTCTTCCGGGTCTTTTGGTGTTGCTGAGCTCACCGGTGCATTCTTTCTTTTTAAAGATGCTCCAAACAGTTGATTTGGCCACACCTAATGTTTCTATCTCTCTGATGGGTTTGCTTTGTTTTTTCAGCCTAATGATGGCTTGCTTCACTGATAGCTCTTTGGATCTCATATTGAGAGTTGACAGCAACAGATTCCAAATGCAAATAGCACACTTTAAATGAACTCTGGACCTTTTATCTGCTCCTTGTAAATGGGATAATGAGGGAATAACACACACCTGGCCATGGAACAGCTGAGCAGCCACTTGTCCCATTACTTTTGGTCCCTTAAAAAGTGGGAGGCATATATACAAATTGTTGTAATTCCTACACCATTCACCTGGTTTGGATGTAAATACCCTCAAATTAAAGCTGAAAGTCTGCAGTTAAAGCACAACTTGTTTATTTCATTTCAAATCCATTGTGGTGATGTATAGAGCCAAAAAGAGTAGAATTGTGTCGATGTCCCAATATTTATGGACCTGACTGTATGTGTGTGTTTGAGCTTTAGGGTTCACACCCTAATGCAATAGGCTGCGCGCACCTATGGCACACAGATATAGTGATGTGCACACTTCAGTCTCCTTCCAGCAAATAGAGAGTTCCTTGGAATTTACCTTGAGAAAATACAACTTTCTCTCCCCTTAAACCTGGCTCACGTTAGTCCAATGGTTCATAGACTGCCACAGTAAAGTTTCTTTCCCGAACTTTATCTACCATGATTCAATGCTACCAACCATCAAGTCTCTTGAGCTCCTTTGGCTTGTCAGTGCCTCCTGGTGGATGGAAATGAGGTAGTGTTAACCTATTCAGCTGAAGTCTAATGGGAACACAGAGAACACTGCAGCACAATGTTCTAAATTGCTCTCTGTCTCTAGCCAAGCACCTGGCTAGTGGCTACACATGCAACAGGAAGTAGGAGAAAATCCCCCTGTTATTTCCCTGTTAAACAGTAGCTTCCCCCCCCTCTTGTTCTCATGACAACTGTAATATTTTCTATCACTTTATATCTAGGGGATAATGGTCACCAGGACAAAAGAGTCTGAACCTCTCCAGCAGAGACACAGACTGTAATACAACACAAGAAATAAAACACGACAGAAAAAACTGTGCAGGTCTATGATGTGCCTAAGGAAGAAAATACAAGTGAAGTGGAGATAAAATAATAATTCAAAAGATATAACAATTTATAAGACATATTTGCACTGGATAAACAGACTGTACTGGTTAAACATCTATTTCATGTGAAAAAAACATGTGAACTGAATATTTTAATGAGAAATGTATCATGTGATAAAAATAAACACAGTTAAAATAATACCCACAGCTTAATAAATTAGCCCCAAAGATTTATACACTGATGGAAAATATTTTCCAACTGCTTTAGATTTTTTTTGGTTTATGCTCTTCCTTGTTGAGATAATGTTCTAGGTAAGGAGCAACCAGGTACATATGTATAGCTTTATTTTATTTAATAAAATAGAGGGAACTCATATACACATTAGGAAAACCTACAATTTCTGTGTAGTGTTAGGCAGGCCATACATTATGCAAATGTCTTTTCTTCAGCCATAGGTTTATGGCCAGCTTGACTGGTGAAAATTTACCAAAACGACCAGAAAAGGTGACCTACCATGCTCCCCATATTTACAATTATAAAATACAGCAACCAACCAGAACTTACATTTTTAGTGACTATTTTTTCATAATTTGAAATGTTATTGATTGCTAGAAACTACAGCACCATACTCATCACCATTGCTCTTTAATCTGTGTGTGTGTATATATATATATATATATATATATATATATATATATGAAATTAAGAAGTGACTTTTTCTTTTTACAGTGTAAATTGCTAAACAATATGAGTACAGCAGCTTTTAGTTTACAGAGAAATATGTAATATGGCAATGTAGAAACATGCTAAGAATAACAGTACCAAAAAATCCACTAGGGGGCATATCTCACTAGCATAATTTAAGTACCTTACAACTCACTACTATGTATTAAAACTTGTGATGGTATTAACAGTCAGTACAGAAGTGGAGATACGTTATCATAATTACCCGTTATCAGCATTTTATAATTTGTTATCAATATTTTAAATATACCATAATGTGACATCAGTAGAGCACAAGAAAGAAGCATCCTTTATTTACAATGAAAACACTCCACTTGATTTACTGACGTGCAAACAGAGGTAAAGTGCAAGTAAACTCAAACCTCAAATATGTGCAATAGATATCAAAAGAGATACCTTACCCATGATTCAATGTTACAAGGAAAAAAATATTGATAATGATACTGTGTGTGTTTAAAACATGAAAATATGGTGTTTAGTATACAGTATTTTTATATATTTTACATGCTTTTAGTTATACTATATGTTTCTGTAACATATACATGTACAGCCACAGTGACATGGGTGCTAGCAACCGCATATAGTTGTTAGAATCCAGTACACTGTGTTTCACCTCACTTTGTGTATTGTCCTTCCTTCAAACATTTCATCAATTAGACACAGAGTTTTTTTCAATTCCTTTTGTCATTTACTCATCTACAGTACTTATGATTTGATCTTTATTAAAAAACAACTGTTCCATATATGAAGATGTTACAGTATTCAGGTATGACCAGTCATCAAAAAAGATCTGCTTGATTTTCTGTATACCTGTGTTGTTTACTACTCCATGGGACTAGATGCACCCGGATCTCAGATCTCTAGCCAGTAAGCCCTATCCATCCAGAATCTAAGAACTGCCAATCAAAGCTCGTCTTCAAATTTTCAAAAAAGGACAGTCAAACGATGGGAAATAGGATAGACTGACCAAACGACCCAAATTACAGATGAGAGTCCCCAATTTGAGGAGGTTGTTGCTGGATAAAAAGTGTCCCTGTAAAGTGTCTATTTAAAAATGGAGCCCTTGGCATGGACTGTTACTGAGGGGTTGATTTACTAAAACGGGAGAATGCAAAATCTTGTGCAGCTATACATGGTAGCCAATCAGCTTCTTAATTCATCTTGTTCAATTAAGCTTTGATAACAAAAAAAACCACTGGAAGCTGATTGGTTTCTATGCAGAGTTGCACTAGGTTTTGCACTCTCCAGTTTTAGTAAATCAACCTCGGACTCTCCAGTTTTCATTGTCAAATCTGCAATTGTTTGCATTGTTTTAATCCCCTCTTAACTGATTTGCTGGGATATTCAGAATTCACCTACTCAACCGCCCAGCGAATAAAGCACACCAAGTCCTGCCCCGTAATCTTATTTCTCAAGGTATCAGGAACAGGCTGTCTCTTGCGGGTTCAGGCAACTGGATCCCTGGTGACGCATTTCAGATCCACTCCCTTCTCCATCCACAGTAAATGAAAGCTGATGTCCCCTGGGATATGTATGAATCTCCCTAAGGATATATAGGTGGACAAAACACATAGGGGCAGGGCTTTGATGCTGGCGCATCATGCTTGCATGCTGGATTAGGTGGCATACTGATTTGTTGAATAAACGCTGTTTGATTGTTATCCTTTTGTGAGTACATATCTTTTAATAAACATTGGTTGGTTTTACAAAAATGCACTATGGTTCCTACTTTTTTTCTTTTGTGATTAATTGGGGCCGACATTTTGGCTGTGAGTTGGCACAATTTGACTTAAGCCTACAACATCTGACATCTGGAGCTACCGTTATAAAAGAGACAGAGAAGCTAAGGATCTGGCTGTCCTTGCTTTGGTGTGACCAGGTGACCACTGGGCAGGGGCAGACTGACCATTCAGCCACTCGGGCACTGCCCGAGGGCCCCGGGCCGCTAGGGGGCCCCATCAGAGTTGCCAGCCTCAGTAAAACCAGGGACAGTATGTAAAAAAATCTGTGTTTTTTTTTACATTTGTCTCTGAAATGTCCCTTACTGACATCCTTTTGGTCTAAAAATGCAGAGATTATAGCTGCCTCACCTCTCCAGTACCTTCTCAGCCAATAGAAACATGTCTGTGTATACTGTGTGTACATGTATGTGTATACTGTGTGATTGTATACTGTGTGTATACTGTGTGGCCCCATAATCTCTGATTGCCTGGGGGCCCCATAATCTCCTATTGCCCGGGGGTCCCATGAGTTGTCATTCCGCCCCTGCCTCTGGGCTTTGTCCCAAGTTCAAGCACTGTTGACCTCTTTAAGTTTTGGGTCAAAATTTCTGATAAGTTGTATGTTTGGTGGTGGAGCACACTGATCACAACAAGGTTTACTGATACCTGTAGTTCACCAATCGCAGAACTGTATACAAGAATACTTTGGTACTGGAGTGGATTTCTTTAACTTTATTTTGGGGGCACATGCATCATTGTATGTTGCTAAAATCTATGTCATGTGTATTAAGTTAATCACTTTTTTTTGGTATACATTTGGATATGAGGTATTATTTAAAGGGACAGTGCACCTATTTGTTTGATTACCCCTCATGATACATGCCAGGTCCACCCTTCTCTAGTCACAGTGGATGAAAGCAAATGCCTCTTGGGATATGTAACATAGATTTTTCAGGAGGCTGCTGGGCCTGAGCCGAGATAGTTCTTGCCTAGACTAAAATGAAGTGAAGTGGTAGGCCAAACCAGCAATCTATTTTTAGATTAAGAAGTAGGGAAAATTGCTATAATGTAATCTGTTATTTGGCGCGAAGGTCTGCTTTAATGACAGATTGGAACCCAGCCAATGATTGGAGGCGGGCAGTGCTTTTCAGGGGAGCAGGTAGAGCAAAAAGAGGAAGGGGTAGTATCAGTACATGGTGGTAGGAGTACCCACAAGTCGGTGAGTGATCAGGATTTAGAGAGACTGATGGTGGAGCTGGTGGGGATAGATGTGGGCAAGCATAGGTGTCCGGAATGCTGCTATAGGTTCTGTGATGCGAGAGGAGTGTAGGCTGTAGGGATCTGGGAGGGATGAGTACAAATATATAGACTGTGCAGGAAACAGGGGACTAGGAACTACAGTACATTGAGTTATGCCTGCCAGGACCAGAGTACATTGGGATTTATTAAAATTGGAGCAGGCAGAATCTGGAGCAGTTTTGCATGGCAACCAATCAGATTCTATCATCAACTTGTTCAATTAAGTTCTGAAAATTAAATGAAAAGGTAGAAGACGATTGGGTGCTATGCACGGCTGGCTCCAGTTCCTGACTACTCCAGTTTTGATAAATCCCCTTCCTTGTGTCCTACCTTCTGCCATACATCTCATCTTATCATAACCTCCTCTTACTACTAACACTGCAGCAAACACCCTCTATACATGCATCCTCTTCTGTGACCTATCCACCCACCTCCTCATTCCTGTCTTTTCAACTTACCACCTCAAACCTGATCTGTCTACCTACTTTATCATAACTGACCTATCCACCTACTGCCTCATAATTGACTTGTCCACCTACCTGACTTGTTCACAGTGAGCCCCAGGGAGCCACAGAGCACCCTCATAGCCCCAATCTCCCCTGTAAAACCATGTATTGTCAAAATGATCTCTTTGTTGTCCACATATTACTATGATTACCCCTGTGTTGCCCATGTATTCTAGCAATTGCAGCATATATGAAATGTAAAAGAAAAAATGGCATCAAGACCTGGGGAACGCACCAGCAAATGCAACGCGGTGCCAAGGTCTGCTAAGTACAATTCAGGAAGGAAGGGGAGAAATCGTGCTAGATGGTACTTTTGCCATTGGGGATAGGGAGATAGTTTCAAGAGGGCATGGTCATTTTTATTTGGGAGGCACTCTGTGCTTTATTTACTTTTGACCTCTGCACCCTGGGGATCATTTACTTCTGACCCCTGCACTCTGTGTGTTTCTTACTTCTGACCCCTGCATTACATGCACATGACCTTTGTACTCTGTGCATTGTTTACTCTTGACCTCTGGAATCTGTGCGTTATGTACTGTAAGCTCAATTTAACTACATCTGTCAATCAGTGCTGCATGCTATGCATGCCACAATTAGCCCCACCTCTGTCCCACTTCCAATAAAAGCAGGCATGGTCACTAGACTATCCTCAGTTTTCATTTTCAAAATCTGATCTCCTTAACCACTTGCCGCCCGCCATATAGCAAAATGACGACGGAAAGTGGTTTCAGTATCCTGACCGAACATCATATGGGTGCAAATCGCAGCGATCGTTGTTGCGGGGTGTCAGTCTGACACACTGCAACACCAATCTAGGTAAAGAGTCTCTGACAGAGACTCTACCATGTGATCAGCCGTGTCCAATCACGGCTGATCACAGTGTAAACAGGAAGAACCAATGGTCGGCTTTTCCTCACTCGCATCTGTCAGACGCGAGTTGAGGAGAACCGATCGGCTGATTGATTATCAGCGCAGCCCCCCCCCCCCGAGGATGCCCACACTGGATCACCAGGGATGCCACTAGGACCACCAGGGATGTCACCACCAGATATGCCACCCTAGACCACCAGGGATGCCAAATAGTGCCCACAATGGATGCCAATCAGTGGCCACAATGGATGCCAGTCAGTGCCCACAATGGGCATCACTGATTGGCAGGCATTATTGCTTGGCACTGATTAGCATCCATCCGTACCATCAATTAGTGTACATCAGTGCCACCTATCAGTGCCCGTTCATGCCCATCCGTGCCACCTATCAGTTCCCATCCATGCCACCTATCAGTGCCCATCTGTGCCCCCTATCAGTGCCCATCCATGCCGCCTATCAGTGCCCATCAGTGCCACCTATGTGTACCCATCAGTGCTGCATATCAGTGCCTATCAGTGCCCCATCAGTGCCGCATTTTAGTGCCCATCATCAGTGCCACCTCATCAGTGCCACCTCATTGGTGCCACCTCATCGGTGCCTATCAGTGCTGCCTTATCAGTACCCATCAGTGCAGCCCCATCAGTGCCCATCAGTGAAGGAGAAAACTTCCTTATTTACAAAGTTTTGTAACAAAAATGAAAAAAAAAAAACATTTTTTTTTTTCAAAATTTTCGGTCTCTTTTTTATTTGTGTAGCCGAAAATAAAAATTCCAGAGGTGATCAAATACCACCAAGAGAAAGTTCTATTTGTGGGAACAAAATGATTAAAATTTAGTTTGGGTACAGTGTTGTATGCCCGCACAAGTGTCATTCAAAAATGCGAAAGCTGAAAATTGGTCTGGGCAGGAAGGTGTAGATGTGCCCTGTATTGAAGTGGTTAAGATAGGGCCTAGTTATGGGAAGATGCTGCTAAATGGTAAGTTAGATCAAATGTTTGAGTTCTATATGAAGAGTGGAACTGGAATGCAAGGGACCCCACAGCTCTAGTTAAAGTGATATTAAAGGTAAATAAAATAAAAAAAACATGCTATGCTTACCTGCTCTGTGTAGTGGTTTTGCACAAAGCAGCTCCAATTCCCCTCTTCGTGGGTCCTCAACTTCTGTCTCCTCCTCTTCCTCAGTGCCCCATAGCAAGCCACTTCCAAGCCCCGTTCAGTGTGTCCATAACATGACATGACACACAGAACGGGGCTCGGCCCACCACCGCTCCCTCCTCACTGGCTGTGATTGGCTCCGGCTGCTGTCTCGCAGCCAGTGAGGAGTCTGGGCCAAGAGAGCCAAAGAGGCAGGGCCATCTTAATGAGCGGGCACCCCTGGGCAGTGCCCAGGGGCCCCAGCTGCATGAGGGGCCCGTGCAATTTACCTATCCCCTTGTAAACATGTACTGCTCTGCTTTGCTATATCGATCGGGTCAGCAGGAGTGTCAGCGGTGCGGGGGAGGCTCCCTGTAAAACTCCCCTGCCATTTATTCAAGCTAGGCTGTCCCTCTGAGATCTTCACTACCTCCTGAGGCAGCCAGCGTTGGTGGGTGGAGTCGGGGGTGTGGCTGTCTCCTTCACTCCTCCCAAAGACTCATTCACTCAAACTGAGGAGGATAGACCACAGCAGCACAGGAGTGTTTGTATCAAGGAATGCTGTAAGTTACTGACTGAGCACATTGTCACTGCATACAGTCCTAACCTGCCACTATTTCACCCTATACTATCCAAACCTACCACTATACCACCTATACTACCCACATCTACCACTATACTACCCACATCTGCCACTATACTGCCCTACACCACCCACATCTGCCACTATACTGCCCTACACCACCCACATCTGCCACTATAACTCCCTATACTACCCACATCCACCACTACGCTGCCTTATACTACCCACATCCACCACTATACTGCCTTATACTACCCACATCCACCACTATACTGCCCTATACTACACACATCTACCACTGTACCTCCCTATACTAAACACATCTACCACTAAACTGCCCTATACTACCCACATCTACCACTATACTGCCCTATACTTACCACATCTGCCACTATACCTCCCTATACTACCCACATCTACCTTTAGACCTACCTATACTACTCATATCTACCACTATACTGCCCTATACTACTCACATCTGCTACTATACCTCCCTATACTACCCACATCTGCCACTATACCTCCCTATACTACCCACATCTGCCACTATACCACCCTATACTACCCAAACCTCCCACTATACCCCCTGTACTACCCAAACCTCCCACTATACCCCCTGTACTGAACATAAAAATGATCAGTGCAACTTTCTTAATATGGATAAATAAACTAAGCTACCTAAAATCATGAGTGTGTGTCTCCTATGTAGCATACATACAAATATCTAATGTGCAAAATTCTATGCAAAATAGACAAAACAGATGTGCAAAGAAATGTGCAAAATTGTATCATACGGCTGCTAATCTAAAGTGCCAAAATATATACACAATCCTTATAATGCTAAAGTGAAAAAGTCACAAATAATACCAAACTCTAAAATTACACAGCAGTGTTTGTGATATGGTATAAAAATGCTGAAAATATTCTGAAAAACAGTCCCCTATATTTAAAGTAGGTAAATAAATGAAATGTTGATCATAATATCAAACGAGATCTTCAATGGCTCATCTTCATGAAAGCCACTCAATGGTCACTGGACTCTTACCTCAATAAGAAGTGTATACAGCCTTAACAATGTACAGGCATACCCCACTTTTAAGTACACAATGGGCTTTATTTACTAAAGCTGGAAAGTGCAAAATCAGGCTCACTTCTGCATATAAACCAATGAGCTTCCAGGTTTTATTACCAAAGCTTAATTGAACAAGCTGGGGTTAGAAGCTCATTGGTTTCTATGCAGAACTGAGCCTGATTTTGCACTTTCCGACTTTAGTAAATAAACCCCATTGTGTACTTAAAAGTGGGGTATGCCTGTATTTCACTGAGGGATGTCCACGGATCTCCCGGTCTCCCGGTCTTTGAATCCAGTGATGGCTGGTGGTAGCTAATGGTGCCTTTCAAGATGATCTACTCCAAGTGTAGGTAATGGCTTCGGAACTCACAGCGTGCTCATTCATGCACAATGAGCATTTTATTTACTTACTCCGAGTCTGGACTGTCACAGTGTCTTATAGACAAAGAGACTCCTCTGCTGCAGGTCCAGGGGCACTCTCCCCAAACTGACCACGGCCCCCAGTCTCTATCAATGCTTTTTGGCCAGGTCTCAAAATTGACACATTCTCCCAGGAGGGGAGGTGAACACAGAAGGAAAGTGGTGTTATCTGGGAGAATGTGTCAATTTTGAGACCTCCCCCCAGTGAAATACATTTGTTAAGGCTGTATACACTTCTTATTGAGGTAAGAGTCCAGTGAGCATTGAGCAGCTTTCATGAAGATGACCCATTGAAGATCTCGTTTGATATTATGATCAACATTTCATTTATTTACCTTCTTTAAGTATAGCGGACTGTTTTTCAGAATTTTTTCAGCATTTTTATACCGTATCACAAACACTGCTGTGTAATTTTAGAGTTTGGTATTATTTGTGACTTTTTCACTTTATTAGCATTATTAAGAATGTTTATATATTTTGGCACTTTAGATTAGCAGCCGTATGATACAATTTTGCACATTTCTTTGCACATCTGTTTTGCCTATTTTGCACAGGTTTTATTTGCCTATTTTGCACAGAATTTTGCACATTGGATATTTGTATGTATGCTACATAGGAGACACACACTCATGATTTTAGGTAGCTTAGTTTATTTATCCCATATTAAGAAAGTTGTGCTGATCACTTTTATATTCATCACCAATTTGTGCACTGTGCACACTTTAGGTCTAGCTGCAATTTTAATTCAGTCATTTATTATATTAGATTTATTCATTGATAGCGCGAGGGATCATTCTTTTTGATACCCCATGTACTACCCAAACATTCAACTATACCATCCATACTAACCAAACCTGCCACTATATCACCTATACTATCCAAATCTGCCGCTATACCACCCTATACTACCCAAACCTTCCACTATACCACCTATACTACCCTAACCTGCCACTATACCACCCTATACTACCCAAACCTCCCACTATACCACCTGTACTACCCAAACCTTCCACTAAAGCACCTATACTACCCAAACCTGCCACTATACCACCCTATACTACCCAAACCTGTCACTATACATTACTACACCCTATACTGTACCCTGCTGACCTCCCCTTTACTGTGTCCTTCAACCCCCCTGCACTGTGCCCTCCAGCCCCCCCCCCATACTGTGTACAGTCATCCATAAATAAAGGCCACTGATTGGCTGGAAGAGGCATTTATGACAGGGGGGCAGTGTGTACAGGGAGGGGGATAGTTTCAAAAAGGAGTGGGAGCAGTGTGTACAGGGAAAAAGAGTCAGTGTATACCGAGGGTAGGTGTATGGGGGGGGGGGGAGTGTGTAGGGAAGGCGGGACAGTGTGGATAGGGTTGAATTTAATTTCGGATAATTCTCTGGTTGGGTGTATTTTTTGTTTCTAATCCGACTCAAAAGCCACACCCAATATGTAGCATCATTTATCCACACCCACTCCTTGCCACCACGCGCATAGCGTGCCACAGGTCACTATCTCCCTGATAGGGGCCCTAGTGCATTACTTTGCCCAGGGGCCCATGATGTTATTAAGATGGCCCTGCAAAGAGGGACCAGAGAAGAGAAGGATCCAGGCTGTACTGTGCAAATCCACTGCACAGGGCAGGTAAGTATGACATGTTTATTAGAAAAAGCTAGACTTTACAATCTGTTAAAGGTGGTCTTGCTACTGTTTGAGCTGGTGTGGACACCATGGGGGAGATTTACTAAATTATATACGGTATATATATTTGTTACTATGCACAGCTGCACCAGATTCTGTGTGCACCAATTTAAGTAAATCTCTCCCAAGTGTCATCTTATGCCTAATGCCTACAGTTAATCATTTTTTTTTGTTTTGTTTTGTTTTTTTTTTTTTGCTAAATTGTGTTATTACCATTGTTAATCCTTTTTATGCTTGACTAGTTACCAAGGATACTGGTTGACAGTATATTAAGTTTGCCTTTTACTACCTGGTTTGATGGCTGTTTTCTTTGATATAGCACTACTATTGGGTACTAATTATTACTTTTAGTGGATTGTACACTCAACCTTGTCAGAGAGGCCGAGGTTCTTGAGAAGGTCAAGGCAAAGAACAGAGGATTCATCCTATCCAGCGGCTCCTACAAGGGTATCTCTACACAAACTACGTAGGAGAAAATTAATGTATTATGTCTGGAGCAAAACAGTTTTCTGAGTAAACGTTAATGCTTACAAATTGTTGAATTTGCTCCAAGTTTTCTTCATCTAGAAATAAAACATTTTGACAGAGAAAGTATGCAACCCAGACTGCTGCCAAGTTCACCTGGTTGAGGATTGTTCACAACATAAACTCAGTTCAAAATACTGTTCTGGGAACTTTAGTTTATGAATTGCTTCTCTTTTCATGAAACACCCCTCAAACGTTACAGATAGGGGAACCTGACATAATTAAAGCTGGTCTTGAAGTCAATATTGTAAAATGCCATTTAATTACGTATGTATTAATTAAAAAAATGAAAAAGGTGCTTTTAAATACAGTTAGCAAATGTAACTGAATCTTGATATCAGCCTCCTAAAATATTCTGCACAGCTGCACTGGGAGAGGAACGGCCAGAATTTCTAGACAATCAGGGATCTATTTGTTGTTGGCACAATTCTTGTCAGCCTAAAGCTCGGTACACACTGCAATTTTTGTTACATTCCACCCAGAGGGTTTAACGGGAAAAAAACTGATGGATTGCCGTACTAACACAAGCGATGTTGGTGCAGGGATCTTCCCCGCTGTTCTATTGTACCACTGCTGTAAACTTTGTTCCCTGCCTGCTGAACTTTACCTGCTACGCCTTCTTGACCTGCTGACTTTTTCTTAAGTGCTTGCTCAGCTTCCTGTGCTGTCGCAATATCTGCGGACTTGCGATTTCAAGTATCTATCAACTTATTAAGCTCATTTTGAAGCTGTATTCATTTTTTTTTTCATATGCATGTTTGTTGCCAAGTCAGGGCAATTGCACTAACAGTCAATCCTATAGAAAATGATTTTGATCTTGGGTTGACAGGTTGTGAACACTCTCTGTGAGTTATCCACAGGTGCACTGTTATCTACAGACCTGGTTGTTCAATCAATGGGGAATGACTTCAGCATTATTGCTGATACTGTTAGTTTAGGGAGGACATTAGGAGGCCTCCAATAGGTTTATTTCATTACAACTTGGCAATTGCTGCATATCCTTTCTCCATCAGCTGGAGCCTTCAGCAGCCTCAGAGTGGGTTACATATAACCACATGCTCCTGTTGTGTTTACTGTTACTGTTTACTAATAAGTGTGTAGCTGTGATAGTGATATTCACTGCCTTTCTAAGTTCATTCATTATTCAGGTTTGCATGTGAGTCTTTGTAAGGTAGTCCTTAGCACTCTCTTGAGGGATGGAGAGTGCTAAGGTCTAGGTGGACCTCCAATTCACACAATCAAGTTTGCAAACCTACCAGGTTGGGGTGATTGTCCTTTTTAGGTGTATTTGTGAGACAACATTGTCCCATTGTTTAACCTTTGGGGTAAGGGTGTTGTCATTGTGTTTATATTTTAAATAATAAAGTATTTTTTCTAAAACTGAAGCCACATGTGTCTATAGGGGCAACTGCTATATACTTGGGGCCACAGTTCCTGGTGGGTTCCTGGGTTTTTCCAAGCCATAACTTACAGGACTCCTTGTTCTTTTTTATCTTGAAGGTAGTTCTTAATTACAGTGGTTGTATGTTTGGGGTCATTGTCTTACTGCAGAATAAATCTGGGCCCAATCACATACCTCCCTGATGGTGTAGCATGATGGATAACTATCTGCCTGCATGTCTCAGAATTGAAGACACCATTGACACTGACCACATTTTCAACTCCATTTGCAGAAATGCAGCTTCAGACTTGCAAAGAACCTCCATCATGCTACACTGTTGCCTGCAGACACTCAGTATTGTACCGCTCTCCAGCGAACAAACTGCCTCCTGTTACAGCTAAATATTTAAAGTTTTGACTTATCAGTCCAGAGCATCTGCTTCCATGAAGACCACTTCTGGCCAGACTCTGGAAAGTAGATAGGTATACCTGGGTCCCACTGGTTTCTGCCAGTTCTGTGCTGATGGCACTACTGGACATCTTCTGATAAGAAAAGAAAGTAAGCATAATGTGTCTTTCATCTGCTGCATTAAGTTTCCTTGGCTGACCACTACATCTACGGCCCTCAATATTGCCCGTTTCTTTGTGCTTCCTTAAAAGAGCTTGAGCAGCATATCTTGAAACCCCAGTCTTCTTTGAAGAGAGACCTTTCTGATGCAGTATAACTACCTTGTGTCCTGTTGCTGTGCTCAGTCATTAAAGACTGAATTCACCAAGGGGAAATTAAAGATGAATAGTGGCGCTGATCCCCAGGTGGTGGGGAAATGTAGAACACTCCTATACAGCCAGTGAACTGGGTATAGATGTGTACTAGATGATACACTCTAATGAATCAATTACTACTAAATGAGGAAAATAAATATTATTGCCCAAAATTAAATTATATATCTGAGCTAATGAACTGCAAACAGAATTAATTAATGTATATATACAAATCACCCTGTGAGAGTGGTACCAGATATATATATCCAAAAAAACTCTATGAATACTGAAAAGAAAAAAGCAGCAACCAAAAAAATGTGTTAGAACCCCATTGACGTTTATGGGACTTGAACGTTCAAAATCAAAAGTGCTAATTTCAAAGGCTAATTTGCATGGTATTGTCCTAAAAAGGGTTTAGGGACCCGGGTCCTGCCCCAGGGGACATGTATCAATGCAAAAAAACTTTTAAAAACGTCCGTTTTTTCGGGAGCAGTGATTTTAATGATGCTTAAAGTAAAAAAAAAAGTGAAATATTCGTTTAAATATCATACCTGGGGCCATTCCACCCTTACAAACATCCTCAGACCGCATGCAACAACAAATACACCAACTCGTCACCAAACAAGATGATATGGAGAATAGGCTGAGAAGATGTAATTTACGCCTGATAGGCCTGCCAGAGGGGACTGAAGGCAAGGACACCACCACGTTCTTGGAACAACTTCTAATCAACGCCTATGGGAGAGAAGCCTTTTCCCCTATGTTTGCGGTGGAGCGGGCACACCACATGCCAGCCAGACCCCCCCGCAGGGAGCCCCCCCTCGCACATTCATAGCTAAACTCCTCAACTACAAAGATCGAGATGCAGCCCTGAGGATGGCGAGGGAGAAAGGCAACATCTCAGTAGGGAATATTAAAGTAGCTATTTACCCAGATTTTTCAGCGGAGGTACAACACCGTCGCCAGAGCTTTGCAGAGGCCAAGCGCAGGCTGAGGAACTTACATTACAAATATTCCATGCTCTTTCCTGCCCGCCTCAGAATAGAACATGACGGTCGTGCAGTCTTCTTTGAGGATCCTGGTTGGAACATCGTGCAATCCCTGAAAGAGCTGATTGATCAAGTCCCAGATATATAAAGGTCTAACTGTTATGCCCAAACTCATGTACAGCGCAATTTTTCTTCAGAGTCGCATGGGTGCATTGTCCCTTGCAGTTGCATGGAACCTAGTTTGACACCACCCATTTCTTGATGTGAACTGTTTCTTACCACACACAAAAACTGTTTGAATGCGACATGGAGCCGTTTATGAACCAGCGCAAGTACAAAGTACAAATCCTGGACATTTACAGTATAAGAGTCCACTTACGCTCTGGGGCTCCGGAGGGGCAGAAGTCCTACCAGTCACATGCATCGTGCAGCGAGACTTTACCCCACACACCACTGGGAAGCAGTACCATGATTACTGGAGTCTTTTCTGGAACATGTTAGATGCATTCAACAGGAAACAAGGGAATCGGAAAACCATGCCATACCTTGTACAACTGGTATGGATGAGATCCCTTGTTCTACTCAGACCCCAGGGACTTAGCCAGATGTTCTGCATTTTCCATATAACCCGGAAGATGGAATGTTTCCCAGTTGGACACAAGTTAAGGGAATATGCCTGCACCAGTTTGGGACAGTGCAGGGCAGGGAGGGGGGTGGGAGTTCATTTGTTTATAGTTTTGTTAAGCTTGATTGTGCATACTAATCACAGAAAACAGATAACATTTCGAATGCTATGCTCATGTGAGTGTTTATGTATGTTGTGTGCAGAGGCGGCTCTAGGCTTTGTGAGGCCTTAGGCAAAACTTAGACACGAGGCCCCACTCACGCCCATAATGGGAAAAATAATTCAAGCAAGAAAAATGTCTGCAGAAAGATGCACGGATCTAGCGTATAGGTGATCAGCATCACTTCCAGGGCACCCTCCTCACCCATCAGACATATGCAGCCAATGCCGGCGGGGAAGAGAGGGGAAGGTGAGAAAGAGAGAGGGGTGATAGAGAGATCCCTAGCCCTGTCCCTGTCTGCAGCCCATCCTGTGCCCCATGTCCCAGTCTGCAGTCCCTGTCTGTGGGAAGGTTTGTGTGATGCTTGGTACAGTACCTCCCATGCCAGCAGGATGTTCATCACAGCCAGCAGCAGGCAGGGTCCATTCTTGTTTTCTGGGTGGGGACAGTGTTCTCCTCCTTCCAGAGGATCTGTTTGCTGTAAGATTGAGTGGTCCCTGGCCGCCAGCACCTTCTGCCCATCTTTGTTTTCTGGGCCCCAGTCAGCCTGTCCTCCTGGGAGGTCTTCAGAGCTCTTCTCCCTCCAGGGCTATCAGTCCTTACTGCCGATGCTGCTCATCTTCCCCACCAGGCCTGGACTGGGGCAAAAAAAAGGGGCCCATGCATTGTAGACTGAGCAATCCATGAGACTGGTCCCCTCCCCACTCTCCATCCTGACAGATCCCCTGCAGCAGCCGGCGGGAGAAAGGAGACTGGAACCTTGCAGAGCTGCGGGAGGCCGAGAGCACAGGGGTGGCGGATAGCATGGGAGTGAGGACGAGAGCACTGGGGGGGTAGAGAGCAGCCAGGCTGAGAGCACTGGGGGGGGTGTAGAGCATGCGGGGGCAGAGAGTAGGGGGAGCAAGAGAGCACTGGGGGTACGAGAGAGCACTGGGGGGGCAGAGAGCACTGGGGGGGCAGAGAGCACTGGTGGGGGGGCAGAGAGCACTGGGGGGGCAAAGTGAATAGGGATGGAGAGCACAGGGGCTGGGGAGCACGGTGGGGTGGAGAGCACTAGGGAGAGGAGCCAGGGAGCACTAGGGGGGCCGGAGAGCAAGGTGCCGCAGAAAGCACTAGGTGAGCCAGGGAGCACATGGGGGGCAGAGAGTACTGGGGGAGCTGAAGAGCACTGTGAGGGGGAGCTGGAAAGCATTGTGGGGTGGAGAGCATGGAGGGGCAGAGAGCAGTGTGGAGGGGGACTTGAGAGCACGGTGGGGTGGAGAGCATAGGTGGGAGACAGAGAACACTGTGGGGGGGAACTGAAGAGCACAGTTGAGAGCACTAGGAAGGGGAGCCAGGGAGCACATGGGGGGACTGGAGAGCACGGTGTGGTGAAAAACACTGGGGGGAGCCAGGGAACACATGGTGGGGTGGAGAGCATGGGGGGGTGGAGAGCAGATGGGGTTGAGAGCATGGTGGGGTGGAGAGCACATGGGGGACCGAAAGCATGGTGGGGTGGAGAGCACTGGGGAGGGAGCCAGAGAGCACAGGTGGGCAGCAAGGGAGCACATGGGGGGACCAAGAGTAAGGTGGGGTGGAGAGCACAGGGGGTGGAGGAGATTATGGGGGGCGGAGCCAGGGAGCACATGGGGGGAGCATGGTGTGGTGGAGAGCACTGGGGGGGCGGAGAGCAGATGGGGGACCGAGAGCATGGGGTGGGGTGGAGAGCACAGGGGGGCCCGGAGAAGATCATCGGGGGCGGAGCAAGGGAGCACATGGGGGAACCGAGAGCATGGGGTGGGGTGGAGTGGAGAGCACAGGGTCGGGCCGGAGGAGATCATGGTGGGCGGAGCCAGGGGCAGCAAAGAAAGCTGAATAGGAGGAGCGGAGGAGCCGCTGCATATAGAAGAATTGATCTTTCCATATTCCTCCTGCAGCCGGGGAATGCTGTTTCTCCTCCCCCTCCTGCAAACATTTAGCGGCTGCAGGAGGAATATGGGAAGATCAATTCTTCAATATGCAGCGGCTCCGCCGCTCCTCCTATCCAGCAGTACAGGAGGGCTGCATGGCCAGGCACTCACTTTCTCTCTGGACGGATGGCCAGGCAGAATCAGAAGATCGGATCCATTGAAGCTCCTTCACAGTCATGGGGCTGCGCTGCTGGGTAGTTTCTGTCCCTGACTGCTGAAGTGTATTGGCGGTCGGGTCAGGGGTGAGCGGCACGGACTGAAGGAGCAGCTCAGCAGCTGTGTGCCCTATGGCTACCCGCACGCCTTGCTGAGATCTCACCTGGAGTCGGCTGCTGGCACCTAGAAGTCTTTTCTGTTTCGCTCCCTGCACTTGCTGCCACCAGACCAGGATGCTCCATGATTGGCCCAGGGTGCCCTCAGGCAGTGCCCGATTGGTCAGTCAGCCCCTGGGCCACGGAGTCTGGGCAGAAGGGAGGCGGATCTGGCGGCGGGGGAGGTGGAGCCGCCGACGCCGACATTAGTATTGATCACAGGCAAATTAGGCGATCGCGAGGCCCCTGAGAGTGCGAGGCCTGAGGCGGCCTCCTAATTTGCCTAATTAGAGAGTCGCCTCTGGTTGTGTGATACAATATTGATGCATCCATGTCTGAATATTAGGAACCTATGTGCCTCATGTATAAAGAGCAAATTGCTTAACATAACTGTTTCATTAGATCTCAAAAGGTTTTATTCATGGCATCTCTAAAATTTCTTACGTGGAATGTGAGGGGCATGCACGAGAAATTTAAGCGTGCAGCAGTCTTCACATTCCTCAAGAAACAGCATGCTGAGGGGAGCATCCAGATGGCACTTCGTCGGCCATGGGTTGGGTGGGCGTATCATTCTACCCACACATCCTATTCCAGGGGAGTCTCAGTCTTGATAGCTAAATCGGTACACTTTGAGTTATGTGAACTGTCCACTGACCCACAGGGACGATACGTATTTATCCTAGCTAAATTATATGGAGAACCCCTAATCATATTGGCCTTTTATGTACCACCCCTATTTAACATCACCATAATTAAAGAGGGACTATCATTCATGGCCCGCCACTCTGCTATATCTGCAGTTTGGCTAGGCGACTTTAATACCACACTAAATCCGACTTTGGACAGGCTACAACTTACTCCACCTGCCCTAAATACTCCCACCGAAACTAGTTTTTCTAAGCTCATTTCCACCTTCCATTTAACAGATACCGTATTTATCGGCGTATAACACGCACCGGCGTATAACACGCACCCCAATTTAGGAGGGAATTTTAAGGGAAAAAAAACTTTTAGGAGGGAAGTTGAAGGGAAAAAAACTTACATTTAAATGCCCATCATTGCAGCCTTCTCAGTGCAGCCTTCCCCAGTGCAGCCTTGTCAGTGCAGCCTTGTCAGTGCAGCCTTCCCCAGTGTCCATTGCAGCCTTATCCCAGTGCAGCCTTGCCCCAGTGCAGCCTTCCCCAGTGCAGCCTTGTCAGTGCAGCCATGTCAGTGCAGCCATGTCAGTGCAGCCATGTCAGTGCAGCCATGTCAGTGCAGCCTTGTCAGTGCAGCCTTGTCAGTGCAGCCTTCCCCAGTGCAGCCTTCTCAGTGCAGCCTTCCCCAGTGCAGCCATGTCAGTGCAGCCATGTCAGTGCAGCCTTCCCCAGTGCAGCCTTGTCAGTGCAGCCTTCCCCAGTGCAGCCTTGTCAGTGCAGCCTTCCCCAGTGCAGCCTTCCCCAGTGCAGCCTTTCCCAGTGCAGCCTTTCCCAGTGCAGCCTTCCCCAGTGCAGCCTGTCCCTGCTTCAAAATCGCCGACCGCGATTTGAAAATGGCGCCGCCGGCGCCGAAATACACAGAGCCGGTCCTCGGGTCTTTCCGGCGGCTCTCGTTTACTTTCGGTTCCACTCGTAGTCCCGAGCGGAGCTATCCGAGTATTTTCGGATAGCTCCGCTCGAGACTACGAGTGGAGCCGAAAGTAAACGAGAGCCGCCGGAAATAGCCGAGGACCGGCTCTGTGTATTTCGGCGCCGGCGGCGCCATTTTCAAATCGCGGTCGGCGATTTTAACGTTTTGACAGCTCGGGATCGCAGGGCATCGGCGTATAACACGCACCTGCGACTTTCCCCTGATTTTAAGGGGAAAAAAGTGCGTGTTATACGCCGATAAATACGGTACATGGCGTCACAGGTTCCCACAGGCTAAATCGTACTCGTGCTTCTCATCTTCTCATAACTCCATAGACTTCATACTCATTTCCCACAGATTGACACCAAGACTAACAGAGGCTGCATTCTGCCCCAGAATACTCTCGGATCACAGTCCTTACTGGATTACATTAAGCATCCCTATAGCAAAACCACCACGGTCCTGGCATTTGAACCCATTTTGGCTCTCTCTCCTACCGGAGGATGATGAGCTCACGGATAAGTGGAGACTGTACTTTGTGGAGAATGACAAGTCAGCATCGCCCTCCGCAGTATGGGACTCCTTTAAGCTATTTGCTCGCTCCACGTTAATTGTTGCTATCAATAAAATCAAGACAAATTCCTCCAGTGCCCTCGGTAAGGTGCTGGAGGACCTGTCCTCTGCTGAAAGAGACCTCACCGCCACCCCGACCCCCGCGAATGCGAACCTGCATAAAATACAAACTAGAGTAGTTACCCAGCTACAATATCAGAAAGCAAGACAAAAACTTTTTTTCTCCAAACAAAAAATGTTTGAATATGGGGAAAAAGCAGGCAAGTTATTGGCATACTTGGTGCACAGTGAAGATAGGCCCCCGGTGGTTATCACACTACATGGCCCTGGAGGACAACAAATAACAGACCCACCCAGGGTAACCTCTATGTTTAGAGATTTCTTTGCTGACTTGTACAAAACGACAGCTCCCACTGAGACACAATCAATGTCCCTCTTTCTTGAGAAGGTGATTTTCCCACAGCTGACAAAAGAACAGGTAGACCTACTAGAGGCACCCCTCACCACAGACGAAATTACAATTGCTATTGCCAGTTTTGCCAGGTCTAAATCCCCAGGATCAGACGGACTCCCAATTGAGTTTTATTCCCAATTCAGAGAAATACTAACCCCTAAACTGCTAGCTTTATACAATCATCTCTTTGAGACTGGGACTTTACCCCCATCCATGACAGAGGCAACAATAGTCCTCATCCCCAAACCAGGAAAGGACCCGGGATACCCAGAATCCTATCGTCCAATATCCCTTCTACAGGTGGACATCAAAATATTGACCAAAGTACTATCCATTAGGCTTAATCAGGTCATCTTATCACTAATACATACAGACCAGGCAGGTTTTATGCCTGGTCGCAACACCTCGTTTAATCTCCAGAAATTATATATGAATATACAGGCTACACATGAGGAGGTTGGTTCACGAGTTGTGGTGACTTTGGACACAGCAAAAGCATTCGACTCGGTGGAGTGGAGGTATCTCTGGAGATGCTTGGAGGACTATGGCTTTGGTCCGAAATTTATTAAGTGGGTTCAATTGCTATACCAGGCACCCAGGGCCAGGGTGGTGGCTAATGGGTGGTCCTCTCGGATGTTTGACCTCAGTAGAGGCACGAGGCACGGCTGCCCCTTATCCCCACTATTGTATGCCCTTGCGGCAGAACCCCTTGCGATATCCATCCAAGCGAACCTGGAGATTAAAGGACTAAGACTGGGCTCTTTAATTGAAAAATCAGTATGTATGCAGACGACACGCTGCTATATTTAGCAGATTCAGGCCCATCTTTATGTGCCACACTCCACACGATCAAACAATTTGGAATATTTTCAGGACCGAAAATCAATTGGGATAAGTCCCAAATTCTACCAATTGATAGCTTCCCACCCCCAGAATCCCAAGCCAGACTGCCGCTTCAGAGAGTTGATGTCATTAAATATTTAGGGATCCATATATCCAGATCCCCTGCAGATTATGTATCCCTCAATATAGACCCTCTCCTTTCCATGGTTAAAAATAAAGTACGGGTTTGGTCAAGACTCCCACTTGGGACCTGGGGTCGCATAAACTTAATTAAGATGATCTTACTCCCTAAAATACTGTATGTTCTCTGGCATACTCCAGTCTACTTACCCCTGAAACATTTCAAATCTTTAGAGTCCCTTCTCAAGCCATTTGTGTGGGGTACCAACAGACACAAACTGGCATGGCAAACTCTCAAGAACCCGACTGACCTCGGTGGCACAGCTCTTCCTGACTTTAACCTATACTACATTGCATCACAACTGTCACAGCTCTTCCACTTAGATAAAATGGACAGTGAGAGATTTCTCACAATCCTATGTCCAAAATGGGCACAACACACCAAGGACTCGATATATGCAATAGCACGGGGGGGATGGAACTAGGGGAATTTAACTCTTAGGGGAGAATTTCCCTTCCTAGGGGTAGATTTCATCTCACTTCCTGTTGTCTCCTTCCGATTGCAAGTAGGAGTCGTTTGTAAGTTGGATGTTTGAAAGTAGGGGCCTGCCCTATATACTCAGCAGAAATTTGGGCCTTAGGTGTTGTTGTGGCCTCAACACTGTAAGCCCTCACAGGGCCCTGCTGTGAAATATTAGATCAAGAATTGAAATTACATGCCCCTGTTGAACAGGGCCAGAAAAATTGGGCCTTTGGTGGTGGTGGTGCTGGTGGCACAACACTGTAAGTCCTCACAGTTAATCTTGGTGGGCGCAGAAACAGGCCCTGCTGTGAAATATTAGATCAAGAATTCTAATTACATGTCCCTGTTGAACAGGGGCTGAAAAATTGGGCCTTAGGCACTGGTGCTGATGTCACAAACACTGCAACCCCTCACAGATACTCTAGTTGGAATGCAGGAACGAGCCCTGCTACAAAAGAATTGCATCAAAAATTGTAATTACACGCCCCTGTTAAACAAGGGCTGAAAAATTGCACCTTGGGCACTGGTGCTGGTGCCACAACACTGCAACCCCTCACAGATACTCTAGTTGGAACACAGGAATGAGCCCTGCTGCAAAGTATTGCATCAAAAATAGTAATTACACGCCCCTGTTAAACAGGGGATTGGGCCTTAGGCGGTGCCTAGGACCAAAAATGTTCTTACAAGCTATCAGCATGATCATTGAGGAGGAAGAGGATAATTACTCAGCATAACAGGATAGTCACTCAGCATCAGCATAGGCAGACTTTGAAGGGGTCTGACATTTCAAAAAAAATTATTCGGTTACATCAGCATCAGGTGCTTGGTAGCTGGTGGTGATCCAAGATTGATTCATTTTTATGAAGGTCAGTCGTTCGACCGAGTCGGTGGACAGACGCACCCTGTGATCGGTTACAAAGCCTCCAGCAGCACTGAATGTGCGTTCCAAAAGAACGCTGGATGCAGGACAGGCCAGTAGCTCAATTGAATACTGTGCAAGCTCTGGCCAGTGATCCATCCTCAAGACCCAGTAACCCAGAGGATTTTCGGTGGGAAAGGTGTCCAAGTCAGATCTTGCCCCTAGGTATTCCTGCACCATGTAAAACAGACGCTGGCGATGGTTGCTGGAACCGATCATACCTTGGGGCTGCAGACTAAAAAATTGTCTGAATGCATCGGTCAGACGACCACCGTCTCCACCGCTCCTTCTTTGACTGACCGAAGCCTCAGCAACACGTTGTCCAGAAACAGGAGTTTGTAACCTCCCAGTCTCTGGGAACGCGTTGTACAGACCTTTCTGCAAGGCCTCCCGAAGATGTTTCATCCTCTGCTCCCTCTGCGACGGCAAGATAAGGTCCGCAACCTTACCCTTGTAACGTGGATCAAGGAGGGTTGCCAGCCAGTATTGGTCCTTCTCCTTGATACCACGAATACGAGGATCCTTACGTAGGCTTTGCAGGATCAGGGAGGCCATGCAGCGTAGGTTTGCTGAGGCATTGGGTCCGGAGTCCTCTGGGTCACTAAGGACGACATGGTCCGCAGCCACCTCCTCCCAGCCACGTACAAGTCCATGTGTTTCTTGGGACTGATCACTTAAAGACTGCTGCTGATGCTGAGTGCCAGGCTCCACCTCCATACTGACACAATCCTCCTCCTCCTCCTCGTCCTCTTCCTGTGTGATCGGCGGGCATGCAGGGACACTGTCTGGATAAAGGGGGCCTTGAGAGCTAAGGAAGTCCTCCTCTTCCTGCCTCAGTTCTGCCTCAAGTTCCCTGTCCATTATTCCACGCAGCGTGTGCTCCAACTGGTGGATAAGGGGGACAGTGTCACTGATGCATGCACTGTCACTGCTCACCATCCTCGTGGCCTCCTCAAATGGTGACAGGACAGTGCATGCATCCCTGATCATGGCCCACTGGCGTGGGGAAAAAAACAAGCTCCCCTGACCCTGTCCTGGTGCCATAGTCGCACAGGTACTCATTGATGGCCCTCTGCTGCGTTTGCAGCCGCTGCAGAATGGCCAACATTGAGTTCCACCTGGTGGGCATGTCACAGATTAGGCGGTTTTTGGGCAGGTTAAACTCCTTTTGGAGGCCTGCCAGCCGAGCACTGGCATTATATGAGCGGCGGAAAAGCACACAGACTTTCCTGGCCTGCCTCAGGACATCCTGTAAGCCCGGGTACCTGCCCAAGAACCGCTGCACCACCAAGTTAAGGACGTGAGCCAAACAGGGCACATGGGTCAGTTCTCCCTGTCGGAGGGCGGAGAGGAGGTTAGTGCCATTGTCACAAACCACCATTCCTGCCTTAAGTTGGCGTGGCGTCAACCACCTCTGAACCTGCCCCTGCAGAGCTGACAGAACCTCTGCCTCAGTGTGGACCCTGTCCCCCAAGCACACCAGCTCAAGCACCGCATGGCATCTTTTGGCCTGCGTACTTGCGTAGCCCCTTGAATGCCTACGGAGCACCGCTGGTTCAGAGGACAAAGCACAGGAAGAGGCCATGGAGGAAGAAGAAGAGGAGGGGGTGGAGGAGAGAGGTGTGTCACAATCATTAGTAGTGGCATTTTGGAGGCATGGTGGCGGAACAACCTCCAACACTACTGCACCTTGTCCTGCATCCTTCCCAGCTGCCAGCAAAGTGACCCAATGCACCGTGAAACTTGGGTAACGTCCCTGTCCATGCCTGCTGGACCATGAGTCAGTGGTAATATGCACCTTACCGCTGACCGCCCTGTCCAGCGAGGCCAAGACATTGCCTTCCACATGCCGATAGAGAGCCGGAATCTGTGAGAAAAAGTGGCGTTTGGGTACCTGCCACTGAGGAACCGCACATTCCACCAACTCACGGAAGGGGGCAGAGTCTATCAACTGAAAAGGTAGCAGTTGAAGTGCTAGCAATTTTGCTAAGCTAGCATTCAACCGCTGGGCATGTGGATGGCTGGGAGCTAACTTCTTTCGGCGATGCAGCAGATGGGGCAGGGAAATTTGCCTGGTACAATCTGACGTCGGTGTACCAAAAGCAGATTGCCCACAAGTACTTGGCTGTGACACACCTAATTCTACACCTTCATTCCTCTCAGTGCAGGTCTCAGAGAGGACTGAAGGTATAGTGGGGTTGGAGATCTCAGCTGATGAGGAGCAAGGAGAGGTCCTCTTTGTTCTTTGGTGTGGGTCTTTTAGATATGCTTGCCAACGAACTGCATGACAGGTCAACATATGTCTGGTCAAGCATGTGGTGCCCAAGCGGGAGATGTTTTGGCCACGTGAGATACGCTTGAGACATATTTTGCAAATAGCAGTGGTGCGATCTGATGCACTCGTCTCAAAAAAGGCCCACACCAAAGAACTTTTGGAATAACGCACAGAGACAGCAGTGCCCTGCACATGCGCAGCTTTGCGGTGTGATGCAGTCAGTGTACTGCCCTTAGGCTGGCCCCTGGAGGACATCCTGGCTCGTTGGTGATGTGCCTCCTCCTCCTCTCTCCTATCAGGCACCCACGTTGAGTCAGTGACCTCATCATCCCCTCCCTCCTCATCACTGGAGCAAACCTGGCAGTATGCTGCAGCAGGGGGAGCATGACTGCCATATTGCTGTCCTTCTTGGGCACCCCCTCTGTCCGTGCTCACGTTACTGCCTTCATCTAGCTCAGTATCGTCATCAGAGCCTTCTAAACGCTGGGCATCCTCCTGGAGCATGTACCCAACACTGTGGTCAAACAGTTCCAGGGACTCCTCAGGAGGACATGGTGGGGCTAGGGAAGGAGTCACTGATGCCATTGAGCTGAGGGAAGAGGCCGCGTTGGCAGCTGCTTTGCCAGACATAGTACCCTGAGCATGGGTGAGGGAGGATGAGGAGGATGAGGACGGCTTGGTCATCCACTCGACCAAGTCTTCCACATGTTGCGGCTCAACGCGGCCAGCTGCCGAAAAAAAGGCCAAGCGTGTCCCACGGCCACATGCTGATGAGGATGCATCATCTCCACGACCAGCACCGTTGCCTCTAGACACAGAGCCTGCTTGCCCTCTTTTATTGGCTTGTGACTGTCTGCCTCTCCTTGTTGGCTTTCCAGACATACTAATGGCCTGTAGCTGCACTAAGCTGGGATATAATATATATATATATATATATATATATATATATATATATATATATATACACACAAATATATATATATATACTGATACTGCAGCTAGCAAAATCAACTACCTGCTTACAGTATGAGAACACCACCAACCTTCTACAGGTAGCTTTAGCTGAACACTGTGCAGAGGTCGCACTTCACTAACGTGTAAATAATTTAGCTGCCTGCGATAGTGATAGGATCAGGAAAATGCCACCAACCTTCTACAGGTAGCTTTAGCTGAACAGTGCAGAGGTCGCACTACACTAACGTGTAAATAATTTAGCTGCCTGCGGTAGTGATAGGATCAGGAAAACACCACCAACCTTCTACAGGTAGCTTTAGCTGAACAGTGCAGAGGTCGCACTACACTAATGCCCCGTACACACGGTCGGATTTTCCGATGGACAATGTCCGATCGGAGCGTGTTGTCGGAAATTCCGACCGTGTGTGGGCGCCATCGGACATTTTCCATCGGATTTTCCGACACACACAAAGTTGGAGAGCAGGAGATAAAATTTTCCGACAACAAAATCCGATCGCGTCAATTCCGACCGTGTGTGGCCTGTTCCGACGCACAAAGTGCCACGCATGCTCAGAAGAAATTCCGACACGGGACAGCTCGTTCTGGTAAACTTAGCGTTCGCAATGGATACAGCACTTTCGTCACGCTGCAATGTTAAAAATGGTTTAATACAGCGCACTCTCTTCTTCTTTATAATGTGACAAGAATTAAGTAGTTTTGCTGCTCATATTCACACACACTTCTCACAAACTTTTATTTGTGTTTTTTTAGTGGGATTACCTGAATATATTGTTATTAGTTGTCACATCTGACAGTTTTATATTAGTTTTTTTTTTTTTTTTGGATTTTAAGCCTTTTTTTTCTTTAATGTTTGGATTTTTTCCAAGGCTGATCTTTGTTCAATGTTATTTTTATTTTTACTACAGAATATTTTTGTGTGTGTTTTGTGTGTCAAGTTACCCCAACACCATTGATATCTTTTATTATTTAATCTCCAGGAGATTGTTTGTTGTTGGTGTCCCTTGTTCATTTCACATTGTATATTTGAAATGTACCTGAATCCTCACAAACCAACTGTCATTTTTGAAGTAAAACACATAGGAGAGTATAATTCAAAACAAAAATCCTTTATTAAGGGATCAGAACCAAACAAAGAGGAAGGCAACACTGGATCAACAGGAGAAATTAGCGAAGCCTGGGACCCCCACGGCAGACATCAATTCTTCAACATCAAAATTGGTGGCCTGAGGAGTCCATATCTAAGGGAGGGCAGCCTGGTCCAGAATTCGCAGAGATCCGGAAAGCAGCAGATGACATCTGTGTCCCCAGGCTGTGGTACCACAAGAGGCTGCTATTTTTGGCCGACCAGACTGGATCCAGGGCAATCACTGTCTGGTCTTCCTTCCACGCTTCATTCCGGGCTGTGGCTGTGCAGTTGGAGATGTGGCAGGAGGAGGAGTAGGACCTGAAGGAGGAGGAGGAGGACCTGCAGGAGGAGGAGGACTGGGAGGACCTGGAGGAGGACTGGGGGGACCTGGAGGAGAGGGAGGAGGAGGAGGAGGACCTGCAGGAGGAAGAGGAGGACCAACGCGAAGGTGTGTCTGAGGTGTAATTTGGCCCCTCATACCTTTCTCCAGAGCCTCCGATATGAGGGCCTCACACAAGACTTTTTGGCCCTCCTCCATCCTCTGCATTTTATATGCTATGAAGGCAGCAATGTTCTCCTCCATGGTGTGTGGTGCTCCCAGGACCTCTGTAGCCCTCCAAAAGAATCCTATAGCAGCCTCCTCTAGGGCACTCCTCCTACTGCCACTTTCTGTTTTCAGGGGGGGTGGAGGGACCTGCAGATCAGCTAGCCGGCTCGGCCCGGCCACCTCCTGGCTGAGACTTCCCTGTGTATGAAAAAGGGACATGGTTTTAGTTTTTGCATCATCAATCACAATCCTAAATTAGTTCTCCCAACTAACATCTAGTTAACATCATTGATTGTACAAGCAGAAATATTTAGAGGAATGCTATACCTGGCTCAATCTGGGCTCCTCCACATGTGGCCTGGAAGGCCCAGGTTGGGCGTCAGAAGCCTCAGCCGGGGGGGAAGGAAGCGTGGAAGGAAGACTGAAGAGGGATGGCCTGGGTTCAGTCTGGCCTGCCAGAAAATGCAGCCTGTCGTAGTACAACATCCTGGGGACATAGATGTCATCTGCTGCTCCGGATCTCTGTGAATCCAGGACTTTCTTGCGCTCCCTTAGATATGTGCTCCTCAGGCAACCAATTAATATCTTTAAATAGGTGATGTCTGCCATGGGGATCACCTGCTTCACAATTACCAACAATTGCACCAGTGCTGCCTTCCTCTTTGCTTGGTTCTTTAAATGGGGGTGTTTAATCTCCCACAGACAGGGCAGCTCCCTTAACATATCTACGAATACAGACATGAAGTCATTATCTTTGAGTACCATATCCATGTTCACTGCAAGACACAACACAAGACAAAGCCTAATGTCAGACAAAACTCTCCTAATCTTTTACAATATAGGCCTCAATGTAGAAGCAGTATAGGCACAAGTTTGTCTCTTACCTTCGTTCTTACGATCGGCGCCTCCAATGCTCCTTCCTCCGCTCACAGATCGTACGTAATACGCACGCGTGTTACGCTTTATATACACTGCGCATGCGTGTAACTCTGCCCGCCCCTGGCGTTCTTTCTAGTCTATTCCCCGCCCCTTTTCGTTTGGCGCAGTGGGGGAAGAGCACATGGCGGGGTCACAGCAGGTGCGTGATAATTGCAGGAACGAGGAGGAGGAGGAGGAAAGCCAGGCACGTCCCGATCCAGAAGGAGACGTTTTAAGGCCACAAATATGTCCTTTGGGGAGATGTTGGAGATGGTCGACATCATGAAGAAGTCCGACTATGACGGAAAATATGGGCCTTACCCCAACCCGAACATCCGAAAGGCCAAGATCATGGCGAAAGTGGTCAGGAGTCTTGAGAGGAATTTCGGGGTCCGAAGATCAAAAGATCAGCTCAGGAAGCAGTGGTCGGACCTGAAATTGAGAGAGCCAGAGCAGTATCGAAAGATCCGGAGAGTGCTGCAAAAAAGTAAGTAGTTGTGCTGTGTTCGTATTCTTTCTGTCTTTATTCCGTTCGTTCTGCTCCATATGCTTTTAGTAATTGTAACGTTTAAAAGGGCAACTTTAATGTTCATGGGCCCATTATTCGTTCGTATCAAACATTTTTCTTTCGGCCTCTAAAACACCATTGTTTAGGCCATATGCATTTTCCCACATTTTTTTTGTGCCAACTTGGATGCCAAATATTTGTTTGTGTAGATGGGTTTGTTACTAGAGTGAAATGCAAACTAGATTGTGTGTAAGGAGAGGACACTGAGCAGCTGTTTTCACATCTGGACACTGGAGCACTAGTGTGGGACCCCAGAACACCCTTTTTATTAGGGGGGCCACACAGGTGCTCCAGTGTATACTATAGGGGGGGCTACATCTGTGAAGCTTGTACTAAACAGGTAAAGTATTGCAGCTTGACAAAGGCCAATAAAAAATATACATCTTGGAACTCTGCTAAAATAGACAATTGTACCCCACTTCCAAGCAATGTTTCCTATTTCTATTCTGCCATCAAATATCTGTGTGCTAAGTATACCATTTTTTTTTTTACATAGGGGAGAAAAGACTCGGAGGACACCCCTCATCCCAGGAGACCAGAGACCCCCCACCTCTGGAAGAAGGGGAAATACCGCAAACCCAAGAAGAAGAGCAGGAGGAAGAAGAATACGTGGTGGAGATTAGCACCACAACAGGTGAGTGTCTGCGACCAAAGGCTCAGGTAAATGAGATGGATGGTGGCAGATTTTTGATACCTATTTTTGTTTTCTTTATCTCTTTTTAGGTGATCGTGATGTGAGGGAGAGAGAACGCTTTACTTCTGAAAGTGCCCAGATCCTCATCGGGATGATCAGGGGGTGTAATCTCGAATTGCACAACATACAGCAACAAATCAGTGATGTTATTAAAAAAAATAATAACATCATTGATGTTTTGGGGCGAATTTAAACCCCACAAAATCACTTGTTTTATTGTGGTCCAATCTTAACAAATTTTTTTCAATGTTTTGAAAAGCCAAATTTGGAGGATGCACACAGTGTGCCAACATGTGCTATCTGCCATCACGGGAGATCAATGGAGGCGTTTTGAGGGTGCAACCCCTTCCTCAATTATAAAGTCGCGTTGAGGAAGGGCTTGCTCCCCCAAAACACGTCCCTTGATCCCCCCTGATGGCAGATAGCACATGTTGACATTCGTAAATTGGTGTGCATCTTCCAAATTTGGCTTTTCCAGGGGTGATTTCCCCCCATTTGAACGCTATATCAAACCCAGTTCCTAAATACTGATGTCTGATATAGCCTTCAGGTTTTACCTAATGTGAACTTTGTAAGTTCAAGTTTTTTGGCTTTCTTGTTGGTTTTACACAGGCCTGTTTTATCTGAAATGGATATTTCGATTTTTGATAATGCTACAGCAAAAATTGTTATACAACAAACATGTTGGTTTGTTTTAAAAACCTTTGGTAAATGCACATGTGATTGTGCAGGTATAAAAAAGTGGCTTACTCAAGAATGTGTGGATTATTGTCTCAACACTACAACACTTTTGGGGTGATGTAATTGCTGTTTTATGCAAAAATAGGGGTTATTTCCTAAGGGCAAATACACTTTGCACTACAAGTGCAGGTTCAGTGCAGTTGCAAGTGCACTTGTAGTGAAATGTGTTTTTGCATTTAGGAAGTACCAGCCAACACTGTTTTTTATAAGGTTACCCAATCACGACATTTTCTGCACTCAACACATTTCTGTCAGGGTCAGCTAAAACAAACACAAGCAGTAAATGTCCACAAAGAATTTCTTTTGGTTGTTTTTTATTTGATAAAGGTTTCACAGATTGTCTGGCATATTGATAGCCCCCCTACCTGCAAAGAACTCCAGGTAGCGTAACCGGACATCACGGGCACTCAGGGAGGGCAAGCCAGGACGGCCACTTTCAAGCGCCGTCAGTGTTGATGGATTTGGGATTCCGGCCTCAGGCCCAACTGAGCCAGCATAGTTGGCTGAATGTTTTCTTAAAAAATTATAAAAGTATTATATGGTTCAGTTTATACTCCGCCATATGCATGGGTGTCAGAAATAATCGGAACCGGCTGGCCAGGATTCCAAATGTGTTCTCCACCACTCTTCGGGCTCTGGCCAGCCGGTAATTAAAAACTCTCTGTTCCGGGGTGAGGGTCCTCATCGGGAATGGCCGCATCAGGTGGTCCCCTAGCGCAAATGATTCATCGGCAACGAACACAAATGGGAGACCTTCAACATTGTCCTCTGGAGGTGGCAAGTCCAAGCTGCCATTCTGGAGACGCCTGTAGAACTCCGTCTGGGCGATGACTCCACCATCGGACATCCGGCCATTCTTCCCCACGTCCACATACAGGAACTCGTAATTAGCCGACACCACCGCCAACATCACTATACTATTAAACCCCTTGTAATTATAATAGTACGACCCCGAGTTGGGTGGTGGGACGATGTGGACGTGTTTCCCATCAATTGCCCCTCCGCAGTTAGGAAAGTCCCACCGCTGGGCAAAGTGGAAGGCCACAGTCTGCCATTCCTGTGGCGTTGAAGGAAACTGTTGAGGAAAAAACAATAAACATTACTATTTTTTCACAGAAACATGGCAAGCAGATTAGACACAAACATTATGGGCCAACCTCCAGATAGCATTTATTAAGGGGAATTTAACAACAACAAAGTATAAGGTACACCTATCATATTCCCCCTCCCCCCCTCTCATGGGCCATTTCTAACATTATAGGGGGGGGACTCTTGGACAGGTAACCCTCTTCACTTCATTGAGAGATGAATGCCTAAATAATGGGTATTACTTGGAACAGCCCCTCCTTAGTTACACTATTGGCAGACCACTGGACAGGTAAGAAGTGTCATAATACAAAGATATAATTACACACTGTACACATTTGAGCACATTTGAACATTCTGCTATTACCTATCAAGATAATAATAGGACACAAAAACTTTAAACAGTACCATTGGAAAGTATACAGGCAGGCCCTTGCACTACATGCTTTGGGGAATTCATCCATAAATCTGACCAGTAAAGAGATGGGTATAGTGTGTATGGGTTTGGCAAAGTCAGCAGATAGATGATTGAGGATAGAGAATTGTGATCAGCTGACTTAGCAGTTGGGGGAGGGAGGGTTACTAAAAATTATTTGGGGACACCACAAAAAAAAGCCTCTGGCACTCTGCCTGAATTTAAAACAAAAATAACAATACCAAACATTTTAGGGGGTGTTTGGGGTAAAGCACTACTATGGAGCAGATAAAATACATTGTTAAGTGACTACATGAGGTGAATATAGGGCAGGAGACACCATGCTGGGGAGGTTATTGAAGGGCAAATATGTATGAAGGACCTAAAATAATAATTACATAAAAATCCAGCATGCATGAGGACAAAGGGGACATTCACAGCATATTACAATCATGGTAATTAGGGAATGAGGAAAGAAATACAATATATTAGCAAACATTCAATACAATAAAATGTGATATAAAAGAATAAAAATCTTACCTTCATATACTCCTTCTGCAGGACCTGTATGATGGCAGAACAGGTCTCTGGGATAATGATCCCCAGAGCCTGGGGGGAGATGTCTGTCGAGAACTTCAAGTCCTGCAGACTTCTCCCTGTGGCCAAATACCGCAAGGTAGCGACCAACCTCTGCTCCGGAGTGATGGCTTGCCTCATGCAGGTATCCTGCCTGCTGATATAGGGGGTCAGCGAAGCCAACAAACGGTGAAACACGGGGTCCGTCATCCTGAGAAAGTTCCTGAAATCATCAGGATTATTCTCACGGATCTCACAGAGCAAAGGCATATGAGAGAACTGGTCACGCTGAAGCAACCAATTCTTGGTCCATGAACTCCTCCCCACCCTGTTCATGGACTGGACTTGTGTCAAGGTCAGGACCCCAACACCAAGCCCCCGCACAGCACGAACTCTACGAGGAGTACGCATACGAAACATGGCTAGAAAACGGTCGGCTGCTCAGAACGAAGTAACAGAACACACTGAAGAACAGCAAGGCCTGTGAAGAGCGACCTGAAAAACAGCAACGAGCAGGCAAGATCACACAGAAAACTCCGATACGAACTGACTGCACGCACTGAAGAGCAGATACAAACCCACAAGCACAAACTGAACGGCAGAAAACAATCTGAAAGCCACGAGTCTGAAAAAGCGCGAATCGTCTCTCACCAAACTTTTACTAACACGAGATTATCAAAAGGAGCCCAAAGGATGCCGCGCTTGGTTCTAAACCGGCCTTTTTTAGTCTCGTCGTACGTGGTGTACGTCACCGCGTTGTTGGCGATCGGAAATTCCGACAACTTTGTGCGACCGTGTGTAGGCAAAACAAGTTTGAGCCAACATCCGTCGGAAAAAATCCTAGGATTTTGTTGTCGGAATGTCCGAACAAAGTCCGACCGTGTGTACGGGGCATAACGTGTAAATAATTTAGCTGCCTGCGGTAGTGATAGGATCAGGAAAACACCACCAACCTTCTACAGGTAGCTTTAGCTGAACACTGTGCAGAGGTCGCACTACACTAACGTGTAAATACTTTAGCTGCCTGCGGTAGTGATAGGATCAGGAAAACACAACCAACCTTCTACAGGTAGCTTTAGCTGAACACTGTGCAGATTTCGCACTACACTAACGTGTAAATACTTTAGCTGCCTGCGGTAGTGATAGGATCAAGAAAACACCACCAACCTTCTACAGGTAGCTTTAGCTGAACACTGTGCAGATGTCGCACTACACTAACGTGTAAATACTTTAGCTGCCTGCGGTAGTGATAGGATCAGGAAAACACCACCAACCTTTTCCAGGTAGCTTTAGCTGAACACTGTGCAAAGGTCGCACTACACTAACTTGTAGCTTTAGCTGAACACTGTGCAGAGGTCGCACTACACTAACTTGTAGCTTTAGCTGAACACTGTGAGGAGGACGCACTACACTAACTTGTAGCTTTAGATGAACACTGTTCAGAGGACGCACTACACTAACTTGTAGCTTTAGCCGAACACTGTGCAGAGGTCGCACTACACTAACTTGTAGTTTTAGCTGAACACTGTGAGGAGGACGCACTACACTAACTTGTAGCTTTAGCTGAACACTGTGCAGAGGTCACACTAAACTAACCTGTAGCTTTAGCTGAACACTGTGAAGAAGATGCACTACACTAACTTGTAGCTTTAGATGAACACTGTTCAGAGGATGCACTACACTAACTTGTAGCTTTAGATGAACACTGTTCAGAGGACGCACTACACTAACTTGTAGCTGTAGCTGAACACTGTGCAGAGGTCGCACTACACTAACTTGTAGTTTTAGCTGAACACTGTGGGGAGGACGCGCTACACTAACTTGTAGCTTTAGCTGAACACTGTGAGGAGGACACACTACACTAATTTGTAGCTTTAGCTGAACACTGTGCAGAGGTCCAACTAAACTAACCTGTAGCTTTAGCTGAACACTGTGAGGAGGACGCACTACACTAACTTGTAGCTTTAGATGAACACTGTTAAGAGAACGCACTGCACTAACTTGTAGCTTTAGCTGAACACTGTGCAGAGGTCGCACAACACTAACGTGTAAATACTTTAGCTGCCTGCGGTAGTGATAGGATCAGGAAAACACCACCAACCTTCTCCAGGTAGCTTTAGCTGAACACTGTGCAAAGGTCGCACTACACTAACTTGTAGCTTTAGCTGAAAACTG
Organism: Aquarana catesbeiana; assembly: GCF_042186555.1. Taxonomy (NCBI): domain Eukaryota; kingdom Metazoa; phylum Chordata; class Amphibia; order Anura; family Ranidae; genus Aquarana; species Aquarana catesbeiana. The sequence goes on from NC_133325.1 coordinate 307,640,990, forward strand.
TTCAGAGGATGCACTACACTAACTTGTAGCTTTAGCTGAACACTGTGCAGAGGTCGCACTACACTAACTTGTAGCTTTAGCTGAACACTGTGAGGAGGACACACTACACTAACTTGTAGCTTTAGATGAACACTGTTCAGAGGACGCACTACACTAACTTGTAGCTTTAGCTGAACACTGTGCAGAGGTCGCACTACACTAACTTGTAGTTTTAGCTGAACACTGTGAGGAGGACGCACTACACTAACTTGTAGCTTTAGCTGAACAGTGTGCAGAGGTCACACTAAACTAACCTGTAGCTTTAGCTAAACACTGTGAGGAGGACGCACTACACTAACTTGTAGCTTTAGATGAACACTGTTCAGAGGACGCACTACACTAACTTGTAGCTTTAGATGAACACTGTTCAGAGGACGCACTACACTAACTTGTAGCTTTAGCTGAACACTGTGCAGAGGTCGCACTAAAATAACTTGTAGCTTTAGCTGAACACTGTGCAGAGGTCGCACTACACTAACTTGTAGTTTTAACTGAATACTGTGAGGAGGACGCACTACACTAACTTGTAGCTTTAGCTGAACACTGTGAAGAGGACGCACTACACTAACTTGTAGCTTTAGCTTAACACTGTGCAGAGGTCACACTAAACTAACCTGTAGCTTTAGCTGAACACTGTGAGGAGGACGCACTACACTAACTTGTAGCTTTAGCTGAACACTGTGCAGAGGACACACTAAACTAACCTGTAGCTTTAGCTGAACACTGTGAGGAGGACGCACTACACAACTTGTAGCTTTAGCTGAACACTGTGAGGAGGACGCACTACACTAACTTGTAGCTTTAGATGAACACTGTTAAGAGGACGCACTACACTAACTTGTAGCTTTAGCTGAACACTGTGCAGAGGTCACACTAAACTAACTTGTAGCTTTAGCTGAATACTGTGAGGTGGACGCACTACACTAACTGTAAATAGTCTAGCTGCCTGACTGTGGTACTAATAGGATCAAAAGAACACCAGCAATTTTCTTCAGGTAGCTGTAAATACTGTAACAAGACAAGCCTGCCTGTCAGTAGGAAGATAACAGGAACGGATCTAGCTAAACTGAATACAGTGTGTATATATATATATATATATATATATATATATACACACACAACACCTGGGATGCATATATATACACAATACACTGTAAGTGCAGCTAACTGACTGACTGTCCTGCCTAATCTATCTAACTCAAATGAAATGACACTGTCTCTCTCTCTATCTCTCAGCACACCGGAACACACTACACAAGGCCGCTGTGTAGGCGGCCTTATATAGTGTGGGGCATGTTCTAAACCCCCCGATCCATAATTGGCCAAAGCCACCCTGGCTTTGGCCAATTACAGCTCTCTCTACTGACGCCGCTGTGATTGGCCAAGCATGCGGGTCATAGTGCATGTTTGCCAATTATCAGCCAGCAATGCACTGCGATGCCGCAGTGAATTATGGGCCGTGACGTGCCACACGAATTTGGCACGAACGGCCCATATCGTTCGCAATTCGACGAACAGTTGAACAGACGATGTTCGTTCCTAATTACTAATAGGAATGAGCGGAACCCCAAACCCCCCCCCCCCCCATTCGGTTTACAGCAGAACTTGCGAACAAGCAAAAAATTTGTGCGAACACCATTAAAGTCTATGGGACACGAACATGAAAAATCAAAAGTGCTCATTTTAAAGGCTTATATGCATGCTATTGCCATAAAAAGTGTTTGGGGACCTGGGTACTGCCCCAGAGGACATGTATCAATGCATAAAAAAGTTTTTTCCAGGAGCAGTGATTTTAATAATGCTTGAAGTGAAACAATAAAAATGAAATATTCCTTTAAATATCGTGCCTGGGAGATGTTTTTTGTCTGCCTGTAAAGTATCTTTCCCATGTTTAGAACAGTACTGCAGCAAAATGACATTTCTAAGAGCCCTTTCACACTGGGGCGGGGGCGGCGTCGGCGGTAAAACGCTGCTATTATTAGCGACGTTTTACCGTCGGTATGCGGCCGCTAGCGGGGCAGTTTTACCCCCCGCTAGCGGCCGAGAAAGGATTAAATACCACCGCAAAGCGCCTCTGCAGAGGCGCTTTGCCGGCGGTATAGCCGCGCCGTCCCATTGATTTCAATGGGCAGGAGCGGTATACACACCGCTCCTTCACCGCTCCGAAGATGCTGCTGGCAGGACTTTTTTTACCGTCCTGCCAGCGCATCGCTCCAGTGTGAAAGCCCTCGGGGCTTTCACACTGGAATGAAAGTAGCGGCACTTTCGGGTCAGTTTGCAGGCGCTATTATTAGTGCAATAGTGCCTGCAAACCGCCCCAGTGTGAAAGGGCTCTAAAGGAAAAAATGTAATGTAAAACTGCTAGTGGGTGTAATGTATTGTCGGCTCCCAGCAATATACATAAAAAATCACTGAAAAAAAATGGCAAGGGTTCCCCCCTATCCATTACCATGCCCTTTGGGTCTGGTATGAATATTAAGGGGAACCCCGCACCAAAATTTTAAAAAGAATTGCGTGCAGCAATCCCCAAAATCCATACCGGGCCCTTTAGTTCTGGTATGGATATTAAGGGGAACCCTGCATCACAATTTTTTCAAAAAATGTCATGGGTTCCCCCCCAGTCCATTACCAGGCCCTTTGGGTCTGGTATGAATATTAAGGGGAACCTCACACCAAAATGTAAAAAAAAAATTGCGTGCTGGTACCCCCAAAATCCATACTGGGCCCTTCAGGTCTGGTATGGATTTTAAGGGGAACCCTGAGCCAAAATTAAAAAATGGTGTGGGGGCCCCCCAAAATCCATACCAGACCCTTATCTGAGCATGCAACCTGGCAGGCCGCAGGAAAAGGGGGAGGATGAGAGAGCGCCCCCCCCCTCCTAAACCGTACCAGGCCACATGCCCTCAACATGGGGAGGGTGTTTTTGGGGTCCCCTCCAAAACATCTTGTTCCCATATTGATGGGGACAAGGGCCTCTTCCCTGCAACCCTTGCCCAGTGGTTGTGGGGGACTGCGGGTGGGGGGCTTATCAGAATCTGGAAGCCCCCTTTAACAAAGGGACCCCCAGATTCCGGCCCCCCATGTGAATGGGTATTGGGTACATTGTACCCCTACACATTCACCAAAAACAGTGTCAAAAAAGTAAAAATGGCAGTAGACAGTTTGGGACAATTCCTTTTATTAAAAAAAAAGTCCCATGATGTCCACTCATTTTTAATCACAGCGTCAACGACCTGAAAGAAGAAAATGGAAAAACTCTGCCTCGATGGGAGGCTTCCACCGACTGCAGCCTTTTTGCTTTGACAGTTGTTATAGCTGAGGGCAGGGCCATGCAGTGACTTAAGCGGGTGACCCTGCCCCTTCTGACGTCATGTGACATCACGTAACGTCAGAGGGGACGGGTCACCTGTTTACGTCACCGGATGGCCCCACCCTCAGCTATATAACAGCTGTCAAAGCAAGAAGACTGCAGTCGGGGACGCCTCCCATCGAGGCAGAGTTTTTCCTTTTATTTTTTAATTTTTTTTCCTTGATCCGTCGGTGCTGTGATCGAAGATGGATGAACATCACGGGACATTTAACTTGTCCCAAACTGTCTCCTGTCATTTTTACTTTTTTTACACTATTTTTGGTGAATGTGTTAATGTACCCGATACCCATTCACATGGGGGAGAGGGATCTGGGGGTCCCCTTGTTAAAGGGGGCTTAGAGATTCCGATAAGCCCCCCGTCCGCAGAGCCCCCACAAACACCTGGCAAGGGTTGTGGGGAAGAGGCCCCCCAAAGGGACCCCTAAACACCCTCCCCATGTTGAGGGCATGTGGCCTGGTACGGTTCATGGGGGGGCTCTCTCGCCCCCCCCTTTTCCTGCAGCCTACCAGGTTACGTGCTCGGATAAGGGTCTGTATAGATTTTGGGGGGACCACCACACCATTTTTTTTTAATCTTGGCGCGGGGTTCCCCATAATATCCATACCAGATGGCCAATCATGGCTTTCACAGCAAAGCACTGTGATTGGCCAAAGCATGCAAGTCGGGTGCATGCTTTGGCCAATGAGCATCTGTCAATGCACTGCGATCTCGCAATGCATTGACGGTCTCATCGTTAATTATGGGGTGTTCAGCGGGCGCTCAGATTTCCCGCAAACGCCCCATAATGTTCCAAATTTGGCGAACACATGATGTTCGAGTCGAACGTAGGTTCGACTCGAACATCGGACTCATCCCTAATCACTAGCACCGGCTTGGTATAATTGGCTAATCATACACCTGACTCTAATCCTACAAAAACCCTGACTTTGTACAAGTGTACAAAGTGTGCAAGTGTAAGAATTGTTTGTCTTTTGAAGCCAAAGGGTATAAATATTGATTTGATTTAGATTTTTCTTCTGTTCGCTCACTTTGCATTTTGTAAATTGATAAAAATAAACAATTTTTTAAAGCATTCTGACTTCACAACATTTATTCACATCTGCCTAAAACTTTTGCACAGTACTGTGTATGTGGCAAATTACAGGTAAGTGTCCTTTTATTAAAAGTCAGCAGCTATAGTATTTGTAGCGTCTGACTTTTATTCTTTTCTTTCTAGGGTGAAGATTTTCTTTAAGGACTCATGTGACTTATGTGAAGAAGCCAAATTATATTACACTCAGGCCAAGATTAACAATTTTGTTTTAGATAAAGCCTGGTTTCCATTTCGCAGGCTTTGGGTAGAAGTAACAGGTGCAGACAAATTGGGCTTTGGGTGTTGGTGATGCCTTTACACCGTAACCCTATAGAGGTACTTTTGAAACAAAATAGAATATATTTGTTTTTGTATGCTTTAAGAAAAATAATGTCCAACCATAAGGCCCCTTTCACACTTGTGCGACTTGTCCTGCAACTTGGGACTGCAAAGTCGCATGACAAGTCGTTCCCCATGATTTCCCTAACATCGCATCGAAATTGCGGCAAAATCACTGTAAAATTTCACGACTTTCAAGTCGCTGCAGTGTGAAAGGGACCTAACTTCAGAAGTCAAGTTTCAAAATATATTTACAAAACAAATTTGGAACTTGCTTTATTCTCTTATCTGCTTGCGGCAGGGATTGCAACTTGCCAACAGGCTGAGTGGTGGGAGGTTAAATGCCTTGTCAAGCATGTGGTACCCAAATGGCTGGTGTTTTTGCCACGCTTGATATGCTTGAGACAAAGTTTGCAAATTGCAACAGTGCAATCAGCCACTCATGTGCTAAAAAAGGCCCACACCAATCTGATGGAATGGGTGGCTGCTCTCTACTCTTCCATGATGGCTGCCTCTGGACAACATCCTTCCTCAATGGGGTTGTACCTCACCCTCACTTTCCTCCTCTGCTCTTCATCATCACTGGAACCAATATGGCAATGCGCTGCTGTAGGGGGAACATGACTGCCAATTAGTTGTTTATCAGTGTTCTCCCCTCTCTGTAGGCTCATGTTGCTCCCTTTCTCGACCTCAGAACCAACATCAGAATGCCTGTGCATCATCAAGAAACAAGTGGCTGACGCTGTGTTAAAATAATTCAGCTGACTCCTCCATGCATGATGCTGGGGCTATGGCAGGAGTAGCTGTGGACAAGGAGGCAGAATAAGCCGCTCTGGCAGCTACCGTGGACTGCGCACTAGTCTTGGGTGAAAGAGGATGAGGAGGATGAGGATAGTTTAGTAAGCCAGTCCACCCCCTCCTCTGCATACTGTGGCTGGATAGTACGGGCAACATCACTAAACAGAGAAAAACGTGCCCTGCCAAAGGACGGACAATGACCATCTTTGCCTGTGGACACAGACGCTGCTGGCCCCTCATTTTGGCATGGGAGCATCTGCCTCTCCTTGCTGGCCTCCCAGACATGATGGTGAGGCTTATTATCAAAATTTAATAGATACTGAGTAATGTGTAATTGGATGCAATTTATTCAATGAAAAATGGTGTTTGGTGCACTCTAAATTGAGGACTGCCGCTGACAGAAATGTAAAAACTATTAAAAAAAATTAAAAGGGGGGAACAACAGCGTCGCCGTAAAAAAAACTGCAGCTGACAATTAAAAAAAAAGAGGGGCAGGCATGGGACAAAACAGAAAAAACGCAGCAACAAAAAAAAAAAAATGGGGGAATACAGCACTAAATGTTATGTAATGTCGTCATGTTAAACACTGCACTACACTAACACTACACTATACTCACACTGCACTGACACACTACACTGACACTACACTTTACTCACACTATATTCAGTCACAATAACACAATAACACACTGACATGCTAGTAGCAAACAGAGCCATGCTCTATCTCTCTCCACACCAACAACACACTGCAAAAGGTTCCTGTGGAAAGGAACCTTTTATAGTGCGAGGTGGGATTATGAGCACTGAGTCACGATTGGGCAAATTCATTTTCATGACTATGTCCAGTCATGGCTCTTACCTGATTGGGCAAAGCCTTGCCACCTGATAAGCGGTCAGGTACATTGCTTCTTCTAATTGGGGCCCTAGAATGCACTGTGCAGCGCTCGGTGGGCCAACATCCCGCCAAATGCCCCGCAAATTGGGGGGTTCGCCGAACAGGCAAACAGGAGATGTTTGGGCTGAACTTTTACTCGGCTTGAACTTTTCGCCCAACTCTACTGTTTATATGAACCAGAACATGATTTACATCAGTTATGGGCCTTTTGATTTGCCATTTGTCCTTACTTATGACAGAATTCAATGAATTTTTTAGTTTTCTATGTATTCTAAAGGCAAAAAAGAAATTACAAATATAGAAAGAAGGAAACTTTTTTCCTAGTTTTCTTACTGACAACTAGCATTTTTCTAGAGTTTGTGCCATTTGTTATGGCATTATTAATATGTTTTGGTACAAAGCATGACAGAGTTAATGCAAAGTAGATAAAAGTGCCTGTGATTTTATTTTTGTTTAGCTAACACTACAAAATAAAAATAAAGGACACAAATAAGATAATAAAAATCTCTCTGTATGAAAATTTTAAAAAATGCAGTAAAACATACCTAAGTAGAGAACAAAAGGGGTAATAAGAAATACATATTGTTAACAGAGGGTTAAAAAAGAAAGTTTATATTAAAAAATACTTTTTTTTTTTTTAACTTAATCTGTTTCTCTGTACCAACTCTAGTACTGACTCTTCCCCTCTCACATGCTGGGAAACACATACAGTAAATGCTTCTAAAGGGGCACTCTAATAAAACTAGGTACCGGACAAACTGATTCTTTGCATGCATCAGGGTGCTTGAAAGTACTCACAAATGATCCCTTGCACAGGATATTAAAGAAATTTTGAATTCTATACGACACCAACTTAATGAGCTGCTTTCTGATAGGGCTAAAGCAAAATTATTTCTATCAGAATAAAACAATGACTATTGCAAAAAATGAAAGCATCTTTTAGCCCTGATCTAGATTTTACCCGTTGCTCGGGACTTGGATCTTATCTAAGATCACTATCAAACTATTCGAGTGCTCATGCCATTTAAGAAACTTTGTGAAGAAACTGTCCCTATCAGACATGCTTTATCACAATCATCAGGTGTTAATCTCTGGAGAAAGTCAAAAATAATCTAATTTATTAATTGAATGGGAGAAAGAACTACGCAGAAGCTTCTCCTAAACCCAAAAAGATGAAATTCTCTTTTTTGCTTAAAAAGCGTCATTAGGTAAAGATTATCAAGCTAGTGGGTATAAAATACCTAGGAGATGGTATAGAACCCCTCTACATTTACATAAAATCAATCCCCAGATATCCCCTTTATGCTGGCGATGCTTCATAATGGTGCAGCACCCTCTACCTTTAGGTAGGTGCTAGAGAAGTGGGGTTTTTTTTTACTGTCAGCGCGGGTAAATTTAGGCAGGCCTATGCTGTGAGCTAGGCCTGTTTGTTTGATCTTGTGGCAGGGGAGTGGTTTAGTGTAGCAGTGGGTGACTGACATGTACTTCAGCTCTTGGGCGCCTCCTCTGTTTCCAGGGAGAAGGTTCTCGAAAAGAGGCAGGGCAGAGAACTGGAGTGACATGGGGTGTATGTGGGAGCCCTGACCAATCCCCAACAAGGATTGGCAAGGGGCAGACCACCTATATATACCCATGGTCAGCCTGCTGTGGGAGGAGTTGTCGGGTGGATGAACTGAATGGTGGAGTGTTAGAATGCCATGGTCTGAGGGAACCCCCTTTCTGGGGGGGTGTACCTCAGACCGGGAGCTCGGGAGCTGGGAGGGAGCCTCTCATTACACAGTCATTGAGAGGTGTCCTGGAACAGGAGCAGGAAAAGAGGACAGTTGGGAGCACGTCCAGGCAAGTCATTAAGGAGGGATCTATGCCAGGGTCAGTGAGTGAAAAGCACAGTTAAAAGCTCTGGAAGAGACATACCAGTAGTTGGATTTGGAGCCAGAGGGAGATACTGTGGGGTTGTTGTGGAGTCAAGTGGCTGCAGCCAGAAGAATTGGCAGGATTTGCATCGGACATGCTAGGAGCAGTAGCATCAGTTAGCACATTTATTCTTCTCATCAAAATGGTTGCTACTTCATAGGGAACTGAAAACCCCTGCCTGTAATGGGCTATCAGGAAAACGTTAGGACTTATTCAGAGTAAGGCCTAGCCTTGTGCTAATTGTGACAGGGAATCTAGATTTGGACAGTGAAGTGATGCAGTTGATCTCAAGTAGTATGCTGGAGGAGATGAGCAGAGGCTGAGACTGTCAGATTTTGATTCAAACTACATTTTTTTCCAATGCTGAAGATTCATCAACTGGGCATCCCATGTCCCCTTTCCCCATCCAAGTTTAATCCCCTAATAAAACAACAACAACAAGCAAGAGAATGTGCTTTGTCTGGGAAACTGTGCCAAAATGGATGTCTGACCAGCAGGGTGAAATGTATGGATGCTAGAACATGTAAGGACTAGGGATGAGCCGAACACCCCCTGGTTCGGTTCGCACCAGAACCTGCGAATGGACCGAAAATTTGCGAACCCCTTTGAAGTCTATGGGACTCGAACGTTCGAAATCAAAAGTGATAATTTTAAAGGCTAATTTGCATGGTATTGTCCTAAAAAGGGTTTGGGGACCCGGGTCCTGCCCCAGGGGACATGTATCAATGCAAAAAAAAGTTTTAAAAACAGTCATTTTTTTAGGAGCAGTGATTTTAATGATGCTTAAAGTGAAAAAAAAGTGAAATATTCCTTTAAATATCGTACCTGGGGGGTGTCTATAGTAGGCCTGTAAAGTGGCGCGCGTTTCCCTTGCTTAGAACAGTCCCTGCACAAAATGAAATTTTTAAAGGAATAAAAGTCATTTAAAACTGCTTGCAGCTTTAATGTAATGTCAGGTCCCGGCAATATGGGTGAAAATCAGTGAGACAAACGGCATGGGTACCCCCCCAGTCCATTACCAGGCCCTTTGGGTCTTGTATGGATATTAAGGGGAACCCCTGAATATGTGTAAAATTATAAATTTAAAGTGCAAATCTCTAAAATAAATAAATCCTACATATAAATGAATAGTCCATAAAAAGAAAAAATGAAGAAATAAAACATGAAAAACTCTTCTTGTGATCAGTGTATCAACACAATTCCACCACAGTGATTGTTCGTCCTCAAAAGGAGTGCACACCACCACCAGTGAAAATGCGCGCTCACCTCCCAAATGAGTCAAAACTCATATGCAGATCTCCCCACGAGCTCTTTGCTCTCACTTCCTCTTCCCAATCAATGGTGGGAAATCCAGATGGCTCTTTTCTTAATGGTAACTCAGCTCATTAACATCCAAAGAAACTAATCACCTCCCAGCTTTGCTCAAGATTCCATGAGTTCAGGACATGTAAATAATAAGTATAGAGACCATAGTGTTCTCCGTATACAAATTTATTCAAATCCCCCAAACAGACAAGTTGCACTTACAAGATAAAAACTTTTTTAAATCACATAAAAAGCTCCAGAGTAGCACTGCCGTGTCCACATACACAGTGCCTGGCTGAATGTGACTATCAGCTCCTCCCTTCTAGACGCGTATCGGGCAATCACAGGCCTTCCCCAGTAGATGGGTGGGCTGATCCCCCTAAGCTAATTTGTATTGTATTGTTGCTATAGCAACCATCCGGGCGTCGCCACAGCTCAGTCTGTGGTGCAGAAAGAACCTCCCTCTGCCTGTGTCTCCAGGACACACAAATACCAATACCAGGAAGTGTGTCTCTCTCACTACTAAATTGCAGTAAGATCTAAACCTTTCCAAGCACCCACAGACCTACATGACAATCTCCGGTTACAATCTATCATAAGCTAAGCATAATTACATACAAAACAACCACCTATACTAACAATCTAAAATTACATAATTATGTTTAAAAATACCATATTTATTATAAACCAACAAAATTATATATATATGTTACGGGACTAAATTGATTTAAAATTACTATTCAAATTTTAAATATAAACAGCGTACTTCATATGTCCATGTATATATAGGGTCACCACTCCCATAACAAACACATAGACACATGTAAATTAAAAATATACACACATATATACACACATATATACCTATATATACATACACATACAAATATTTTAAAAAATCTATATCCTATATAAAAAAAAAAAAAAAAGAAAATTTGTAGTGTATCGTTGCTATAGAAACCCTCCGGGTGTCACCACAGCTCAGTCTGCAGTGCAGAAAGAACCTCCCTCTGCCTGTGTCTCCAGGACACACAAATACCAAGACCAGGAAGTGTGTCTCTCTCACTGCTTACTTGCAGTAAGATCTAAAAAAAAAATATATATCCTAATTTTCTTACAAAGTTATGTACATGTCATGAAGGGTTACCTAAAATCACCCATTGTAGATGAAACAGTTCAAATCGAAATCAATATTGAGCCCCCTGGACATTAAAACCTGGGTCTCATATATCCAAGCTGATTCACATTGGCTTAATTGTCTTATGAAATTACCCCCTCTCCAATGATGTTTTACCTTTTCTATGGCCCAAAACTTTAACTGACTGGGATTTCTATCATGGACTTCCCTAAAATGTTTAGAGACACAATATTATTTTTTTCCTTTTTTGATCGTGTGGATGTGCTCTCGCACCCTAACCAGCAGAGGTCTAGATGTTCGACCTACATACTGGAGTTTGCATGAACATTCCAACATATATACAACCCCTTTAGAAGAACAAGTGATGAAATCTTTTATCTTGTGTACTTTACCCGTGGCCGTGGCCACAAATTCACATTTCTTTTTTGGATTACTTCCTTTAGTTGTTTTGCAGGCCAAACACTTCCCACAGGCATAAAAGCCGGCGAGGAAGGGAGTTAATGTCCCTACAGTATTATGTTTGTTGGAGGGGCCTAGGGCTCCCGGAGCTAAAATATCTTTTAGGTTGGGTGTTTTTTTCTATACAAATGAGGGGTGCTCAGGCAAAACACCACCCAATAATTTATCTCGTAGTAATACACTCCAGTGTCTCCTAATAATAATCTCAATTTTATTCTTTTGAATATTATAACTCAGCACAATCCTATATTCATCTCCCTCCTTCTAAGGTACCTTTTCTTTAGTAATTAGTAACTCATTTCTGTCCATATTTCTCACCTCTTCTAGTTGTCTCTTCACTAATTCACCTTTATAACCTTTTTGTAAAAATTTCTCCTCAAAAATAGCAGCTTGTTCCTCAAAATCCTCCGCCTTGGAGCAATTCCTTTTGAATCTAACAAATTGACCCCTGGGTATATTCAACAACCAGGGTCGATGATGACAACTATCAATGACTATATAGCCGTTTCTATCTGTGGGCTTACTATAATTTTTTGTGAAGATCTTCCACTCTTGTACAAATATTTCCACATCTAGGAATACCATTCTGTTTCTATCATAGTTCCAAGTTAATTTAATATTCTTCTCATTTAGGTTCAATCTATCCATGAAGGAGTGGAGACTAGACCAATCTCCTCTCCAAATCAAGAACAGGTCATCTATAAATCTATAGTAACCAATCAGTTCTTCTGGTTTATCTTCAAAAACTGCTTTTGACTCCCAGTGTGCCAAAAACAGGTAAGCCACACTTGGAGCAAAACGAGCGCCCATGGCTACACCGGTCGTCTGTAAATAATAATCTCCATCATACCAGAAGTAGTTATGTAAAAGTCCAAATTCTAAACACTGCAGAAGGTATTTACGCTGCTTAATTTCCAAAGAGGAGTTATTTAGCGCCCATTTTACCGCTTTCTTTGCATCTTTATGTTTAATCATAGTGTATAGCGAACTTACGTCCGCTGTAACTAAGAAAAAATGAGAATTATCCATAATAATAGTACTTAAATTTTGTAATAGGTGCTTTGTGTCCTTTAAATAAGCAGGTGTAGAAGTTACTAGGGGTTGTAAAAAGAAATCCAGGTACCGACCCAATCTGGAGGTTAAAGAATCAACCCCATTTACTATAGGTCTTCCTAGAGGTCTCAAATTGTTCTTATGTATTTTCGGGAGAAAATATATGATGGGGGTACGACATGAGGATGGATATAAATACTCAGCCTCTTTTTTACATAAAATATTTTTGTCCAATCCTTTAATTACCAACACGGACAACATGTCTCTATATTGTTTTACTGGATTAGACAACAGTAATTCGTATGTATCTATGTCACCCAATAATTTCTATTTCTTCCTTATAATATGTATGAGACATTACAACCACCACCCCCCCCCCCCCCCCCTTATCCGCTGGTCTGATCACTACCTCTTTCTTTTTTTTTTTTTCTAAAGTGCAGATCCCTTGTTTATTATGTTCTGGATCTGACCCTTTTCGGATTTTTAATTGTTCAAGATCATGCATTACCAGATTCTTGAAAACTTCTGTAAATTTATTATCAGAAACGGGTGGATTAAATATGGATCTGTTCCGTAATCCTGTACCAGTCATGGAATTTTGGGTAGGCAAATTGGTAGTGTTGGAAATAAAATATTTTTTTAATATTCAATTTTCTCATATACTTCTGTATGTTAACATAAGTGTCAAATTTGTTAAGATTTTTAGTAGGGGCAAATTTGAGTCCCTTATCCAACACTCTTATTTCATTACTATCCAGGGGGACACCACTTAAGTTGAAAATCCCTTCCCCTATTGGTGCTTTCTTTTTTGGATTTTTCATCCAGCTCTCTTACCTCTCCTTCTTTTCCTTCTGCTCCATATGTCTTTCCATTGTATGTTTCCTCTTGTACCCCCCTCCTTGGGGCACCTCCCTGTCCTAAAAAATATTGGTCAGCTTCTTCCACATATCCATCTAATGGTGCATATCTATTCTGCCATCCTGTTTCCTGTTGGGATCCATAGTAACCCTCCTGTGGTCTATCATAACCCTGTTTGGGGCGATCATAAAAATGGGGTGTTCTATAATTAGATTGTACTGGATGATATGGAGATAATGTCCCATATGCCTGTTGTCCTGACCTATAGGGTCTTCTCGCATTAAATCCTGCTCTGTTAAAACTTCCTTTTTGGAAACCATTACCATAATACGGCCTTCTTTGTCCCCTAAAATTGTTATAAGGATGCTTATATCCCTGATCTGTTGCTCGATAAGGCCCCATATAGGATGGTGCATTTTGAGAGGGACTCCTTGGTCCTGGTCCGCTAGGGGTTAGACTACGTGCCACCTGCAGAGCCAGGCCTATAGATACCTTTGTATTAGGCATATTTTTATCAGTCCCTTCTGTTTTAGAAGATTTTTTCAGACAGGGAGATGCCCCTAGAGGAAACATACAATGGAAAGACATATGGAGCAGAAGGAAAAGAAGGAGTGGTAAGAGAGCTGGAAGGAAAATCCAAAAAAAGAAAGCACAAATAGAGGAAGGGATTTTCAACTCAAGTGGTGTCCCCCTGGATAGTAATGAAATAGGAGTGTTGGATAAGGGACCCTACTAAAAATCTTAACAAATTTGACACCTATGTTAACATACAGAAGTATATTAGAAAATTGAATTTAAAAAAAATATTTTATTTCCAACACTACCAATTTGCCTACCCAAAATTCCATGACTGGTACAGGATTACGGAACAGATCCATATTTAATCCACCCGTTCCTGATAATAAATTTACAGAAGTTTTCAAGAATCTGGTAATGCATGATCTCGAACAATTAAAAATCCGAAAATAGTCAGATCCAGAACATATTAAACAAGGGATCTGCACTTTAGAAAAAAAAAAAAAAGAAAGAGGTGGTGATCATAAGCGGATAAGGGGGGGTGGTGGTTGTAATGTCTCATACATATTATAAGGAAGAAATGGAAATTATTGGGTGACACAGATACATACGAATTACTGTTGTCTAATCCAGTAAGACAATATAGAGACATGTTGTCCGTGTTGGTAACTAAAGGATTGGACAAAAATATTTTATGTAAAAAAAAAAACTTATATCCATCCTCATGTCGTACCCCCATCATATATTTTCTCCCGAAAATACATAAGAACAATTTGAGACCTCCAGGAAGACCTTTAGTAAATGGGGTTGATTCTTTAACCTCCAGATTGGGTCAGTACCTGGATTTCTTTTTACAACTCCTAGTAACTTCTACACCTGCTTATTTAAAGGACACAAAGCACCTATTACAAAATTTAAGTACTATTATTATGGATAATTCTCCTTTTTTCTTAGTTACAGTGGACGTATGAGACCCAGGTTTTAATATCCAGGGGGCTCAATATTGATTTCGATTTGAACTGTTTCATCTACAATGGGTGATTTTAGGTAACCCTTCATGACATGTACATAACTTTGTAAGAAAATTAGGATATTTTATTTTTTTATTTTTTTATTTTTGTTTGTAGATCTTACTGCAAGTTAGCAGTAAGAGAGACATACTTCCTGGTCTTGGTATTTGTGTGTCCTGGAGACACAGGCAGAGGGAGGTTCTTTCTGCACCGCAGACTGAGCTGTGAAAATGCCCGAATGATTGCTATAGCAACGATACAACACAAATTAGCTTAGAGGGATCAACCCACCCATCTACTGGGGAAGGCCTGTGATTGGCCGATACGCGTCTAGACGGGAAGAGCTGATAGTCACGTTCAGCCAGGTACTGTCTATGTGGACACGGTGGTGCTACTCTGGAGGTTTTTATGTGATTTTAAAAAGTTTTTATCTTGTAAGTGCAACTTGTTTGTTTGGGGGATTTGAATAAATTTGTATACGGAGAACATTATGGTCTCTATACTTATTATTTACATGTCCTGAACTCATGGAATCTTGAGCCAAGCTGGGAGATGATCCGTTTCTTTGGATGTTAATGAGCTGAGTTACCATTAAGAAAAGAGCCATCTGGATTACCCACCACTGATTGGGAAGAGGAAGTGAGAGCAAAGAGCTTGTGGGGAGATCCGAATATGAGTTTTGACTCATCTGGGTGGTGAGCGCGCATTTTTTCTGGTGGTGTTGTGCACTCCTTTTGAGGACGAACAATCACTGTGGTGGAATTGTGTTGATACACTGATCACAAGAAGTTTGAAAAGAAATGTTTTATTTCTTCATTTTTTCATTTTATAGACTATTCATTTATATGTAGGATTTATTTATTTTAGAGATTTGCACTTTATATTTATAATTTTACACATAGCGCTACATTTATTTATTTACTATCCAGTATGCAGGCGGTGCAAACAAGACAGGGACTGTAGGTTTGTTGTTAAGTAGAATCTGTTTGTAATTTTGAACTGGTACATTTTTTAAGTGTAGCTCCACCCAAAAAATCTATTTTAAGCTTTTTGTAAAACATAGGGAAGGGTTATCACCCCTGTGACATTTGATTTGCTGTCTGTGCACCTCTTCAGAAGATTTCACCTCACTTTCTGTCCCAATGACAAATGTTTTTTGACAATCTGGGGTTTTTAGTGAAACAATGATTGTTGATAAAGCAGACACGTTTTTCCCATCTTACAGGAGAGAATTTCCCTTCCTAGGGGTAGATTTCATCTCACTTCCTGTTGTCTCCTTCCGTTTGCAAGTAGGAGTCGTTTGTAAGTTGGATGTTTGAAAGTAGGGGCCTGCCCAATATACTCTGCAGAAATTGGGGCCTTAGGTGTTGGTGTTGCCACAAAACTGTAAGCCCTCACAGTTACTCTTGGTGGGCGCAGGAACGGGCCCTGCTGTGAAATATTAGATCAAGAATTGTAATTACATGCCCCTGTTGAACAAGGGCAGAAAAATTTGGCCTTTGGTGGTGGTGGTGCTGGTGCCACAACACTGTAAGTCCTCACAGTTACTCTTGGTTGGCGCAGAAACGGGCCCTGCTGTGAAATATTAAATCAAGAATTGTAATTACATGTCCCTGTTGAACAGGGGCAGAAAAATTGGGCCTTAGGCACTGGTGCCACAACACTGCAACCCCTCACAGATACTCTAGTTGGAGTGCAGGAATGAGCCCTGCTACAAAGTATTGCATCAAAAATTGTATTTACATGCCCCTGTTAAACAGTAGCTGAAAAATTGGGCCCTAGGCACTGGTGCTGGTGCCACAACACTGCAACCCCTCACAAATACTCTAGTTGAGCGCAGCAACGAACCCTCCTGGCAAAATATTGCATCAAAAATTGTAATTACACGCCCCTGTTAAACAGGGGCTGAAAAATTGGGCCTTAGCCACTGATGGCGGCACCCAGAACCAAAAATATTCTTACAAGCTATCAGCATGATCATTAAGGAGGAAGAGGATAGTCACTCAGCATAACAGGATAGTAACTCAGCATCAGCATAGGCAGTCTTGAAGGGATCTGACATTTCAAAAAAAATTATTCGGTTACATCAGCATCAGGTGCTTGGTAGCTGGTGGTGATCCAAGACTGATTCATTTTTATGAAGGTCAGTCGATCGACCGAATCGGTGGACAGGCGCACCCTGTGATCGGTTACAAAGCCTCCAGCAGCACTGAATGTGCGTACCGAAAGAATGCTGGATGCAGGACAGGCCAGTAGCTCAATTGCATACTGTGTAAGCTCTGGCCAGTGATCCATCCTCAAGACCCAGTAACCCAGAGGATTTTCAATGGGAAAGGTGGACAAGTCAGATCTTGCCCCTAAGTATTCCTGCACCATGTAAAACAGACGCTGGCGAGGGTTGCTGGAACCGATCATACCTTGGGGCTGCGGACTAAAAAATTGTCTGAACGCATTGGTCAGACGGCCACCTTCTCCACAGCTCCTTCTTTGACCGACCGAAGCCTCAGCAACACGTTGTCCAGAAACAGGAGTTTGTAACCTCCCAGTCTCTGAGAACGCATTGCACAGACCTTTCTGCAAGGCCTCCCGAAGATGTTTCATCCTCTGCTCCCTCTGCGATGGCAAGATAAGGTCCACAACCTTACCCTTGTAACGTGGATCAAGGAGGGTTGCCAGCCAGTATTGATCCCTCTCCTTGATACCACGAATACGAGGATCCTTCCGCAGGCTTTGCAGGATCAGGGAGGCCATGCAGCGTAGGTTTGCTGAGGCATTCGGTCCAGAGTCCTCTGGGTCACTAAGGACGACATAATCCGCAGCCACCTCCCCCCAGCCATGTACAAGTCCATGGGTTTCTTGGGACTGTAAATGATCCCTTAAAGACTGCTGCTGATGCTGAGTGCCAGGCTCCACCTCCATGCTGACACAATCCTCCTCCTCCTCCTCCTCTTCCTGTGTGATCAGCGGGCACGCAGGGACACTGTCTGGATAAAGGGGGCCTTGAGAGCTAAGGAAGTCCTCCTCTTCCTGCCTCTGTTCTGCCTCAAGTGCACTGTCCATCATTCCATGCAGCGTGTGCTCCAACAGGTGGACAAGGGGGATAGTGTCACTGATGCATGCACTGTCACTGCTCACCATCCTCGTGGCCTCCTCAAATGGTGACAGGACAGTGCATGCATCCCTGATCATGGCCCACTGGCGTGGGGAAAAAAAACAAGCTCCCCTGACCCTGTCCTGGTGCCATAGTCGCACAGGTACTCATTGATGGCCCTCTGCTGCGTGTGCAGCCGCTACAGCATGGCCAACATTGAGTTCCACCTGATGGGCATGTCACAGATTAGGCGGTTCTTGGACAGGTTAAATTTCTTTTGGAGGTCAGACAGCCGAGCACTGGCATTATATGACCTGCGGAAATGCACACAGACTTTCCTGGCCTGCCTCAGGACATCCTGTAAGCCTGGGTACCTGCCCAAGAATCTCTGCACCACCAAGTTAAGGATGTGAGCCAAACAGGGCACATGAGTCAGTTGTCCCTGTCGGAGGGTGGAGAGGAGGTTGGTGCCATTGTCGCAAACCACCATACCTGCCTTAAGCTGGCGTGGCATCAACCACCTCTGAACCTGCCCCTGCAGAGCTGACAGAATCTTTGCCCCAGTGTGGCTCCTGTCCCCCAAGCACACCAGCTCAAGTACCGCATGGCATCTTTTTGCCTGCATGCTTGTGTAGCCCCTTGAATGCCTACGGAGCACCGCTGGTTCCGAAGACAAATCAGCACAGGAAGGGACCATGGAGGAAGAAGAAGAGGAGGGGGTGGAGGAGAGAGGTGTGGCAGAATCACCACTAGTAGAATTTTGGAGGTGTGGTGGCGGAACAACCTCCAACACTACTGCATCCTATCCTGCATCCTTCCCAGCTGCCAGAAGAGTCACCCAGTGCGCGGTGAAAGATAGGTAACGTCCCTGTCCATGCCTGCTGGACCATGAGTCAGTGGTAATATGCACCTAACCGCTGACCGCCCTGTCCAGCTAGGCCAAGACATTGCCTTCCACATGCCGGTAGAGAGCCGGAATAACCTTCCGTTAGAAAAAGTGGCGTTTGGGAACCTGCCACTGAGGAACCGCACAATGCACAAACGCACTAAAGGGGCCAGAGTCTACCAACTGAAAAGGCAGCAGTTGAAGTGCTAGCAATTTAGCCAAGCTAGCATTCAACCGCTGGGCATGTGGATGGCTGGGAGTGAACTTCTTTCAGCGATGCAAAAGCTGGGGCAGGGAAATTTGCCTGGTACAATCTGACGTCGGTGTACCGATAGCAGATTGCACCCAAATACTTGGCTGTGACAGACTTAATTCTACACCTTCATTCCTCTCAGTGCAGGTTTCAGAGAGGACTGAAGGTATAGTGGAGTTGGAGATCCCAGCTGATGAGGAGCAAGGAGAGGTCCTCTTTGTTCTTTGGTGTGGGTCTTTTAGGTACGCTTGCCAATGAACTGCATGGCAGGTCGACATATGTCTGGTCAAGCATGTGGTGCTCAAACAGGTGATGTTTTGGCCACGTGAGATATGCTTGAGACATATGTTGCAAATAGCAGCGGTGGGATCTGATGCACTCGTCTCAAAAAAGGCCCACACTAAAGAACTGTTGGAATAACGTGCAGAGACAGCAGCTTCCTGCACATGCGGAGCTCTGCGGTGTGATGCAGTCGGTGTGCTGCCCTTAAGCTGGCCCCTGGATGGCATCCTGCCTCGTTGGTGCTGTGCCTCCACCTCCTCCTCCTCTCTCCTCTCAGGCACCCACGTGGAGTCAGTGACCTCATTATCCCCTCCCTCCTCATCCCTGGAGCAAAGCTGGCAGTATGCTCCAGCTGGGGGAACATGACTGCCAGATTGCTGTCCTTCTTGGGCACCCCCTCTCTCTGGGCTCACGTTACTGCCTTCCTCTAGCTGGGTACCATCATCGGAGCCTTCAAAACGCTGGGCATCCTCCTGGAGCATGTAGCCAACACTGTGGTCAAACAGTTCAGGGGACTCCTCAGGAGGACATGGTGGGGCAAGGGAAGGAGTGACTGATGCCATTGAGCCAAGGCAGCTACAGTATTTACAGTTAGTGTACTGTGTCCTCTGCACAGTGTGCACCTAAAGCTACCTGAATAAAATTGGTGGTGTTCTTCTGATCCTATTAATACCAGAGGCAGGCAGCTACAGTATTTACAGTTACTGTACTGTGTCCTCTGCACAGTGTGCACCTAATGCTACCTGAAGACAATTGCTGTTGTTCTGCTCCTATTAATACCACAGGCAGGCAGCTACAGTATTTACAGTTAGTGTACTGTGTCCTCTGCACAGTGTGCACCTAAAGATACCTGAAGAAAATTGGTGGTGTTCTTCTGATCCTATTAGTACCACAGGCAGCTGTAGTATTTACAAGTTAGTGTAGTACATCCTCTGCACAGTGTGCATCTAAAGCTACTTGAAGAAAATTGGTGGTGTTCTTCTGATCCTATTAGTACTGCAGGCAGCTGTAGTATTTACAAGTTAGTGTAGTGCGTCCTCTGCACAGTGTGCACGTAAAGCTACCTGAAGACAATTGCTGTTGTTCTGCTCCTATTAATACCACAGGCAGGCTGCTACAGTATTTACAGTTAGTGTACTGTGTCCTCTTCACAGTGTGCACCTAAGGCTACCTGAATTAAATTGGTGGTGTTCTTCTGATCCTATTAATACCACAGGCAGGCAGCTACAGTATTTACAGTTAGTGCACTGTGTCCTCTGCACAGTATGCACCTAAAGCTGCCAGAAGACAATTGCTGTTGTTCTGCTCCTATTAATACCACAGGCAGGCAGCTACAGTATTTACAGTTAGTGTACTGTGTCCTCTGCACAGTGTGCACCTAAAGCTACCTGAATAAAATTGGTGGTGTTCTTCTGATCCTATATTAATACCACAGGCAGGCAGCTACAGTATTTACAGTTAGTGTACTGTGTCCTCTGCACAGTGTGCACCTAAAGCTACCTGAATAAAATTGGTGGTGTTCTGATCCTATATTAATACCACAGGCAGGCAGCTACAGTATTTACAGTTAGTGTACTGTGTCCTCTGCACAGTGTGCACCTAAAGCTACCTGAAGACAATTGCTGGTGTTCTCATATTAATAATACTACAGGCAGGCAGTTGATTCTGCTAGCTGCAGTATCAATATATATATACATCCCAGCTTTGTGCAGCTACATCTCACTGCAGGCCATTAGTATGTCTGGAAGGCCAACAAGGAGAGGCAGACAGTCACAAGCCAAAAAAAGAGGGCAAGCAGTCTCTGTGTCTAAAGGCAACAGTGCTGGTCATGGAGACGGTGCATCCTCATCAGCACATGGTCGTGGGACACGCTTGTCCTTTTTTTCGGCAGTTGGCCGCGTTGAGCCGCAACATGCGGAAGACTTGGTAGAGTGGATGACCAAGCCGTCCTCATCCTCTTCACCCTCTTTCACCCAGGCTCAGGGTACTTCAATAGGCCTATTGAAGGAGCAGTGGCTCCGAGCGCGTAGCCTTCTCTCAACCTCCCTGCTAGCCCTCCTCCCTGCACGATCCCTCCCCTGGATACCGAACCCAGAAGCAGACGGACGACCTGTGACGTCATGCACGCTCCACGTGCGCTCCACGCCGGCCCCTAGTCTCTTCCTGATGGCTACAGAAGGAGCTCCGGCTGGTAATCCACCTTCTGCAGCCCAGCATCCCTGCAGCGTCACCGTCACAGGATCAGAGGGAACACCGAGGACCACATACCTATACAGATGAGCCTTTTATATGTTTTTATCCTGTAAGTGTGTTTTTACCTGGTGTCATTAAACATCATTTGTTAATACTACACTCAGGTGGCGCTTCCTTCTCTACCCCTCTCTGAAGGTTGCAAAAGAATGTGTTAGATGGGCTGGGGGGGTTGTGTAAAGAGAGGGAATGTTTTGATGCAAACACCCTACTGGTAAGGATAAAGTAAGTGAGTTTAAAGGTGTTTTTAATGAAAACATCCTACGTTGTGGAGGGTAAAGCAAGTTAAGTTTTGAAGGGGAAGATTAAGAGAGGAGTTATTTATAAATGAACGTATTAAGGTCTTGGGATTGCAGTGGAAAAGTTAATAGAACTTACCACTCCTGGGGCCAGGTAGAGCTCACATCTAGAAGCTTAGAAACACTGTGTCTGCAGTTACATAGTTACATATTACATAGTAGGGGAGGTTGAAAAAAGACACAGGTCCATCAAGTCCAACCTATGTGTGTGATTATGTGTCAGTATTACATTACATATCCCTGTATATTGCGGTCATTCAGGTGATTATCTAATAGTTTCTTGAAGCTATCAATGCTCCCCGCTGAGACCACCGCCTGTGGAAGGGAATTCCACATCCTTGCCGCTCTTACAGTAAAGAACCCTCTACGTAGTTTAAGGTTAAACCTCTTTTCTTCTAATTGTAATGAGTGGCCACGAGTCTTATTAAACTCTCTTCTGCGAAAAAGTTTTATCCCTATTGTGGGGTCACCAGTACAGTATTTGTAAATTGAAATCATATCCCCTCTCAAGCGTCTCTTCTCCAGAGAGAATAAGTTCAGTGCTCGCAACCTTTCCTCATAACTAAGATCCTCCAGACCCTTTATTAGCTTTGTTGCCCTTCTTTGTACTCGCTCCATTTCCAGTACGTCCCTCCTGAGGACTGGTGCCCAGAACTGGACAGCATACTCCAGGTGCGGCCGGACCAGAGTCTTGTAGAGCGGGAGAATTATCGTTTTATCTCTGCAGTTGATCCCCCTTTTAATGCATGCCAATATTCTGTTTGCTTTATTAACAGCAGCTTGGCATTGCATGCCATTGCTGAGCCTATCATCCACTAGGACCCCCAAGTCCTTTTCCATCCTAGATTCCCCCAGAGGTTCTCCCCCCAGTGTATAGATTGCATTCATATTTTTGCCACCCAAATGCATTATTTTACATTTTTCTACATTGAACCTCATTTGCCATGTAGTCGCCCACCCCATTAATTTGTTCAGGTCTTTTTGCAAGATTTCCACATCCTGCGGAGAAGTTATTGCCCTGCTTAGCTTAGTATCGTCTGCAAATACAGAGATGGAACTGTTTATCCCATCCTCCAGGTCGTTTATGAACAAATTAAATAGGATTGGTCCCAGCACAGACCCCTGGGGGACCCCACTACCCACCCCTGACCATTCTGAGTACTCCCCATTTATCACCACACTCTGAACACGCCCTTGTAGCCAGTTTTCAATCCATGTACTCACCCTATGGTCCATGCCAACGCACCTTATTTTGTACAGTAAACGTTTATGGGGAACTGTGTCAAATGCTTTTGCAAAATCCAGATACACCACGTCTACGGGCCTTCCTTTATCTAGATGGCAACTCACCTCCTCATAGAAGGTTAATAGATTGGTTTGGCAAGAACGATTCTTCATGAATCCATGCTGATTACTGCTAATGATATCATTCTTATTACTAAAATCTTGTATATAGTCCCTTATCATCCCCTCCAAGAGTTTACATACTATTGATCTTAGGCTAACTGGTCTGTAATTCCCAGGGATGTTTTTTGGGCCCTTTTTAAATATTGGTGCTACATTGGCTTTTCTCCAATCAGCTGGTACCATTCCAGTCAATAGACTGTCTGTAAAAATTAGGAACAACGGTCTGGCAATCACCTGACTGAGTTCCCTAAGTACCCTCGGATGCAAGCCATCTGGTCCCGGTGATTTATTAATGTTAAGTTTCTCAAGTCTAATTTTAATTCCGTCCTCTGTTAACCATGTAGGTGCTTCCTGTGTTGTGTCATGAGGATAAACACTGCAGTTTTGGTTACTGAAGCCCCCCGATTCACTCGTGAAGACTGAGGAGAAGAATAAATTCAATACCTCTGCCATCTCCCCATCCTTTGTAACCAGATGTCCTTCCTCATTCTTTATGGGGCCAATATGGTCTGTCCTCCCTTTTTTACTGTTTACATACTTAAAGAATTTCTTGGGATTTTTTTTGCTCTCCTCCGCTATGTGTCTTTCATGTTCTATCTTAGCCATCCTAATTGCACCCTTACATTTCTTATTGCATTCTTTATAAATTCTGAATGCTGTGGATGATCCCTCAACCTTGTATTTTTTGAAGGCCTTCTCCTTTGCTTTTATATGCATTTTTACATTGGAGTTAAGCCATCCAGGATGTTTGTTCGCTCTTTTAAATTTATTACCCAATGGGATACATTGGCTAATGCCCTTATTTAATATGCTCTTAAAGCAAACCCATCTCTCCTCCGTATTCTTTGTTCCTAATATTTTATCCCAATTTATGCCTTTTAGCAAGGTTTGTAGTTTAGGGAAGTTGGCTCTTTTGAAATTCAGTGTCTTTGTGTTCCCTTCATGTCTCCTATTTGTGTGATTTATACTGAAACTAATTGACCTGTGATCGCTGTTACCTAAATTGCCCCGTATTTCCACATCTGTTATCAGGTCTGTATTGTTGGTAATCAGTAGATCTAGTAATGTTTTATTTCTAGTTGGTGCGTCTACCATCTGACCCATAAAATTGTCCTGCAAGACATTAAGGAACTGGCAAGCCTTAAATGAATGCGCGGTTCCCTCCGCCCAGTCTATGTCTGGATAATTAAAATCCCCCATTATGATAACACTTCCCATCCTTGCTGCTAATCCAATTTGTGATAGGAGATCCGTCTCCACTTCCTCCCTCAGGTTAGGGGGCCTATAGCATACTCCCAGTATTATTTTCCCCTTAGCTTCATCCCTTTGGAGCTCTACCCATAAAGATTCCACCTCCTCCCTAGCCCCCTCAGTGATGTCATCTCTCACATTCACTTGTACATTATTCTTGATATATAGGCATACCCTTCCCCCTTTTTTACCCTCTCTATCCTTGCGGTATAGGGTATACCCTTGAATGTTTGCCAGCCAATCATGAGAGCTGTTGAACCAGGTCTCTGAAATTCCCACAAAATCCAAATCCTCCTTGTACAACAGTATCTCTAGTTCACCCATCTTGTCCGCCAGGCTCCTGGCATTGGTGAACATGCCACATAGTTTAGACCGGTCGCATATTGTCCTCGTATTGGGTGTTTCAAGATTGCAACTTGGACTTGCTACTATACTCACCTTGTGTTTTTGTGCTTTTGTTAACCTACCACTAATGCCCCCAGTACTACCCTCTGGAATATCTTCCGCGCTGGCTATCACTGTCTCTGGACCCTCCCCCTCATCGCCTAGTTTAAAAACCCCTCTAACTTTTTGGCCATCTTCATTCCCAGCAGATCTGCACCCTCCTCATTTAGGTGCAGTCCGTCCCTTCTATAGTACCGGTTACCAACTGAGAAGTCGGCCCAGTCCTCCAGGAACCCAAACCCCTCCTTACTACACCAGCTCTTCAGCCACTTGTTTACTTCCCTAATCTCCCTCTGCCTCTCTGGTGTGGCTCGATGTACCGGTAGTATTCCTGAGAACACTACCTTGGAGGTCCTTTTCCTCAATTTAGCTCCTAAGTCCCTAAAATCGTTCTTTAGGACACTCCATCTGCCTCTGACTTTGTCATTGGTGCCAACGTGCACCATGACAGCCGGGTCTTCCCCAGCCCCTCCCAGTAATCTGTCCACAAGATCCGTGATGTGCCGAACCCGAGCGCATGGTAGACAACATACTGTTCGGCGCTTCAGGTCTTGGTTACAGATTGCCCTCTCTGTCCTTCTAAGAATTGAGTCCCCTACCACCAGAATCTGTCTTTCCTTTCCCTTTGCTGCCCCCCCACTCTCACTGGAGGAGTTCTTCCCCTGGCAGCTAGGAGAGTCCCTCATCTCCAGCAGTGCTGGTCCCTGACTGGTAACACCAATGTCACTCAATGGAGCGTACTTATTGGGATGCTCCAGTCCTGGATCGGCCTCCCTGGCACTTCCCCCTCTACCCCTCCTGACTGTCACCCATCTACTCTTTGCTAGTGCCTGCACCTCTTTGTCTCCACCTGCCTCTGTGCTGGCCCCTGCCGGCACCTGCCGTGTACATTCCTGGCTCACCTTTAGTATGGAGGGACTTCTCAGTGCTGACAGTTGCTTCCCCAGATTCAGAACCTGGGCTTCCAGGGAAACAATGTGCTTACATTTTGCACAGCAGTATTCGCCCTCGATCGGATGATCAAGGAACGCATACATGCGGCAAGATGTACAAAGAGTCGCCTCTCCACACCCGCCGGGCATCGTACCTATTAAATTTAGTGAGGATTTGGGGATTTTACCCTGTCCAAATTACCTAACAACTAGCTTCCTGGCACTAATACTCAAGACAATACACAGGTACACGACAAGACAATACACAGGTACACAATACACAAGTACTAACGATCCACACACACTACTCAGACAACACTCAGATACTCACACTACACAGGTACTATGACCCCTGTTATAACCTCCTGTTTTAAACTCTTGTTTTTAACTCCCACTTAATCCAGCTCCACTTACACCAAGCTCCGCAGCTTCAAACTGAGCACGCTCAGACTGAGTCCTACAACAAGTTAAATAGGCACCTGGGCACCTGTGAGCAATTAACCACACCCCTTAATTGATAGACTGATGAAACAGAAAAAAAAAAAAAAAAAAAAAAGCTATTTAAAAAGTGACAGCAAAAGGCAAATTAAAAACTAAAAGGAAAAGTCCCCAAAATGCAACCCAGCAAACACCAACAGACAGCAGCAAACACACACCAACAGACAGCAGCAAACACGCACCAACAGACAGCAGCAATACACACACCAACAGACAGCAGCAATACACACACCAACAGACAGCAGCAATACACACACCAACAGACAGCAGCAAACACCAACAGACAGCAAGACTTGTATACTCTAACACTTGTTTTTAACTCCCACTTAATCCAGCTCCACTTACACCAACCTCCACTGCTTCAAACTGAGCACGCTCAGACTGAGTCCTACAACAAGTTAAATAGGCACCTGGGCACCTGTGAGCAATTAACCACACCCCTTAATTGATAGACTGATGAAACAGAAAAAAAAAAAAAAAGCTATTTAAAAAGTGACAGCAAAAGGCAAATTAAAAACTAAAAGGAAAAGTCCCCAAAATGCAACCCAGCAAACACCAACAGACAGCAGCAAACACACACCAACAGACAGCAGCAAACACACACCAACAGACAGCAGCAATACACACACCAACAGACAGCAGCAATACACACACCAACAGACAGCAGCAATACACACACCAACAGACAGCAGCAAACACCAACAGACAGCAAGACTTGTATACTCTAACACTTGTTTTTAACTCCCACTTAATCCAGCTCCACTTACACCAAGCTCCACCGCTTCAAACTGAGCGCTTCAAATCCATTATCAAAGGTGAATTAGTATGCTACCTATATGTCTGCCATACAGTTCAGAGACAAGATACACAGGAGTAAAATTTAATTTTAAAAATAGGAAGTAACATTACGGAGCTTTTAGAGGTTTAACCACTTCAGCCCCGGAAGAATTTACCCCCTTCCTGACCAGAGCACTTTTTGCGATACGGCACTGCGTCGGTTTAACTGACAAATGCGCAGTCGTGCGACATTGTACCCAAACAAAATTGACGTCCTTTTTTTCCCACAAATAGAGCTTTCTTTTGGTGGTATTTGATCGCCTCTGCGGTTTTTATTTTTTGAGCTATAAACAAAAAAAGAGCGACAATCTTGAAAAAAACGCATAATTTTTTACTTTTTGCTATAATAAATATCCCCCAAAAATATATAAAAAAACTATTTTTTTCCCTCAGTTTAGGCCGATATGTATTCTACATATTTTTGGTAAAAAAAATTGCAATAAGCATATATTGATTGGTTTGCGCAAAAGTTATAGTGTCTACAAAATAGGAGATAGATTTATAGCATTTTTATTTATTTTTTTTTAATAGTAATGGCAGCAATCTGTGATTTTTATCGTAACTGCGACATTATGGCGGACACATCGGACAATTTTGACACATTTTTGGGACCACTGGCATTAATACAGCGATCAATGCTATAAAATTGCATTGATTACTGTAAAAATGTCACTGGCAGTGAAGGGGTTAACACTAGGGGGCGCTTGAGGGGTTAACTGTGTTCCCTGGGAGGTGATTCTAACTGAAGGGGGAGGGGACTGACTGGAGGAAGTGACGGATCATGGTTCCTAGCTAATAGGAACAAACGATCTGTCACTCCTGTCAGAACAGAACACTCGTCCCTGTTCTGTCTCTCCTGCTCACGATTGCTCGTGGCCAGCAGTCATCGCAACTGTTGGCCACAAGCACCGGCACCCCCGCTGTGTGGCGGCACACACGTGCCTGCTATCCCGACCCCGCGAGCTGATGTATAGCTACGATGGCTCGCGCAGGGGAGCCAACCTGCCACAGTATAACTGCGGCGGTTGGTGGGGAATCGGTTAAAGGAACATTGGAATACATTAATGGCGAAGCATACCTATACTGGCAAAGTGTCTATGTTTGCTGTAGCATTGCGGGAAAATTCATTTTCATGTATTTATTGATTATGAAGAATATTTGAACCAAAGGATGGTCATGAATTTCAAGGACTGTCTAGATTGAATAGATGATAGATGGTTTAATATGAGGAATTCATTTTTTGCAGCCTGTCTAAAATCTACGCAGTAGATATTGAGAAATTTTCAGATATGTGTAAGCCCATGTATTAATATAAAGAAAAAAAAAGGGGGGGAACTTGCCATTAAGCATAAAGGTGTTACTTGTTTTAAATGATTAGCCAAATACAGACCATATTTAACACAAGTGTTTTAACACATATAACATTGCCATCTTTGTTCTGATAATTCAATAATAAAGATTGGAACAGAAAGGTAAGAGTTAAGAGGTTAACCCGAACATAGCAATACAACATAGCAATTAAATGAAAGAGTAGTATTGTATAGCAGAGCTTTGGAGTGTGTATGTGTGCAGGGCACACACAAGTTGTATCACTGGTAGCATTTTTTGAAGCTCGTGGACTACTGGTGAATTACTAGTTAATTAGGTAAGGGAAAGTTGTTGTTAGTATAGGGAAATGCTTAATTTTATGTGTATGTGAATTTTTGTTTTGTCTTGGAATTCCAATTTAGAGTATAAGTTGTTTTTTCTTCTGAATGCAAATGGATTGTTAGGCAGTTGATATATGTCCTATGATCCTGCCAAGACAGAGAGCGTTGCTAAAACTGGGCAGGTGAGAGGGACAGAGTAGGGTACTCATCTGTGTGTGGTGCTTTAAGAGGATTGAATTGTGGATTTGGTCAAGGACAAGTTACTATTTGAGTGATTCCTCCTATCCAAAGTATTGTTTAGCACAATACACAGAGGTACATATCTGCTTGCATAGATCTGCTATGTTGCTTCAAGTGAAAAAGGGGATTAAGCCAGCGACCATGTGTTCGCCACCGCTCTTGCGCAAAACATACTGATATATATGCATTCCGTATTCAGCGAGTCCAAGAGACTTGCTGAGGTGGAGAGAGAATGTTAAAGAAGGATTTGATTCAGAAAACCTATCTATATAGACTAAACATACATGTTTATTGTTAAAATGTTGCAACTATTGTCAGTCTATTCATGAAAAGTGTTGGGCACATATTAAGCCCATGCCCAATGCATAGTTAATTGAAAACATTAAAAGGGGAATGTGACACATCACTGATAAATTACATGTATGCGCTGGTACCAAATGTTTTATTTTGAAGAATCTGATCAGATACAAATTTTTAAGTGTAGCATTTTCATTTATGTATAGGGTATTTTGATTTTTTCAGTTAGAGTCTGACTTTAAGGACTGTTTTAGTTGTAGTTGCCTATCCTTACATTATTGAAGTTAAAAGGTGTTTTTTTTCAATATAAGCAAATGTGCTATATTTGTGCAAATGGTTTTAATTGTGTTTGAGCTGTATTAACAATGACTGAAGATTTTGAAATGTTTGATTTTATCTTTTTATGGTTAAATACAAGTTTAAGAATATTATAATTAAGAAGTATATATCTATGCTATGGAAACAATAAGGAAGTTGTGTATTCCAGGCTCTGCACCAAAGGAATTGTGGTTAGTAAAGAAAAAGAGGAGTAACTGTGTTGTGTAATCCTATGCACTAGGGAAAATATATATAGTTAGGTCCATATATATTTGGACATAGGCACAATTTTAGTTTTTTTCAGGTATTTACCAAAACATATTCAAGCTATAGTTATATAATGAATATGGGCTGAAAGTGCACACTCTCAGGTTTAATTTGAGGGTATGTTCATCCAAATTGGAGGAAGGGTTTAGGAATTACAGTTCTTAAGAATAGCCATCCCCCTTTTCAAGGGACCAAAAGTAAACCAACAATTGAATCAAAAAAATTCATGGCCAGGTGTGGGCTACTCCTTCATTATTTCTTCATCAATTAAGCAGGTAAAAGCTCTGGAGTTGATTCTAAGTGTGGTAATTGCATTTGGAATCTATTGCTGTGAACCTACATCATGCATTCAAAGGAGCTGTCCATGCAAGTGAAACAGTCCATTGTAAGGCTTCAAAAACTAAACAAATCCATCAGAGAGATAGCAGCAACATTAGGAGTGGCCAAATCAACAGTTTGGTACACTCTGAGGAAAGAAGAACACACTGGTGAGCTCAGCAACATAGGAACAATAGGGAGATAAGTACAGCGCTGCGCTAAAACCAGAAAAAAACACTAAGATAGCAGCTAATACACCTATAGACTCAAGGCAAGAGATAACAACGAAAATAAAAGTGTAGCGCTATATACTATACAGACATATAAATCAAAAAAACCCAACCCATAAGTGCATACAAACAGTAAGTAAAAACCTTATCACACCTTGTATGACCATAAATATGGATTGTGCAATAAAGTAACACTGTGTTATTCAGCAAAACAGTTAGGGTGAAACAGTAAATGATAAATCTTAATTGACAAATATAAACAATAACTTATGTTTGAAAAACCGTGAAGGTTCAGCAAATCTAACACCTACATTTATGCAAAGAAAAGTCCTGAAACAGGCCACAATATAAGTATGTAGAAAAATTGTGAAAAAAAGAAACCACCACCAAAAGTCTATGGAGGTTGCACGCTGAAAGTGGTGGAACTGTAACTCCCAAGTTCACAAGTAGATAAAATTCACCAAATCTGGCAGGTAAGTAGACAATGAAGGAACCACAAGTGAACAGAGGGTCTATATTGGTGTCGGGGCCATCACCGGAAACATCAAGAGGCTTACCGGAACTTAATGACTTGAAAGGAAATACGTCATACAAGTCAAAAAGGCTTATTGACCAACCGGTCTGGACAATGTGTCTTGTCAAATGTCGTCAGCATACAGTAGGAAGGGGGGTATCAGCACAACTTCCACATCCATAGGCAATCCGACATAGGCCAAACAAGTATTCGTATGCCATGCGAGGAGTAAAAAAAACCTCACATAGTGTGTTAACGTTTAAACACTGGTTTATTAAAATAGTTAAAAATAGACTCACATATTAGAAGATCAGAAACAGCTCAAACATCATATAGTGGCAATCGTGAGGGGTCCACCCGACATGTTTCAGCTAATGAGCCCTCATCTGGGGTGTGGAGCCCCCCCCACCTCACCGCTTTATAAACAAATAATGACCCCCACTGGGAGTGTCATAATACCGGAAGTGCAATAGATTGATATCACTTCCAGTTTTGAAGGATCTTAAATTAATTATTGTGCTCCCACATGCACAAGGGCAAAGGAACAAATATTGTTTATCAATAAAAGCATATCCCCAGAAAATTCCAAAGAAAATTCCAAAAAAATTCCAAAAGAATGCACAGTGGCTTGGTCTGCTAGTCCGGAAGTATTCCGAATGCAAACCAAGCCTCACTTACAGTATAGCCAAACATCATTTCCTGCATGGGCATACGGCGCCGCCGCGCTCCACCCATATGGCCAAGCCTCGTTCCCGTGCAGCGCAACAACGTCACTCCCGCACTCCCAGAGCGGCAACAATGCGCTCCACCTCACTAGCCAAGCCTCACTCTCATGATCGCAGCCTCGTCTCATCTCATATAGAGAATGAGACGCTGCTGCGCTCCAATGAACTAAACCAAGCCTCAGTCTGAGGCCGGTCTCGGATTCCTGAAGTGTCAGCAAAGATGGGGACCTAAATCAAAATAAAAGATATATAAAAAACATACTAGTAATTTACCCAGAATATGCAACATAATAGTGGCAATCGTTGCTATAAATTAAAAGTGAACTCGTTGTGGTCATAAAGGGGCATCAACCCAACAATTAATGGTGATTAAATATGGGATCATATATAAGGATCTTAAAGTGACACTACCAGTAGGGGGCATCAATCCTATTCACATCTAAAAATAATGCGACATTACATATACTAAAATGATCAACTGATTAATACAAAAAGGAGATCATAACAATACTTAGGCTTAATTAAAAATACTATGGCTTGCTTGAAAAAGGGAGATCATAACAGTTCTTAAGCTTGATTAATAAAAGAATTGATGTCCCACTCCACGTTAATACCTTGCGGAAAATGGGACCCCAACTCATAAATCCAATATGTCTCCA
Organism: Aquarana catesbeiana; assembly: GCF_042186555.1. Taxonomy (NCBI): domain Eukaryota; kingdom Metazoa; phylum Chordata; class Amphibia; order Anura; family Ranidae; genus Aquarana; species Aquarana catesbeiana. The sequence goes on from NC_133325.1 coordinate 307,673,404, forward strand.
AACGGGAGACACCTCTAAGGATCGACCCCCCCCCCCCCCCGCCAAGGGGCAACATACCTATCAATGATAAGAAACTGGGTGCCCACAGGGTTTCGATCATGAAATTCCCTGTAGTGCCGAGGGACGGTATGTTTGATAAGATTAATATGTTCTGAAACTCGTGTCGTGAAAGATCTGATGGTCCGGCCCACATATTGTTTGCCACATGGGCAAGTCAGAAGATATACTATTCCTGTGGTGGCGCAAGTGCAAAATTGTTTGATCTTATATGTACGACCGGTTACAGTAGAGGAGAAGCTATGGCTTGCCTTCGTACCGCAGATATTAAACTGGCATACTAAGCACTTTCTGCAAGGATAAAAACCAATCCAATCATGAAAAAAGGATGGTTTGCTCGGAGGATTAAAGACGTTGGGTGCCAACTTATTCCGGTGAGATGGAACGCCTTTAAAGACCACCTTAGGGGTTTTGGGCAACAAAGGGCTCAAAATCTTATCTGTTTTCAAAACATCCCAGTGGTGTTCAAAAATGTTTTTAACATGCTTATGCTGAATGGAAAAAGACATCAAAAAGGACCATTTGAAATCATCATTTGGCTGTCGAGGTCTATCCTCCAATAATGACTGGCGGTCAGTTGCGCAAGCTTTCTCAATCTCCCTATACAAATCAGAGGAGTTATAGACCTTTTCTAGGAACCTATCTTTTAGGGTATTAGCCTGAACCTTGAAAGTATCAAGGTCAGTACAGTTCAAGTCATTAAGTTCCGGTAAGCCTCTTGATGTTCCTTCATTGTCTACTTACCTGCCAGATTTGGTGAATTTTATCTACTTGTGAACTTAGGAGTTACAGTTCCACCACTTTCAGCGTGCAACCTCCATAGACTTTTGGTGGTGGTTTCTTTTTTTCACAATTTTTCTACAAACTTATATTGTGGACTGTTACGTTTCAGGACTTTTCTTTGCATAAATGTAGGTGTTAGATTTGCTGAACCTTCACGGTTTTTCAAACATAAGTTATTGTTTATATTTGTCAATTAAGATTTATCATTTACTGTTTCACCCTAACTGTTTTGCTGAATAACACAGTGTTACTTTATTGTGCAATCCATATTTATGGTCATACAAGGTGTGATAAGGTTTTTACTTACTGTTTGTATGCACTTATGGGTTGGGTTTTTTTTATTTATATGTCTGTATAGTATATAGCGCTACACTTTTATTTTCGTCGAGCTCAGCAACATAAAAAGGCTTGGACGTCCACGAAAGACAACAGTGATGGATGATCTCAGGATCCTCTCTATGGTAAAGAAAAACCCATTCACAACATCCAAACAAGTGAAGGACACTCTCCAGGAGGGGGTACGTATCATTGTCAAAGTCTACAAGTAAGAGAAGACTTCACGAGAGCAAATACAGAGGGTTCACCAAAAGGTGCAAACCATTCATAAGCCTGAAGAATAGAAAAGCCAGATTAGACTTTGCCAAAAAACATCTAAAAAAGCCAGACCAGTTCTGGAAAAGCATTCTTTGAATGCATGAAACTAAGATTAATCTGTACCAGAATGACGGGAAGAAAAAGTGTGGAAAAGGCTTGGAACAGCTCATGATCCAAAGCACAAAACATCATCTGTAAAACATGTTGGAGGCAGTGTGATGGCATGGGCATGCTTGGCTTCCAGTGGCACTGTGTCATTGGTGTTTATTGATGATGTGAAAGAAGACAGAAGCAGCTGGATGAATTCTGCAGTTTTTATAGATAAACTGTCAGCCCAGATTCTGCCAAATGCAGCAAAGTTGATTGGTTGGTGCTTCACAGTAGAGATGGACAATGATCCAAAACACACTGCAAAAGCAACCCAGGAGCTTTCAAAGGAAAAGACGTGGAATATTCTGCAACGGCCAAGTCAATCACCTGATCTCAACCTAATTGAGCATGCATTTAACTGAAGGCTGCTGCAGTTAGAGCCTGGCAAAGCATCAGAAAGGAGCAAACCCAGTCTTTGGTAATGTCCATGGGTTCCAGACTTCAGGCAGTCATTGCCAGTATAGAATTCTCAACAAAATATTAAAATGTAACAATTTTTTTATGATTATATAATTTGTCCAATTACATTTGAGCCCCTGAAAATGAGGGACTGTGTATAAAAATGGTTGCAGTTCCTAAAATTTGTACTTGATATTTATGTTCAACCCCTTGAATTAAAGCTGAAAGTCTGCACTTCAAATTCATTTGGATTGTTTCGTTTTAATTTTATTCTAGTGACATACAGAGCCAAAAGTATGAAAATTGTGCCTGGGTCCAAATATATATGGACCTAACTGTACTTCGGGTGAGATAAGGATTTAAAAGTATGGAAAAAGGTGTTCAAAGGTGTTTGAGGGAAAAATATGGAAAACAGGTCTAAATGAAGAATGAATGGCCAAATGAATGTGGAATGAGAAAGTGGTTGGTTTGTCTTTATAGAATGCACAGGGTATTATTATCTTAAAGTGTTTGTTTAACCACCTCAATACGGGGCACTTATGCCCCCTTCCTGCCCAGACCAATTTTCAGCTTTCAGCACTCTCACATTTTGAATGACAATTACTCAGTCATGCAACAATGTACCCATATGAAATCTGCGTCCTTTTTTTCACACAAATAGAGCTTTCTTTTGGTGGTATTTAATCACTAGTGGGTTTTTTTATTTTTTGCGCTATAAATAAAAAAAGACCATAAATTTTGTGAAAAAATTCGCTTTTCTTTGTTTCTGTCATAAAATTTTGCAAATACTACTACATATCTTTGGTAAAAATAACCCAAATTAGTGTATATTATTTGATCTTTGTAGAGTCAATGGTGCCAATCACTGAAAATTGATCACATCTGATCAGGCCTTTAGTACATCAGGTGTATATCATTTCTTGAGACACTAACAAGTCAGGAAAGTACAAATACCCCCCAAATGACCCCTTTTTAGAAAGTAGACATTCCAAGGTATTATGTAGCATGGTGAGTTTTTTTAAGTTGTATTTTTTCCCACAATTCTTTGCAAAATGAAGATTTTTTTTTTTTATATATATACAAAATTGTCATATTATCAGGTTATTTCTCACTCACATCATATGCATACAACCAATTACACCCCAAAATACATTCTGCTACTCTTCCCGAGTATGGCGATGCCACATGTGTGAGACTTTTACACAGCCTGGCCGCATACAAAGGCCCAATATTGAAGTAGCACCTTCAGGCGTTCTACGAGCATAAATGACGCATCTCATTTCTCAACCACCTATTACACTTTTGAAGGCCCTGGAGCACCAGGACAATGGAATTGCCCACAAAATGACCCCATTATGGAAAGCAAACACCCCAACATATATTCTATGAGGCATAATGAGTCTTTCGAACAATTCATTTTTTTCCAGAAGTTTTTCGAAAATGTGTAAAAAAAAATGAAAACGCATTTTTTTACACAAAGTTGTCAATTTATAAGATATTTCTAATGCATAGCATGTATATAGTAAAAATGACACCCCAAAATACATTCTGCTACTCTTTCCGAGTATGGCAATACCACATGTGTGAGACTTTTACACAGCCTGGCCACATACAGAGGCCCAAAATTGAAGTAGTACCTTCAGGCATTCTAGGAGCATAAATTACACATCTAATTTCATTCCTACCTATCACACTTTTGAAGGTTCTTGAGCACCAGGACAGTGGAATTACACACAAAATCACCCCATTTTGGAAAGCAACGTATATTCTATGAGGCATAGGCTGCAGATAGGTACTCTGATGGCCTGGTGACAGGTACTCGTGTACTCTGATGGCCTGGTGACAGGTACTCGGGTACTCTGATGGCCTGGTGACAGGTAGTCAGGTACTCTGATGGCCTGGTGACAGGTGCTCGGGTACTCTGATGGCCTGGTGACAGGTACTCGGGTACTCTGATAGCCTAGTGACTGGTATTCGGGTACTCTGAAGGGCGGTGATAGGTACTCAGGTACTCGGTACTCATATAAACTGTGACAGGTACTCAGGTACTCAGATGGATTGTGACAGGTACTCAGGTCAGGTACTCGGTTACTCAGATGAACTGTGACAGGTAATCAGGTACTTAGATGGACTGTGACAGGTACTCAGGTACTCAGATGGACTGTGACAGGTACTCAGGTACTCTGGTACTCATATGGACTCAACAAAAATGTAAATAACACTGCACTAACCCAATGAAAGAAGCAGCTACATAAAATATGACCAATATTACAAACAGAAATGGAAGTGATATGCAGCGCTAATGATAATAACAGATGGTGAAAAGCACATCAGTAATGGTAATCATATACACATGACTGGAACACATGAAACATGAAACAAAATGTTCAGTGTTGAATAAGATGTAGCAATGTCCCAATATATAGCTATAAGTAAGACACAAGTAAGTCCCAAACATAGGCTGGGTGTAGATGTTAAACTGGTGTGGGAATCTTCTCCTGTATATCGTGGTAATATCCCAATGTATAGCTTGTAGGTAAGACACAAAAAAGTCCCAAACATGGGCTGGGTGTGGAATGTTAAACTGGTGTGGGGAATCTTCTCCTGTATCTCATGGATTATATGGTCATGGAATATAAATGAATGGAATACGCTTACCAACAGGAGTGGATTCGGATGTCGGTGACACCGAATCAAGCGGGCTCTGAGATCCTTATTGGACGATGGTTGGTCCTGGAAACCCCAGATCTCAAGAGGGATCTATCTTCTACGGTCCACGTCACCACTGTTGGTTCGAAAGCCCAAAGAGGGAGTCTCTGCCACAGGAAAGTCTCCAGAACATGGATGGTTCCCAAAAAGATAGATAGAACGCCAATAGTGCAAATGAAATGACGTATTTTATTGGATATAACCAATCATAAGCAAACGGTATCATGGTATGGTATGGCCTGTCAGGAGTCGATTTGTCACATGATCCCATGGTTGATTTTTGATTGGCCACTTGATTGTTACTGTTTTTATATAAATTTGTACAGTGTAGGAGAGGAGTTTGATGCCCCTGTTGAAGTCAATGTGGACGAAACACGTCGGGTGTGCCTTACTCTTTCCTACACTTGATTTTATTGTTTTATTCGTGATCGCGCTTTTTATACCGTTTGCTTATTATTGGTTATATCCAATAAAATACGTCATTTCATTTGCACTATTGGCGTTCTATCTATCTTTTTGGGAACCATCCATGCTCCGGAGACTTTCCTGTGGCAGAGACTCCCTCTTTGGGCTTTTGAACCGACAGTGGTGACGTGGACCATAGAAGATAGATCCCCCTTGAGATCCGGGGTTTCCAGGACCAACCACTGTCCAATAAGGATCTCAGAGCCCGCTTGATTCGGTGTCACCGACATCCGAATCCACTCCTGTTGGTAAGCGTATTCCATTCATTTATATTCCATGACCGTATAATCCATGAGATACAGGAGAAGATTCCCCACACCAGTTTAACATTCCACACCCAGCCCATGTTTGGGACTTTTTTGTGTCTTACCTACAAGCTATACATTGGGATATTACCACGATATACAGGAGAAGATTCCCACACCAGTTTAACATCTACACCCAGCCTATGTTTGGGACTTACTTGTGTCTTACTTATAGCTATATATTGGGACATTGCTACATCTTATTCAACACTGAACATTTTGTTTCATGTTTCATGTGTTCCAGTCATGTGTATATGATTACCATTACTGATGTGCTTTTCACCATCTGTTATTATCATTAGCGCTGCATTTCACTTCCACTCATATGGACTATGACAGGTACTCGGGTACTCATATGGACTGTGACAGGTACTCGGGTACTCAGATGGACTGTGACAGGTAGTCAGATGGACTGTGACAGGTACTCGGGTACTCAGATGGACTGTGACAGGTACTTTGATGGGTAGTGACAGGTACTTTGATGGGTGGTGACACGTCCTCTTTATTGGGGGGCAATCAGTGTGGTTGGTGTACACTGTAAGCAGTAACGAGATTTTACCGCAATCTCCTTCTCACACACGATCAGTGTGTGAGGAGGAGAACCCAGTAACATTGCGTTACCGCTCTATGTTTACATTTAGTGATCGGCTGTGAAAGGATCACAGCCAATCACATGGTAAACAGCCACCAGCCAATGGCTGTTTACCAGCATCAGTGACGAGCAGTGTTCCCGGGAACATGCCGTCACCGACTTGCACGCGCAGCGCGATCGCGCACATGCATCGTGTAAAGTGGAACGGTACCATCTGTGATCGGCCGGCCGACTACGTGTTAAACAGGCATGCCCAATGGCTGTTCACACCCCTCGGTGGCGAGCGGTGTCTCCGTGACACGCCGCCACCGAAGGTACAGGGTTGCGCACACACGATCGCGCACATGCCCTGTTTAAATGGATGGACGTCATATGACGCCCGCCCAGAACAAGAGCCGCGCCGCCTGGCCATCATATGATGGCCGGTGGGCAGCAAGCAGTTAAAATGTCCACAAAGGGTTGTCTCATATTGTGTTTTTTTGTTTTGGGAGTAGAGATTATTAAGCCCGTGTTCCTGATAATGAATATTTCCCTAAAAGTTTGGGGTTAAATTAGAATTGATAATGGGATTTTGGTAAAATAAAAAGGATGAAACTATAAATATTTGAAGAGTTACTGAAATTAAGTAACCAGGACCAAAATAAATTGCAGCATGTATTAAGTCCATGAGATACTAAAATATTGAGGGGAAAGTTTGTTTGAATAACAGTCAGAGTGACTATGCTGAATATATTTACCTTTCAAATTCCCAGAGTGTCAATCGTGAAGTGTTAAATGATGTTGTTTATCCATCAATGTTTTGTTTGTTGCTGATGATCAGATATATTTGCAAAGTTGGGAGGCTGACTTCTGAGTCAGAATATGTGTTTGGGTAAAATGTTCTGTTCGGAGACCCTCTGGTCCACTTGGGTCCCGGGGATAGAAGGAACTGAAGGTGTTTAAGTTTTGTTGAAATCCTGCTCTAATACTGGATTCGGGAGAAAAATGTTTAGTTAAATATATTGAATCTATATAATGAAAACTCTTGCTGAGAGACATTTTTATTTCTGCATGCTTTACTTATGTTTGAGTTAATGAGGAATATTATTTTTAATATCGCCAATGGTTAAGGCCTGAATTGACCAGGTAGATTCTGTGATTATTCATGTTGGATGAGGAGTATCTCCCCCAGCCAGCCAGCATTCACCCCTAGCCCCATGCACATGAAGAAATTCCCACCCCATTCATACCCTATACCCCTTTCATACCCTACCCTATACCCTATCCAGATGAAGAGATGACTACAGCTTTTACATGGAAATCTTCGTTGTTCATCTTTATTGTTCAAATGCCATGGGAGGTGCTGAGATGAGTAAAGGCGGACTCCTGCTGGAAAATGTTCCTGGAAATTACACCTTGAGGGAGAGCCAAAGGACACAAACCCAAGGTCTACGAATTCCAGTGAACATCACAAGGGAGAGATCCAGATGTGCCAGCCCAAAGACCCAAGTCCAGCCCAATGCATCACTTCCAGTCTGTCTGTGGATATCGAGTTCTATCCTTACAAAGAGAGGCAGGATTTTTGGGATGGAGGATCTCTGTAAAATATGGATGAGCACAGAATCGAACCAAACATTTTGGGAAAAGTTTAGGAGAATGAGAACTGTAATGTGGACATTTCCTTTTCCTTCCTTTTTATGAATTTAATGGACATTCAGAAGCCACACAAGAGACTTTTTTTTTTGCTTTTATTTGGGACTATCTTTATTTGGCCTAAAGGCTGTCATGCCCCTCCCACTTGCTTTTATGGACTGTCACGCCCCTTCCCCCTTTATATTTCATGGACAATTGCTATGCAGCTGAGATTATGTGTTTATAGTTTTCTATTTTTACATGTTTAGGATGGTGGTAAATTTGTGGGAAAGTAGTCCAGGTGAATGTCAGGGGCATATTGGGGTACGATTGTCACGTTCGTGACAAGAGAGGGGATTGTAATTATATGCCCAAACCGTTGTGACTCCATTTTGTGAGAATGCCCAGAAAACTGCTTGCACAGCACTGTACTCTATCTATATCATTGTGGATTGGTTTGTCCTTTCCTGTTCCCTGACGGGACGCATGACTTGTGACTCATAACCAGATGGTCTGTTGACTCTTGTGAACTCATGATAAATGTGTCTTAGGGGTCGCTGACTTGTCTAACCATATATTATATATTCATTCATCATTTACTAACCACTCCCCCCTCCCCTCTTTTGATTGGTAAGCTGAACCATATATAAGCTGTATATTCACCTAATAAAAGCAGACATTTTACGAATGCACAACCTGCTTCTCATTTCATTCGGTGTCTCCAGATATCTGAGGACCCTGTTGGTGTACCTATAAGAAGGGTGGTCATCCAGAATACCTACCATTTCCTTTCATATCTCACTTTTGATTGTTCAGATGCACCACTTCATAGCCAGGTTTACGGCATCCCTTAAGCCTGGTACGGCCGCTGTATTAACCAATGTTAGTACAGCGACCTCCCCTGCTGCTCTATTGGGTTCTGACAGGGGGACTCCCCGAATGGCTGGCTTCTGTCGGACTGGTTGGAGTAGGCAGGCGCCGATCGTTGGCCGGTTCAACATAAACCACCCGACATTCTGTGTACTCGGCTTTAAGTAGGTTATTTAAAGTAATTGGACATTTTTAGTGATTCGATTTAGGTTTTACTAAAATTGTTGCAAAATAGTATTTTGTGTTTCTTTTTTTGCATTAGTACATGGCTTCCAGGGCATTTTATTTATTTGACAATCCCTTGCCTATTAGCCTTCAAATTTGCCAAAAAATTTAAAAATTGCCAGAACAATTTTTAAAGAATTGGCTGTTCAGTGGGGTTCAGAATATCATTCAGAACTTCATCATAGTTCGGCAACCTCCGATGAACTGAACCCAGGCACATACTGCTCATCCCTAAACTTTCAATAAAGTTTTGTCATTTTTTTACATGGGAATATAATTTATGGAGGAAGATCTCATACATGTTTCAAGAAAAAAACTTTCATATCTTACATTTGCATGTAAGGCCCCTTTAACATGGGGTGGATTCTGTTCCGATAAGCAGGGGATCAGCTCACAGAATCCCTGCTGATCAGAGCAGAGTGGACCAATGATACATACATGCCCACTCAGTTTCTGCAGAGCTCTATATGTGGCCAGAAGTTATTTGACTCCACTGTCTGTTTACGCCCGACAACCCTCCGATCTATTCATCCTAAACGGAAGAGGATGGATCTCTTTTCTGTTTCTTTAGCAGACCCGGCGGTAGGTGGGTGTAAACGAACACAAGTCCATTTACATCCGCCTGTCCTTATTAATGCATTAAACTTCCAATCAGGTCCGCCTGAAAAACTGACAGGTGGACCTGATCAGATCACCCGTGTTAAAGGGGCCTAAGAACACAGTTGAATACTGTACTAGATACCTTTTTTACCTACACTAGCAGTTTATTTTTCAAAATAAGCGTTTGAGAGATCAATTCCCTATTTACAGTCCAAACAATTGCACATAAACAGCCACAATCCCTGTTTGATTTTTTTTTTTGTGCAATTAGTATTTTGGAGATTCAGCTGATGAGACAATGATGGGACACGGTATTCTACAAATAACTAAGTTAAATCCTAGGTGTAGCACATACGCCACTAAATACCCAATTCCAGAGAATCCGAATGTCTATCTATACTAAAATGGATGACTTACTCCGCGAGCAGAAGTCAGGAACAGGAACCGACTGGCTGAGGCCCCCAACATCATAGCTTGTTCAATAAGGTTCTGTAAGTTCATTTTGAAACTGCCCAAACTTTGTCAGACAGATGGACTAGGTCCAAGCCTTCTACATTCAAATGGCCATATGATAGCCCACCAGTAGAAACCAAAAAATGATGGAAGGTTCTGTTAAGACATTTCTTAATTCTGTCTAAATAATACAAACTGCCCGGAGGAGACCAACGAAGTCTGGGGCCCATTTTGAAAAAGGTTAAAGCTGCATGTGGGAACAGAACCTCAAATGAATATAGATGTCAATTGTTTTCACATAAAAGGTCTCAAGTTTTAACCTCATTAGCCCCAGAGTAAATGATTACAAAATCTGGAAAAGGCCAAATTCCTGACAATTAATAAATGAATGATCAACTATCCAGATGCATCTTCTTGAACCCAGAAAATATGAAATCACTAACAAGCTCAGGGGGACTAACAATTCTGTATCTACTTTTATCCCAACAGCTCACCTTTTTGAGCTTATTGGGGCAAAACTGAGAAAACTAGCTACTATAACAGCCCATATACTGAAAAAAATTGAGGAATTTGAAAAACAGAGAAGTTAGGAGGCTACCTATTAGCATGAATAAAAAATTGAGAAGAGTCTTATGCCTTGTTTCCACTGAGCTGATCGGTTCGGGTCGGTACAGTTTGGAAGGCCTAGAATGGTCCGGTCTATTCAGATGAGCGTTACCACTGCAAGTCGGACCACAAGGGGCCATACAGGGTTTAGAAAAAATGCCTAGCGTGATGTCATATTAATGCGACAAGAAACGTGAGAAACAACAACAACAATGGAGGTCGTCCAGCAGCTCATCTTTTCTCTAGTTGCTTTTTGGTTATTCATATTTAAAAAACATGCCTCACTGTATGAGAGAAGGTTGCGAGCTGCAATGAGAAACACAGCAGAAAAGAAAACTTCTATCTTGGATATGTAGCCAGAAGGAGAAGTACACCTTTGTGCAGCAAAGACAGAGAGGGCAGCGCTATAGGGTAAGCAACTGACCCACCTACCTGACGCACACACACACAGACCCACCTACCTGACACACACACACACACAGACCCACCTACCTGACACACACACACACACACACACTGACCCACCTACCTCACACACACACATACTGACCCACCTACTTGACACACACACTGACCCACCTACCTGACACACACACACTGACCCACCTACCTGACACACCACACACTGACCCACCTACCTGACACACACACACACACACACTGACCCACCTACCTGACACACACACACGCTGACCCACCTACCTGACACACACTGACCCACCTACCTGACACACACACACTGACCCACCTACCTGACACACACACACACAATGACCAACCTACCTGACACACACACTGACCCACCTACCTGACACACACACATACACACACACTGACCCACCTACCTGACACACACACACACTGACCCACCTACCTGACGCACGCACTGACCCACCTACCTGACACACACACACACTGACCCGTCTACCTGACACACACACACACTGACAAACCTACCTGACACATACACACACACTGACCCACCTACCTGACACACACACACACACACACACACACTGACCCACCTACCTGACACACACACACACACTGACCCACCTATCTGACACACACACTGACACACCTACCTGACACACACACACTGACCCACCTACCTGACACACACACACACACGGACCCACCTACCTGACACACACACTGACCCACCTACCTGATACACACACACACTGACCCACCTACCTGACACACACACTGACCCACCTACCTGACACACTTACCAAGAATAATGAAAAATGTATATGTTGTATGAATATGTTGTATTTTTTGTAATCTGTTACCATCTGTGTTTTTTTTTTTTTTTTTAGATGCTTCTCCTTTTGTCAAAGCAGCGCAGCCGACCAGCCATTTGGGCTCTCCCCCGTGCCAATGAGTAGTGGGATGTGACCGTCCCGGGATTCACACACACACAGTGGGTGCACAATTTCAGAATGTCTGAGGAAACCTTCTCATACCTTTTGTGCAAAGCTACATCCAGCGATGGAGAAGTGAAACACCAACTTTAGAGCCAGTTTGCCTGTGAGGAAAAGAGTTGCCATTGCACTGTGAAAGCTGTCTACCAACAGTGAATACCGAAGTATAGGTCATCTTTTTGGTGTCAGTAAATCATCAGTGTGAGGGTGTGTGCAGGACTTCTGTAAGGATGTCTGCACATTGCTAGCTCTTGAAATTGTTCATTTTCCAGACAGGGAAAAGCTTAAAGACATGGCTGACTACTTTGAGAACAGGTGGGGCCTTCCACAGTGTGTAGGTGCTATTGATGGCTCACACATACCAATAGCACCACAAGAATACCACACTGACTACTTCAACAGAAAAGGCTGGCATTCCATCATCCTCCAGGGAATAGTGGATGGAAAAGTACTGTTCTGGAATGTGAATGTAGGAAAGCCTGGGAGTTTGCATGATGCTCGGGTTCTAAGATTGTCCACATTTTGGGATTGGGTTGGTCAGGGAGGCTTGTACCCTGCTTGCACTAAGAACATTTGTGGGGTGAATGTTGGCTATTATGTGCTCAGGGACTCTGCCTACCCTTTACAAAATTGGCTCCTGAAACCATTTCCTGACAATGGCCGCTTGACACCAGAACAACAAACCTACAACAAGAAAACATCCAGGGCACGGGTCGTAGTGGAAAATGCTTTCGGAAGACTTAAGGGTAGATGGCCGTGTCTTATGAAGAGGAATGACAGTGGCATTAAACTTGCCAAATCCATGGTGCTTACTTGCTGTGCTCTTCACAATCTTTGTGAAAGTCATGGAGAAGACTTCCACTGGGATTGGAATACATCTTCAGAAGAGCCAGTACTAGTAAGAGCAGCACAGGAAATGGAAGAAGAGTGCAGTGAAATACGTCAGGCTCTGATGCGGCACCTCAATGTTTAATTTCTTACCATTCATTTTTAAAAGTTTTAATAACGTATTACTATATTTTTAATACAGTGTTACATTAAATCAGTCATAATCTAAAAAGTCTCTCATGTTTTTTACATCACAACAAAATAATCTTTCAACATTCTTGAAAGTCAAAATGTGAAAAATATATAAAAAAATATTTTTTACAAAAACTGTGCTACATGAAAGGCACTACTATCTGGGTGGTGACCTGGGATCACGACTGGCTCCAAGCACTTGAACAAGCTGACCCAGGACACCAAGGAAGGCCTGGTTGAAGGTAGCCAACTGCTCCATCTGCTGCCGGGCGATTTTTGCCTGCTTCCTGTGTATCCTGACGCAGTGCCTGAAACCGCCTCTCAGAAAGGTTTTCAATCCTTTCCAGCTGCCTTTCCTCTGATGCCCGCATATCCTCCATGACGCGCAGATCCATCTGCAATCGTCTCCTTTCACCAGTCATATACAAAAGACCAGAATAGTTTTTGGTAGCATCAGTCCCACCACTGTAACCGCCTTTCTCATCTGCCCCACCAGACTGTACCCCCCTGCGCTCCTGCCCCACCTCTGTTCCCCCTGATCTTCTGCCCCACCTCTGTTCACCCTGCTCATCTGCCCCGGCAATACACCTCCTTTCACATCTGCCCCACTGCTGAAGCCCCTTCTCATCTCTTCCACCACTGTACCCCCTGCACATCTGCCCCCCTGCTCTTCTGTCCCACTGCTGAACCCCCTTCTCATCTCTTCCACCACTGTACCCCCTGCATATCTGCCACACTGCTGAACCCACTTCTCATCTGTTCCACCACTATAACCCCTGCACATCTGCCCCACTGCTCTTCTGTCCCACCGCTGAACCCCTTTCTCATCTCTTTCACTACTGTAACCCTTGCACATCTGCCACACTGCTGAACCCCCTTCTCATCTGTTCCACCACTGTACCCCCTGCACATCTGCCACACTGCTGATTTATTTTAAGAAAATGCACAATTACAACTTTCACTATATTATCATCATGTCTTACCAGTGTGCCGGGGTGCATTGGGCTTACTATGTGGTTGGCTACTCTGTGGTTGGCTTGATGAAATAGTACTGGTGCTGCTGAAAGATGTTGAAGGTCCATCATCGGAAAAGTTTGACGCATCATTGGAGAGTCCATCACTTGTTTCTGAAAATGCACATATGGTTATATATATTTTTTAAATGGTTAGCAAAGCGAAATCCTATGCCAGGTATAATAAAAAACACCTACCAAAGGGGTCTATCCAGGGGAGGGCTGGCAGCCTTAGGCCTGGGGGGCAAGTCCAGTCAAGTGGCCCATTAAACCACCGAATCAGCTCACCATCCATTTACACCACATTCCCCATACAGAGAGAAAGAGGGAGGGAGACCGCTCCTTATTGCCTGAGAGAGAGAGAGACTGCTTCACCCTGCCTGCCCAGAGAGAGAGAGAGACCACTTCACCCTGCCTGCACAGAGAGAGACCGCTTCACCCTGCCTGCACAGAGAGAGACTGCTTCACCCTGCCTGCACAGAGAGAGACCACTTCACCCTGCCTGCACAGAGAGAAACCGCTTCACCCTGCCTGCACAGAGAGAGACTGCTTCACCCTGCCTGCACAGAGAGAGACCACTTCACCCTGCCTGCACAGAGAGAGACCACTTCACCCTGCCTGCACAGGCTGGCAGCCTTAGGCCTGGGGGGCAAGTCCAGTCAAGTGGCCCATTAAACCACCGAATCAGCTCACCATCCATTTACACCACATTCCCCATACAGAGAGAGAGAGGGAGGGAGACCGCTCCTTATTGCCCGAGAGAGAGAGAGACTGCTTCACCCTGCCTGCCCAGAGAGAGAGAGAGAGAGAGACCACTTCACCCTGCCTGCACAGAGAGAGACCACTTCACCCTGCCTGCACAGAGAGAGACCACTTCACCCTGCCTGCACAGAGAGAGACCACTTCACCCTGCCTGAACAGAGAGAGACCGCTTCACCCTGCCTGCACAGAGAGAGACCGCTTCACCCTGCCTGCACAGAGAGATAGAAACACCGCTTCACCCTGCCTACACAGAGAGAAACTGCTTCACCCTGTCTGCACAGAGAGAGACCGCTTCACCCTGCCTGCACAGAGAGAGACTGCTTCACCCTGCCGGCAATGTGAAGTGGTCTCTCTCTGTGCAGGCAGGGTGAAGTGGTCTCTCTCTGTGCAGGCAGGGTGAAGT
Organism: Aquarana catesbeiana; assembly: GCF_042186555.1. Classification (NCBI taxonomy): domain Eukaryota; kingdom Metazoa; phylum Chordata; class Amphibia; order Anura; family Ranidae; genus Aquarana; species Aquarana catesbeiana. Next base: position 307,688,448 of record NC_133325.1, read on the forward strand.
GGTCTCTCTCTGTGCAGGCAGTGTGAAGTGGTCTCTCTCTGCGCAGGCAGGGTGAAGTGGTCTCTCTCTGTGCAGGCAGTGTGAAGTGGTCTCTCTCTGCGCAGGCAGGGTGAAGCGGTCTCTCTCTGCGCAGGCAGGGTGAAGTGGTTTCTCTCTATGCAGGTAGGGTGAAGTGGTCTCTCTCCGTGCAGGCAGGGTGAAGTGGTCTCTCTCTGTGCAGGCAGGGTGAAGCTGTCTTTCTCTGTGCAGGCAGGGTGAAGCGGTCTCTCTCTCTCTGTGCAGGCAGGGTGAAGCGGTCTCTCTCTGTGCAGGCAGGGTAAAGCGGTCTCTCTCTGTGCAGGCAGGGTAAAGCGGTCACTCTCTGTGGGGGCAATCATTGTGGAGCAGTCTCTCAGAGAAAGACTGCGAAAAAGAGCTTGCCCCTTCCCCACACCCAGTACACAGACCAATGAGACTGCAGGAAGATGAAGACTACAAACTGTGCTGTCACTGCCGCCACACTAAGTGCTACCTGTGGAGTCTGGAGCTTCTCTGGTGAGTGAGCACCACACCACTGGGCAAGCCAAGCAAGCAGAGTAGCCAAGAGTCACAGTGAGCGCAGCAGGCTAAACATGCAAGTCCTACTGTCTCCCCGGCATGACCACCAGATTCACCAGCGTGCAGGCTCCTCCTGTGTCAATTGCGGGTAGTGAGAAAAGCACATGCAGGTGGATGCCGGAGAACCCGCCAGATTAAGGACATCGTGGGCCTGGTGCTGCAGTGAAGCAGGTTCAGGAGTGGCAGGGATAATACTTGGCCACCCGCCTGTGTTTCTAGGAGCCTGTGCTAGCTTGTGCCCAGACTTGGTCACAGCCCCACAGGTGTAATGCTAGGGAAGCCTGGCACTTGATTTACCAGAGCCATGTGTTGGCGTGTGCTCTTAGGTGAAAGTTTCCAAGCCATCAGAATACAGATAAAGAATAAATAAAGACACGCTAGTTGTACTGAAGTCAGTTGATAGATTGAATTCTGTACAACCAGTCTGCACATAGATTGAAATTTTTGTTGAACCGGCAGAATTTCAATCTGTCTATGGTGGCCTAAGTCCACCAGTCTCTGGGTTTAAAAATATATCCTCAAATCTTCTGAGGATTTCTCCACTTAGGTGTAGAAATTTACTTTGAACTCCACCTTATTTCCAGAACTCTCTTTAGGGTACTTTCTAACTGAAGGCGCTTTACCACCGTTTTAGCACTAAAAATAGCGCCTGTAAACTGCCTCTCATGCCACCCCAGTATGAGATCCCGAGTGCTTTTACACTGGGGTGGTGTGATTTCAGGACATTCTGAAAAGTCCTGCAAGCAGCATTTTAGGGGTGGTTTGGGAGAGGTACCCTGCCCATTGAAATGAATGCAACACAGGCGGTTTAACCCTTTCTTCGGCCGCTAGCGTGGGTTAAAAGCGACCCGCTAGCGCCAATAAAACAACTAAAACAAGCAGCTCTTTACCACTACCGCCCATACCACCCCAGTGTGAAAGTACCCTTAGGTATTAGATATGCAAACAATAAGGTGAGAGCACATCTAATACAGTTCAAAGTGAACCGTGCCATTACCTGGAAGGACTGGCATTTAGGGGGTTAAAACAGGTAGGGATGAAATGTAATAACTCCTCACTGCCTGTCAAATGCCTCTGAAAAGTGACCCGAGCACAGATCACTATTCAGAGGAGTGGCAGTGCCTGCTGTAAGTGAATACAAGCCTTTGGGCTCACACTGATGTGCTGTGTTTGGCTGCAGTGCTGGTGTACTGGCGGGTTTCCTTAGCTGCAGTCCCTCAGAATTCTTTTAGGTTGCAGATTTTTGCTGCATTTTCTGGAAGTGCACCAAAGATGAAGCATTCAGGACATTTTGTGCACTTTCAGAACATGCAGTAAAAATGTGCAACCTCTATGGGACCAGGGGCAACATGCAGGAAGACTGCCAGTACACCAGCACTGCAGCCAAACCGCAGCATGCCAGTGTGTGCCCACATCATACCACCTGGGAGGGCAAGGTACTGCACAGGCTGCTAGAAAAAGACTCTTTGGCTGCAAAGAGGGGGAGGGAGGAGAAATTCACTTACTTGGACGGTCCCAGCCTCCTAGGAGACTCATTGATTCGAGCCCACTGCTCAGATTTAACTTTACTGCCCACACATCCTCGTCACAGACAGCACACGGGCTGCCCGGAGTGTGGGCGGGGCTGCCTGGAGTGTGGGTGGGGAAAGAGAGAGCAGGTCCAGCCTCTGCCAGCAATTCGTGTGGAGGAGGGAGGGGCTGGGCGGGGCTGCCCGGAGTGTGGGCGGGGAAAGAGAGAGCAGGTCCAGCCTCTGCCAGCAATTTGTGTGGAGGAGGGAGGGGCTGGGCAGGCTGTGCTGTGCTCTGTAACACAGACTTTGAGACCTGACAAGAAGACATCACTGGCTCACAGTACTGGACTCGGCCAGCTCAAGATCTGCGCATGTCTGGTTTTGAACTGACGACACAGCAGCCTTTGCACAGCATATCAGAGGGGCCCAGGGGACGGTTGCATCCCTGCCCCCTGGCCCAGCCCACCCCTGGGTCTATCATGGATTTAAGAATTGCATGAATGAATGAATAATTTGTAAAGCGCTGCAAATGCGAACTGAATCGCCTCAAGGCGCTGAATGTGTTGTGTTGTCAGCTTCTTAGAAGAGGTAGGTCTTGAGTTTTTTCCTGAAGGCCAGATGGTTTTCTTCCATGCGGATGTTAGTCGGAAGAGCGTTCCATAGCCGAGGTCCTTGGACTGCAAACCTTCGTTCTCCCTTTGCTTTGTAGCGGAATTTGGGAATGAGGAGGAGGTTTTGGCTAGATGATCGAAGGTTGCGATTGGGTGAGTAGTGTTTTATTTTATCTCGAAGGTGTTGAGGGGCGTTTCCTTGTATGCATTTGTGGGTGAGGCAAAGGGTCTTGAATGTGATCTGATTCTTTACGTTTAGCCAATGTAGGCTCCTCAGGGATGGGGAGATGGACTCCCAGGGTTTTTTTCCTGTCAGCAGTCTTGCCGCCGCATTTTGAATGGCCTGTAGGCGCGCAAGCTGAAATTGGGGTAGTCCTATATAGAGCGAGTTTGCGTAGTCGAGTCGTGAATTGATGATTGTTCCAACTACTGCTGCTTTGTCCTCTTCTGGGATGGAGGGGATGAGTCTACGTAGCAGGCGGAGGAGATGGTGGGATCCGCTAACTTCTGATCCTATTTGTGCATCCATTGTCATTTCTGAGTCGAAGATAACTCCAAGACTCTTGGCTTTGGTGCTTGGAGAGATGGTCTGTCTGAAGATGGTGGGAGGTGTCCACGGGGTCTTGGGTTTTGGGATTTTGGTTAGCGTGTAGGAGAAGAAGTTCTGTTTTTGAACCGTTGAGTTTGAGGGAGCTGATGGTCATCCAGTCATCTATCAAAGTGAGGCATTTCTCTAACTGCTGATGGTGGTCTTTTTGTCCCGTGATGCGAAGGTAGAGTTGGGTATCATCAGCGTATGAGTGGAAGCGGAGGTCCGATCTTTTCGATGATTTTGAGGAGTGGGCGGATGTAGATGTTGAATAGTACCGGTGACAAGGGTGAACCCTGAGGGACTCCACAGGAGATTGCGTGGGTTTCAGAGGTGAATGCTCCTAGTTTCACTTTCTGAGAGCGATTCTCTAAGAAGGATGCAAACCATTGTAGACCAGAATCTGTGGCTCCTGCTACTTCTGTGAGGCGGGTAAGTAGAGTATTGTGATCCACTGTATCAAATGCTGCACTGAGGTCTAACAGTACCAGGAGACATGGTTCTCCATCGTCTGCTGCTTCAAGGGCATCGTCCCATATTTTGAGCAGAGCTGTTTCTGTGCTATGGCCTGGGTGGAAGCCTGATTGCAGAGGGTTAAGGAGTTGGTGGGTGTCCAGGTGGTATTGTAGCTGTTGTACTACTGCTTTCTCCATTATCTTGGAGATGGTGTTTAGGCTTGTTAACGGTCTGCGGTGGTTAGGGTCTTTAGGGTCGAGATTGGGTTTCTTTAGCAGGGTTTGACGATGCCTTGCTTGAGGGTGGTTGGCACATTCCCTTCTTTAAACGATTGATTTATGAGGTGCTGAATTGCAGTTCAGACCTCAGTCCCTGCCTTGGTTTGCTGGCCTATGACTGTAAATGGCATCCATGGCATCGTACCACCTCCAAGTACTCCGACTGTTTCCACTATGGCTGTTGTCATCCCTAATTTTTTTATATTGGCCTTTAAGCTTCTTCAGCTTTGCCCTACACTGACCCGACGTGTGTTCAAATCCCTCGGCTGCCATTCGCTGAGAAATATCTTTATACACCTTTTCATTTCTTACTGATCTATCAAGCTCACTCTGAATAACGCTATCACCAATTATACTTAGGAAAGTAGATCATTCCTGAGATGGCCAAAGCCTGCTGTTGTTTGCAGGCATCCTTTTCTTTTATATGGACTCAACGGCGACATGGTGTTTGTTTGGCGCTTTCCTTTGACATCAGCATTGAGGTTTTTCTGTCAGCCAATGAGTGGAATGTATCGTGTGATGCCAGTAGCTCCGCCCTAACCGAACCGTTCCATTTTCTATGCTTGCGGTATGGTTCGGTTGCATGGTCCGCTTTCATAATGGAAACACTCAAAATAGCGTACCATACCGAACCGACCCAAACCGATCCGCTCAGTGGAAACGAGGCATAAGATACTCTAGGACACTTAAGAAAATGCAAAAAACTTTAGGTGCTTTGTACAAAGTAATAAACCAACCCCCTACACACCTGTTGACCTACAAATAAATAACTTAAGTGAGTTGTTAACCAATGAAACATCAGAAATAATTAACCACTTGCTTACTGGGCACTTATAGCCCCTTCCCGCCCAGGCCAATTTTCATCTTTCAGCGCTGTCACAATTTGAATGATAATTGCACGGTCATACAACAATGTACCCATATGACATTTTTACAATTTTTTTTTCACACAAATAGAGCTTTCTTTTGGTTGTATTTAATCACCACTGGGCTTTTTATTTTTTTTGGTAAACAAACAAAAAAAGACTAAAAAAAGTTTTTTCATATTTTGTTATAAAATTTTGCAAACAAGACATTTTTCTCCTTCACTGATATGCGCTGCTGAGGCGGCACTGATAGGCTGTACTGATGGGCACTGATAGGCTGCACTGATGGGCATCGATAGGTGGCACAGATGGGCACTGATAGGTGGCACTGATGGGCACTGATGAGGTGGCACTGGTGGACACCGGTCGGGAGGCACTGATGAGGCTGCACTGATAGATGGCACTGATGGGCAATGATAGGTGGCACTGATGGGCACTGATAGGCAGCACAGACAGGTGACACTGATAGGTGGCACAGATTGGCACTGATAGATGGCACTGATAGGCAGCAATGATAGGTGACACTGATGATGAGTCACTGATGGGCACTGATTGGCACCAATGATGGGCACTGATAAGTGGCACTGGTGGGCACTAATCAGCAGTAATGATGGGCACTGGTAGATTGCACTGGTAGGCACTGATTAGCAGGACTGCAGGGCACTGACTAGCGGCACTGCAGGGCACTGATTAGTGGTACTGATGTGCACTGTGTGGGATCGATGTCCCTCTAACAGAAGCCGGTTAACAGCTTTCTTCTTTTCTTTTTTTTTCACGCTGACAGCGTGAGGGGAAAAAAAAGCCGATAACCGGCTTCTGTTTACTTCCGTGATCAACTGTCATTGGCTGACAGCTGATCACGTGGTAGGCCCTTTACCAGATCTGTGATCAGCCAAGTCCCAAGAACAGGAGGACATCCATGTACGCACTCCCTGCATTTTAAGCCCACACTGTAGCTGTCTTTTGGGTATAGCACAGGTGCCAAGTAGTTAAAAGAAATAGGTAGATTTATTAGGTGCCATAAACTGTTCAATCCTAAACACACCAAAATAGGCAAGGGCAAACAGAAACCAGAAAACAGAGGTCTCAAATGGGGAAAAACATACTAGCACTAAAACTGACATCAATTTGAACAACAGCTCAACAGAAATTTGTCGTCATCAATAACTAGGTGGAATCATATAAAATAAGGTTCTGTTGACCAGAAGAAGATGGCATAGCAATGGGAAGAAGAAAAAGTTAACAAAAAGTTGTGAGGACAAAGTTGTACATCAATTAACACAAGTAACCTAACATTAATAGCAACACTAGAACAGAAGAACAAAAGAACAGAAGAAACCTCCATTTTGACCAGACTTGAATTTATTACTCCTAAGTCTTAAACAAACCGAATTCTTCAGATTAGCTGCAGCAAATCCAAGATCAAGTCCCAAAAGTAATCTGGCCATTCCAAGCCGTCCGATTTTGATCCTGGAGCCAGCTCTCAGAAGAACCACAAAAACTTCAAACGAGATAAAGAATTTACAATCCTGTTAATGACACCAGGTCAATGTTTTGCTCATAGCTAAATATTAAATTTCATTCAATGCAAAACTAAAAAAATGAAGTATCTTAACAGTAAATTCTGATTTAGGTGATAAACAATGAATTGTGAAATGCACACCTTTGTAATTTGTATGTAAAATAACCAGCTCCGGAAAAATGTACTCCAAATGACTACAGAAGCAATAACATGAAACAGTTCTAATAAACCAAAATATGCAGAACACCTTGAACTTTCTACGAATGATGCCTTTCAGATGCACATCAATAACCAGCTAAAAATGGGCCTGGCCTACTGAATTTAAGCGGTAGTAGCACAAGTTTTTCTGAAGCAGCAGGCAGGGTGTGAACCAGTGCAGTATGAACATTGCCTGTACCTACAGTTGTAGCACTAAAGGAAAAGCATACTCCTTTGCAAAAGGAATTTTGTATATTGTTGGGAAATTTTTGTTGCATTTAAACTCTTTTGCCGCGTACACATGATCGGACTTTCTGCCAACAAAACCGTGGATTTTTGTTCGAAGGTTGTTGGCTCAAACTTGTCTTGCATACACACGGTCACACAAATGTTGGCCAACAATTATGAACGTGAGAACGCGGTGACGTACAACATGTACGACGAGCCGATAAAAAGGAAGTTCAATAGACAGTGCGCCACCCTTTGGGCTCCTTCTGCTAATCTCGTGTTTATCTTGTGTTAGTAGAAGTTTGGTGAGAGATGACTCGCGCTTTTCAGCCTCGTGCTTTTCAGTTCGTTTCTGCTTTTCAGGTTGTGCTTGTCAGTTTATCTCTGTTCTTCAGTGCGTGTTGTCAGTTCGTTCCTGTCTTTCAGTGCGTTCTATTTTTAGTTCGCTTCTGTTTTTCAGTGCATTCTTGTCCGCTTGTTTCTGATTTTCAGATCGTTCTTGTCAGGTCCTTTCTGGTTTTCAGTGCGTTCTGTCAGTTCGTTCTGAGCAGCCGACCATTTTCTAGCCATGTTGCAGTTACATACTCGTCGTAGAGTTCGTGCTGTTGTTGGGCTTGGTGTTGGAGTTATTGCTTTGACCAAATCCAGTCCATGAACAGGGGGAGGAGGAGTTCATGGACCAAGAATTGGTTACTTAATCGTGACCAATTCTCTCATATGCCTTTGCTACGGGAGCTCCAGGAGAATAATCCTGACGATTTCAGGACCCCGTCTATCACTGTCTGTTGGCTTTGCTGTCCCCCTATATTACCAAGCAGGACACCTGCATGCAGCAAGCCATCACTCCCAAGCAGAGGCTCTTCGCCACCTTGCGGTACTTGGCGATGGGGAGAAGTCTCCAGGATATCAAATTCACGATTGGGATCTCCCCTCAGGCTCTGGGAATCATTATCATCCAGAGACCTGTTCTGCCATCATTCAGGTCCTGCAGAAGGACTATATTGAGGTAAGTTTTATCCTTTAACATCACATTCTATGTATTTAATGTTTGCTAATGTATTGTATTTATTTCATTCCCTAATTACCATAATTGTAATATGCTGTGAATGTCCTCTTTGTCCTCATGCATGCTATAAGCTTTTAATGCTCCTTTTTTGTCCTTCAAGCATATTTGCCTTCACTAACCCCCCCAGCATGCTATCCTGGGCCCATACACACCTAGCCTAGTCATTTAACAATGTATTTTGTCAGCTCCATTGTAGTACTTACCTTAAACACCCCCTAAAATGTGTCCAAATGTTATTGTTGGCCTTAAATTCAGGCAGAGTGCAAGCTTTTTTGGGGGGCCAAAACTCATTTGGAACTCTCCCTCCCCCCGACCGCTAAGTCAAACGATACCAATACTCTATCTGCCGACTTTGCCAAACCCATACACACTATACCTATCTCTTTTGTGGTCATATTTATGGATAAATTCACCAAAGCATATAGTGCAAGGGCCTGCCAGAATACTTTCAATTGGTACTGTTTAAAGGTTTGTTTTCCTATTATCTTGATAGGTAATTGCAGAATGTAAAGATTCAATTTAGACAGTGTGTATTTATATTTTTGGATTATGACACTTCTTACCTGTCCAGTGGGCTGCCAATAGTGTAAGTAAGGAGGGGTTGGCCAAAGTAACACACATTATTTATGCATTGAGCTCTCAATGAAGTGGAGATGGTTACCTGTCCAAAACATCTCCCCCACCCTAAAATTTTTACAATGGGCCATCAGAGGGGGTGAGGAATTTGATAAGTGGACCTTATACTTTTGTCTTTAAATACTCATTTCAATAAATGTTATACCTATGTTGGCCAAGAATGTTTGTGTCTAATCTGCTAGCAATGTTATGTGCAAAAGTACTAATTTTTTTTCTTGTTTGACTCCACAGTTTCCTTCCAACCCACAGGAATGGCAGACTGTGGCCTCCCAATTCGCACAGCAGTGGAACTTTCCCAACTGCGGTGGTGCGACAGATGGCAAGCACGTCCAGATCATCCCACCCCCCAACTCAGGGTCATACTACTACAACTACAAGGGGTACAGTAGTATTGTGTTGTTGGCGATGGTGTCGGTGACTTACGAGTTCCTCTATCTGGACGTGGGGAAGAATGGCCGTATGTCAGATGGTGGAGGCATCGCACAGACCTAATTTTACAGGCGGCTCCAGAATGGCAGCTTGGGCTTGCCACCTCCAGCAGATAACGTGGCGGGCCTCCCGTTTTTTTTTTGTTGCAGCTGAGGCATTTGCGCTGGGTGACCATCTGATGAGGCCATTCCCCATAAAGACCCTCACCCCGGAGCACAGGGTTTTTAACCACCGGCTGGCCAGAGCCAGGAGAGTGGTGGAGAATGCCTTTGGCATAATGGCCAGCCGGTACCATCTATTCCAAACGGCCTTCAACATGGCTGTATACAAATTGAATCACATAATTTTAAGCTGCTGCATTCTGCATAATTTTCTGTGTAACAATGCAGCCAACTATCTGGCTTCAGTTGCGACTGAGGCTGACTCACTGGCAGAAACAATGACAGCGCTTGAACCTGGCCATCCTGGCTTGCCCCCCCCCAAAGCAAAGCTATGCTTCGCAGGTAGGGGTGCAATTGATATGCCAGAGAATCTTTCAGTTCTTTCAAATAAATTTGTTGTTAAACTAAACTCATATTTCATTTGATTTACTGCTTGTGTTTCTTATCTGTCTCCTAGGTTCTCCAACAGCCTTTTATTTTTGGACATTTTCTTCAATAGTGCAAACGTAACTTATTTGATACATGAGGTGACAATCTCTTCTTCAGCTAACTATTATGTTGTGCTTTGGGTCTGCTACACACACACAATATTTTTGTTGTTAATGTATGTAATGCATTAATGATAAAAATAATCATCCTTTTCAACTCCATGAATTAATTGCTGGGAGTCCCTAAAATGTCCTGATTGGGGCAAATTTTAGAGCACAGTGGGGGTTGTTTACTAAAGGCAAATCCACTTTCCACTACAAGTGCACTGCAAGTGCACTTGTAGTGGAAAGTGGATTTGCCTTTAGTAAATACCCCCCATTGTCACTGTAATACACCAACTTACTTAAAAAACTGGTATTGAGCATTGAAAGAAGAAGCCACACATTGTTGAATATAAAACATTTTACTCCAAGTACATTCACATGTGCGTTATAAAAGGGTTTTTTAACAAACCAACATTTTTGGTGTATAACATGTATGTTTGACAGTATATAGCCTTTTTTGTGGCTAAACAGGCATCTTTAACCACTTCAATACAGGGCATTTTCACCCCCTTCCTGCCCAGGCCAATTTTCAGCTTTCAGCGCTGTTACATTTTGAATGACAATTGCGCAGTCATGCAACACTGTACCCATATGAAATTTTGATAATTTTTTCCCCACAAATAGAGCTTTCTTTTGGTGGTATTTGATCACCTCTGTGGTTTTTATTTTTTGCGCTATAAACAAAAAAAGAGCGACAATTTTGAAAAAAACACAAGATTTTTTACTTTTTGCTATAATAAATATCCCATTTAAAAAAAAATGTTCCTCAGTTTAGGCCGATATGTATTCTTCTACATATTTTTGGTAAAATAAAATCACAATAAGCTTATATTGATTGGTTTGCGCAAAAGTTATAGCGTCTACAACATAGGGGATAGTTTCATGGCATTTTTATTGTTATTTTTTTTTACCAGTAATGGCGGCGATCTGTGATTTTTATCATGACTGCGATATTGCAGCGGACACTTCGGACACTTTTGACACTATTTTGGGATTGTTTCGCATTTATACAGCGATCAGTGCTATAAAAAATGCACTGATTACTGTATAAATGTGACTGGCAGGGAAGGGGTTAACACTAGGGTGCCCGGCCCACATCGGGTACCTAGTGACGTGGTGTGCTCGCCCTAGAGGATCAGGAAGTAAAAGATGTCATATGAGGGGAGGGACAATGCGTTCCTGCCACCGTCATATGACTATTCGTGGTAGGGAAGTGGTTAAAACCATAACATTCACATCGCCAACATAGGAACTTACAAAGTTCAACTTTGATAAAGTGAAAGCCATATGAGACATTAGTATGTCAAAACTGTGTTGATTTTGCCTTCATCAGATGGGGTGATCTCACCCCTGTAAAAGCCAAATTTTGAAGATGCACACAAATTGGGACTCAGAATGTGGATTTCCCTCATGATCCCATGCCTAAAATGTGTGTCTTTTCCCTACATCTATTTTTCTAAAGCCACAAAACACACAGTGTGTCAACATGTGTTATCTGCCATCATGGGATATCAATGTACGCGTTTTGTGGGTGCAACCCCTTCCTCGAAACTAAAGTAGGTGAGAGGAAGGGGTTGCACCCCAAAAACACGTCCTTTGATCCCCCACGATGTGAGCTAGCACATGTTGATACACTGGGCCTTATTTCAGAAAGGACAATCCACTTGGCCCTACAAGTGTACTTTCAAGTGCACTTGCATTGCACTTGTAGTGCAAAGTGGTTTTGCTTTTTTGAAATAAGCCACAGTGTGTCAACATGTGCTAGCTCCCATCATGGGGGATCAATGGACGTGTTTCGGGGGTGCACCCCCTTCCTCTCACCTAATTTAGTTTCGAGGAAGGGGTTGCATCCACAAAACGCGTACATTGATATCCCATGTTGGCAGATAGCACATGTTGACACACTGTGTGCATCTTCAAAATTTGGCTTTGCAATTACTTTAAAACTTTTTAAAAATGTAAAACAATAACGACAAAATTTACAGTTTTTGGTGGTTTTAGATTTTGGCTAAAACATCAATGATGTTGGTCAGTCTTTTTTGAACATCTTTGATATCTTGCTTGACCTTTTCTAAATCCCAATTGCACACCATTATCTCACTGATGAGTACTTGTGCACTTGCACTGTTGAAGTGAGTTTCTTCTTCCACAACATTCACATCACCTAAAAATTAAAAAACACACCATGTATTATGAATATGCAGGCATACATCTATTACCTGAAGCTGTGGTCTCAGACACTGACCTGTTGTGGTCACCATTTTGACCACTTCCTGAAACTCTGCATCCACATCATCAGGTTGTGTGCTGAGTTCCCCTTCTTCAGGAGGTGTGGGGTTCCTGGTTTTCTCAGATGGCACGATTATTTTCTCCCCTATGTGAATACAAAAAAAGGTATACTTAGCAGACAGATATTTGAGGCCATGAATAATAAGTAATATGAAACATTGCTCGGAAGTGTCGTCCAAATGTCTGTTTTGGCAGAGTTCCAAGCTGAAGACATGATTTTTTTCCCTTTCCAAAGCTGGACTACTTACCTGTTTTGTGCAAGTTTCACACATGTAGAGACCCCTAGTATCCACTGGAGCACCTGCATGGGACACCATAAAAAGGTTGTTATGGTGTCCGACACTAGTGCTCCTGCGTCCAGATGTGTAAACAGCTTCTGAGTGTCCTCTCCTTAAAACTTAATCAAGTTGTCATTTCATTCTAGTTTCAAACACATCTAGACAACAATGTAATAAACTTCTTTTAATCCAAATAGGCATGAACAAATGTAGTTAACCTGCATCTGCCAAAAACGTTGTATTAGTCGAAAGAATGATGTTTAATACGAACGATTACTGTGCCCACGAACCTTAAACTTGCCATTTTAAACTGTACAACAGTAAAGAAAAGCACATGTACCAGCACGAAAGTAATAATAAAATAATAGGAACACACGACAAATACTTACTTTTTTGCAGCACTTTCCTGATCTTTCTATACTGATCTTGCTCCCTCAATTTCGGTTCTGACCAGTGTTTCCTCAATTGCTCCTTGGATTGTCGTACCCCAAAATTCCTGTGCAGACTTCTCACAACTTTAGTCATGATCTTGGCCTTTCTCACATTTGGGTTTCTGTAGGGTCCATGATTCCCATCATAGTCTGCCTTCTTCAAGATGTCCAAAATCTCCACCATCTCTTCAAAGGACATATTTGAGGCCTTATATCTCCTCCTGGATGTGGAACTGCCTTGCTCAGGGCTTTCCTTGTCATTGCTGCTCTCTGCAGGCACCTGCTGTGTCTCCGCCATGTGCTCTCCCACTGCCCCGAAAGAGAATAGGCGGAGAATACACTAGAAAGAAGGACAGGGGCGGAGTTTGATGCATGCGCAGTGTATATTAAGCATAAAATGCGGGCGTCATAGGTACGATCTGTGAGTGGAGGACGGAGGATCGTAAGGGCTGATCATGCAAACGAAGGTACAATTGTAACTTGGGGCATAAATGGTTAGTGGCCTATACTGCTTATAGATTGAGGCCTATATTGGACAATATTAGGAGGGTTCAGCCTGACATTCGGGTTTGTCTTGTGTTGTGTCTTGCAGCTAAAATGGTGGATAAATTCACTGACCCGAACTTCCTGCCCAAATTCCTAGACATGTACAGGGAGCTGCCATGTCTCTGGCAAGTCCAATGCAGGGACTCCAACAAGCAAAAGAGGAAGGCAGCGCTGGATAAACTGTTGGAATTGGTGATGTATCCCACGGCAGACATCAACTATTTGAAGGCCAAAATTGGTAGCCTGAGGGGCACATATAATAGGGAGCGCAAGAAGGTCCAGGATTCCATGAGATCCGGAGGAGCAGCAGATGACTTATATGTACCCAGGCTGTGGTACTACGACAGACTGCGTTTTTTGTCAGACCAGACGGAACCCAGGCCATCACTATCTACACTTCCTTCAACACTTCCTTCCACATGAGCTGAGGCTCCTGAAGTCCAACCTGGGCCTTCCACACAGGAAGAAGATGTGTAGGAGCCCAGCTTGAGCCAGGTATAGCATTGTTGAACATATTTCTTGTCAAAAATTGAATGATGTTAACTAGATGTTATTGATTACTAATTTATGGTTTAACAAAGTGGACAAAAATTTTTGGGGCAAGCATGCAAAATGCTGGCATCAGATTGATAGTCTTTTCTATTTGGTAACATTCAATTTGCAACAGTCATGAGCTCAAAATTGTGTGTGATTGATGACCAAAAACCTAAAACTATGTACCAATTTCATACACAAGAAAGTCTCAGCCAGGAGGAGGCCGGGGCAAGCAGCCTGACGGAATCACAGGTTCCTCCCCTCCAACCAAAAGGACCAGGAAGACCAGGATAACCAGGAGGAGTCAGCGACTGTTTTCCTGGCCAGGCTACTGCAGCACTTAACACGACCCCTGGTGGCCATAAGACATTTGGCGGTGTGACAGCAAGCAAGCTTGAACCCATGGAGCAGGACCAATGCACAATCTGTGAGGAAATCATTTTGAAGGCCCGAAACAAGGGGGCGAGGGGCGAACTTACTAAAAAACCCACTTGTGTGAGTTGGACCATATCCTCCACCACCTCCAGCAACACCACCAACACCACAGCCACCCAACCCACCACAGCAGCATAGAAGGAAGTGTGGAAGGAAGTGTTGAGAGTGATGGCCTGGATTAGGTGTGGTCTGGCAAAAAACGCAGGCTGTTGTAAGACCACAGCCTCAGGACATATATGTCATCTGCTGCTGCTTCCGGTCTCTTAGAGTCCTGGACCGTATTGTGCCCCTTATTAAATGGACTCCTCAGGTTACCAATTTTGACAGTCAAATAATTGATGTCTGCCGTAGGGTACAAAGGCTTCACCAATTCCAACTGCTTCTCCAGCGTTGCCTTCCTCTTGATTTTGTTATGACTCTGTCAGAAATCATGAATCAGACCGAGACAGAAGTACAGTTAATCACACTTGTGTAATAATAATAAAAAGGTAAACAGAGTAAGTGTAGTCAATACATGGCTAGAGTTCAGTAACCAGATCAGGTAGTCAGCCGATGCCAATATCAGAGAGCCAGAGATCAATATAGTAGTACAGCCAGCAGGATCAGGAGCTAGAAGGGACATCAGCCGAGCAAGTCTTCAACAGGAACGCAGAAGAAAGTCTCAAAGATGTGACCTAAGATGAAGGCAGAGATGAAGTGAGCTGGACGGCTTTAAGTAGGCAGGACTGACGAGCAGATCATCAACAGCTGAGTCACTGTGGAGAGAAAGGAGCTGGCAATTAGCCGACAGCTGAGTGGCCAGCTCAGAAAAGGTAGGGCTGAGCCCAGCCCTGACAGTACCCCCTCCTCAATGACCCCTCCCCCTCGGAGGACCACTGGGCTTAAGGGGAAACAGTCTCTGGAAATCACGGAGGAGGACAGGGGCATGTACGTCCGAGAATGAGACCCAAGAGCGTTCCTCCGGACCATACCCCTTCCAATGCACCAGGTAGTGTATGCGCCCACGGAACCTATGGGAGTCAGCAATGGATTGTACTTCATACTCCTCATGGTTCTCAACCTTTATAGGGTGAGGACGCAGCACCGAGGTGGTAAAGCAGTTGCAGACCGAAGGTAAGCCACTGGGTTAATCCGGCGAAGGATAAGGAAAGGCCCAATAAACCGAGGTGCCTGGACAGGTAGGACAAGACTTCAAAAAGTGACCAGCCTGGCCACAATAAAGGGACAATCTCTCCCTCCTCCTAAGGGCTCTCTCATCCACAGAGAAACGCGTGAAGCCCAAGTGCATATTCACAGACCGACTCGGTACCAGGAGGAATGGGAGGTGAGGGAGGCAAGGGTGGGACTGCAAAGCTCGGAGACAAATGTACAGGATGCTTGAGCTGGCACTCCTTAAAAGAGAGTCTTTGAGTCTCTGACTCTGGAGTCAATGAGGATGGCAAATGTGATCAACCTTTCCAGCTCAGTGGGTATATCTCAGGCTGCTATCTCATCCTTGATGTTATCCGAGAGACCATGAAAGAAGGCAGCCACGAGGGCCTCATTGTTCCAAGCAACCTCTGCTGCCAGAGTATGGAATTTAATGGCGTAATCGGCAACAGTTCTCGTACTCTGTTTGATGGACATGAGGCTCTTGGCAGCAGAAGCGGAGTGTGCGGGAACGTCAAATACCCTTTTGAAGGAAGCCACAAATTCTGGGTAACTCAGGACCACGGGTTTTTGCATCTCCCATAGAGGGTTTGCCCAGGCCAAGGCTCTCTCAGAAAGCAAAGATATCACGAAACCTACTTTGCTTCTGTCTGTGGGAAACGCCTGGGGCAGCATCTCAAAGTATATCTCAACCTGGTTGAGAAACCCTCTGCATTGAACTGGATCGCCCCCAAATCGCTGGGGAAGCGGAGTGAAACCAGACATGCCACTTATAGAGGTAATACACAAGGCAGGTGCCTGCACAGAGACTGGAGCAGCAGCAGGGACGGTCTGCAACACAGGTTGTACTGGAGCAGCCATAGTGGAAGATTCCAGGTGGGCCATGTGACTCAGGAGCATTTGTAACGCCAAGGCAAACTGATCCATGCGGTGATCCTGGTCATCCAATCTGGAAAAAATATTACCAACAAGTGGACTGACTGCATCTTCTGAATTCATGGCTTTCGCCTACTGTCAGAAACCATGAATCAGACAGAAGTACAGTTAATCATTCTTGTTTAATAATAATAAAAATGTAAACAGAGTAAGCGTAGTCAATACATAGCCAGAGTTCAGTAACCAGATCGGGTAGTCAGCCAATGCCAATGTCAGAGAGCCAGAGATCAACGTAGTAGTACAGCAAGCAGGATCAGGAGCCAGAAGGGACATCAGCTAAGCAAGTCTTCAACAGGAACGCAGGAGAAAGTCTCAGAGATGTGACCAAAGGCGAAGGCAGAGATGAAGTGAGCTGGACGGCTTTAAGTAGGCAGGACTGACAAGCAGATCATCAACAGCTGAGTCACTGTGGAGAGAAAGGAGCTGGAAATTAGCCGACAGCTGAGCGGCAAGCTCAGAGAAGGAAGGGCTGAGCCCAGCCCTGACAAACCCCTATTATATTTCTAATTTTTTTTGGACAAATACTTGGCTATGTGTTTGATTTAAAAAAGGACAGTTTGTTTGAGAGTAGGCAGGTACATTTCAAAAATACAATGTCAAATTAACAAGGGACACCAACATATCTGTATCTTTAAGGTTAAAAAGTACAAGACAATAATGGTGTTGTGGTAACTTGACACACAAAACGAAACAAAAAATATGGAGATCACTAGAAAAAAAATAAAAAGAAAAAAATATTATTCTGGAGATCACAAGATTAAGAAAAAAGAAAACAAAAACAAATATTATTCAGGAGATCATGAGAAATAATAAAAAATCAGTTTGTCAGAACTGTGAATATCAGCAGCAAAGCAACTTCATTATTATAGTATTATAAAGAAGAGAATGCGCTGCATTGAGAGATTTCAAAATTTGCCGCGTGACGAATATGCTATCTCCATTAAGAACGCTAGTTTTACAAGACCGAGCACTTCCGGCTTGTACCTGATTCCGAGCATGCGTGAAATTTTTCACACGATCGGACTTTCCGAAACAAAGTTTTGTTGGCGGAAAATTTGAGAACCTGCTAGCAAACATTTGTTGACGGAAAGTCCGACAGCAAATGTTTCATGGAGCATACACACAGTCGGACTTTCCGACAACAAGCTCACATCCAACATTTCCCGCCAGAGAATCCGATCGTGTGTACACGGCATTTGTGGCAACATCAGATTTAGCCATGGGCCCACATCCTTAACACCCCAGTGCAAGAATGGGTGTGCAGATTTTTTTTGTCTGAAATTCTCATAAGTAAACCATGAAATGCTGCCAACATGTGTAAAGACCTCCTCTACAATGTCTACATTTTGAAATAAACCAGAAGATTTTTCTTCTTCACCCATCTCCTTCACCAGATGCATAAATGCAAAAAGCCTACAGCCAATTCTGAAAAGTCCTAGGCATAGCCCTCCTCTTATCTTCCTTAGACCTTTTATCTGATTTTTTTTTGTGACAAATGAATAAAAATTCCTTTGCAGATGGCAATAACAATAAGATATCAACAGAATCACCCCTCCAATTTTTTTCTTTGACAAATGCATTTAAAGCCTCTTACACATGATGAGAATATTGGATGAATGATCATCCGTTTTTTCTTGCTTGCCAGTCTTACTTCGAAAATGAAGAGGTTACTAAAGTTACAAAAATTCTCATATGACAGAATTCAACTTTGGAAGTGATGTAACCTGTTGTACTGTATTGTAATATATTCTCTCTTTTCTGACCATGCATTGTCTTCTTTTCTGATTTTTTTCAGACAAATACTGTACTGTTTAAATGAAAATCGTACAATCTGGTATCGTATGATAAAATTTTCGTGTTTGCCCCTTCGATGAACTGTCGTGATTGGCTCTCGAAAGATGTGAACTAATGATCGGATTAGCACAATATCGTTTTAAAAGCAGTATTCTTTGTCCGAGTTACTGATTGTGTATACTAGGTTTAATGTAAACATAAAAGGGATAGATTGCAATGGAGGACTTCTTTCACACACAACATGTAAAACTTTGGAGAAACAGGGAGGCATTTGCAGTTGGGATATAAAATGAAGGGTTAACAAACATAACAGAAGAATTGTTAGTAGACACCAAACTAGGAAGCTGACATAAAAGATCCTCAAGCAATAGGAACAGAATGACTAGAATTAACACGAACATTAGCATAGATACTGTAAATTTACATTTAAATAAAATAATAAATGCACATTTTTTGCAGGTAAAAAAAATGTGTATGTATTTTTGTTTTCAAAGGAGCCTGCAGAGCATTGCACCTGTGATTACCAGACTCTGCTGCAGACCTGCAAACTCTCAGCATAGCGATCTGCTTGTACCTCATAGGGCAGGCAGTTATCCAAGAGCAAGAAGATCAATCAACTATGAGGATGCTCACCAGTGCCCTCACAGTTAATTTAGAACTACAAACTATTAGCCACAATGGCTGACACTACTTGTAGGCATTCATTCACAGGAAACTGTGAATGAATGACTCAGCCATGTGGGCAGAGCCCTGCACATCCCCGCCTATTTTAAAATTGTGTCAGCGGGTGTATGGGGAAAAGATCCCCCGCCTGCTGTCACGGGGGGGGGGGGGGGGGCAGGGGGGGAGAGGCTGCAGATGCTGGTACATGTTACATAAAAATGTTACATGTTCCACCCTAAAAATGGGTGGAACATGTAACATGTTCCAATGGTGAGCTTATCTTTTAAGAGTAATAGTAAAAGGCAGACTAATAGAATGCATTGAAGCTCCATCACTACTACCTTTTTTACTACCTTACATTCCTTGAGGTGTAAAAATACTCCGTGATCCTTGAATTTCCTAAATACTCTGTGTTCTTGAACACTGTCCTATACACTGTGCCTGAGCATTGATACTTTGAGCTACTTGCACTACACCAGCACCCTCTGTACCTCAAAGAACCTGCTGACCAGGACCAGCACTCTGCTATAGTTAGCCAGTATATTGGCTAATTATCTAACTACTATACCTAGGTGATTAAGAGAGGAAAAGAAAATTGTCTTATCAGGAGGAGGATCCATGTTGTCCTGTTGCCCACCTGCAGCCGCCTTGCTGACTGGCCAAGGGGTGTCCACCAATGGGGATTAAAGTGAAACTTTACCCTTAACAACTTGATGAAAAAAATAATGTTCTTTAGCAAGGAACATACATTCCACATTAATAATTATGCTATCAAAATGAGTGTGTGCTGTAAATTGTCTCCAGCATTGTTCCTGTGTCTTCTTGCTGGAGGCTGCCATTTTGATGAAGCCCAGAGCCCCTGCGCAGCAGTAAATATTTGGACTGTCAGCAGATCGGCCTCTACATTTTTGGCACAGTGCCTACAAATAGAGAGCAACTGAGCATGTGAAGAGACATTGTAAAACTGGATTTTAAACAGTATAGGCACTTCATTTAAATATTTTACATGGCTATACCTGCAAAAGGGGTCAGTATGAAGTAATCTATCAGGAGTTAATTTTCTGACTAAAGTTCCACTTTAAGTTATGTGCCAAGTGTATCTCATAGAGCGTGATTGCCTGTTAGAGCTTCTGTTCCTGACAGGTGAAGAGGGAAATGTATCACTTCTCAGCCTCTTCCTTCTGGTTGGGTAGTGTCTGCTGCAGACATCAGAGGTGGCAGAACCTTCAGTGATAAAAAAAAACACTGTAGTGACACTGTACTGGGATAGCTAGTGATCAGTGACACTGGCTGGCTGCTTTGGTGACACTACGTGTACTATGTTAAAAAAAAAAAAAAATAGGGCAGGGAAAATTAAAGATTAATTCCTCGATTAATCGTTAATTTTTTTGATTGATCAAAATTCTTTTGATCGGTACTCACCTCTCCGCCGGCTTCCGGGTCTTCAGGGAGTTCCGTCAGAGAACCGGTGATGTCACGGACATCGATGTCACCGGACTCCTCCCCACTTCCCCAAGTGCCTCTGTCTGCTATCAAAGGGAAGGGGGAGGAGTCCGGTGATGTCAATGTCCGTGAAATCATAAATTGAGGAAGACAGATCCTAACGATTTGATTGATCTCACTGGTCAAAGTATTCAGATAAACATCTATGTAAATCCTGGACTTGGCTATGAAAATCTGAGGGCTTTCCTGGCTGTAAGTCAGTTTGACGATGAACTGACATTGATTGGTTATCCAGCAATCAAGAAACATTTATGATGAGGGCACTTTTTTTCTAAAGAGCTGACACTTTGCTGTCTCAGCAGGTGATGGTTGTCTCTGGCTCTCCATCGGTCCCCCTGATGCACAATGGTGCTATTTAAATAGACTGTAGGGTAACACTGTAGCCCAGCCCCGCTGAGGAAGTTCTGAGGAAGTTCTGATTGAACGTAACGCGTACAGGGGGGAGGGGCTACGCATAACGTCAGCTAAAAGTAGTTGGATCTGTATATGCGTTATAATTAATCGAGATTAGTCGATTAATTGATTTTAAAAAAATCGATTAATCGAACATGAACATTTTAATCAGTAACAGCCCTAAAAAAAATTATAATAATCTGCGGCAATTGTTGTGGAAACACTCTGCTTCCTCTCACAGCCAATCGGTGTGAGAGAAAACTGAGTGATGGTTGCAATATGTAGCCTTTGTTTACATATGGGATTCCTTTAATTGGCCCTATACCCTGCTCCAAAGGACACAGCAATAACAGAGCTCGTCATTGCACTCACTAGAGGGTGTGCATGAGTGATATGAATGGGAGGCCCTTTTACAATAGACTCCTGCCCTCAGGAGACTGCTGTCTGGTCATTTAGGTACAAAGGCTTGACAGCAAGTGGCAACCAAACAACGTCTAAATATTTTGCTTGAGATTTATAAAATCATAGCTGGCTGTAGATTGAAATAGAAATGTAATTGAGAATATTATTTGTTTTCAAAATTATTTGTCCAGTAATTGTTTATGTTTTATCATTTTTTTGCTTAATAAGAATTTTTCTTAAAAGCTACGGAAGTCACTGATAATTCTGACATGTCTGTGGCACAAAAAATTTAATGTGATGAGGCGATGGAGTAACTTTTATATATACAGTATATGACTGTATGACTGCATAGTCTTGGTTTTTCAAAGAAATCTTATGCCTCGTACACACGATTGGACTTTCTGCCAACAAAACCGTGGATTTTATTTCGAAGGTTGTTGGCTCAAACTTGTCTTGCATACACATGGTCACACAAATGTTGGCCAACAATTACGAACATGGGAACGCGGTGACGTACAACACGTACGATGAGCCAATGAAAAGGAAGTTCAGTGACACCCTATGGGCTCCTTCTGCTAATCTCGTGTTTATCTCGTGTTAGAAGAAGTTTGGTGAGAGGAGATTTGCACTTTTCAGCCTCATGCTTTTCAGTTAGTTTCTGCTTTTTAGTTTGTGCTTGTCGGTTCATATCTGTTCGTTCTGAGCAACCATTAGTTTTCTAGCCATGTTGCGGTTACGTACTCGTCATAGAGTTTGTGCTCTTGTTTTGCTTGGTGTTGGAGTTATTGCTTTGACCCAAGTCCAGTCCATGAACAGGGGAGGAGGAGTTCTTGGACCAAGAATTGGTTACTTAATCGTGACCATTTTTCTCATATGCCTTTGTTGCGGGAGCTCCAGGAGAATAATCCTGATGATTTCAGGAATTATCTCTGGATTACGGACCCCGTCTTTCACCGTCTGTTGGCTTTGCTGGCTTTGCTGTCCCCCTATATTACCAAGCAGGACACCTACATGTGGCAAGCCATCACTCCCGAACAAAGGCTCGTCGCCACCTTGTGGCACTTGGCGACGGGTAGAAGTCTCCAGGATATCAAGTTCATGACTGGGATCTCCCCCCAGGCTCTGGGAATCATTATTCCAGAGACCTGTTCTGCCATCATTCAGGTCCTGCAGAAGGATTATATTAAGGTAAGTTTTATCCTTTAACATCACATTCTATGTATTTAATGTTTGCTAATGTATTGTATTTCTTTCATCATTCCATAATTACCATGATTGTAATATGCTGTGAATGTCCTCTTTGTCCTCATGCATGCTGTAATCTTTTAAGGCTCCTTTTTTGTCCTTCATGCATATTTGCCTTCACTAACCTCCCCAGAATGCTATCCTGGGCCCATACACACCTAGCCTAGTCATTTAACAATGTATTTTGTCAGCTCCATTGTAGACCTTACCCTAAACACCTCCTAAAATGTGCCCCCCCAACTGCTAAGTCAAGCGATACCAATACTCTATCTGTTGACTTTGCCAAACCCATACACACTATACCTACCTCTTTTGTGTTCATATTTATGGATGAATTCACCATTCACCATTCAAGCATGTAGTGCAAGTGCCTGCCTGAATACTTTCAAATGGTACTGTTTAAAGTTTTGTTCTCCTATTATCTTGATAGGTAACTGCACAATGTAAAAATTGGACAGTGTGTATTCCTATTTTTGGACAGTGTGTATTCCTATTTTTGGATTATGACACTTCTTACATGTCCAGTGGGCTGCCAATAGTGTAAGTAAGGAGGGGCTAGCCAAAGTAACACACATTATTTATGCATTCAGCTCTCAATGAAGTGGAGAGGGTTACCTGTCCAAAACATTTCCCCCCACCATAAAATTTTTACAATGGGCCATCAGAGGGGGTGAGGAATCTGATAAGTGGACCTTATACTTTTGTCTTTAAATACTCATTCCTATAAATTTTCTGCTGATGTTGGCCAAGAATGTTTGTGTCTAATCTGCATGCAATGTTATTTGCAAAAGTAATCTTTTTTTTTTTCTTGTTTGACTCCACAGTTTCCTTCTAACCCACAGAAATGGCAGACTGTGGCCTCCCAATTTGACCAGCAGTGGAACTTTCCCAACTGCGGTGGTGCGATAGATGGGATTGTCAGCTCCAGCGAATAACGTGGCGGGCCTCCCATTTGTTTCTGTTGCAGAGGAGGCCTTTGTGCTGGTGGAGCATTTGATGAGGCCGTTCCCCATGAGGACCCTGAGCAGAGGGTTTTTAACTACCGGCTGGCCAGAGCCAGAAGAGTGATTGAGAATGCCTTTGGCATAATGGCCAGCTGGTTCCAGCTTTTCCAAACGGCCATAAACATGGCCGAATACAAACTGAACCACATCATTTTAAGCTGCTGCATTCTACATAATTTTCTGCATAAGAATGCAGTCAACTATCTGGCCTCAGTTGCGACTGAGGCCAACTTTTCACCCGCAGAAACAATGACGGCACTTGTCCTGGCTTGCCCCCCCAAAGTGTCCACGAAGTACGGCAAAGCTATGTGGAGTACTTCTTTTGTAGGGGGGCAATTGATATACCAGAAAATCTGGAAGCTCTTTAAAATATTTTTTTTTTAAAAACTAAACTCATATTTCATTTGATTTATTTTTTGTGTTTCTTATCTGTCTCCTAGGTTCTCCAATGACCTTTTATTTTTGCCCATTTTCTTCAATAGTGCAAACGTACCTTATTTGAGTTGAGGTGACAATCTCTTCTTCAGCTAATTATTATGTTGTGCTGTGGGTCTGCTACACACACACAATGTTTTTGTTGTTAATGTATGTAATGCATTAATGATAAAAATATTCATCCTTTTCAATTCCATGAATTAATTGCTTGGAGTCCCTAAAATGGCCTGATTTTGGTAAATTTTACAGCACAGTGGGGGTTATTTACTAAAGGCAAGTCCACTTTGCACTACAAGTGCACTGCAAGTTGCAACTTGTAGTGCAAAGTGGATTTGCCTTTAGCAAATAACCCACATTGTCACTGTAACTACACCTTACACCAACTTACTAAAAAACTGGTATTGAGCACTGAAAGAGGAAACTACACATTGTTGAGTATAAAACATTTTACTCCAAGCACATTCACATGTGCGTTATAAAAGGGTTTTTTAACAAACCAACATCTTTGGTGTATAACATGTATGTTTGAGAGTATATAGCCTTTTTTGTGGCTAAACAGACATGTTTAAAACCATAACATACACATCCCCAACTCAGGAACTTACAAAGTGAAGGCCATATGAGACATTAGTATGTCAAAACTGTGGTGATCTTGCCTTCATCAGATGGGGTGATCTCACCCAAGTTAAAGCCAAATTTTGAAGATGCACACAAATTGGGACTCAAAATTTACATTTCCCTCATGATCCCATGCCTAAAATGTGTGTTTTTTCCCTACATCTATTTTGATAAAGCCACAAAACATCATGGGGATAAATCCATCAAAACACATGTGCTAGCTCCCATCATGCAACCCCTTCCTCTCACCTACTTTAGTTTCGAGGAAGGGGTTGCACCCACAAAACACGTACATTGATATCCCATGGTGGCAGATAGCACATGTTGGCACACTGTGTGCATCTTCAAAATTTGGCTTTGCAATTACGTTAAAACTTTTAAAAAACGTAAAATAATAATAAGGAAAGAATGTAAATTTCTTTGGGGTTTTAGATTTTGGCTAAAACATCAATGATGTTAGTCAATCTTTTTTGAACATCATTGATATTTTGGTAGACCTTCTCTAAATCCCGATTGCACACCATTATCTCACTGATGATTGCACTGTTGAAGTGAGTTTCTTCTTCCACAACATCCACATCACCTAAAAATTAAAAAAACAGGTCATGTATTATAAATATGCAGGCATACATCTATTACCTGAAGCTGTGGTCTCAGACACTGACCTGTTGGGGTCACCATTTCGACCACTTCCTGAACCTCTGCATCCACATCATCAGGTTGTGTGCTGGGTTCCCCTTCTTCAGGAGGTGTGGGGTTCCTGGTGTCCTCAGATGTCACGATTCTTTTCTCCCCTATGTGAATATAAAAATGGTATACTTAGCAGACAGATATTTGAGGCTAGAAATAGTAATATGAAACATTGCTTGGAAGTGTCGTCCAATTGTCTGTTTTGGCAGAGTTCCAAGCTGAAGACATGATTTTTTCCCTTACAAAAACTGGAATACTTACCTGTTTTGTGCAAGTTTCACACACGGAGAGGCCCCTAGTATCCACTGGAGCACCTGCGTGGGACACCATAACAAGGTTCTTATGGTGTCCCACACTAGTGCTCCTGCGTCCAGATGTGTAAACAGCTGCTGAGTGTCCTCTCCTTACACTGAATCATGTTGTCATTTCATTCTAGTTTCAAACACATCTAGACAACAATGTAATAAACTTCTTTTATTCCAAATAGGCATGAACAAATGTAGTTAACCTGCATCTGCCAAAAACTTTGTATTAGTGGTCGAACGAACGATGTTTAATACGAACGATTATACTGTGCCCACGAACCTCAAACTTGGCATTTTATACTGTACAACAGTAAAGAAACGCACATGTACCAGCACGAAAGTACTAATAATAATAGGAACACACAACAAATACTTACTTTATTGTAGCACTTTCTTGATCCTTCTGTATTGATCCTGCTCCCTCAATTTCAGGTCTGACCAGCATTTCCTCAATTGCTCCTTGGATTGTCGTACCCCAAAAGTCCTGTGCAGACTTCTCACAACTTTAGTCATGATCTTGGTCTTTCTCACATTTGGGTTTCTGTACGGTCCATGATTCCCATCATAGTCGGTCCTCTTCAAGATGTCCATCATCTCTTCAAAGGACTTATTTGAGGCCTTATATCTCCTCCTGGATGTGGAACTGCCTTGCTCCGGGCTTTCCTCGTCGCTGCTGCTCTCTGCAGGCACCTGCTGTGTCTCCGCCATGTGCTCTCCCTCTGCCCCGAAAGAGAAGAGTACACTAGAAAGAAGGACTGGGGCAGAGTTTGACGCATGCGCAGTGTATATAAAGCATAACATGCGTGCGAGGTACGTACGATCTGTGAGTGGAGGACGGAGGATCGTAAGTGCCGATCATTCAAATGAAGGTACAAGGTGAAGGTGGTTAGTGGCCTATACTGCTTAGAGATTGAGGTCTATATTGGGACAAGATTAGGAGAGTTTAGCCTGACATTAGGGTTTGTCTTGTGTTGTGTCTTGCAGATAAAATGGTGGATAAATTCCCAGACCCTGATTTCCTGCCCAACTTCATTGATAAATACAGGGAACTGCCATGTCTCTGGCAAGGCCAATGCAGGGACTATTCCAACAAGCAAAAGAGGAAGGCAGCGCTGGATAAACTGTTGGAATTGGTGATGTATCCCACGGCAGACATCAACTATTTGAAGGCCAAAATTGGTAGGCTGAGAAGCACATATAATAGGGAGCGCAAGAAGGTCCAGGATTCTATGAGATCCGGAGCAGCAGCAGATGACGTATATGTACCCAGGCTGTGGTACTACGACAGACTGCGTTTTTTGTCAGACCAGACGGAACCCAGGCCATCACTATCTACACTTCCTTCAACACTTCCTTCCACATTAGCTGAGGCTCCTGAAGTCCAACCTGGGCCTTCCACACAGGAAGAAGATGTGGAGGAGCCCAGCTTGACCCAGGTATAGCATTGTTGAGCATATTTCTTGTCAAAAATTGAATGATGTTAATTAGATGTTATTGATCACTAATTTCTGATTTAACCGCTTGCTGCCCGCCGGCTGTCATATGACGGCCATCCGGCGCGGCTCTCGTTCTGGGCCTTCCCTGCCCACCAGGGGGCGCGCGCGCGTGCCGTGTCACTGGGCACCCGATGCGCGTGCCCGGCGGCCGCAATGTCCACCATGCACCCGCGATTGCCCGGTAACACGGCAGGACCATGGATCTGTGTCTGTAAACACACCGATCCACGTCCTGTCATAGAGGAGAGGAGACCGATGTGTGTTCTCAGTATAGAGCAACACCGATCAGTCTCCTCCCCTTGTGAGTCCCCTCCCCCTTCAGTTAGAAACCCTCCCTAGCAATATGATTAACCCCTCGATCACCCCCTAATTTTAACCCCTTCCCTGCCAGTCACATTTATACAGTAATCAGTGCATTTTTATATCACAGATCGCTGTATAAATGTGAACGGTCCCAAAAATGTGTCATAAGTGTCCAATATGTCCGCCACAATATCGCAGTCATGATAAAAATCGCAGATCGCCGCTATTACTAGTAAAAAAAAAATAATAAAAATGCTATAAATCTATCCCCTATTTTGTAGACGCTATCGCTTTCGCGCAAACCAATCAATATACGCTTATTGCGAATTTTTTTTACCAAAAATATGTAGAAGAATACATATTGGCCTAAACTGAGGAAAACATTTGTTTTTAAAAAAAAAAAAATGGGTATTTATTATAGCAAAAAGTAAAAAATATTGTGTTTTTTTCAAAATTGTCGCTCTTCTTTTGTTTATAGCGCAAAAAATAAAAACCGCAGAGGTGATCAAATACCACTAAAAGAAAGTTCTATTTGTGGGGAAAAATAATAAAAATTTCATTTGGGTACAGTGTTGCATGACCGCGCAATTGTCATTCAAAGTCTGACAGCGCTGAAAACTGAAAAATGGCTTGGGCAGGAAGGGGGTAAAAGTGCACTGTATTGAAATGCTTAACAAACTGGTTTACATATCAATAGACAGTAGTAGCCGAAAATGATTGGGACAAGAATGAAAATGCTGGCGTCATAATGATAGTCTTTTCTATTTGGTAACATTCAATTTGCAACAGTCATGAGCTCAAAATTGTGTGTGATTGATAACCTAAAACTATGTGTAGCGCTGATAATTTATGCCTGTCCTGTTAATGTAATGTAAAAGTTTGGGCAGTGCATACTTTGCTATGTGGCATCATCTAATGGTCAAAATGTGAAATGGACTTCATTTTATTTTCTATTTCAAGAACATGGAGAAAGGTTAGAGGAAGTGACTGTTTGTTTACATTATATGAGAACTTGTCTACCCACAGTGCTAAGTGACCTACCCATGAGCACCAAAAGACTGAACTGCATGCTGGGTAGGTTATAAAAGGCCCCGCGCGGCCATCTTGGGTTGTTCTGGACACGTGGCCTGCCTGTGAGGGCCTGTGAGGAGGTCTCCGGAGAGCGCGGCCTACACCTACTGCAGAGCGGAACAACCACCGACTCTGCTTTGTACCTTTGTGCTGGAAAGACTGCATGACTGGATTGAGAAGGATCCAGAGACACCGGTCGGAGCCATCAGAGGGTGCCGGTTCATCTTGCAGAGCGGAACAGTGTAACGGCACCGGCTGGCGAGAAGCAAGACTGAGTGCACCGGAGCGGAGCAGTTCTATTCTCCAGGCCTGGTTGGGTGAGAGGGCTGCTGCCCATAGTTTCTTAACGCACTTTTATACACCTAGATGTTTAACACAGTGTTGCTGGGATCTGTGGTCCCACAGAGAAGATCTTATTCAAAAAGGACTGAGTTTAGACAGGCCTCAAGCCTACCCTTCACTGTACTACTGACACTGTGTTATTCAAAACCAATTGCACTGGAGGCAGTTGCAGGTGTACTGCACTACAAGAATAGTTCTAACATTCATTTTCCGTTAACCCTTGTTTGTTCAACTATCGGATTACAATGAACACAACACAAATAGCTAGCAGAAGACAGAAGATTGAAAAGACTGCATCTCTCATCGCAAGGCCTTGCATCCCATCAATGATAAGATGGACTGCATTATAAAGTAGGGGGGTTCCCTAGAAATTGTGTTGTGCTTGATTGATTAACTTTGCATTTCTGTGGTTACCAAGGTGTGCTGGAAGTAGGAAGGTGCTCAGAGTTAAGGCGTTTGTGCTCTGAGCACTAGTCCCACTTGGAGATGCACTTTCAGGGGTCATCTAAGACAACCTTATCTGTACAAACTGTTGTGAAAACCTATTGGACTGTTGCATTACGTTTGTGTGACAGTGCAAATACTGTAATTACTATTTTATGCCAGTTCCAGTAAAAATACATTCCTGGTTAAGTACAGTTGGTGTGGAGTGTTGTTCCTTTATCAGCAGGTGGAACATTGGATACGCCGGTAATAACAAAGGTATACTATTGTTATACTGCACATTGTGGGGTTTTCCTTTACTATTAGCATCACACTAACACTGCACCACAGCTGTGTCAAGGGGATTGAGCCAAGTTACTGGGGGTGTAAGAGCAGAGTACAGGCCCAATAAAATACCAGCAACTCCTTCGGGGGGTCAGTGCTACACGTGGGGGCTCGTCCGGGATATCTGTTACTCTGCAACCAAACCCACCCCTTGGCACCAGTATGGACCCCAACACAGTGGTCCAGTGGTGCGAAGCAGAAGGTGCTCGCTCAGAAGCGAGCGTGGCAATTGAACTCCCAGGGGAAGACTCGGAAGTAAAACATGTTAAAGAAGTTGTGCAGACATTGACCCCAGATAAAAAGGCCTGGGCGACAGCTGTGAGACCAGATTATGGGACCTCTCGCACCTATGCACTACTAGAATGGAGGTCAGGTGTCCCTGAAAATTTCCAAGGTACCAGTATGAAACTGTCTGACAGAACCAAATTTTGCCTGACACACCCAGAGAGACCAGGTGAAAGCCCTACCACCTCCACAAGGTGAAATCAGTCAGAGCAAAAGTTCCCTCCAGGTCACGTCCAGTCACAGTTGAGCCAGAGCTCTTTACAGCCTTAAGGAACTTTGTGGCAAAATGTCAGAAGGGCAATCCCACATACCCTGGAAATGCATACCAGAAACTCAGCATTTTCTCTGGAAGACAGCCTGTACCCCCAGAGGAAGGCAACTTTGAGGAGTGGTTGGAGCAAACCACCCAAGCCCTAGATGAATGGGACGTCCCTGAGACGCACAAGAAACAGAGGATTGCAGAGAGCTTAAGAGGGCCTGCTTCAGAAGCTATCCGGAACTTGAAGCTCAGCAAGCGAAACTGCGTGGCTCAGGACTACTTAGACATCCTACAGGATGTGTTTGGGCGAACAGAGAAGGTGATCTACCAGTTGCAACACACTTATCAAAGTGAGGGAGAGAAGCTGTCAGAGGACATGAGGCGTTTGGACAAGATCATACACCAAATTTTGTTGAAAAAGGGACTAGACCCTCGAAAGGTGGATGAAGTCCGAGCCAAGCAAGTCCTGAGGGGTGCCCAGCCATTGGACCCCATCATGCTCCAGTTAAGAACCCATCAAGATGGTCGCATCCTGAAGTACCCGGACCTGATCCGAATTGTGCGGGAAGAGGAAGCCATCCTTGAGAAAAAGAAAGAAAAGATCCAAAGGCCAAAATCAGTCGTTGGAGTCAGGACGGCTAGTGCAACTAATGGCGACCCTCAGATCGAGCTTCTTCAGACCCAGGTGGCACAGTTGATAGAGATGATGGCTCTGTTGACCGCCAGGCACACCACTCCACCTGATGGAGGAGTTCAAGCACCCAAAGAACTGTTAAGCCCTACAGTTGCGGAAAAACACAAGTCCTGTTTCAATTGTGGAGGGGTTGGACATTACAGGGGAGTATGCCCAAGCCCAAAAGCAGAAACAAAACACCAAAGGGCCCCACTGAAGGAGTCAACTGGGTGCCCTACTACAATAGACAACTCCAAACCGACCTGTATACCCCAGACCCTTACAACCACAGCTAAACCAAAGTGGAAGAAAAGGAACCCACGGAAGCCAGGTGTGAAGGTACAAGTCACCAAGCAGGCCAAGAGTGCCACTCCTCATGGATTCCCTTCCAAGCTAGTGGGATTGTCCCTATCCAGATAGAAGGGATATACACTAAAGCCCTGTTGGACACTGGAGCTCAAGTGACTCTGTTATACAGAGATTTTTATGAGAAATATCTCAAACACCTGCCACTACAGAAGCTGGAAGAGCTGGAGATATGGAGCTTAGGCACCCAGAACTTCCCCTATGATGGTTACCTACCTATCAAGCTCACTTTCGACCCAAGTGTGGCGGGGAAGACTGAAACCTTCGATACCTTGGCAGTGGTGTGTCCCCGGCCCCCAGGGGCTGATAGAAGCTCTCTCATCATTGGGACCAACACTGATCTGGTAAGAAGACTGCTCACACCACTAGTACAGGAGAAGAGCACCCCAGCCACAGTTGTGCACCCTATGCTAACACAGGTGTACCAGGACCTTGTGCAAGAACAGAAGGCCCCACCCGAAGAAGTGGGAAAAATCTGGCGCCTAGACAGGAGTGAAAAGCTGGTGCAACCGGGTGAGGTAGTCTGCCTAAAAGCCTCTATCAAGCTAAGTTGGAGACAGCCGGTCCCTTCATCTTCCTTGAGACGGACAGGCAGAGAGAAGATAAGGGCCTGGAAGTTATCCCCGAAGTGCTGTCAACCAAGGAGCTGAAGAGGAGTAAAGGAAGAATCTCAGTCAGTTTTCGCAACACCACAGCCTTGCCTGTGAAGGTGCCTGCCAGAGTGCTGCTGGGACAGGTCAGCCAAGCAACCCCAGTCTCACCGTGTGGTATCATGGGAGAACAAGACGTAGAGATTCCTCTGGAAGAGTTCTACCCAAAGAACACACCTCTTACACCTGCTTGGATGGAGAGAGCCAAGAACCAGCTCCTGAGATGGAGAACTGCTTTTTCAAAAAGTGAGTTCAATGTAGGGCTTGCAAAGAGTGCCGAACACAAAATTTGGTTGGAAGAGAACAAACCCTTCCGAGAGAGGGTCAGACGGATTCCACTGGGAGATCTGGAAGACCTGAGGGAACAGCTGGCTGAGCTGAAGAGGACAGGGATTATCAGAGTCCATATGCCTCCCCAGTGGGTAGTGGTAGTGGTAGTGAGAAAGAAGAATGGGTCATTACGGTTGTGTATTGACTATAGGACACTGAACCGAAGGACCATTCCCGACCAATACACCACACCTCGCATAGAAGATGCCTTACAGAGCCTGTCAGGGGCGAAGTGGTTCAGTGTGCTGGATCTAAAAAGCAGATATTATCAGATCCCCATGTGTCCTGAAGATAGGGAGAAGACTGCGTTCAATCGCATGCCACAAGGCCTGTCTGGGGCCCCGGCAAACTTCCATAGATTAATGGAGAACACTATGGGTGACATGAACTTGATTGAGGTGCTGGTGTACTTGGATGATGTCATAGTGCTTGGCAAATCACTGGAAGAGCATGAAGAGCGCCTGGAGAAAGTCTTGAAGAGACTCCACAAAGAAGGCCTGAATCTCTCAATGGAAAAGTGCCAGTTCTACCAACCCTCAGTGAACTACCTAGGACACATTGTGTCTGCAGAAGGAGTGGCAATGGACCCCAAGAAGCTAGAAGCTGTCACCTCTTGGCCCAGACCCACGAATGTGACCGAGCTTAGGTCCTTCTTAGGTTTCTGTTCCTATTATCGGAGTTTTGTAGAAGGGTTTGCCAATATAGCTTACCCACTTACTGAGCTATTGAAGAACCAGGAAAAAGCTGGTATGGACTCAGACAAGCCTGGAAAGCCAAGAGAGGGGCCCAGAAAGAAGAAAGAGTCCATCCAGGACCAGTGGACTCCACGATGCGAAGAGACCTTCAGGCAGCTGAAGTGGAGCCTTACAACTGCCCCTGGCTCAGCCTATGCAGACCCTGCCAAAATCTACGAACTGCACGTGGATGCCAGCCGAGATGGGCTGGATGGAGTGCTTTACCAAGAACATGACGGGTATTTAAGACCCATTGCCTATGTGAGCCGAAGCCTAGTCCCTGCTGAGAGACTACCCTACTCACAAATTTGAATTTCTGGCCTTGAAGTGCGCTGTGGTGAACAAGTTAAAAGATTACCTGTATGGTGCGGAGTTCATAGTCAAGACGGACAACAACCCCCTCACATACTTGCTCACCACCGCAAAGTTGGATGCTACAGGCCACAGGTGGTTGGCTGCCCTCTCTGCATTTACCTTAAGCTTGAAGTACAGACCGGGGGGGTTGGTAACCGAGATGCGGACGCATTGTCAAGAAGACCTCACTGTTCTCAGGGCCACCCAGAAGAGTGGACCCAACATACCCTGGAAGGGGTAAGAGCTCTTTGTGAAGGGGCGGAACAGCAAGGTAAAGGCGGAGCCAGAGCTGAAGAAGTTGTGGTGTCCGCCACAGGAGTGCCTAAATGCTACTGTAATGTCACCCAGATCACAGAGGAGGGTTTACCCAAGCTATCTAGAAAGGACCTCCAGAGAGACCAACAGGAAGATCCACTCTGTAGCTTGGTATTGAAGGCCTTGGAGAGTCAACACCGTGATTTACTTCTCAAGAGCACTCAGAAGGAAGCTCGCATATTGCATAAAGAGTGGGATCGGTTACAGTTGCAGCAGGGGGTGGTCTACTGAAGGGGCCCCGAAGACCCTGAAGAGATGTGGCAACTGTTTCTGCCGGAGAAACATAGAGAAAAGGTGCTGATCGCCTTGCATGATCACCATGGCCATCTGGGATCATAGAGGACTCTCCAGCTGGTAAGGGACAGGTTCTACTGGCCCTACATGAGGAACGAAGTGGAGAACTACTGTCATTCCTGCCTCAGGTGCATACAGAGGAAAACCTTACCCCAGCGAGCTGCCCCAATGGGCCACTTAGGGCCAATGGATCTAGTCTGCATAGACTTCTTATGTTTGGAATCTGACCTGAGTGGGCAAGGAAGCATATTAGTGGTCACCGATCACTTCATCCGCTATGCTCAGGCGTTCCCTACTAAAGATCAACAAGCAGCCACAGTAGCGAAGACTCTAGTGGAAAAGTTCTTCATCCACTATGGCATACCTCAAAGGATCCACTCAGACCAGGGGAGGGTCTTTGAGAGTACTCTGATCAGAAGACTGTTGGATCTACTAAGTATCCAGAAGTCTAGAACTACTCCCTATCATCCACAAGGAGACCCTCAACCCGAGAGGTTTAACAGAACTCTTCTCAACATGCTGGGGACCTTGACCTCTGAACAAAAACCACATTGGAGCAAGCACATCACTGCTTTGGTACATGCTTACAATAGCACCAAGAGTGATGCTACAGGATATTCACCTTACCGGTTGATGTTTGGGCGAGAGGCCAGACTACCGGTAGACTTAGCCTTCAGAACTTCCTTGGACCACACCTCAGAGACCTCTCATCGGGGGTATTTAGATACGTTACAGAGGAGTTTGAAGATAGCCTATGAGAAGGCCCAAGCCACATCAGACACCAGAGGAAGTAGGAACAAAAGGAACTTTGACTTAAAAGTACGGGTTCAGGTCCTACTGAGAAATCTGGGCATCCCAGGCAAACACAAGTTGGCTGATCGCTGGAAGTTACAGCCGTATGTTGTATGCAGACAACTTCCAGGGCTCCCAGTGTATGAGATCAGACAGGAAGGGAGCACGGGACCAGTAAAGACCTGGCACCGAAATCACTTTTTACCTCTCACAGAGGCAGTCAGGATGACATTGGAGGAAGTATTACCGTCTACATCCACTGCTGTGAATAGACCAGTAACTAGGTCTTAGCCTGGACCCTCAGTCAGTGAAAATGGTGAGGAAGAAGAAATGGAAATAAGCTGGCTGTGGTCATCTGAAGTGTCAGAAGCTGAAGCAGACTTTTCATTTCACACAGGAAGAGAGGATAATGGGACACTTAGACCAGAGGCTCCTGAATTTGTACCTCAACACAGATCAACAAAAGACTTGGGGGAGTCTCAAGCTCTTCTGTTGGAAACAGACCCAGAGGATCCCAGTGCTGGTGTTGAATCTGGAATACAAGAGGTGGAAGTGGATGTACCGGGAAGTGAAGGAGTTGAAGGAAGTGCCAGTCTGCCTGAGACACCAAAAACTCAGAGGACAAAGAGAGTAATTCACCCGCCAAAAAGACTGGTTTATGACACCTTGGGTGAATGCTCTGAAGGGACTCATTTCACTGCCTGAAGAAATTCTGAGATGCCTGGTCCTTCTACTGCTGATTCGGAAAGACTCAACCCCATCTCGTCCCTTGACACATCTGTATCAGACACCATGGTGTCAGCTGTGAGTGCACAGAACAGCTCCCCATCACATGAGAATTGGTGGGAGGTTCCTCTGTCGTATTATGCAATCACCTAGAGGCAAAATATGTAATAGGAATAAGATTCTAAATATCTTTGTGGACCAAAGAGTTAAAGCATGGGGAGTATGTAGTGCTGATAATTTTTGCCTGTCTTTTTAATGTAATGTAAAAGTATGGGAAGTGCATACTTTGGTATTTGGCACCATCTATGGCCAAAACTTGAAATGGACTTCATTTTATTTTCTATTTCAAGAACATGGAGAAAGGTTACAGGAAGTGACTTTTTGTTTGCATTATACGAGAACTTGTCTACCCACAATGCCAAGTGACCTACCCATGAGCACCAAAAGAGTGAACTGCATGCTGGGTAGGTTATAAAAGGCCCCGTGCGGCCATCTCGGGTTGTTCTGGATGCGTGGCCTGCCTGTGAGGACCTGCGAGGAGGTCTCTGGAGAGCGCGGCCTACACCTACTGCAGAGCGGAACAACCACCGACTCTGCTTTGTACCTGTGTGCTGGAAAGACTGCATGACCGGATTGAGAAGGATCCAGAGACACCGGTCGGAGCCATCAGAGGGTCCCGGTTCATCTTGCAGAGCAGAATGGTGTAACAGCGCTGGCTGGCGAGAAGCAAGACTGAGTGCACCAGAGCGGAGCTGTTCTATTCTCCAGGCCTGGTTGAGTGAGAGGGCTGCCGCCCATAGTTTCTTAACGCACTTTTATACACCTAGACTTTTAACACAGTGTTGCTGGGACTGTAGTCCCACAGAGAAGATCTTATTCAAAAGGGACTGAGTTTAGACAGGCCTCAAGCCTACGCTTCACTGTACTACTGACGCTGTGTTATTCAAAGCCAATTGCACTGGAGGCAGTTGCAGGTGTACTGCACTACAAGAATAGTTCTAACATTCATTTCCGTTAACCCTTGTTTATTCAACTATCGGATTACAATGAACACAACACAAATAGCTAGCAGAAGACAGAAGATTGAAAAACTGCATCTCTCATCGCAAGGCCTTGCATCCCATCAATGATAAGAGGGACTGCATTATAAAGTAGGGGGAGCTCCCTAGAAATTGTGTTGTGCTTGTTTGTGTGACAGTGCAAATACTGTAATTACTATTTTATGCCAGTTCCAGTAAAAATACGTTCCTGGTTAAGTACAATTGGTGTGGAGTGTTGTTCCTTTTTCAGCAGGTGGAACTTTGGATACCCAGGTAATAAAAAAGGTATACTATTGTTATACTGCACATTGTGGGGTTATCCTTTACTATTAGCTTCACACTTACACTGCACCACAGGTTTGTCAAGTGGATTGAGGCAACTTATTGGGGGTGTAAGAGCAGAGTACAGGCCCAATCAAATACCAGCAGCTCCTTCGGGGGTCAGTGCTACATATGTACCATTTTCATACACAGGAAAGTCTCAGCCAGGAGGAGGCCGTGGCAAGCAGCCTGACGGAATTCCAGGTTCCTCCCCCTGCCCTCCAACCAAAAGGACCAGAAAGGCAAGGAATCTTGAGGAGTCCGCGGCTGTTTTCCTCAAACAGGCTACTGCAGTACTTAACACGACCCGTGGTGTACACGAGGCAGTTGGACTTGTCACTGCAAGTAAACTAGAAAACATGGAGGAGGGCCAGCGCACAATATGTGAAGAACTCATTTGGAAGGCCCTAAACTAGGGGGCGAGGGGCGAACTAACAACTCAAACCCACCTGTGTGAGTTGGACCATAATCCTCCACCACCTCCAGCAACACCACCAACACCACAGCCACCCAACCCACCACAGCAGCATGGAAGGAAGCGTGGAAGGAAGTGGTGAGAGTGATGGCTTGGGTTTGGTGTGGTCTGGCAAAAAACACAGGCTGTTGTAAGACCACAGCCTCGGGACATATATGTCATCTGCTGCTGTCCCCGATCACTAGGAGTCCTGGACCGTATTGCGCTCCTTATTAAATGGACTTATTAGGTTACCAATTTTGACAGTCAAACAATTGATGTCTGCCCTGGGGTACAAAGGTTTCACCAATTCCAACTGTTTCTTCAGTGTTGTCTTCCTCTTTATTTCGTTCTGACCTTGTGCTCCCTATTACATTTTAAATTTAGTTTTTGACAAATACTTGGCTATGTGTTTTACTTCAAAAAAGACAGTTTGTGAGCAGGCAGGTACATTACAATGTCAAATTAACAAGGGACACCAACATAGTCGTATATTTGAGGTTAAAAAATACAAGATAATAATAGTTTTGTGGTAACTTGACCCCCAAAACGAAAAAAAAAAAAAATACAGAGATCACTAGAAAAAATAAAGAAAAAAAGATATTCTGGAGATCACAAATAAAAAAAAAGGATTCTGGAGATCACGAGAAATAATAAAAAAGATTATTCTGGAGATCACGAGAAAAAAAACAACAAAAACAAATATTATTCAGGAGATCACTATAAAGAATAAAAAATCAGTTTGTCAGAACTCTGTGAATATCAGCAGCAAAGCAACTTCATTATTATAGCATTATAAAGAAGAAGAGAATGTGCTGCATTTCTAGATTTCATAATTTGCCGCGTGACGAATGTGATATCTCCATTACAAACGCTAGTTTTACAAGACCGAGCGCTTCCGGCTTGTACCTGATTCCGAGCATGCGTGAACTTTTGTGCGCGGACTTGTATACACACAATCGGACTTTCCGCCAACAAAGTTTTGTTGGCGGAAAATTTAAGAACCTGCTAGCAAACATTTGTTGGGGGAAAGTGCGAGAGCAAATGTTCAATGGAGCATACACACACGGTCGGACTTTCCGACAACAAGCTCACATCCAACATTTCCTGTCGGAAAATCCGACCATGTGTACGCGGCATTATAGTTTGATGCATATGCTATGTTATGTTACCAGCGCAGATGTAAACAGCTCTTGGTGGAATTCTTCTAGTGTCTACAATTTGCTTGATAAAATATTATTTTTCTTAGCAGGTAACTAATGTTAAAAAATGCTGAACATAGTAATCTTGCCAATCACTCACAAATATTTCTAAAAATATGAACTGCCAAAGGAGCATTCCATAACATCTCTTAAGCAGGATATCTATCTTCCAGAAAACTTTTCATTTCATACGTGGTAAATCCTCCAGATTCTTCTGCAAAATTTACAGCTATAGCTTATATTTGCAATCTGCAAAAAACAAAATATCTGTTTGGATTTCAGTTTTACACACAGTTAAAGATCTATGTAATAAAGCAAGGTACATCAGCAAGAATAGTAAAAAAGAATTAAAAAAGAATTGTGTAAGAAGATCAACTCCAAACATGCATTTTAACACATGAGCTTAAAGGTGGTCACTGTATACATCAGGGGAGTGCTACTGTGACCACAAATAGACTACATTCGAACAAACCAAATTGAATCTTTCATTGCGCACAGCAAATTGTGTGAAATCAATAAACAGAAAAAACAGTCCCACATGCTAGAATATATGTAAATCTTCTTACCATCACTCTATGTAATATCCACTCTGTGATACATGTCACTCCTCCTCCACGGCTAGTGCTCCATTGAGTTGTGCTCTCACCCCAAATTTATGACCTGCACATTATAGAGTTCATTTACAGCCTTGTCCCCTCTCTTGGCGTCCAGAGATCTCAACCAATGTCCACTCTTAGTCACTCAAGCCAAGCAAAATTAAACTACATAGTGTTTCCCATTTAAAAGATGACATTTATTAAAACCATAAAATTACACTCACATTCACAAGTGCACTTCCAATTGCTTATTCATAGGTCCCCCTAGGAAGAGCCAACTAACGACATCACATATGTATGAGGAAGTACGGTAATCAGAAGAAGGTTAGTGTGCCAATACTTGCTGTACACTGAGTGGAGGTGGTTTTATTGATGTGATTTACCTATGTGTGCTGAGGAATGGTGCACTTGTGAATGTGAGTGTAATTTTAAGGCAGTACTACACTGATTTGATGATATATCATGATTCAATTAGGTTATTGTGTGAAACACATGCAAGTGTGGGCTGGCCATTAATTATTTGTATTATATTGAATAGGAGGTTAGCAGCACAGAAGTTTATTCAATATTACTTTAGCTTAACCACTTGCGGTCTGCCCCATAGCAGTTTCACTGCTACAGGGCGGCTCTCCTGTGCAGAATCGGTATATAAACACACTATCTCACAAAAGTGAGTATACCCCTCACATTTTTGTAAATATTTTATTATATCTTTTTGTGTGACAACACTGTAGAAATGACACTTTGCTACAATGTAAAGTCTGTGTGTTGAGTTATTTTGAGGGGACAGCAAATTTACACTGTTATACATGCTGTACACTCACTACTTTACATTGTAGCAAAGTGTAATTTCTTCAGTGTTGTCACATGAAAAGCTAGAATAAAATATTTTAAAAAATGTGAGGAGTGTACACATGTTTGTGAGATACTGTATATACTGTACAAGGCAGATCTCAGTTCTGATAGGAGGGAAGGGATGGATTATGTGTTCCTGCAAAGCAGGGACTAGAATCCATCTCTTCTCTTACTGAGAGCAGCACATACAGTACACAAAAACACTGGCTAGGCACACAGTTAACCCTTTTATATCCCTAGATATTTAACTCCTTCCCAGCCAGTGGCCCTAGTACAGTGACAGTGTATATTTTTAGCACTTATCACTGTATTAGTGTCACTAGTTCCCACAAAGTGTCAAAAGTGTCCGATTGTCTGCAGCAACATGGCAGTCCCGCTATAAGTTGCTGATCGCCGCCATTACTAGCATAAAATAAATAAATAAATAAATTAAAATGTCATAAATATATCCCATGGTTTGTAGATGCTATAATGTTAGCGTAAACCAAACAATATACGCTTATTGGGATTTTTTTTACCAAAAACATGTAGCAGAATATATATTGGCCTGAATTTATAAAGAAGTTTGATTTTCTACGTTTTTTTATTGGATATGTTTTATAGCAGAAAGTACAAAATATTGTTTTTCTTTTTTTTCAAAAACGTCTGTCTTTTTTTGTTTATAGCGCAAAAATAAAAAAATGCGGTGGTGAATAAATATGACCAAAAGAAAGTTATATTTGTGGGGAAAAAATTTCATACATTTAATTTGGGTACTGTGTCAGGCGACCGCATAATTGTCAGTTAAAATAACGCAGTTGCGTATCGCAAAAAAAATGGCCTGGTCATGAAGGGGGGTTAATCTTCTGGAGGTCGAGTGGTTAAAGGGCAACGTCACTTACCCCTCTACCTTTTGTTTCCCCCTCCCCTCTTACCTCTATAGCTGGGTTGTACACCAAAAAAAAAAACATACATGCCTGGCGACCCAGAAATGTTCTCTAGGGATCCACAGCTCTGCTGCAGAACTCACAGTACTACAATGCCATAGTCTTCTGGCTTCATCATACAACAGCCCCATGTTCCACATGCACTGCAACATGTAATCAGGAGCGCAGCTGCAGAAAAACATGAAGACACAGCCAACACCCTCTGATGATGCAGCATGGAGCATGCTACATAGAGTACCCCACAGCCTCCTGTGATCCGTGATATAGATCAAGAACCAGGGAAAAAAAATCTTGTTCTAAAAGTGCATGGGGTAGATTCAGATGCACGGGAGAAAGTTGATGGGTAAAGTGGAGGTCTGCTTTTAAATTGTTATTCCATTGTGGCTGCTTGTAAAATAGAATGATTCAAACAAAACACGAATCTTACTGCCATGTAGATAAAGGATCATTGAATGCAACTTACATTTGAGCCCATTTACAATCAGTACATTATCTACCAGATGCTTCTGGGTTCATTCCTTTTTCAACCCCCATCCTCCTATCATTCTAATTGCTACGGGAGCTATTATAGTGAGAGCAGAGAGTATAGCTTTGGCCCTGTAATGTAACCAGAATAATTCAAAAGTTTTCATTTTTTTCTATTGTGTTTTTCTGTTCTGTCATGTGTGTATGTATAAATATACTAACCAATACATTTTAAAATGGCAAATATTTTCTACTGGTTGATACTATGTGTGGCTGTCATTTTTTGGCTTTGTTGGATTTGGTATACATACAATCTGGGAGTCTTTAACCACCTTGAGTAAGTCCTGGACTTCTGGTGGGTTACGGTATCTCCAGGGTCCAAACTTAACTAAACTTAACTAACCAACCTGATAAATAAGATCCTGTACACATACCTTTCCAGGAACTTGTGTCTTCCATCTCCACAGCATTGCTGATTCATGTCGTCTGCAGGTATCCAAAACTGCTGGGTGTTGCATACCTGTTCCACTGCTACACACTGTGGTTTCTCCTGATGGCAGGAGGAACCAGATAAGACACAACACATATAGAACAACACTGAAGGTGCACAGTGTTCACCATTTTCTGAATGTTCTGGTGCCAGTGTTCTGGTGTTAATTAATTAATGAAATAGGAAACTATAGGAAAATGGAAAAACTTTCTGTAATTTTCTTTTTCTGAGACCAATCAATGGCAGCATACCTGTGATAGAGCTCTAGCTCTAACCACTCCCTCAGGACCAGTGCATAGCATAAAAGAAAGGCAGTTAATGACCCCGGTATTCTCTGTAATAACCTACATACCAAGGGTGGGTTTGTATGCTGCCATGGATTGGCACCAGGAAAGGAAAATTACAGTAAGTATTTGATGCAATTTTCCAATTTCCTGGCACCAACATGACAGAAAAACTGTGATAAATAATTAGCTGACAGAGTTTGTAGATGCCAAAGCAAAATATTAATATTGTAAGGATGAAACAGGGCCTCTGATAGTTTTCCTCCCAAAATCCACTATAGACAAGATCCCTGGATCCACTTTGTAATGCCTCAGAAAGGTATGATGTAATCATCAAGAGGTGGCTGTGCAAATTGTCTCCACATAGGCCCTGGACTAAGATGCCCAGGATGCTGTGACGGACCCTGTTGAATGTGCATTTACCATTGCTGGGGGATCCACATCTACATCCCTGCATACCCGTTGGATAAGCTTCACAATCCATCCAGCTAAGGTTCTAGGGGTAGCCTCTTTCCCCCTGTTTTTGCCACTTTGTATGACTACCAGCTTTTTTGAAGCCCAAAACAAAGATGTGACTGTATTCCTTCAATGTTCCTGGAAACATTAAGTTTAAAGGAGTTGTAAAAGCAGAAGGTTTTTTTTATCTTATCACATTCTATGAAAATCAATTAAGATAAAAAGCCTTCTGTGTGCAGCAGCCTCCCCACCACCCCCTAATACTTACCTGAGCCCCCTCTCTGTCAAGCGATGTCCACGAGTTCCTCTGCTCCCTTCTGACTGACTGAGACACAGCAGCTCCCAGGCTTCCTCAGCTGTCTATCAAAGTCAGTTAGCCAATCGGGAGAGGGAAAGGGGCGGGCTGAATGACAGCTCCGTGTCTGAATGGACACACTGAGCTGCAGCTCGGCTCAGGTGCCCCCATAGTTGTCAGGGCTGGGCTCAGCCCTTCCTTCTCTGAGCTGGCCACTCAGCTGCCGGCTAATTGCCAGCTCTTATCTCTCCAAAGTTACTCAGCTGTTGATGATATCTGCTCATCAGTCCTGCCTACTTAAGCCGTCCAGTCCAGAGGATCTCTGCCTTCGCCTTGGTCAACATTACAGAATCTCCTGCGATCCTTTTCAAGACTTGCTTTGCTGACATCCCTTCTGGCTCCAGATCCTGCTTACTGTTCCACTACATTGATCCCTGGCTTCTGGCTTGGCTGACTATCCGTTCCAGTTACTGAACTGTGGCTATGTTTTGACCATGTTTGTTCTTTTTACTTTTATTATTAAACAAGTGTGATTTAACTGTACTTCTGTCTCGGCCTGATTTCATGGTTTCTGACAATAGCAAGCTTCTTGCTGTGGGGGCACTCAACAGGAGGGTTGGGCCAGGAGCACAAAAGAAGGACCCGAGAGGAGGATCCAGGCTGCTCTGTGCAAATTCACTACTACTAGAAGCAGGTAAGTATGACATGTTTGTTTTTATTTTTTTAAACAAGACTTTACAATCACTTTAAGTTCATGTAGGACACCCATCTATGACTCTGGGAAATTAGGCAAGGCCCAATATTTTGATAGGTGGTCACCTTTTGGAATGCACTGCTCCACTGAATGAAACTCCACTCTGTCAAGGCAGAAAGAAAAATGACTTTCTGAAGCTCCAAGGGCATGAGGCTCTGACACCCACCTCCTGGAGGTCACTGCCACAAGAAAAACTGCCTTATAAGAAATATCCCACAGCGAGCACTGCTCTGTGAGAGAAAAGGTTGTTTTGAGAGAAAACAGTGAAAGGAAAATATTCTAAATATATATACTCGCGCTAGAAGTAAAAGATATAAATATGTTAAACCAAATAAGAATATGAATAAAGTTTGCAGCTGCTGTACACAAAGTGCTATACTATCAATAAATAAAATGAAATTAATATATCACAGTGCTCGCAATAGTGCAAATAATGTATCAAAAAAAAAAATAAAGTGAAAACAATTCATAAGTAAGTAAATGTCCATATGTTGCTGAATGATGTGCTCCAATTCATAAAGTGCGATTGTGCTCCAAACTCAAGGTGCGCCACACTTCCTCCTGTTATTCAGTCTAGGAGTCATTTCAGGCTTAGATTGTTGGCCAGGGATGGCTATTCACATCAGGATGCCAGGGAAATCTCCAATGCTCATGACAATCAAGCATGGATCATAGTACCCAAAACAACATAAAGGAAGGGGACTATAGTGAAGTACTGTTTGGTAAAGGTATTCATTGCACAGATAAAAAATGTACTTACACAATGTAGGTTAAAACAGGCATCAATTTAGCAAAGGATTGCAATGAGAAACACCACTGCTGGTGTGCGTTCCACCGAAAACCGGAAGTGACGCTGTATGGATTTAAAACCAGAAATTGCATCAATGCATTTCGCCCTCCCACGGGGCATCATCAAGGTCCTTGATGAAAAGCTGGAGGTCCATTTCATCGGGTGAGTGGGGACACAGAAGGGAGTGGCGCACCTTGAGTTTGGAGCACTATCGCACTTTATGAATTGGAGCACATCATTCACCAACATATGGATATTCACTTACTTATGAATTGTTTCCAATTAATATTTTTTTTGATACATTATTTGCA
This sequence comes from Aquarana catesbeiana, assembly GCF_042186555.1. NCBI lineage: Eukaryota > Metazoa > Chordata > Amphibia > Anura > Ranidae > Aquarana > Aquarana catesbeiana. Next base: position 307,732,776 of record NC_133325.1, read on the forward strand.
CTATTGAGAGAGCTGTAATATATTCATTTAATTTTGTTTTGAGAGAAAGTCCAGCAGCACAGGCAGATCTCATTGCGGAAAGGTTCTCTTCCTGGGGGGATGGATCTTGAGCAAAGCTCTGAGGAAATGTACTACAAGAGGATTTTTCACCTACTAGACCTTAGTTATTGCTGAGATAGCACCACCTGTACAGGCTCAGATCTAGGTCAAGACCTGGGTCTATAGAAAATCCAGCAGATGTGAAACAGACAGAGAGGTTGCAGTGCCTTTCTGTTGGAAAAGCAACAAATCAATCCCAGATCTTCGGATAGGTGTTATTAGTGGAGGGCTTTTTGGACTTTAGAGAAGTTACAATTATTTGTGAAGAACATCTCAGGGCCTCCAGTCTTCTCCTTTCAACAGTGATGCTTGAAAGCTAAGTCTGTGTTGGTTTGGATGAACCAGGCTCCCCTGTGTCAACAAATCCGACAGGGACAAATAAAATCGGGGCTTGAGTGTTGAGAGGAAGTGCGAGGGGAAACCACAGTCTCCGTGGCCAGTATGGTAAAATAGCTATCATTGAGACTTCCTCCCTCTATAGCCTTGACACTGGAACCTCATTATGAGGGCTAGCGGAAGGAAGCCGTATCCCAGGCTGAAATTCCACTGTTAGTAAAAAACATCCATGCCCTCCGCCTTAGGGTGCAGAAATTGAGTCAAGAAGCTTCAGAGTTTGTGATTTCTCAAGGAAGCCAATAGATCTATTTGAGGAACACCCCACATATGAGTACAATGCCAGAAGACTCATGGGTGAAGCGACCACTCATTTGGATTTGGAAAATTGCAACAAAGGATTTCTGCTTCTGTGTTCAGCCTGCCCAGCTAGTAGATTGCCCTCAGATCCCTCAGGTGCAATTCTGCCCAGGCCATGATTGGCTCAACTTTTCTTAAAAGTGTGTTGCAATGAGTGCCTCCCTGCTTTTGAATGTAGACGACTGCTGCCTTGTTGTCCATCTGCAGTAGAACTGACTTCTCTTCAACTCTGCTATCATGGGTTGTAAGGGCGAAATGGGCTGCCCATACTTCCAGGACATTGGAGACCATTCCAATTTCACATGAAACCCCCACCATCTTTGAATGCAGAAGCCCTGGCAATAGGCCCCAGCCCCTCTTGCTGGCATCCATTGTAATCTTGGTCCAACTTTCTTCAGTCACCTCCACGGGCTCTTTCTAGTGTAGGGTGACACAGTGATCCATTTCCCCAAGTAATGACTCCTCCACTGGACAAGGAAGCCTGTCTGGAATTACCTTAGGTGCCAGTGTGCTCAAGGGACCACTGGGATACACACTGACATTGTACCAAACAAACGCAGACCTTGTGAAGCTGAGATGAGAGGGGAAGCTTCAGCTCTGTGAACCTTTTTCCTGATGGACATTTTCTGTGGAGGCACAGTGATAGAAGTGTAGCTCTGGGATTTTTGCCATCTAATGCTATTTAAAGCGGGGGTCCACCTATCTATCGTTTTTTTTTTTTGAGTTCATTCACAAACTTTTCTTCTCAGCATTACATACTCACATATTGTGTGTAATATGTCCGCCTGTGACAGATTTCGTCGGAAAGAATAACTTATATTATTCACTGCAGGCAGTTTCCATCTTCATTGTGGGCATTTGAAGCCCACAAGCATTTGTTTCCTGGATGTGGTGAATGCTGTGCTCCCAGCATTCACCGCTCGTTCCCGCACATGCTCAGTGGCATCCTGGGAAGCCTGAGACTAGCCCCAGGAGTCTGGGAGAGGCTATAAACACGCCTACTCCCACGGGAGGAGAACCAGGAAGTGCAAAGAAGAATAGAAAAATAAAAGGTAATTACGGCGATTTCAATTTTTTTAAACGGCATGTCAGCATCTAGGCAAGGAAGAGAATACATACAGATATTGTTCAAAATTTGGGTGGAAATCCGCTTTAAGTATATAATGCTATTAGATTAGTGTTTGGCTCCCTCTAGTGGCAGGCTTATCTCTGTGAAATAAGACTTTGTTTGTTTACACATCAGAACATGCTGTAAAGCATGTGCAGGAAGTGACTTAAAGGTTTATCTGGAAAAGACTTACTTAGCCACAGTGCCTCACTTACCTACCCATGAGGCCAAGTTAAAGAACTGCATGCTGGGTAGTGAAATAAAAGGACCAGCGCGGCCATGCTTTCTCTTCTTCCTGGGACGTGAGACCTGCCTGCAGGGACCTGTGTGGGAGTGTTCAGAGGAGCGCAGCCTGCTTGGCGCGGAACGGAGTTGATGCCACCGGAGAGGTGTTGGACACAGTGTGCTGGAGGCACGTGTGATCGGGTCGGACGATCCAGGAAGCCGGAAGGAGCCTAACAACAGCCATTGTTCAACGGGCGGAGCGGTGTACCAGAGCCCACTGGAAGCAGGACTGAGATCGCAGAGACGTAGCAGTACAGCTGTCCGGGCTTGGTGTGGTGAGAGGGCTGTTGCCCAAGATTTATATAGAGCACTTAACACGGTATAGACTAATAGCGGAGTGTTGCTGAGACCTGTAGTCCTACGAAACAGACTCAGTGTTTAGCAGGGCCTCTAAGCCTGTACTCTACTAGACATTGACTGACGGAACGGTTTCATTCTCACAGAAGAAAGTTACAAGTGTGTTGCATAATTGAGTTCACCGTTATCTACCACTTTATATTACCTTGTCATCTGCTAACTCACTGGAATACAAATACTGCAGCATAATATGGCTAGCTGAAGAAAGAAGACAAGAGACTATACCATTCATTGTAAGGCCTTGTGTTTCCGTAAAAAGGTCTAGGAGCTGTATTGCACTGCAGGGGGAGCTCTTGAGCATTTATACTATGTTGTAGTGTGTTTCTAGCAGTAGATAGTGTGCTGCAAGTCCAGTGTGTGTTGCGTGGTCGCACTGGAAGTGGGAAGGTGCCCAGTGTCAAGGTCTTATCACCCTGAGCACTAGTCCCACTTGGAGGCGCGCCTGCATGCATCATTCAGGTAATCTTTGAGTGACAATTATTTACGTGCATCTAGTTTATTATTGTTCTGAATTTGTGTACCAGAATAGTTATTGTAATTACTGTCTTAAACCAGCCTTCAGTAAACTTACAGTCTGGTTAAAATATAACTGGCGTGAGGTTTGGTTTATTCTCTAAGCAGGTGGAGCAACGGATACCCAGGTAACAATATATGTATACTGCTGTTGTGGAGTTGTTCCTTGTTATTGGGTTTCACACCAACACTGTTACACAGCTGTGTCAAGTGGGTTGAGTCAATTCATTGGGGGTGGAAAAGCAGAGTACAGGCCCGATTATTTACCAGCAGCTCCTTAGGGGGTAAGTGCTACAAAAGCATTGGCTGTATTGAAAAGGGCTCCTACGTAAGTATACTACTTGCTGAGTCAGGCAAAGTTGCCTTTTGTTATAGTTGATTATTCACCCAAACTACTGTAAAGCCTTTATCAAAATCTCCCAGTGACTGAGCTGCTATTTTCTGCTGCAGACCAAGAGAACATTATCCAGATAATGGTGGTAGCACCAGGGCTGCTACCAAAACTTTGATGAAGGTCCTCGGAGAGGTTCAGTGGTCAAACAGAAGGCAGCAGAATTGTAGGTGGGGCTTGTGTATTACAAATATGAGACATCTTTGAAAGGATGGTAGGATAGGAATACAGTATGCAGGTATCCTGGTACCTGGAGACACCATTCCTGTTGGCTGCACTGCTTCCAGGTGACCCTTATTGGCCATCTTGGGTCAGCAGAGTCTCTTTAAGTCCCTGCCACCCAGATTTTGGCAAGCATTTGCAAGTGGGTAGTGTAGGGACAGGTACTTCATTTGTTAGGGACAGTATTAGCAGCAGGGAAAGGTTTCAAACAAGGTGGGAAAGCAAAGGATTCGCACTTCTCTGAACAGGTGCTGTCCATTGGGCTAACACCTGCATCTCTAGACGCTGTTGAAATTTGTGAGTGTTCCCAATTGGGTTGTCTTCCTGCTGGGTTTGTTGTGAACTGTCTTACTTTGCTTCAATATAAGTTCTTTTCCTTGTACCCGGCCTGTGTGTGTTACTGCCTTTGCACCTAGCTGCTGATGCTGTTGTCGATGTGGTGCACAGGAACAAAAAGACATGGCTGCAATGGTGGCTGCAACCAAAAGCAATTTGAACCTGCATATCTCAAGAAGGAGGCCCTGACACCTTCACCCTTGTCAGCCATGCAAACTGCACAGACAAAGCTAGCTCAGTATGTGGCTGTCTTGAAACAGGAAATAGCCTCCTTTAAAAACTATATAGGGGCGAGAACCCACTGCATAGGGACCACGAAGAGGACCAGAAATGCTGTCTCTGCGGCCATTATGGACAAACATCTAAGAACTGTGGGTTGTCTAGATTCAGAAATCACTCCATGTCATTATTAGACTGCTGACTCTCAGGGCAGAGGGACGACCCTTGGGACAGACAACCCAAAGTCCCAGCAAGTCAGAGGACATAGTCACGCCAAGCCCAGTGGTAACTGCCTTAGTCATTGGGCAAGAAGTTCCTTTACCTGATTGACACCAGGTCAGAAGTCACTGTCATGGAGTATGATTTCTACATGCAGAGATTTGGAGCGTGAGAGCAACTAGACCCCTGCTGGCTGTTCCTCAGAGTTGCCAATAATCTAACTATAATGGTTGAAGGCATCACCTAGGTGAGGATCCAAATCAAAGACCAGGTGGTGGAGTGGGTAGAGGTGTGATCTGGGGTCCAGTCAGCCCAGCAGTGCCTTTTGTGCTGAGCATGAATGTTCTGAAAGACCTGGACTTGCCTGGAATTATATTATCATCTTCTCCAAGACATTTGAAGAATACCTAAAACATCTGGACTGGGCGTTCTCTTTTTTGGCACAATATGGACTAAAGCTGAAACCCAGCAAGTGCCACATGACGAGGTAGAAGATACAGTACTTGGGGCATGTTGTGGAGGCCGGAGGTTTATCTCCAGACCCAGCCAAGGTACAAGCTGTCCAGGACTAGCACCCTCCAAAAACTACCACTGAGCAGCGCTCCGTCTTGTGTCTGATGGGATACTACCAGCAGTTCATCCTGAAGTTCGCCCAGATAGCTACCCCCCTTACCCAGTTAGTGAGCAGCATTCAAAGAAAGGGCTGACCTTCACTCTCTATACAGACCCAATGGCATAGCCCGAGCAGCAGGCCTTAGAAGAGCTAAAGCAGAGACTGACATCCGCCCGATTGATGGCCTATGTAGACTACACTAAGCCCTTCCGGGTGTACACAGATGTCTGGGGGCTATTCCGACACAAGTACAGGATTGCCAAGAGAGGGTGATCTCTTATGCCAGCAGGAGTCTTCGGCCCACTGAAAAAAACCCTCACAGCTACAGCTCTTTTAAGCTTGAGTTCCAGGGTTTTGATGTAGAACAACCTCCTGGCCTATCTGGATACCATGAAGTTGGGGGCATTGGAACAGAGGTGGACAGGCCACCTGGCTCAGTTCAAACTCAAGATCCACTATCGGCCAGGGAAGCTTAACAGCCATGCTGATGCTCTGTCCCCATTACCGGTGGAATGCCCAGGGGAGGACGTGGACTCCAATCAGGAGGATATAGAGGTCACTCCTGTTTTGCCTACACCATCTGCTTCATGCACTATCAAGAAACAGGAGGCAGACCAACAGATCAAAGCTGCCGAACTTTGCGATCGAGATGAACAGGCGCTGATTCATAAAAAAGACCCAGGCCTAATACAGGTGCAGAACTACCTCTCACAGAAACACAAACCCACTTCCCGAGAGTGCTAGAAGTTGTCCCCTATCGCTTGGGACATCCTAAGACACTGGAACCAGTTGGAGTTGCAGGACAAGGTACTCTATTGAAAGGCACACATCCCTACTGAGCAGTGGGATATCCACCAGGTCATGGTCCCCCAGTCACATATCCTGCAGATCTGTCAGGTGATCAGAGTAACATTTCGGGGTAGTTCGGAGTGAGTCGTTAGTTTGGAGAAACTTCTACTGCCCCTATTTGTCAGACTGGGTGCATAAGGCCTGCCAAGATGTTGAAAACTGCACCATTTGTAATCTTGTAGTCTGTCACTTTTGTGGGATGTAACTCTCCCAATTGTGAAGGAGCATGCATGTCCCAGCATGAACCCTTTAGAGATGAGGATGCAGTCTCATCAGTGCAATCTCATCAAAGCAGTCTCACCAGTGCAATCTCATCAGTGCAATCTCATCAGAGCAGTCTCGTCAGTGCAACCTCATCAGTGCAATCTCTTTAGAGCAGTCTCATCAGTGCGATGTCATCAGAGCAGACTTGTCAGTGCAATCTCATCAGAGCAGTCTCATCAGTGCAATGTCATCAAAACAGTCTCATCTGTGCAGTCCTGTCAGTGCAAAGTCATCAGTGCAATCTCACCAGAGTAGTCTCATCAGTGCACTCTCTTCAGAGCAGTCTCATCAGTGAAATCTCATCAAAGAGATCTCATCAGTGCAATGTCATCAGAGCAGTCTCATCAGTGTAATCTCATAAGAGCAGTCTTGTCAGTGCCATCCCTTCAGAGCAGCCTTGTCAGTGCAGCCTCATCAGAGCAGTCTCGTCAGTCCAGATGTAGTAGTGAGAAGGACCTACCTGGTCCTAGCCATAGCAGCCAAGCTCCGCTCACCATCTGCGGGCACAGCAAGGAGTGCTGCCGGCTCCAATGATCAGCCGGACTGCCTCTCCACATGCTCCTGCATCTGCCACGCCCCCACCATGACCCCGCCATGCCCTGCCACTCCATCACGTCCCGATATCTGTCCCGATGTCCTTGACAGAGGCAGATTTTCTGGATTTTGTCCAGGACATTCTCAGACCAGGACATTGATCTGATTTCCAGGAAAATCCCGGGCAATCAGAACTGTTGGCAACTATGCCTTTAAGCAGTGCTTTAGAGTTGATAACATGGAATTCTGCAAAACCTTGAATGTGCAAATATCCTTCAGCAATGAGTCTATGAACAAAGCTGAAATAAGAAATGTTAATTTTTTTCAGAAGTGACAAAAGCACTTTAAAAATATTTGTATACACTTGTCATAGCACATTTGCACTGTTGCACTACATATACGTATTTGTCGATAAATTCCTCTAATGTCTGTCAGTATGTCACTGGCAGTCAGTCAGCTTGCCTGATCACTAACTGCTCAGCTAACATCTCTGCATTTCTTTTTCAGTCAGTCCTGACTGACCTAAAAGGGAGACTGGTACTGGTACGAAGAAAAAGGAGCAATAAGGCATAAGATACTGCAGTATTACTAATCAGGAAGCATTACACATGTCCTCATATAAATTTATATATAAAAATTACAAATTACATATAGAAATATAGAAACTATACATAAACAAGGCTTTTAGATTATTAACACATATTAACAGCATTGTGAGGTCTCATGCACACAGGCATAAAATACACTGCATTCAGATCCATACTGCATACAGTTTATACAGTTCTGAACACCGTAGTATTGTATGTTATTGGCCCAATCACACAGCTGTAGTGCATCTCAACTCTCTTATGTCCATATGAGTTGAGATGTGTACTATGTACAGTCATTCAATCAAAATGACTGAAAGCTGTGATCATTCTACACCTGCACCATTGCCTACCGATTGCTGATATTTGCATGTCCCCTCTGGCACTGAATTAGTCATTCATAGATAGTGACAACGGTGCATGAGTGCAGGTGCAAGATGACTTTGGCCTTTAGTCATTCAGAATGACCAAAAGCCAAAGTTATTCTGCTATTAAAGTGATAATGTGCAAATACGTGAACAACTCAGTGGCAACAATAATATATATAAGAGAAAATGATCAAAGTCCTTTGAAAAAATGTTTTTTTTATAAATATATATATACGAGATGAAGAATATATATACCAGTAAAATATATTAAAAATTAAAATATAAAGTGCTGCAGTGTATTGTGCAATATTCAGAATAGTCCATAAGTGCTTCAAAAATCCATGCGATTCAGTGAAAAGCACCTGGAGGGTTGAATAAAGAATTCAACCTTAAATGTTTTTTAACCACTTGCCGACCGCCTAACGCAGATATACTGCGGCAGAATGGCACGGGCAGGCGAAATCACTTACCTGGTACGTGATTTGCTTTCCGTGGGCGGGGGTCACATCACACCCCCCCGGTGTTGAGGGAGAGGCTACTCATTCGTGGCCACTCCCTCGCGATCGCTCCCAACGAATGACAATCTTCCTCTGCCTCTGTAATGTAAACAGAGGCAGAGGAAGTGATGTCATCTCTCCTCGTGTCGGTCTTTTTGTTCCGTCGCCGAGGAGAGAAGGCATCCAAGTAAGTGCAAAAACACTACACTAACAGTAGAACACTCTAGGCACATATTTCACCCCCCCAGTCCCCCCCCCCCCGATCACCCCCCTGCACCCCCTGTCACAGTGACACCAATAGCAGTTTTTTTTTTTTTTTTTTCTGATTATTGCATTGGTGTCATTTTGTGACAGTTATAAGTGGTAGGGCAGCTAGTGTTAGGCCCCTTTAGGTCTAGGGTACCCCCCTAACCCCCCCTAATAAAGTTTTAACCCCTTGATCACCCCCCGTCGCCAGTGTCACTAAGTGATCGTTTTTCTGATCGCTGTATTAGTGTCACAGGTGACGCTAGTTAAGGAGGTACATATTTAGGTTCGCCATCAGCGTTTTATAGCATCAGAGACCCCCATATACTACCTAGTAAAGGTTTTAACCCCCCGATTGCCCCCTAGTTAACCCTTTCACCAGTGATCACCGTATAACTGTTACAGGTGACGCTGGTTAGTTATTTTGTTTTTTATAGTTTCAGGGCACCCGCCGTTTATTACCTAATAAAGGTTTAACCCCCTGATCGCCCAGCGGTGATATAAGTTAAGTTTTAGGGTCTGCGATGCCCCAGGCAGCGTCAGGTTAGTACACCTCCCTTAATGGTATAGTATCTGAACGGATAAATATCTGATCCGATCAGATCTATACTAGCAGTATCTATCCCCAGCAGTTTAGGGTTCCCAAAAAAGCAGTGTTAGTGGGATCAGCCCAGATACCTGCTAGCACCTGCGCTTAGCCCCTCCCTGCCCACCTAAGTGCAGTATCGATCGATCACTGTCACTTACAAAACACTAAACACACATAACTGCAGCGTTCGCAGAGTCAGGCCTGATCCCTGCAATCGCTAACAGTTTTTTTGGTAGCGTTTTGATACAGTCGCTAACAGTCAGGAGCTTTTTTACCTGTGAGTCTCACTAGTGTACCACTAAATTTAGAGCCCAAAATGGCAAATCGAAGGTACACTAGTGAAGAGGCCTACACCTTTCTGAGCATGACAGATAGTGAAGAGGAAGTCACTCATCTGTCAGATTCAGGTTCAGAATACGATCCTGTAAAGGACAGCGGCTCCATGACACATTGTGTTAAAGCCAGGTATACGGTTGGTCACCGCGACGTGACCTCACTCTATACTATCATACCCCACAATTTGGGATTAGAGGCAGTAGACATGTACCTGGCCAGGGACTCTGGCCTTGTTCTATCTCAAAGGAACTTTATTATGGAACTGCTCAATTACGCCGCTGCCCACAACTACTTTTGGTTCGACCATCAGTTTTTTCGCCAAGATAAGGGTGTGGCCATGGGGGCAAAGTATGCCCCTAGCTTGGCCAATTTATTTATGGCCAAGTGGGAGGAGGATGTCGTCAAGGCCCAGGACAGACCACAGGTGGTCCTGTGGGCTAGATATATTGACGACGTCCTCCTCCTGTGGGACGGTAGTGAGGCTGAGCTTGTAGGCTTTATGGCTTTCCTTAACGAGAATGACAGGGGCAACAAATTAAGTTTTGAGACCAGTGAGGTGGAGATCAACTTCCTTGACCTCAAGATTAAGGTCCAGGATAATAAATTGGTGACTTCCACTCACTTTAAGGCAACCGACAAAAACTCATTTATTCCCCTTGATAGTTGTCACCAGGAATCCTGGTTGAGGGCGGTTCCTTTAGGACAATACACACGTCTTCGGCGCAACTGCACTGAAATTGAGACTTTTGAGAATCAGGCAACCATTTTAACTAGAGGTTCATTGAAAAAGGATACAACCAAGCTGTATTGTCAAGATCACTGGACACAGTAAGGGATAGAGCTAGATCAGTGTTGTTGGGAAGAGGTCAGCGTCAGGCTACTAATGATGATTTCAATTTACCCTTCATTACCACATTCTCTACTCAGCACCGCCAGATTAAGGACTTAGTAAAAAAACACTGGCATTTTTTGACCACGGATCCAGTCCTTAATACCATTTTACCTAGGAATCCCCGTATTGTGTTCAGAGGAGCATCTACTTTGGGTAATAGAATTGCTCCTACAGTACAGGACTCACCTGAACTTCCACAAGTACTTAACGGGTCTATGAGGTAAAACCGTTTATTACTTGCACGTCCGAGGGGGTTGTTTATCTTATACAATGCCCCTGCAAGCTGCAATGTGTAGGCAGGACCAAGAGGGCCCTTAAGGTCAGATTGACCGAACACATTAACAACCTAGCGATTTTGATAAGCACCCTGTTTCGAGACATTTCGATGAAGTACATGGTAGGGACCCCTCCAATACTCTGTATGTTGGGATTGATAAATACAAACCCCACTGGAGAGGGAGTTCACTTGTAAGGGAGATCTCTAAGTGCGAAATGTCTTGGATTTATAAATTAAGAACTTATACCCCCTTTGGGTTAAATTTGGATACAGATGTAAATGCATTTATCAATAACTCTTAATGCAATCAAATGTCTGTATTCGTATGGTCATATTGTATTTATTATGTACAGAAGATCTTTTGCTGACCATGTGCCCATATATCTAATTCTCGTCAACAGGGGTTATCTAGTTGTTACCCCCAGAGTGCTATACAGGATAAAGGGTTTACCATCTTGCCCTTTTGGAAGCAGCTAATTTTTATGGGGTCGGATTTGATTAGGTTAATTCCCCCCTTATTTTATATTAGATATGAAACATATTAAAATATTTTTTATCTATATATTTTTTATTTTTAAATTTTATCCTTTAGATTTTATTTTGATATAGAGATCCCTATATTTAGTTTTTCGGGATCTGTATCTCTTGCAGTCTCCAAGTTATCCACTAGATGTCGTCTCAAGTTTGATAGAGACACCTCGGTGGTCTAACTCAGTGTTTCTCAACTCCAGTCCTCAAGGCACACCAACAGGTCATGTTTTCAGGATTTCCCTCAGATGAAACGGCTGTGGTAATTACTAAGGCAGTGAAACTGATCAAATCACCTGTGCAAAATAGTGGAAATCCTGAAAACATGACCTGTTGGTGCGCCTTGAGGACTGGAGTTGAGAAACACTGGTCTAACTCATAATAGATGTTCCTTTAGCGTGCTTTAGGTCCATCCACCAGATGGCGCTGTTGAATGGTTGTGGGGACATCTCGATGGAGACTACAGCCTATCAATCACTCAACGTCCGGTTTCTGTACCGTTTAGATCAAGTTAGATAAAGGAAAATTTTTTATTTTTCTTTAATTTTTTTCCTTTGCCTTTTAAATAGGCTTCCGTCAGCTTTGAAATGTGATCAATGAGGAACCCATTTTTGACCTATAGTCACTTATTACAAGTTTAGAATTACACTTTCCCCTTTTTGCAAAAGTTTTTTATTTCTTTTACTAATACCTTAATCTCGCCCTATATATGCATTTGAGATGATCCTTGAATGTAAATTATGGTTTGTTTCATAAATGCAGATCGGTGTATATAAGCTGATACAACATGATGTTTCACCGCTGACCGCTCGTGCTGAAAAATGTACCCGGATGCTAGATTCTTTTGATGCGTCATGGGAAATTCTCGGCACGCACCGGGATCCATAACGAGGCCTGGTTTGTTTTTGATACTATATAAGGAGGTGACATGGTGCGCCGCCTGTGCCCCTGGAAGACGTGATGATGTCACGAAACGCGTAGGGCGGAGCCAGACGACGCGTTGACGTCACCTCCAAGCTGTGCTGTATTCCAGTAGGACGGGTTTGTCCGTGTTCATTTGGCCAAAGAACCGGACTTAAGGCTATCTATTTTCTGGATCTTTGTAAGTGTCCATTTTATGTATATGAAATTGAATAAATCCATATGGTTTTACGCTATGTGAGTTCCCTCTTGTGTTTTATGGTGCATCTCTGCCACGAGATCTGCTGTTGTTGTTGACGGTGTGATGACCCCTAGTGGATGCTGACAGAAGTTCCCACAGCCAGTTTAAAGTTTACCTGCTAGCTGTGATCCTCTGTAGTGGGGGATCATGGCCATTCGGTAAGAAGTAACCCCTTCTATTCCCGGTGGTGGACCCTCTCTGGTTTTTCACAAATCAATCATTGTTTATCACTTGGACTTCTTTTTGTTTTTTTATTATTTATGGGTGATTTCAAGTCACATCGTCATTTTATTCACTTTTCCTTTTTCCATTTGATGGGACACTATTGTGGATTATATGCAGTGTCACATGCATTTATCCTCCTTTACACATATTGTATATACTTTTCACTTATGCCATGTATGTGTTATTGCACATTTAATTAGCGCGATTTTTTTATTTTTCCATGACAGATAGCTCTGATGACAGAGTTGTGGTCCCTGCCAAGGTCAGGCATACCAGACCCCAATCTTCTTCTTCTGTCGTTGATGTGCAAGAACCGCAGGTCCCTCGTATGGAGCAGAGCAGTACTAGCGCCGCTATTCCTTCTGGTGAATTGGCAAGCACCAGCGGCCTAGTACACCCTGGTCGTAGTTAATCCAGCACTGCAGTATCACGTGATGACGTGGTGAGTCCCATAAGTGCAGTTCAAGCTGGTGAGGTGGCAAGCACAAGTAGTGTCCCGCTGCCACCAAGAAGACGAACACAGGCCCGTCGTGCTCATAGTGCCCTTCCTGCTGCATTCGCCAATTCTATTTGGGAACCCACCACTTCTGCAGCACCCATACTTCCCCCATTCGCTGGCCAACCCGGCATTCAGGTGGAAACAGTTGATTTTACGTCACTTGATTTTTATTCGCTGTTTTTCACCGAAGATCTCTATAGATCTATTGTGGACCAAAGCAATTTGTACACTGGTCAACACATCGCCACTATTCCCTAGTCCTCCCTTGCCAAAGATTGGAGACCAATTATGGTTTCCGAATTTAAGCTCTTTCTGGGCCGTTCCATCAACATGGGCATAACTAAAAAAAGTGAGTTGCGGTCATATTGGTCCACTGACCCAATTCACCATATGCCCTCGTTCTCTGCCTCCATGACCAGGGCACGATACGAGCAGATCGAACAGACAATGAACTCTGTCGTCCTTGTGGAGACCCTGGACACGATCGGCTCTACAAAATTCGACCCCTTGTAAACCACTTCAACCAATGTTTTGCAGACTTGTTTACTCTACATCAAGTTGTCTGCGTTGATGAGTCCCTGATTAAGTTTTCTGGCCGCTTGTCATTCAAACAGTACCTTCCCAGCAAGCATGCCAGATGCGGGGTCAAGATGTATAAGCTCTGTGACAGGGCCACAGGCTGTAGTTTTATGGTTTACGAGGGAAAAGATACACGTAGAGCCGACAAACTGCCCTGACTACATAGGAAGCACTGGCAAGATTGTGTGGGACTTGGGGTACCACTTATATGTGAACAATTATTACATGAGCGTGCCACTTTTTAGTCACTTGTTTGATCAGCAGATTGGAGCATGTGGCACTGTGCAACCTAATCGCCGGGGCTTTCCCCAGTGGCTTGTAGATTACCGTCTTAGGCTGGGGGATAGAGCCTGCTTCAAGTGTAATAACTTGCTTGCTATGAAGTGGAGGGATAATAAGAATGTTTTCGTTCTTACCTCCCTTCATGCAGACACGACGGTCCAAATTACTACGACGACTGGTGTTGTGGAGGAATACCTCTGTGTTCACGATTATAACCAAAATATGGGAGGGGTGGACCTCAACGACCAGTTGTTGGCGCTGTACCTAATTGCACATAAGGCCAGATGCTGGTACAAGAAAGTGTCTGTTTATTTATTTCAATTGGCTTTGCTGAACGCTCATGTGCTATACAGAGCTTCAGGACGGACTGGATCCTCCCTTAAATTCCAGGAGGAGATCGTCAGAGCCCTTCTGTTTCCAGATGGTGCTCCACCTCACATTCCCCAACCAAATGCAGTAAGCCGGCTGCATGAGAGGCATTTTCTTTATGTCCTCCTGAGTACCCCTACCCAACGAGCCCCCCAAAAAAGATGTTGTGTCTGCAGCAAGCGTGGATATAGGCGTGACAGGGTCACAGGGTCTCCCAAGATGCCATCGCATTTTGAGAGACCCGAACCTGGAACCGGTTATAGTTACAAAAGTTACAGTTACAACAAAAAGTGTAAAAAAAAAGTAAAAAAAAAAAAAAAAACACAAAAAATATATGAAATAAAAAAAACAAAAATAGTTTTATTGTTCTCTCTCTATTGTTCTGCTCTTTTTTACTGTATTCTATTCTGCAATGTTTTATTGTTATTATGTTTTATCATGTTTGCTTTATAGGTATGCAATTTTTTTATACTTTACTGTTTACTGTGTTTTATTGTTAACCATTTTTTTGTTTTCAGGTATGCTATTCAGCTGCAGAGCGGATTTATTTATCTTGACATCAACAGCGTTTGCTCCCACGAGCATGTCATGTTTGGTATCCATGTACTCGGCCTAAGATCATCTTTTTTATTCCATCAAACATTTGGGCAATATAGTGTGTTTTAGTGCATTAAAATTTTAAAAAGTGTGTTTTTTCCCAAAAAAATGCTTTTGAAAAATCGCTGCGCAAATACTGTGTGATAAAAAGGAACTCCCACCATTTTAATCTGTAGGGCATTTGCTTTAAATATATATATAATGTTTGGGGGTTCAAAGTAATTTTCTTGCAAAAAAAAAAAAATTTCATGTAAACAAAAAGTGTCAGAAAGGGCTTTGTCTTCAAGTGATTAGAAGAGTGGGTGATTTGTGACATAAGCTTCTAAATGTTGTGCATAAAATGCCAGGACAGTTCAACCCCCCCCCCCCAAATGACCCAATTTTGGAAAGTAGACACCCCAAGCTATTTGCTGATAGGCATGTCGAGTCCATGGAATATTTTATATTGTGACACAAGTTGCGGGAAAAAGACAATTTTTTGGGGGTTTTTTTGCACAAAGTTGTCACTAAATGATATATTGCTCAAACATGCCATGGGAATATGTGAAATTACACCCCAAAATACATTCTGTTGCTTCTCCTGAGTACAGAGATACCGCATGTGTGAGACTTTTTGGGAGCCTAGCCACGTACAGGACCCAAAAACAAAGCACCGCCTTCAGGCTTTCTAAGGGTGTAAATTTTTTATTTCACTTTTCACTGCCTATCACAGTTTCGGAGGCCATAGAATGCCCAGGTGGCACAAAACCCCCAAAATGACCCCATTTTGGAAAGTAGACACCCCAAGCTATTTGCTGAGAGGTATAGTGAGTATTTTGCAGACCTCACTTTTTGTCACAAAGTTTTGAAAATTGAAAAATGAAAAAAAAATACATATTTCTTGTCTTGTCTTTCTTCATTTTCAAAAACAAATGAGAGCTGCAAAATACTCACCATGCCTCTCAGCAAATAGCTTGGGGTGTCTAGTTTCCAAAATGGGGTAATTTGGGGGGGGGGTTGTGCCATCTGGGCATTTTATGGCCAGATGGCCATGAGGTACCAGTTTGTCATTTTCCTGCAACTTGTAGCAAAACATAAAATATTCTATGGACTCAACATGCCTCTCAGGAAATACCTAGGGGCATCTACTTTCCAAAATGGGGTCATTTGGGGGGGTTTGTGCCATCTTGGCATTTTATGGCCTTCAAAACTGTGATAGGTAGTGAGGAGTGAAATCAAAAATTTACGCCCTTAGAAATCCTGAAGGTGGTGCTTGGTTTTCAGGGCCCCGTACGCGGCTAGGCTCCCAAAAAGTCCCACACATGTGGTATCCCCGTACTCAGGAGAAGCAGCAGAATGTATTTTGGGTGTGTAATTCCACATATGCCCATGGCATGTGTGAGCAATATATCATTTAGTGACAACTTTGTGCAAAAAAAAAAAAAAGTTTGTAATTTTCCCGCAACTTGTGTCAAAATATAAAATATTCCATGGACTCAACATGCCTCTCAGCAAATAGCTTGGGGTGTCTACTTTCCAAAATGGTGTCATTTGGGGGGGTTTTGTGCCATCTTGGCCTTCAAAACTGTGATAGGTAGTGAGGCGTGAAATCAAAAATTTACGCCCTTAGAAATCCTGAAGGCGGTGCTTGGTTTTCGTGGCCCCGTACGCGGCTAGGCTCCCAAAAAGTCCAACACATGCGGTATCCCCATACTCAGGAGAAGCAGCTAAATGTATTTTGGGGTGCAATTTCACATATAACCATAAAAAGGACGCAAATTTCGTTTGGGTACAGAATTGCATGACCGCGCAATTAGCAGTTAAAGCGACGCAGTGCCAAATTGTAAAAAGTGCTCTGGTCAGGAACGGGGTAAGTCCTTCTGGGGCTGAAGTGGTTAAGCAACTATTAGTCATAATCAACAGCATCAGATTAGTCATAATGAACAGCATCAGATCTACCCAACATAAATATTTATGAGGATGTCCATATAGGTAGACTTGGTACACATCTGTAAATATATATATTGTAGATGGTTTATTTTTCATATATTATCTCTAGAGGTTCTGACCATACCAACATTATAAATATATTGTATTATTAAATCAGATTTTTCCACATATTTGAATTTATACTCTATAGGTTTAAATCACTTTTATTTATCTCTTATATAATTTGTACATAATGCATTTTATATTTTAATATATGCTTATTTTTAATATACATTTTTTAATTTATTTTTATATATATATATATATATTATTTTTATTTTTATTATTATTTTATTATAATATTTTTATTTTTATTTATTTCTAAATAAATTCAGTTATCCAGCATACAAGGGCCTGAGATAAATATGTGTGTGATTATGGATTTGCATGCATGCATGTTGTGCATACACACATAGTTATAAGCATTAGTATTCATTCCCCTATTAACAACATTAATTAAATGTGCAATATTATTCTATTTACAAATACGGTATTATATTTATGAAGTGATCAATATTGTAATTATTTATGCTTTGTCTATAAGTGAGCCGATTAGCGTACAGGATGCTGATCTCAATTTTTCTACGTCCGTCTTGGGTATGTTTATTTTTTAAAATTTGCTGTGTTTGGTGTCTCATTCAAGCCACCGTATGACACAGGCAAAATGGTGATGCCATATAACTAGCATTCACTATTTGTATCCATCCAGCATTAACATAGACGTTTCCACCATTGAGTTACATAAGCCCATCACTAGAGCGTCCTCAAACCACAACAAAATGGCCGCTGACGCTCTAAAATAACTGACAGTTCTATCGTCCAATCACATTGCCCCCTGAGGAAGATAAGTAATACCCCTTGCATCGACATGCCTTGGGGAAGGGGACAGGACGGAACGCTGGGCAGAGGACCTGCCGTGCATGATCAGCATACCATCTTGTAATCGGCCGGCTTATCGCACCTGTTTGTGACGATATTGGAGTGGCGCCCTGAAGCGCCATTTTACTGTGTTTTATAAATAAAAGTGTTTACATACTGCACCATGAAGCCCTCTCTCTATTGATATACCGAGGTAAAAGATGTACAGCGACATAAGATCAACCCAGGATCCCGGATGCACTGCTGAACCCTTTAGTGGTTCAAAAAGCGTGTTTTGACTAAGCCTAGCAGCAAGGTCACACGCCCTAAGGTGAGTAGCTATCACGTAGGGGGGGAGCACCTGTGTGTGGATACAGCACCTTACCTTTGGCATTTCACTGAATCGCATGGATTTTTGAAGCACTTATGGACTATTTTGAATATTGCACAATACACTGCAGCACTTTATATATTAATTTTTAATATATTTTCACTGGTATATATATTCTTCATCTCATATATATACAGTGGTGACGGAAAGTATTCAGACTCCCTTACATTTTTCACTCTTTGTTATATTGCAGCCATTTGCTAAAACCATTTAAGTTCATTTTTTTCCTCATTAATGTACACACAGCACCCCATATTGACAGAAAAACACAGAATTGTTGACATTTTTGCAGATTTATTAAAAAAGAAAAACTGAAATATCACATGGTCCTAAGTATTCAGACCCTTTGCTGTGACACCCATATATTTAACTTAGGTGCTGTCCATTTCTTCTGATCATCCTTGAGATGGTTCTACACCTTCATTTGAGTCCAGCTGTGTTTGATTATACTAATTGGACTTGATGAGGAAAAAAAGAGGGCGCACCGACCTAGTGCATTACCACAAAAAGCGTTTATTAAAAAGATAAAACAACAAAAGATGGATACTCACAAACGAGCATGTATGTTAAACATGAACAATAGCTGCAGATAAGCGGGTAGTAACTCCTCGCAAGTGGGAGCTCCTCCATTTATGTGTGTAAGCAATGGAGGAGCTCCCACTTACGAGGAGTTACTACCCGCTTAGGCTCTGAGGAAAGGGGTTCTCCCCAGAAACGCGTCAGCCATCGCCCCATCAATTGGATGTTCAGGTCCCGATTACGTTTTGATGTCCGCTACTGCGTATCTGCAGCTATTGTTCATGTTTAACGTACATGCTCGTTTGTGAGTATCCATCTTTTGTTGTTTTATCTTTTTAATAAACGCTTTTTGTGGTAATGCACTAGGTCGGTGCGCCCTCTTTTTTTCTTTTTATCCTCTTGTAGTCCATGAATAACCCAATGTTCTGAAGAGGGCTGCAAGACGGCAGATATCACAGAATCTTTTTGGCCTTATCTTCATTGAGGTTTTAGTCACTCAAGCGCAGGAGAGAGATTTTTCTGTCTGTGACTTGATTAGGAAAGCCACACACCTGTCTATATAAGACCTTACAGCTCACAGTGCATGTCAGAGCAAATGAGAATCATGAGGGCAAAGGAACTGCCTATAGAGCCCAGAGACAGAATTGTGGCAAGGCACAGATCTGGCCAAGGTTACAAAAAATTTCTGCTGCACTTAAGGTTCCTAAGAGCACAGTGGCCTCCATAATCCTTAAATGGAAGACGTTTGGGATGACCAGAACCCTTCTTAGAGCTGTCCGTTGGCCAAACTGAGCTATCGGGGGAGAAGAGCCTTGGTGAGAGAGGTAAAGAAGAACCCAAAAATCACTGTGGCTGAGCTCCAGAGATGCAGTCGGGAGATGGGAGAAAGCTGTAGAAAGTCAACCATCATTGCAGCCCTCCACCAGTAGGGGCTTTATGGCAGAGTGGCCCGACAGAAGCCTCTCCTCAGTGCAAGACACATAAAAGCGCATGGAGTTTGCTAAAAAAACACCTGAAGGACTCCAAGATGGTGAGAAATAAGATTCTTTGGTCTGATTAGACCAAGAACTTTTTGGCCTTAATTCTAAGCGGTATGTGTGGAGAAAACCAGGCACTACTCATCACCTGTCCAATACTGTCCCAACAGTGAAGCATGGTGGTGGCAGCATCATGCTGTGGGGGTGTTTTTCAGCTGCAGGGGCAGGACGACTGGTTGCAATTGAGGGAAAGATGAATGCGTACAGGGATATCCTGGACGAAAACCTTCTCCAGAGTGCTCAGGACCTCAGACTGGGCCAAAGGTTTACCTTCCAACAAGACAATGACCCTAAGCACACAGCTAAAATAACGAAGGAGTGGCTTCACAACAACTCCGTGACTGTTGTTGAATGGCCCAGCCAGAGCCCTGACTTAAACCCAATTGAGCATCTCTGGAGAGACTTAAAAATGTGTGCCCAATGTTTACCATCCAATCTGACAGAACTGGAGAGGATCTGCAAGGAGGAATGGCAGAGGATCCCCAAATCCAGGTGTGAAAAACTTGTTGCATCTTTCCCAAAAAGACCCATGGCTGTATTAGATCAAAATTGTGCTTCTACTAAATACTTAGCAAAGGGTCTGAATACTTAGGACCATGTGATATTTCAGTTTTTCTTTTTTAATAAATCTGCAAAAATGTCAACAATTCTGTGTTTTTCTGTCAATATGGGGTGCTGTGTGTACATTAATGAGGAAAAAAAAAATAACTTAAATGATTTTAGCAAATGGCTGCACTATCAATGTGCCTTTCAACTAGGTTAACGGCCGCACATACGATCATCCGAGACATGGCCGCCATAAACATCGCATCAGGCCACAGGAAAATGGCCGCTTATCTACCACTGATGTCTATGGCACTAATGATGTGCCTCTCAACCAACAAAATGGCCGCGTACACGGCCGGAGACTGATCTCTCGAGACATGGCTGCCATAATAACACATTGGGCCACGAGAAAATGGCCGCTCATTCACCACAATGTTAAACACTATTTAAGGACATGAATGTGCCTCCCCTAGTATCCCCTGATGAAGTCACGTGATTGGGTGACATCACGCGTAGGGACGGGATAGGCACTGACAGAGATTTGGATTGACGAGCTCGCCGCTTGTAGGAGATATACAGGATGTGTATTTACTTCATGTGAGTACATGCTTTTAAACTTAATAAAGACATCGATTTGTTCAAAATACTAAACTATCTGGTACTCCTCTGTTCTTCCTTATGTTGGCTCTGCTGTTATTGATGCTGATACTGAGGGGCTAAAGCACAGGGACCACCGGCTCCGGTCCAGGGACCCCAAAGAGAGACCATCTCCATTTGTTTTCTATGCGGTTGTCCCATTGCCGCAAGGTAAGGGGCCATTACCCACCTGTGTGTGTGTTCAAGCACGAAGAGGATACACACTCTCTCTCTTTCGGCACCCCACTGATTATTTATTGCACATCCAAAGGATCACTATATATTGCACGTTAGAGCTGTCACTGGCACATATGTTGGATGTGTTTTGGACTGTGTCTGGACTTTACACGACAATATTTGTGGTCACTTTTTATGGCATTTTCATTTGTGGTTTATGAATATATGCCACACATTCATTTGCACTGATGCGTTTGTTGAACAATTTCTAATATATTTTATCTCGTTTATTTGTGGCTTATAGATACATGGTACACATTTATTTGCACAGATGCGTTTTTTGCACTTTTTCTAAAATATTTATTTTGCTTGTTTTGCACTTTTTACTTATTTATTGTGCTACACATGTTATTTAGGTATCATATATACATGTGGTAGATTTATTATGTTTTTTGTCCTATCTCTTATTACAATATGAATGTCCGTTGTACACATATTTATGATTATATTTTATTGTGGATTGCACAGGGGCACATTAGCACTTTAAGCTTTACTTTGCACATGTCACAACGATATTATGTGTGTATGAGGCTGGCTCCCTACACACACTGTGCTGTCACAGTTTTCACATAAGGTCAATTTGATATAGGTTAGCTATCGATACACTGTACACTGTTGGAATTCATCACAGGACACTGTGCATACAAGCGCATTACCCGTATTTCTCATTTATTTGATTTACATTTTTATAAGCTATCACATTTTCTCATTTTTTGGATTAGCGCAGCACCCATTCCTTTAAGCCTTACACTGCCTATGGGCCCTGTTTGATCCCATTCGGTGTCTGCAGCTGTCCACGTATACCATTTTTTCCAAGGTAGCGCAGGAATAAATCCTTATTGTTCATGTTAGAGAGAGAGTAGGTTGAAATCAAACCGAGATGGATGGGAGTATACTACCCACGGCTGCCAAACTCAGAGGAATTTATCATGTGAATCAGATGCCACGGCCATCAGTTTCTCATTAACCATAATATCATTTACCCAGTTTTTGACAGCCTCGAAACTGAGAGCCGGAGTCTTCCAGGCCCTTGCTATGGTTAATTTAGTTGCAGTAAAGATATGGGATGCCAAGTGGCGTTCTGGCCTCAATAATTCAGCAATCAGTTTCCCCAACAGAGCTTCAAAAGGATCCCTCTTTATATTAGTATTGAAGAGGTTACGAAGCAATGCATAAACTCTGACCCATAGCCTACAAACCCTGGGGCACTGCCACCAAATGTGTGCCATTGTACCTTCATGAGAACACCCACGAAAGCACAGCGGGGAATATGTTGGGATAAAACTCGCCAATCTGGCTGGAGTGTAATACCATCTATAAAGTACCTTATAGGCGTTTTCCAAAAAGAGTAAATTTTTGGAGCATTTGGAGAGTGAGATGGTCATGATCTGCCAGTCCTCCGGGTTCAATCTCCTCCCCAACTCCGCCTCCCATTGAAGGTGATAGGGTCTCAGGGGTGGTCTCTTGGAGCCTATTATAGCCGCATATATTAAGGAAATCAGACCTGGGGACTGGGGCCGCGATCTGCAAATGCTTTCAAACGGAGTTAACGTATAGGGGGTTGGTTGATATCTTATTAAGGATTGAAGGAAGTGTCGAATTTGTATGTAACTGTAGTGTTCCCTAAGGGGAATGTCATGGGAAGAATGTAAAGCTGCAAATGATATGATTTTGGTAGGAGTGAACATAGAATGGGAGGTGGGAATAATGGGCATTGGAAGAGGCGTAGTAAGGGAAGATGGGGAGAGACTAAGCCCGCAGAATATTTGACTGAGTCCCATGCATGCAGTGAGTGAGCTAAACATGGGCCTATAGTGGTAGGACGGTGGGCTTGAGGAAGCCAAGGAAGGGAGGCCAATGGTATCGGATCTGAGTCCACCATATCGATGGTGGCCCATAATGGCATTTGCTGTTTCTCGTGGAGATGGGATAATGGGGCAATGGTCGCTGCCGTATAGTAAGCTTGAAGGTTGGGCACCGAGAGGCCACCATTAATTCTACGAGCATACAACACTTGTCTCTTAATTCTAGGTTTTGTTGGGCCCCAAATGAATTGCATAATTTTTCGTTGATGTATACGAAGAATATGGGAAGGGACCTGAATTGGTAAGACCCGAAAATAGTAAAGCAACTTTGGGAGATACGTCATGCGAATGGTTGCAATCCTCCCGAACCACGACAGTGGAAGGGTGGCCCAGGAGGACAACAGGGCCGATAATTTGCGGAATAGTAAACGATAATTGGTCTGGTATAAAGCTGAGTAATTTGGAGTGAGCCGAATCCCAAGGTAGGGTAATGCCTCCATCCACTGAAAAGGGAATGTGGATTGCAGGACCTGCAACACGGAGGCGGAAAGGTTGATTAACATTGCTCTGGATTTGGTGGGGTTGGCTGCTAGGCCCGAGAAGGTGGCAAAGGTATCTAAGAGAGAAAGCAGATTTGGGAGGGAAATCCTGGGTTTAGTGATGGTCAATGGGATGTCATCCGCAAATAGTGACAACTTATGTGAGGTGCCTGCCATCTCGACTCCAGCTATGTCCGGATGGGATCGTATGGCCTCCGCTAGGGGTTCCAGTGCTAAGATAAATAAAAGTGGGGAGAGTGGGCAGCCTTGACGGGTACCCCTTGTGATAGGAAAAATGCTTGACTCAAACCCACAGTATTTCACTTTAGCTTGAGAAGAATCGTATATAGCGGAAACCCACCTCGTAAAGGAGGCCCCGAATCCATAACGTTTAAGAACCTGTATCAAGTAGGGCCACGATAAAGTGTCAAAAGCTTTGTTGATATCTAATGACAAGAACATTGTTTCCAGGGATCTGTTGTGGACGATGTGTTGGATTTGAAGGAGGCGGCGAATGGCATCACTAGCCTGTCTCCTTGGGACAAAGCCCACTTGATCCTTTTTTATTAAACGTGGTAAAAAAGAATTGAGGCGATTAGCTAATATTTTGGTTAAAATTTTCGATGTTGATTAGTGAAATTGGCCGGAAATTAGCCCAAGATGAGTGGTCTCTATCAGGTTTAGGGATCATGACAACATTGGCGGTAAGCAAATTAGGCGTAAATGGGTGACCTTCCTTGACTGAGTCATACATATTTGTTAGATGGGGAGCAATAACATCTGCTGTTTTCCGGTAGTACAGTGCCGTAAAGCCATCGGGGCCCGGTCTTTTACCCACCTTCAATTCCTTAATACACTGAAGGACTTCCGAGACTTGTATGTCCCGGTCCATCAAGGATGTATGGGCTTCAGACAAGGAAGGTAGAGATAAATTAGTCAAAAAAGGTTCTGGGTCATGGGAAGGAGAAGGGTCGGGTGCAGAGAATAATTTAGTAAGACGATACCGAAACTCCTCCAGTACTCGTTGTGGGTTACCGGTAAGAGTGTTGTGGCGGGTACGTAATGTAATGGCAGCAAACTTAGGAACAAATGTACGCAATTTGTTTGCTAACATTGCATTTGGTTTATTGGATTTGGCATACCATTTTTGTCGGGTCCATCTTAACGTACGTTCCGCTTCATCCGTCAAACTTAAGTCAAGCTCTGTACGGGCCTTATCTAAGAGTTTGCGGTTAGCTGGGGAGGGGGATTGTTTAAAAGTTTTCGCTATTGTTTCCAATTTATCCTCCAGGTCATGGCGTACCCTTTCCCTTTCCTTTTTACGTTTGGACGCCAGGCGGATAATGTGGCCTCTTAGGACTGCCTTATATGCTTCCCATAATGTAACGGAAGATGAAACGGAGCCTATATTCAATTTAAAGTATTCTACTGAGGCCTTGTGGATGTCCTTAAGAATCTCTTTGTATGACAAAAGGGAGTCGTGTCATTCATCACCCAGGAGGAAAATTGAGGTTTGCAAAGTAAAGATTTACACACCGTAAGAATAGGGTCATGATCCGACCACGGAACCGACAATATGGAGCTGGAGTGTATTAAAGGGAGGTGTTTGCGGAGAACGAACATGTGATCAATCCTGGATTGGGAGTGATGGGGGTGGGAATAGTTGGTATAATCTCTGCCCGTGGGATGGAGTTCCCTCCAAACATCTACTAAGTCATGTTGCTGCAGTGAATGTTATAAATGTTTTAGCTGCAGGGGCAGGGGTTTTATAATCTGAGGGGTAATTGTCTAAGGAAGGTTTCAATACCACATTAGAGTCTCCCGCCAAAAGCACTGTGCCTCGTTGGTGAGAGTTCAACAGGGCACAGACATGGGTCAGAAAAGGTCCCGGATTTTTGTTCGGGGCATAATAAGTCATAATCGTAACCTCTGTATCTTGGATGGTTCCTTGGAGAAGTAGGTACCTGCCATTTGGGTCTGCTATCTGTTTACTGCAAGTAAATGTGACCGACTTGTGTAGGGCAATCATGACACCCCTCTGCTTGGTAGGGGCGTTGGACAGGAAAACATGGGGATAATCCGCTGCAAAATATTTGGGGTAGGAGGAGGAAGCGAAATGAGTTTCCTGCAGACAAGCAATATCTATTTTTTGTTGCTTGAGGTACTTGAAAATTTTAACCCTTTTCTGAGGGGAATTCATGCCCTGGACATTCAAGGACAACCAGTTTATTGTCATTTAAACAGGGGGGGACTCCTGTACAATGTTCCAGCCAAACACTCCGTGGATTAAGGAAAAGGGGAATAAAGAAAAGACAAGAAAAAGGCCAAGGAGAGGGGAGAAGAAGAGAAGCAAGACAAAAAAGATAAGTGTATTGAGGAGAGCTCGAAAAAGAGCAAACCTCTTGAGTGTATTTGCTACATTTTGTGGGTTGTACGACCCACAAGTGGGTGGGAGCTTGGCCAAGACAACCGTCTTGACCAAGTGCCAACACATAAGGGGGAGCAGTGGTCCGACGGAACCACCGGCCTATGTCACAACAATACAAACTTTAAATTAGAGTTATGCACAGAATCTAAGAAGATTCAACTGGGCCAATTAACTAGAACCAGCATGAGCAACAAAAATTAAACATATAGAACAAAACATTTGAAGGTAAGATTGTATAAAATCCCCAGGCCTTCGGAGACGGCGGCTAACCCACCATCACCCTCAGGTGAGCATGAAGACCAGCCCGACCTTACTGCGCCAGCATCCTCCCGAACCCCCAAACAGGGCCGAGGGTCTGCCGTGCAGGAGCTAGGACCACAACCAGATTAGTAAACCAGTAACATTACCTTAATAAGGTATACATACCCCACCTCCCCCACACTCTTCATAAAAAAAATTTATAAAAAGAAAAAAAGAAAGAAAACAGGCTCAAAAAAAAAAAAAATTATCGAACAAAAATAAAAGTCACTCTTTCAATCTTCAGTATATCCATTGTGTGGGGAAATAACAGACAAGTCAGCCCATGCCCCTATCTCTGGATTAAGCAAAAGGGTATCGATATATACCCTCGCCGCCATCTCACAAATGGGGTGGCCAATTTTGGGTGTTAAATTAAAACTCCGGGACAAAGGACTGAGAACAAATCAAAGTGCAAAGTAATCAGGGGGGGGCCGTTCCAATAATTCCCATGTGTTTTGGGAAATGATCTGACGGGATAACTACAATCTTTGGTTGTGGCATGTGGGCTGGTAGGAAAAAAGTAACTCAGGAATCATAAAAGTAAGTTCCTAGTACCTTCAACCATTCACAGACTTAAGGAAACGTTGGGCCTGTAGATCCCTCAAAGCCTGGGAGCCTGGCTGAGAGCATTGTGAGGATTGTCGCGGAGGTCTGGATGGACCCGGTCTGGAAGAAGAGGACGATGACGACATTACCGGTTGGGATGCAGGAAGGTCCAACTGCAGATCCTGGAAGTGTCTTTTCAGGTCCGCTGGGGACGTAGCGTGAAATTGGCGACCCAAGTGGGAGAAGGAGAGCTTAAAGGGGAATCCCCATCTGTATTTAATCTCATGGGATTGAAGGACCTGGAGATAGGGTTTCAGGCCTCGTCGTCTGGCTATGGTGACCGGAGACAGGTCTGCAAACACTTGAAGAGAGTTACCTTGAAAAGATAGGTCAGGTTGATTTCTTGCCGCTTGCAGAAGTTTCTCCTTAGTACGGTAGTAATGGAATTTGATGATAACATCCCTCGGAGGGCCTTCTGAGTGTTTGGGTGTCAGGGACCTATGAATTCGATCAAATTCGAGCCTCTCCACTGGGATCTCAGGGGCCAATTCTTGAAAAAAGGCAGTGGCAGTGCCATGCAGGTCGGTAATGAGCTCCGGGATACTGCGTAAGCGTAAATTGTCCCTGCGGGCCCTATTCTCAGCATCCTCCAATTTATCTTTCAGGGACTCAATCTCTGTGGTCAATTTGTCAACCTCCTCCTCATGACCCTCAAGGACCGTGGTAGCCAGGTCCATACGTTGTTCTAGCTGATTGGTGTGGTGGCCTATCTCTTTAAGGCCCCTCACCAGGTCCGAGGAGAGCTTGCGGGATGCTGCTATGATTTCATCCCTCACAATGCTGCGGAACCTGTCCAGCAGAGTGTCCGGGTCTGTGGGGACAGGACTCCTCAGATCTGTAGGAAACTGATGCATGCTGTCCACCGGGGACGCCGGATCCTCAGCAGAAATCTGTGTGGCATCATCTGACTCTGGGAGTTCAGGCGCCATCTTAGCTTTCCCCCTGCCAGGTCCTGAGGAGAGTTTGTGTGATTGCCTGCTTTTGGGCTTGTTCTTTGCGGGTCAGTACATTACCGATTGGTGCCCTGGGTGTTCCGGAACCCGGGGAGGGATGAGGACTCTATCCCTGCTCTCTCTGTGCTATCGCTGGCCGGTTATTGGTTTCCGTCGGTGCGGAGCTGTGGAGTCAAGCGGCCATCTCCTTTGCTCGCGTGCATGCGCCCCTATATTATATCTTTTCAAGTGACAGCACTGAAGAAATGACACTTTGCTACAATGTAAAGTAGTGAGTGTACAGCTTGTATAACCATGTAAATTTGCTGTGCCGTCAAAATAACTTAACACACAGCCATTATTGTCTGAACCCCTGACAGCAAAAGTGAGTACAGCCCCTAAATGAAAATGTCCAAATTAGGCCCAAAGTGTCAATATTTTGTGTGGCCACCATTATTTTCCAGCACTGCCTTAACCCCCTTGGGCATGGAGTTCACCAGAGCTTCACACGTTGCCACTGGAGTCCTCTTCCACTCCTCAGTGACGGCATTACGGAGCTGGTGGAGACCTTGCGCTCCTCCACCTTCCATTTGAGGATGCCTCACTGATGCTCAGTCCATCACCCTTACCCTCAGCTTCTTTAGCAAGGCAGTGGTCGTCTTGGAGGTGTGTTTGGGGTCATTACCATGTTGGAATACTGCCTTGTGGCCCAGTCTCTGAAGGGAGGGATCATTCTCTGCTTCAGTATGTCACAGTACATGTTGGCATTCATGGTTTCCTCAATAAACTGTAGCTCCCCGGTGTCGGCAGCACTCATGCAGCCCCAGTCCCACCACCATGCTTGACTGTAGGCAAGACACACTTGTCTTTGTACTCCTCACCTGGTTGCTGCCACACAAGCTTGACACCATCTGAACCAAATAAATTTATCTTGGTCTCATCAGACCACAGGACATGGTTCCAGTAATCCATATCCTTAGTCTGTCGTTAACAAACTGTTTGCGGGTTTTCTTGTACATCATCTTTTAGAAGAGGCTTCCTTCTGGGACAACAGCCATGCAGACCATTTTGATTCAGTGTGTGGCGCATGGTCTGAGAACTGACAGGCTGACCCCCCCACCCCTTCAACCTCTGCAGCAATGCTGGCAGCACTCATATGTCTATTTTCCAAAGTATAAAGGTAAGTAACTCTTGCGCTGTCAAGATGAAGGTGAAGATAGGGGGCTAAATACACTGCAGCAAGCACCTGATTAACTGATCCTAAGCAGAAAAAATATATATAAATGTATACGTGATGGCATTGCGCTGTGTGTGGTATACAAATGTATATCAACTCGATATACAAAATATATAAAATACCATGTGATGGAAAAAAAAAACTCTAGAACCAAATATATGAAATCTATATAACAAAATGTGACATCGAACAAATAAGTGAACAAATAAATAAACAGTGTGATAAAGTCCAACAAGCACCACTGAGTGTGCAATAAAGCTGGATAATATAGTCCGGTAGTAAGAGTGATAAAACAAGAAACAAATTCCACTGTAACAGTCTGAAATAATGTTCCACACAAATAGTAAAACCCTCCACCGTGAGCAATCAATTGATCGGTGCCCAGGTAATCTTCTAATGGTGGCACTTCTGTGTGCACAAGCCTCTCACCTTACTGCCATAAAGTATAGAGCATAGAAGGAATTATAGGTGATCTTCAAACATCCTTTTGACCAGCTCCAGTGAACTTAAATGATTGTGCTCTCGGTATGTGGGGTTTAGATAAAAAAAGAAAAAAAGACAGCCCAAATCGTAATCCCATATGAGATAGTTTGTGGTGACACGCATAATAAATGAACTCACTTATTATATATAATAGCTCGCATCAATCCACGAGCGCCGAGCTGGTATCCTTCTGCCCAGATTTTGTAGTTAGATGTTCAGGTCCCTCTGTTAATATCCTCAGTATGCAGGGGGAGTTTTAGGCACAGAGAAAGGAAATGCCCATAGTGTAATCCTGTATAACAAGGTTTATTAAACACAAGCAGAGTAAAAGCAAACACTCACGTTTAAAAGCAGTAAAATAGCAGCAATCCATGAGCACCAAGCTCGTATGTACAGCCAGGTCCTGGTAAACCTATTGCTCCAATCCTTACGCGTATCATCACATCACATGACTTCATCAGAGGATTTCCCAAAGACAACCTCTTTATATGACGCTGAGCACATGCATTCAACTTCTTCATGGCAAGGCCTGTTCTAAGTGGAACCTGTCCTGTTAAGCCGCTGTACGGCCTTGGCCACCATGCTGCAGCTCAGTTTCAGGGTCTTGGCAATCTTCTTATAGCGTATTCATGTAGTGCAACAATTCTTTTTTTCAGATCCTCTGAGAGTTCTTTGCCATGAGGTACCATGTTGAACTTCTAGTGACCAGTATGAGAGAGTGAGAGCTATAACACCAAATTTAACACACCTGCTCCCCATTCACACCTGAATCCTTGTAACACTAACGAATCACGTGACATCGGGGAGGGAAAATGGCTAATTGGGCCCAATTTGGACATTTTCACTTAGGGGTGTACTCACTTTTGTTGCCAGCGGTTTAGATATTAATGACTGTGTGTTGAGTTATTTTGAGGGGACAGCAAATTTACACTGTTATACAAGCTGTACACTCACTACTTTACATTGTAGCAAAGTGTCATTTCTTTAGTGTTGTCACATGAAAAGATATAATAAAATATTTACAAAATTGTGAGGGTGTATACTCACTATTATCTATATTCAGTCAGTACAGGCAGTGTATTTGATATATATACCATATACAGCCTAGCATAAGCTCTGCATTTAGTGTAGATTAGATATTCAGTATAGAATCTATATTCACGCGGTGTAATATATATAATATAGTGTATTGAAGTGGTTAAGGGGAACCCTGCACCAAAATTTTTTTAAAAATGGCGTGGGGGTCCCCCCCAAAATCCATACCAGACCTTTCAGGTCTCGTATAGATTTTAAGGGGAACCCTGCGCCAAAATAAAAAAACACTGTGCCCAAGCCCCCCCACCCCCAAAGCCCATACCAGGCTCTTCAGGTCTGGTATGGATTTTAAGGGGAAGCTAGTGCCAAAATTTAAAAAAAAATCCATACCAGACCCTTATCTGAGCACGCAACCTGGCAGACTGCAGGAAAAGGGGGGGGATGAGAGAGCGCCCCCCCTCCTGAACCATCATAGGCCACATGCCCTCGACATGACATCAGGGGAGATGTCATTTGCCAACAATTTAAAACTTTTTTTTGCTTTGTAAATGTCAGTGCTAAAAAATCACTGCTCTGTACTTCATGGAATTTTTCAAAAAATGTTTTGCATTAGTATATGCTCCACAGGGCAATGTCCGCATCAATCTTTCTGTCAGTGTGAAATTGCCTGGCTGTACGATGTATGGGACAGACAGCTCACATTGACAGTCTGTAGGACTGCTGATCACTGGTGCAATGCTTTCCAGGCTTCTGAAAAAAAAATAGTAAATGCACAATTTTTTACCTGCAAAAAAATGTACATTTATTTATTTATTTATTTATTTATTTATTTTAAGTGAACTTATCTTTTAAGTTTACCAAACCCTCTTTAAACCAAACCCAGGACAGTTCAGCTCATCACTAACCATCACCTGTTTCTCACTTCAGGGCTTATGCAATTGATAATGCTACATCTAAGAGCCATACATGTCATGACGGAAACTACAAGAGAATTTGTGCTAGGTAATGATTTTTTTTGCACAAGCATATACTGTACTCTTATTTCTTTCCAATTAATTTACATGGTCACATGAGGGTACGGAAATTGAAATTCAATTACATTCCCTTAACTATAAACCTAATTCATTACACCTAAACACATTTGCATTAAGCAGTTTACTTACTTACAATGAACAATGAAGTTATGTTTTATATTTTTTATTTGCCAGGGAATACTGTTTTTTAGCCTTTACATCAAATGCTGTTTTGCCTAATAGCAAGTTTTTTTATACATTTTCAATGCATGAAGTTCCTGTCTTTTGTATGCTCAGTGATGAAGATCCTGTTTCTTGGCAGGAAGATAATAAATTTCATTTTTGAATAATGTAAAATGTTTAGAGCACTGGCAGGAGATGTTGTGTGTGACATATCTTGAAGCTTTTTCATTAGCAGCCACCAGTCCATTTACATGATGGCACTACCCATATGCTTTTCTTCCAACGATAAACAGCTTCAAAGGCATAGTTTGTTCTCCATCTCCATGACTTTACTATATTGCAATATCATCATGCATTCATGCACCAGGAACCTTGCTTACCAGGTAGGTAAATTGCAGTGGTAGAGTAATGTACCGTGTTAGCCATCAATTAAAGCAGAATATTTGAAGTCTAGTTGATTGCTTGCATCCTTAATAACTTAAAGCGGAACTTTACCCATATCAACTTGATAAAAATAATGTTCTTTAGCAAGGAACATACTGTACATTCCAGATTAATAATTATGCTACCAAAATTAGTGTGTGCTCTAAATTGCCTCCAGCATTGTTCCTGTTTCTTCTTGCTGGAGTCTGCCATTTTGGTGAAGCCCAAAGCACCTGAACAGCAATAAAGACCGGGTACACACTAGCTGCGGCCACGGCTCACAGCAGGGGGGGGCGAATCAGATCCTAATTTTTGCCTGATTTCGGACCTGAAACAGAGCCAAAGATGCACAGGACACTTTTCCAGTGTGAGCCGCGGCTTCCCCGAAGCTGTGTGAACTGGCTCCATTGAGAGCCGGTCACAGTCTCCCGTCATGCAATTGCACATAAGTGTGAACCCAGCCTCAATCTTTAGGCTATCAGCAGATTAGCTTCTACATTTTTGGCATAGTGTCAAAAAATAGAGAACAACTGAACATTTGAACAGCAGGGTGAGACAGTGTACTACTGGATTTTAAACAGTATAGGCACTTTTTTTTATGTTTTCATAGTTAAACCTGCAGAAGGGGCCAGTATGAAGTAATCTCGCAGGACTTAATTTTCTGACTAAAGTCTCACTTTAAGTTAGCCAGTAAAGGGCTTAACTCCAACATTTCTGCATAGGAATGTGCATTGAAAAGTTTAAAGGGTTAGTTCACTTTTACCAAAAAACTGACAATAGCAGCAGTCCAAGGTGAAACTTAATTAAAAAGTTTTAATAGATCCAGAATATAAAAAATTAGTGAATAGTAAGACAATTGTCAAAATTAACACCATGATAACAAAGCATTGTACACTTAAATGAGAAATGTAAAAATATAAAACAGACAGAAAAGTCCAATCAGTAGCAGATAGCCTGAACCGGAGATCCATCCAACTGATCTAACCCCAGGCTGTGAGTGAAAGGGGATGAAGGGGAGGAAAAAGCCCAAAGCTTACAGCCTCTGGAGACTCATATACTCCCCACTGGCTGTGGGATACAGAGGGGATGGCTCACCAATTCCTGAAGGCGGCTTCGTGCATGTAACCTGAGAACAGGCAGTGATTCCACAGTGAGGAGGGAAGTCCGGCCGGAGCTCCGTGCCGAGGAGCGATGACGTCAGACCAGCTGGAGGGGGAGGGCATGGCTGCACACGAGGGAGTCGCCGGAGAGACAGCTGATGGTGCTGGGCTGCTGACTCACCGGTCTGTGTCCCCACTGGGTGAAAACAGACTCAGTGGGAGATGGTGTCACTCGGGGAAGCCAGTATTAACATGGATAAAAACAGCCAAAAGTGGAATGATGTATAGAAGACTGCCATAGAGTCAGCTGATGACAATAAGCTGAAACCTCACATGTCTGTGCCTTCTCTGGAAAAGCCTCAATAAAAAGTGATGACACTCAGGGAATCCGATAGCAAGGGCATTCAGCTGCTGCAAGAGAAAAATACAGGAGATGAGTTCTAGTAAATGCTTCCCCTTCTGTGCAGGTGTGACAGGGAGGCTGCACAGGCCCCAGGAGCATGGGCGGGGATGCCATTGCACAAATTCTGCCCCTCCTGTACTGCCTCATTCAGGATGGAAAGTGGGGACAAGGAGCCTGTAAATATGTAGTTTACCAGCCCTTTCCTTTTCTGAATGAACACAATGAGTGATCAGTACTGACTGTGTTCATTCATAACTGAAAGATAGTACACTGTGTTTGTGAAAGAACAGGAAGCTATTCAACACAGAGGACTTTCCATTCATTCACTGTCCAGTACAGCTGAGGCTGCAGAGAAAGGGACTGGGGAATCTCTGTCCTTGGTCCCTTTCTCTGTCTCAAAAGTAAAACATTAGGGGTCTGTTTAGAGGCCTGGTATTTCACCAAAGCCCTCCAACAGGGTTGTTAAAAAATTGTAAAAATAATAAAAAACAAAATGATAAAAATAAAAAACTACTGACACCAATCTCTGTTTTACTGACATCATCCACTACCCTACTGACACTGTCCTCTGCCCTACTGACACCATCCACCACTGTCCACCACTCTACTGACACCATCCACTACCCTACTGACGCTCTCCACACACCATCCACTGCCCTGATGACACCATCCACTACTCTACTGACACTCAACACACACCATCCACTACCCTACCGACACCATCATCTGTCCGACTGACACTGTCCACACACTGTCCACTGCCCTACTGGCACACACTGTCCACTTTTAAGGTAGGCTAAATTTATATTTTTACAGTGACATTTGTTATTTGGTCTCACTATTTAGTTAGGCCTTGCTAGTAAATTTCTTACAATAAAAAGGGAGCCAACCCCTGGTCATCTTTGATCTTTGATATCTTTCGTTAAACCAACAAAAGAAACCCCCTAGTGGTGGACTTTTTAGGCACATAAAACAATTTATAATATATTTAAAGTACAAATAAAGTTTATTAAATTTAAACAGTAAAAAGTATAGTAGTATAACATATACTGTTAGGAATGCATATCAGACATTTTACATTAATGTACATAACATGATATAGATGCTCTTGCACCCGACACGTTTCCGAGTATATGTATCTCCTTCCTCAGGGTGGGTGTGAGCTAAAAACATATTTGTCCTGGAAAAACATATAGGAAAAACAGGTATAAGCATTGTAATACCAATATAAATATGGTATTTTTTCAAACTAATTTCCACAATTCTCACACTTACGTATTTATCATGTATTGCTGACTTGGCATTCCATAAAATTCTAGTTAAAAACAACAGCAATCACAGGGTCTGTCTACCAGATATATTCTTGGCTCCAGAAAAAATATAACGACTCTTAATTTCAATATTTTAAGCAGATGAGCTCATTTATATCCATACCCAAGTTGGACAAAAAGTTGGTAATAGGTGAATCGGTATTCTTTAATGATGATATTAAGAGTGGAGTAAAGAAAAACCTCTCTTGACCCCCCCCCCCAAAAAAAGGGGTAAAAAACAGAGTATGTTCTGAGAATTCAACTGAGGCCGAAAGGCAGATCCTGTAAATGAATACAAAGAGTATATAATAGAATGTCACGTCCACTTAATTTAATGTAAAACATGTTGGTTTTATTTTAATGATAAAAAACCTATAATTCTATGTAAGGGCATTCATACCTGAAAGGTAGCTGTTTGGGAGCTCAGTAATTGATATTGATGATGCACAGGTAAAGGCTACAAAAATAGTAACATAAGAGTAGGTTACTTGCTTGATAGGTTAAATAGCTAGTTTATATTTATAACAAATATTTATATCATGTAGATGTAGTGTTATGACTAGTTTATCATCATAGCACTTAATACCAGATTAGTTCAACAATGCTATAACCCGAATAACATGGGTTTCAAAAGAGGTCTCACGAAAGACGTTGTCTTACCTGTAGATTTTCTAAATGGAAAGAAAGTTCCTGGTAGCTCCAGCTGGCATCCCGCAGCATAGTGCGGTGGATATCCAGCATTGCCTTTTAAATTGGTGTACAATCCCTCCCCTCCAGTCAGCTGTCGCTGCTGATTGCCACAACTGACGACGTGGGAGGGGAGGAGACGGGGATCTGCTAGGAATGGCCCCCCAGGTGACTTTGCGATATATATTACTGTATACCATGCTGTTGCTTTTTTTTTTAAATCTTTGAAAAAAGAAAATAATATATATGCCACACCTGTAAGGTATTACATACTCCATTCGGCTAATATGTATTGCATTACAGAATCAAATATGTTATGCATGTTTGTTATGCCAAATATACCATACTTGCATTGTACTTTACATACCATATTGCTAATGTATATCACATCACACAACTGAATATGTTATGCAACTTTATCATGCCTCTAAAACATCTTTTATTATTGAAAAATATATGATAAATATTCTATGTTAATCTTGTCAAACATATTCCATCTTATGTAATTAAAAATGTCATATTATGTTGTCATGCTATGTAACATTCTGCTACCAGTGTTTCTTGTCCCCAGAAAACTATTTATTATCGGTAAGTATAACAAGAAAATTAGGGATACATATATAACCTACTCCCTATGTTTCTTTAGCTTTTCAAGCTTATTATTAATTCACTGTATTATCCTACCCATTTATACTATCACTCTGTCTTACATCCCTTGTAATTCTACAACTCTGAGATTCGCCCGGAACACAAAGCCGCCCGGGCTATGTAACCTGCGGCGGCGTCATGTGAGGGCACAGTCAATTTACCATCATCGACTGACCTCCATATTGCGACCCCAGTGGACATGCGCAGTCCACTGAGGAAGCCTGCTGTGTCGGCGAGTGGAGTGGGTGTGGCTCCGTCTCGACGTGCTTGCTCGCGCATGCGCGATAGACGGGGCGGCGCGCACTCCACTCGGGGGGCCATTCCTAGCAGATCCCCGTCTCCTCCCCTCCCACGTCATCAGCTATGGCAATCAGCAGCGACAGCTGACTGGAGGGGAGGGATTGTACACCAATTTAAAAGGCAATGCCGGATATCTACCGCACTATGCTGCGGGATGCCGGCTGGAGCTACCAGGATCTTTCTTTCCATTTGGAAAATGTACAGGTAAGACAACGTCTTTCGTGGGACCTCATTTGACACCCATGTTATGCGGGTTATAGCCCTTAAATGACAACATAGCCACACTTAAATACCGTTGTTGTGCTCAAGCTAACCTCATAGCATTTTTTCATACCATACTCAAAGTGATTGACGGGACCAATACCGTTTTAATCAATTAACCTGCAGTGTTATGTGGGATTTAAATTAAATCCCACTTACATCAGCATCCAATCCATCCTTGCATCAAAGTACTCACATCATTGTCCCTGTATGCGTCCTCCTTACATTAGAGTCCCCACTCATCCCTTACATTAAAGTTTCCCCTTACATCAAGCCTTCCCCCAGTACCATCCCCTCTTACATTGGCTGTCAGTGGGAAAACCCCAGTAACATCCCCTTACATTGGCTGTCAGTGGGAAAACCCCAGTAACATCCCCTTACATTGGCTGTCAGTGGGAAAACCCCAGTAACATCCCCTTACATTGGCTGTCAGTGGGAAAACCCCAGTAATATCCCCTTACATTGGCTGTCAGTGGGAAAACCCCAGTAACATCCCCTTACATTGGCTGTCAGTGGGAAAGCCCCAGTAACATCCCCCGTACACTGGTTGAACTTGTCAATGGGGAGCCCCAATAACATCCTTACATTGGTTGTCAGTGGGGAGCCCCTCTTAGAACACGTCAGCCAAAAACACCAACATGTCACCAAAAGAAAATCAAACAGAAGCATTGAGTTGGAAAAGGAACCACCCCTTTGTCAGTAATTTGTTGAAACACCTTTTTTGATTTAATTTCAGCCTTTGGTCTGTTAGGATATGTCTCTACTAACATTGCACATTTAGACTCCAACAAGGGTATGTGTGATAGTTTCCAACTCACCGATTCAGTTTTTGCTTTATGTTCATACATGTTGGTGTTATATTCTTCACTTGGATGCTATGAGTAAATACAGCTGGATAAAATGAAAACTGACTGTCTTCATTTCAGACTAATCAACAAAATGTGAATTTAAAGAGAGTTGATTCTTTTCAATACACCATATGGTCATACAAAATTTTGAACATTCACCTCTATTCATGTTCTGGAAACAAGTTCTCTTTTGGTGATAGAAATAAATAGGACAAAAATAGAGAATAACTCCCCCTAAGGCCGGATTCACACCTATGCATTTTTAGTGCTTTTTGCATTTTGCAGATTTGCACTACAGTCCATTTACCATGGTTTCCTATGGAACACATTCTGTAGTGCAAATATGCAAAATGCACTAAAAATGCATAGGTGTGAATCCAGCCTAACTGTCACAGACAGCAATAAAAACAAACAGTCTTTTCAACATAACTGGGAAAATAGAAATGCATTTTTACAAAAG